>NC_086228.1:3975000-5175000 GCF_036321145.2 Pelmatolapia mariae | reverse complement strand
CATACTAAGCCAAGGGACCCTGGTTCAAAATCATACTCTCCATTCAGAAGACTGAAACTTGTGGCTAACAAAGCCAGGGATCATACTCAAAGCCAACTCTACCCTCTGCTACTATTTGCAATGTTCACTAAGTAAGAGATGCAAAAGTGGAAAAAAAAAGTCTGTTGAATCAACTGCATCCATGTGCTTAAGTATGTAGTATGTAATCAGTTACCGTACATGAAATAAATGTTTTTATCACAAATCTGAGACATTTTAACGTCGTTAAACGTCTGAATTCCACTTGATTGAATTTGGTGCTCATCCATTACGTCCTACATTTCTATTTTCCAATCTACTCCACCAGTCGAAATAGACACTAGAGGCCATGTGTCTTATAAACACTCGTACCAGTCTTCTCTTCTTGGAGCCAAGGAGACAGTTACATTATATTACTTGCAGAGAAGCCGCAGTACCTCTGCTGGTTGCTCACAGTTTTGAATTGGAATAATGTTTAATGTTAATTTTAAAGAAAATCAATAACCGAAAAATGACAATGCATGATTTTCCTGCCAAACTGTTTTATTATGAAATGAATGTTTGACAGTTGGTACACCAGCAACACTAAAATGTTTTAAAATAAATTTCTGTTAAATGTATTATTTGGCCAACAGAATGCATCTAAAAAACAAATCGTTAAGTATCCCTGCAGATACATCCCCATGCATGACGTGCATGAAAGAAAAATCTAAACACTGTCCCAAAATTCAGTGTCTGTCGCTTCAGTGTCAGTCCTCCTGTGATGTTAGTCTTGAACAATTATCTCTTATAAGTAATATCCAGTATACACTCTGTATGTGTGTATCTTTAAAAGGACACCCTTGAACACGGTTTCTCAAACACTTTTTTTTACCCCTCTGAATCCCAGCAGTAAGAGTACACCAGTGTGAAATGTTCATTCTGCCACTGGAACAAAACACCTTGTTTGTTGTACATACCGAATGAATAATTTTTGCCCACTTGAGCCCTAGTCATGGGTTGTGTCTGGGATGCATTTTCCAACCATATTACTCACTTTCCCTTTACTGTGACCTCGATGGCACCCTCCACCTCAGCTAACCCAGTGAGACCCCAATCTTGATCTATGTTACAATGGCAAATATCACAAAGGAGACCTTTGGTTTTGACACCGGCCTTGAGTTTCACATCAGTATCAATGTTTTAGCTGATGGCTTTCATTGAAATGAATGATGTTTTGTTTTTTTCCTGAATCTGTGCTGAGATTTTGTTTTAATATAACATTTCTGATGCTTTCCAGGTTATATTCAATTAGAGAAGATTATCTTAATGTTTCGAATGTAGATTTATACTATACCAGTAATAGCCAAGTGTATGTTGGCTTGTTTCTTCTTTTTTAAGAAAAAAAAATCACTTTTGATACTGTGAAAAATCTTTCGTTCGGAAAGATTAAAAACAATACAGTTTTGACAAAAAGTGTGGTGTTTGCTTTTTACATTTCTCTTTTGCTGCATTTACTTGAAGCGCTTCGCGATCGGGTAATTGCTCGCTAAGTTTTGACCCTTCCAGCCCTCCGTTCGGTATCAAGGCTTCCTCTCCTCTGCGTACTGTGTAAACATGCGGATTAGATACTTTTGTTAAATTGTGTTCATTCGTATTTTCCCGAAAAACATCAAAGCAAAGGCATTTAAAGGGACGTTAGGTTATTCCTAAATAAAATGGAGACCGAAAACCGACCTCAAAAGGTAAGTTAAACAGCCATACTTTAAAGAAGCTACGCTAACTAGGGTTAGCTAACGGTAACATTAGCTAGCTTTAATCTAATCTTCGAGTCGTTTTGCTATCTGTTGGAGTTGGGCTCACTTGGCAACCTTAATAGAAGCAAATTAAAGTTGTTGAATAACAGACGGTTCATCTTAATTCTGTACAGTCGTTTTTATTAAAGCGCTACTATTAGCATTAGCCATGATGAAGTGCTAAAACATTTGCTATAAAGACGTAAAGTTGACGTATGTGGCATCAAGCGGTTACAGCAAGAGACAGCATAAATGTGGCCCTGTGGATGTAAAATTAGTACGAAACTTGAAAATATTTTAAAAATTAGATTCCAGTCTTTAATAATTATGATTAGTAAGGAGCTTTGGGGGCAAGAAAACGCGAAATGCATCATGCTATGATGTAGAGAAAGCCACTGACGTCCAACAGTCTGAAAAGGGTTACTCGAGCCAACCGCAGTGAGAGGCATTATAATGAAACGGAGAAAGCTTGATGGAGAACCTTCCTAGGTGTGGCTGAACTGTAGGCCTCGCTTCAATTAAGTTCAGTCTTCATGATTCAACAATAAAAAGGAGACTTCTACTGTAGGTGCATGTAGCAATGGATGCTACAAAGCATGACTGCTCATCACTGCCTTTGTTACCTGTTGACGATCAGGTTCTGGCTGCTGAGCTGGGATCAGCTGACACTCCACTTTAACATAACTCTGAGTTGCCAGAAAGTTTATTCTGTTCATCTGAATCATCTTTCTGGGATTCCTGGGTGATTTAGCATGCGTCAATACATCACTCTGGGTTCTTTTTTAGCTTCATGTTAGCATGCTAGCTGTGCAGATGTTTGCAAGTGTTCTGATAGCCGTATAATGCAGTTGATGCAAGATTACCATCGTGCTCCTGTGCTTTTGTGAAATAAAATAAAAATAATGTTCACATTTCCACTTCTGTAAAGTTGTAGACTTCTACACCTTTTTCCTTCTCCCTACGGGAAGTGAAATCGGTCTATTGTAGGGAAGAAAAAGATGTTAAATTGTTCCCACATCCTGACTTTTATCTCTCAGTGGCTTAACGAGAGTGTAATATGGATTAGTGACCACTTGCTTTGATTATAGCAATGCACTTTATGTTTTTATTGACCAGGCTTCACTGTCACGTTTACAAGTGGCTCAGAATGCTGCTGCTCGTCTGCTTACAGGGACACGCAAACACGAGCACATTAATATATGTTGTTGTTTAATAAGTTGTTAGTAGGTTAGTATAGTAGCGTGATACAATGTAATATGCTTACAATAATGCCTTGTACCCAACACCACTGACATACTAGTCGTATACAAGCATATGATTTGAGTGTCTATTGATTTTCAGTAAATATCATTTTATGAAATAAGAGCATGGTTGTTGTTTGGATGCTATCAAGAGTCTACCATCATCAGACTGCTTTTATATCATCAGCTTTGTGCTCCATAATGTTCTGTGTGGCAGAAGTTTTATTCAGAGGTCCTGGTTGTATCTGTGGAGAGCCAATATCTCTTAGAGAATAACAGAAACACACTAAGGCAGCTGTGTAGCTGATAATATGTAAATTAGCATATGTATATATATTTTCACAGAGATCCCATGACGAGGATGAAAGGACTGGCTCAGAAGGATCGGAGGATGACGACTACGTTCCATATGTTCCAGTCAAAATCAGAAAACAGCAAATGGTAAGTTACTGAGCATTGTTCTGATTGAGTTTTATGCAGGTAGTAACTGCCAACTCTTGTTTTCATAGTTCATAGTTTCATAGTTTCAAACATTGACCTTATTGAGTAGATTGGAGAAACTGGCTAGATCTGGTTGATCCACATTGACTGCAGTTTTTTTTTTCTAATAAATAAAACTTCTAAAAATGTGACTTACTCTTTCTCATCACTGCATGTTAACATGTATCAAAATTAAATACATTTATAACATTTTTGACTTATAGCTACAAAAGATGTTGCGCTTGCGAGGGAAAGCGGTGGATGAAGAACAGAAGGACAGTGGGGAGGAACAGAGGGATGAAGATGAGGCTCTTGGTCCACGCTCCCATATTAGTCTCCTCGACCAGCATCAACACCTCAAGGAAAAGGCAGAAGGTATCTAGTTCAAAGTAGACCCATTCTGTGGTCTGATACTTCTGTGTTTAACTGTTCAGTTTTTAACTTGACTACATACGTTTTTTATGACCTCAACTTGTTTTTATTTTTATACCTACAGCTCGGAAGGAGTCAGCCAAGGAGAAGCAGCTGAAAGAGGAGGAGAAGATCCTGGAGAGTGTTGCAGAGGGCAGAGGTAAACTAATGGTTTCTGTTTAGCCTTGTTGAATTAGATGTTGGTAGGCATGAGAAATGTGTGGTAAATTATCTGAATTTGCGCAAGTTCTTTTGGCAACTTTCATCTCTCTTCTTCTGTCAGCTCTGATGTCTGTGAAGGAAATGGCCAAAGGTATCATATATGATGATCCTATAAAAACAAGGTAAGCTCCTTATCACAGAATTCCATGTAGTCAATTTCTCTTTGTAGTTTCTTTTTTAACATTCTTTCATCCCAAATATATTGAATAGCTGGAAAGCACCACGCTACATCCTGAATATGCCAGACACCAGACATGAGCGCGTCAGGAAGAAATTTCACATCCTGGTTGATGGCGACGGCATTCCTGCTCCTATCAAAAGCTTCAGAGAGATGAAGTTTCCACCAGGTGACAGCGGACTCTGCCCAGCACATCAAAAACACTGACTCGTAGTTCACAGTGATCATCAACTGACAACATATCTGTGTTTGTTTTTCCTGCAGCAATTCTGAAAGGTTTGAAAAAGAAGGGAATTGTCCACCCAACACCAATTCAAATACAAGGAATCCCAACAGTGTATGTATAAATCGAAAACAAAGGCTGTAATGTAAATTCTATTTTTTAAGTACATTTAAAGGAACCCTGTTTGTCTGTAGTCTTTCAGGTAGAGACATGATTGGAATCGCCTTCACTGGATCAGGAAAGACTTTGGTCTTCACTCTGCCGATCATCATGTTCGCGCTGGAGCAGGAGAAAAGACTGCCTTTCTTTAAGAGAGAGGGACCGTATGGGCTTATCATCTGTCCTTCAGTAAGAAAAACATAATCAGCACGTTTATATAGGTCATATCGCTTAAATTTAAAAATCTGATAAATGTATTCCTTCATTTCTTAAAATGTACCACTGATGCACATGCATGGTTTTTAAACCAAAACTATTACTTTTACTAAAGTTACTTACTAATAATATATATTTAAAAAAATCTTTTAAAAATAGAATTCAAGATGTTGATTAATGGACATTAAAAAATGTTCACCTTCATTGTGCTGTTCTGGGCTTCAGGGTGAAATCTCAGAGAAAATGGCCTCATGTGGGGCCACTTTCATGTTTGTTCTCTAGGAGTGCTATCTCCTCAAAATCAAATACTCAAAGTGTATATTTCAGCAGCAAAGTCTCTTTCCAGAGGCCTTGCTACTAAAAAGAAACCTTAGCTGAACTATAGCTGAAGATAGTCCTTACTGTCATAGGCAGGTGTAATTCAATGCAAATAAAACAGTGCCTGCAAATAACTCCCAAAGATGACAGTTTGACATTCATAAAAATTATATTTTTGCACCAATGAGGTGATTCCGAAAGAGCTATTAGTGAAAAACCTGACATATCTCGGCATGATGTAAAATACATCCTTTAAAAAATGTGAGAAACTGGACAAAGAAAAACATGCAGGAATGTAAGAAAACAACTACAATTGGCATCTCAATTAAAAAAAAAAGAAAATAAAAAATAGTAGTTTACTAATGTTTCTGCTTTTTTTGTAAAACTGTAAATTTGGAAATTGATCATTAACAATAATTATATATTAGCAGTATAAATATCATTTTGATTAATGAACTTGTGCATACTGCCAAATTAATAAATGATACAGTGGAACCCCGACTTGCGAAATTAATTCGTTCCCGAGGGTCTTTCGTAAGTCGAAAATTTTCGTAAGTCGAAGCACCCATCGCGCCTTTTGAGTGAACGATGGGCTATAGGCTAATTGCTAACTGCAACAACAATACGTCGTTCAAGTGGAACAGCGAAGCGCAAGTACGAAAGCCAAGGGGGTTGTCACATGATTCGGAAGGCATTGTGGGCATTCTGGGCTCAGCCAATCAGAGCCAGCGGATTTCGTTACGCGGGCATTTTGCCGTAACACGGGCAGAAATATTGCCGTTAAGTGCCTTCG
Source organism: Pelmatolapia mariae (assembly GCF_036321145.2). Classification (NCBI taxonomy): domain Eukaryota; kingdom Metazoa; phylum Chordata; class Actinopteri; order Cichliformes; family Cichlidae; genus Pelmatolapia; species Pelmatolapia mariae. The sequence goes on along the minus strand of NC_086228.1, from coordinate 5,168,966 downwards.
TAACTTGAATTTTTCGTTAAATGGGGTATTCGTAAGTCGGGGTTCCACTGTAACATAAAAAATAATGTAGGTAATTACCGATACTGTTAATTAGTTGTGGCATACTATGATCTAAATAGAGGAAACAAAGCCTTTTCAAATATTCATGCACTGTGAATTTTCCGTGCCCTTTGGAAAAGATGACATTAGCTTTGAGAACCTCTGTTTTTCTCATCCCTCTGACTCCTGAATCCCGTGTGTGTATTTTATAACCCGGTGTGTTATTGCAGCGAGAGCTGGCGAGGCAGACACATGGCATCATAGAGTATTACTGCAAGCTGCTGGAGGAGGAGGGAGCTCCTCAGCTGCGCACAGCCCTCTGCATCGGAGGAATGTCTGTCAAGGAGCAGATGGAGGTAGTAAAACAGTAAGTACAGCTGGAGGTGTTGTGAAAAAAATCGGGATTTCAACCAGAATTCCCATTTCAGTGTCAAGCAAAAAATTGCACAATTCAGCCCTAACATTCAGCGAGGAACAAAAAAAGTGACGTGTTCCTGAATCAATGCTTTAACATACAGCATGCATAAAGCTCAAAAGCATTACCACCTAAACACTGATAGTACTACAGTACTACACTTTAAAAAGCCAAAATGTCATGTGATGTTGTGGACTAATTTTCTCTCCAACTCTGTCTTGGTTAAAGCGGTGTCCATATGATGGTTGCTACACCTGGAAGATTGATGGACTTGCTGCAGAAGAAGATGGTGGGTCTGGACATCTGTCGCTACTTGGCTTTGGATGAAGCTGACAGGATGATAGATATGGGTTTTGAGGAAGATATCCGAACCATCTTCTCTTACTTCAAGGTGAGGCAGTCCTTCATGTCTCTAGCTTTTAAATGTTACAGCACTATTGCAGTAGTTTTTCCTCATCCATTTTTCTGTGTTGTGCTTGCTCTATCCTTCACCAGATAAGTAGCTTTACAAAGCCAGCCTACCAAGGCCAGACAGCATAATGTTTTTTACACTAGAGAACTGAGATTCCTCTGCTTCTCTCAAACATAACAATAAATTCCTTTTTTCTCGTTTCACAAATCCACACCTTGGCAGAGTACAATAGGCTTTTTGTTGTTACTACACTCACTAAAGTTCTCCATTCAGTCTGACTTTAACTGCTTTTGAGACATCAGTTTCCAGGTAGTCATAGTACTTTCAGAGGTAATACATTTCTTCATAATATAAGCTCTACTAGCAGTTGCAAAGAAATATTTCTTCCAGTTGATGCTGGATTTTTTATTTTCATGCCAAATTTGTCATGAAAACATTTGCTTTCTGTTTGTGTTTCCTAATCTAGGGTCAAAGACAAACCCTGCTTTTCAGTGCCACTATGCCCAAGAAAATCCAGAACTTTGCTAAGAGTGCACTGGTCAAACCCATTACTATTAATGTGGGCAGAGCAGGAGCTGCCAGCTTGGATGTCATCCAGGTGACTTTATCTTTCACTAAAATAGTCGTTTGTCTCAGTCACAGATATGGTTTGCCTTCCAAATACATATGTAAAAATATTAATGAAATAAATATTTTTATGTGTGTGCAGGAAGTGGAGTACGTCAAAGAAGAGGCTAAGATGGTGTACCTCTTAGAGTGTCTCCAGAAAACGTCTCCTCCAGTTCGTACTTTCACGTGTTTGACACTTTTTATAAAGAGTTCTTATAAAGAATTAAAGCAACGCGTCACAAGTCCTTTTTCATTCTGACAGGTGCTGATATTTGCTGAGAAAAAGGCGGATGTAGATGCCATCCATGAGTATCTGCTGCTTAAAGGAGTAGAGGCAGTGGCCATACATGGTGGAAAAGGTATGCAGAGTCTAGAGTCTAAATATTTCACTGAAATCATTGTCACAGTGCCAGTTCATTATGTGCACCTTGCTAGTACCAGATTGGAACCTTTTTCCTTCAGAGCTGCCTTAATTCTTTATGGCAACTTCAACAAGCTACTGGAAACATCCCTCAAAGACTCTGGTCCATATTGACGTGATTGCAACAGCATCACACAATTACTGCAGATATGTCGGCTGCACATCCATGATGTAACTCCCCTGTACTACTACACCTCAAAGGTGCTCTGTTGGATTGCGATCTGGTGACTGTGGGGGCCATTTGAGTTCAGTGAACTCACTGTTATGTTCAAGAAACCAGCTTGAGATAATCTGAGCTTTGCAGCCTGGAGCTTTATCCTGCTTGAAGCAGCAAGTAGAAGGTGGATATATTGTGGTCTTAAAGGGAAAGACTTGGTCGGCAGGAATATTTAGGTAGGCTGTGGTGTTTAAATAGTGTTCAGTTGGCACTAAGGGGCCCAAATTGTGCCTCTATGTGCAACCACCATTAGCCTGAATTGTTGATATAAGGCAGGATGGCAGCATTCTCTGTAAACCCTAAAGATGGTTGTGTGAGAAAATCCCAGTAAGTCAGCACTTTCGGTACCAGTAAGTATCTCATGTGGAAAGTCATTTACATAATGCTCAGTTTGAAATTCAGCAAGTAATTTTGGCCATGTCTGCATGCCTGACTGCATTGAAATTCTGCCAGGTGTACCTAATCAAGTGGCTGGTGAATGTATTTAGTATGTGCAAAGCCTTATCTTTTAGTTGTTTTGTAGTTGCTCATCATCACCACCAGATGCCATCTTTCTTGCAAATGTCACCTTCATGGTTTCTGCTTCATGGGTTCCGGTGATGCAGAATTGTTTCTGCTTCTTAGAAAATGCTGTTTTTATTGAGATAAATTTCTGTATTTTTCCAGATCAAGAGGAAAGAACAAAAGCCATTGAAGCATTCAAAGAAGGAAAAAAAGATGTGTTAGTGGCCACCGATGTTGCCTCCAAGGGTCTGGATTTCCCAGCTATTCAACATGTAGTGAACTATGACATGCCAGAAGAGATAGAAAACTATGGTAAGAGAATAATATGCATATGGCTTTACCTTCATCACGTATTTGTTAGTTCTTCTAACATTTCTCAAGCTGATTTGACAAAATGTTCCCGTTTCAGTCCATAGAATAGGAAGAACTGGACGATCGGGCAAAACTGGAATTGCCACAACTTTCATCAATAAAGGCTGCGGTAAGGACACAACCTAAAGATAAAATTAGATTGATTACTAAGGAGGGAGAGTAACCTCTCTGAGAATGCTAGCCAGTGTAAGCCATGCTCTATTGGTCGCTGACCAAAGTAAAAAAGTAACATCACTGTTAAGGTTTGTCCAGTAATTACAGATACTGGATGTTTTTGAAACACCACTGTATGGTTTTAAACGTGGTAATTTACTCATACAGGCATGGCATGAAGTGGTGCTGGATTTTTAGTGTAAAATAACTTGTAATAAATTTAGTTAGGTGGGTCAGTGTTTAAGTACAGTTGAAATGTAACCAGTCTATGTGTTTGTTTATAGATGAATCCGTTCTGATGGATCTGAAAGCTCTGCTCGTTGAAGCCAAGCAGAAAGTTCCTCCAGTCCTCCAGGTGCTCCAGACCGGAGACGAGACCATGCTGGACATCGGAGGCGAGTTGTCCCACCTCATTAGCTACTCCTTAATCATGTTTTTTGGTTTCTTTTTGAATATTGTTCTAATCACAAGTGACTGCCTCGTGTGATTTGACTGAAGCCAGGTGCATTCTTTACAATCCTTTCCTTACATCAGATTCTCCTTTTTTTTCTTCAGGCGAGAGAGGATGTACGTTCTGTGGTGGTCTTGGTCATCGTATTACAGACTGTCCCAAGCTGGAGGCCATGCAGACCAAGCAGGTCACCAACATTGGAAGGAAAGACTACCTGGCTCATAGCTCAATGGACTTCTAAGAGCCTTTCATTAGGGGCAAGATTCTCCAGTGCTGAACAAAACCTAAAAGCATTTCTGAGGAAACTGTACAGCAATGTGTCACATCACCGAAGAAAGGAAGTGGATATTAAAACCCTCCCAACATTGTAGATGAGATGAGCGATTGCTTCACCTTTCCGCCAGTTTTCTCACATTTGTTATAATCTTTGTAACATAGATTACTGAAGCTCTGTAAATAAAACCACTATATTTGTTCTTGTTTTTCTTTTGTGTATATTTCTTTTGTCTGTCTCTTCTGGAAAAAGTGACAGGTGTGGCATAAGTGTGGTATGGTGAGGAAGTTGCTACAAGATATAGACAAATGCAAAGGGAAGTTGACACAAGACAACAGCAGCACACAACTCATGTCCTTTCTTTTGCAACGGCTAAAATGCAGATCAGAGAGATACTTTATCACACACCAAAGTATGCAAGAAAATAAAGGCTGTTAGTGACGTAAAGGAAACATTTATTCTTGTGGCTAAAGGAACCTAATTTTAACTTCGTTGGCAGTTTCATCTTGACCACAGAGCAGCGACCTGTGTAAGAGACTACAGGTTTTCACAGTCAGCGCTCACAAGCATGGAGGTCATCTTCAAGGAGGGCATGCTGTACCTTCAAGCTGTCAAATTTGGAAAAGTAAGTTTTATAGGCATTCATCACATGTGGAATATATCGACTGTTGTTTCTTACCTGCTAGTTGATCAAAAGACGTTAGTGACTCTAGTAGTAAATCTAATGGAAATGTTTAGTCCGATTTAACTTATTAAACACTGACATAACCAATAGCTGTATCTCAAAATCATTTTTAGTATTTCATGAAAGTCTAAAACTTTAGTGTATAACCGAGCGCTCTTGCACTCAGATCAGTGTGAGCATTTCACCCTTTAACCTAGTTTGGCAGCAGTAGAGTCACAGGAACATTAACCTACGTAAAATTGAATAATCCTTCCGCTACATTAAGTTAGAGAAAGGTGAGTGTGAAGCTAAATCTGTTGAATGTTTAAAAAGTCATACGTGGATAAAGTCGTAAAGATCTGATATTTGTTCTTTTATATACTAAACAGTGTTAAATATCAATAACCAAGACTTGCTATACCTGTGTATCATAGTATTTAGGTCTTACAGCTGTTTTGTATATGTCAGACTGTGGTTTGTGAACATCCTGACATCATTGAACAGCGGCTCATTTGTTATGTGAAAGTAACGTGTGATGGACAGAGGACCATTTCTACTTAAGATCTCCTACAGATAGTAAATAATGATACACACACACACACACATATATATATGTATATATATATATATATATACATATATATGTGTGTGTGTGTGTGTGTGTGTGTGTGTAGCCACTTGGTAGCCACAAAGGGAAGATGCCATTCTTGCTTAATATGTCTTATTACCTCCCACTTATTAATAGTCACTTTTTATCATTTCATCAGAAAACATGGCGGAAAATGTGGATGGTGCTTTATAAACCCAGCTCTCAGGGGGTTGGCCGATTGGAGTTCTATGCTGTAGCTGACAGCAGCTGTGTTACCGAGCAGAAAAGGATGGGCCGGCAGAAAACACCAGAAAGAAAAGTCGTGCGTCTAATTGACTGTCTCAGTGTCACGTTTGCACCAAAGGAGTCTTGCCCGGCTGGCTGCACAGCCTTCTACCTAAACACCACACAGTCAACCTACATCTTAGCCTCCACATCAAGCCAGGACTGGGTGAATGCCCTCTGTCATCTAGCCTTCCAGGTATCACACATCTCCAATCCTGAACAGTACAAATATGACCTTTCCTTTTATGTCACTGGTTAGGTTTTAATTTTTGGGAAAGGTCAGTAAGGACGGGCTCTGCCCACATCCAGAGACAAGTAGCATAATAAGGAAGTTAATGCAGTATCTGTAACTTCTGTCCCTTTTACTTCTCTAATTCTTGTGCTTGCACAAGCTATGTACCTTCTTGCATCTTACCACTTTAAAGCCATAAAACAGTGATAAGAGGTACTTGTACACTCCATGTAATGTTTACCATGCCACTGTTTGCAGAAGGATCCTGGAGAATCAGACAAAGGGGATTTTGAGCAAGGAAATGGCTTGACCATGGCGGACAACGATCTTTACGCATCTTGGAAAAGCGGTAATGCAAGCACGTCTACGCATGATAAGTGATCAGGCACAAGAAATCGAAAACAAATGAAAATGTGCAGGTCTTATTTCTGTTGCTTGTCTATTCGTCCTGCACACACCTGTTGAACTCTGTGTACTGGTTAATAAGAGAATGCATGAAAACTACTAGTCTTAGAAGATGAGGTAAGAAAAAGGGGAAGGTTGGTGTAATTTTTTCCCCGAAGATACAAGGAACTATTTTAGACTTTTCTTTATTTTACTAATATTTCACTAGCAGGTACTATTCACACCCAGGTTGGAAGAGCCAGTGTGGCTATTTACATCCAGGAGCATGGCACAGAGAAGCAATCAGGTGTCTATAGTAATGTTATTTGCACACAGGAACACATTGCCAGAATTTCTGGTACAAGTAATATTAACTCAAGGTTATTGTTGTGAAAGGGTCTATTTTAATTAAAATAACACACTTTGAAACTAGGTTTGAAACCTAGTTTCAAACCTAGTTTCAAACCTATGCCACTTTATCGCATGTTTTGAGAAACCTTGTTTCAAAGTCAGGATATAATAGCTGGAAATTACGTTTGTTGCTATTACTTCCAAATTCCCCAATAATAAGCATAACTATAGAGCTATGACTATAGAGCTAAAAGTATGGCGTTTGACTCCTTCGTCAACGCCAACCTCCTCCCGCAATCAGCTTGTATTTTACTGGTGTTTCATTTTAGCCCGTTTTTGCTACACTGCTAATACATTTGAAAAGTTACATTACAAAAATACTTTGACTTACTCCCCAGTTATAAATGTGGCTGGCCGTTTCTTTATCAGGGTTTTATTACAGTGTAGTAGCTCACATTAAATTTTCAAAGGCTTTAATGAGCTTACACAACTTAACGACCTGTGCCACTTTATCGCATGTTTTGAGGAAGGTACTTGCAGGGTTGGTTTTTTTTGTTTTTTGTTTTTTTTAAGAAGGAAGTGATATAAATGAAAAGGTAAACAACCCCTGCGAGGGCAGTTATGTTCTAAAAATGACGAATACGTTTGCGTCCTCCCCACCAAGCTCAGCATCACTGCACAGCCCTCAAATATACGTCAGACAGGTTAAGAAACGCACCACAAGGGTTCATCGTAAGCAAAACCACAGCTTAAGACCAACTTCCTGTTTCAAAGGCAGCCCGCTTTACCCAGTGTTTTTGCCTTCCCAGAGATTTTACAAGCACTAATCACCTTCAAACAAATCCTTTAACAGTCTGTCTGACTCTCTGATCAGTGGCGTTTCTTCCTGTTTCCAACACTGTAGCAAAATTACTCAGCTGACGTCAGCAGGTAACTTGGTGACTGCAGTGCTTCCACAACCAAAGGATATAATAGGCGATAATTTGATTTATTATTATTACTTGTAAATTCCCCATTAATAAGCATAAACCTGTGAGTATATTATAATAAAAAAGAGATATTTCAGTAGGATAAGCAGAGAAGAAAATGGATGGAAATATTTCACAGCATCATAAATTCAAGACATCAGCAGAAATTCCCTATATATATAGGAGCGGGCGCTACAGCCGCTAATTTATTCAAACATGAAAGCCAGAATGTATCAGCGTCAGCAAGCTCTGACTTATACAAATGCATTTCTCTTCATTTCCTAATGGATTACACTTCTCAACAATCCAGAAAAGCCAGCCTCACAGAGAGATTAGTAGAAGGCAAGCAATTTTAAATCAGATTTTTCAAAATTAAAAAGTATTTGGTGTGCATTTATTTCCTGTGCTGCTCAGACCTCTTGTGGGGAAAAAACCCCAACCCTTTGTGTGTAGTTGCGAAACACTAACCCTTGTGTGATGTCATGTGTTCCTGTCTTTAGAGCTGACGCTTCCTCCAAACCAGTACCAAGTAACCATCCAGAGCACAGAGGCATCCAAGAGGTGCAAGCTGTCTGGGAAGTACCTGGTCTCCATAGAAGGGGAGGCAATAGAGCTGCTGGACATGAGAACTCGTTACATCATCTTCGACTGGCCATACAAGCTCCTACGCAAATTTGGTCAGATTGAGGTAAAGCACTAGATGTTGTGCAGTCCCTGTACTGAAGATAAACCAGGTATTCCAGTGGGTTTATTTAGAATTTCTCAAAGGGAAAAGCTTTGTAAAACACACTCATTGACTTTTGTGCCAAGAGTTGGAAGAAAAGAAATTACTACCACTCTGTTTGTACTCTAAATATGAAGCGACACCCAGCAGCTTGTTAGCCCAGAAACGGAGGAAAACAGCTAGTCTGGCTTTGTTCAAAGGCAGCAAAATCTCTAAAGCTCACTAATTAACATGCTGCTACTCGTTTGTTTATTCTGCTGCAAAAAAAAAATTAAAAGCTGAAGTATTGCATATTTTATAAAATGGCAAATGTATTTCCTAACATGTGCATCTTTGGCTGTGATTGCAGGGGGGATTCAGCATCGAAGCAGGCCGTCGCTGCAAGTCGGGACAAGGCGTGTTCATGTTTCTGACCCAGCATGGTCCCCAGATCTTTCAGACTATATCTAAGCAGTGCACAGTGGAGAGGAATACAGCGGTGCAGCCTCCCAGTGCCAACAGAAGATCACTAATTGACCCGTTTCCTGCTCCCCCGCCTGCCACAGCTCACTCTTTCGTCGACCCTTCCATCTACAGTTTTCCAGATGTTTCAGCCGACACAGAGGACAAGTTTACCAGTGATTACCCCATTTATGACGACCCTGTACAGCAGATAAAACAGCTATCACTCAAGCCTTCTCTCTTGGGCAGCAACGAGGCTGTGGCAGAGGAAGCTGAGGATGAGGACGAGCAGGAATGGTGCTATTCCCTGGAGGCTCTAAATCTGGATAACATTATTGAGGACAGCATTTACTGCAACTTACGGAGAGGCACGCCTCCTTTGATGAGAAAAGCCGAGGCAGATAATTCAGATTGCATTTATTCAGGGATAAAAAAAGTCAATTCTCTGACAAATCTCCAGCAGGAGCCTTCCTATCCCCCCTTACCATTGCCTGTACCCCCGCCTCCTCCCTTATCATCCACTTATTCCTTAGCCAAACCCCAAAATCAGCATGCGCTCCCTGTGAATAACTCCTTCCAGCCAGAATACAATACACAAGAAGACTACGATGAAGACGACTTGAATGAGACTGAGGAGGCCAATAGCTCCTCTGCTCAAGTTACCCCCTCAGAGGTGCCTGGCAGTTTTAAACACAGGCTGGCAGAAATCATTTCTAAGGACTTGGCAAAGTTCCAGCCTCCTCTTCCCTACGGAGCAGGCAGCCTAGCATTTTCTCAGTAGACTATCAGTTAACAGACAGACTAGACAGGACAATTTTATCTGTGATAAATTGTCATAAAACACAATTAGTTTCTTTACTTCTATAAAATCCCCTCCACTGGGAACATGCAGTTAGGCATTCTGGCTCACAAGTGTTTGATTGTTTTTGCAGCTTGTTATGTGAAAGATGCATCTGGAATACTTTTTAATCTGCAAATGCTGTTGCCAAAAAGAGAGATTTATTTTGTTTTCTTCTGCGGGAATGCTAGGCGAATACCTTTAATGTGACATTAACTGAGAAGTTGGGCGAGCATTCGCCCGCACTGTTTCATAATGGGAAAGCCGGGAGAGAAAACAAACGACGTCGCCTTGTTATGTTTAATGTGCTACACATCATCTTCATTATCATCCTCTCTGGAATCAGTTTGGTTTCTTAAGCTGAGTCAGGAGGGGTTTGTCACATCAACTGTCAGCTGTAAAACAGAGTGGAAAAACCAATAACCCACATTGTGTTTTGCTGTAATTACTGCATGTATTTGCTGACAATGTCCATATAAAAACCACTTAAAAAGCACACTCTTATGTTAAGTATATCTTTATTGTACCAAAAGAGCCATCATAAAATACGCTATACATAAATAGAAAAATACTTGTTTATTGTTTGTTTGTTTGTTTTTTATTTGACAAATGTCACTAATGAAACGGGAAATGTGTCTAGTAATGGTTCAGAGTATAAAGTGCATAAAAAGGGCCTGCAAGAGTCCAGCAGGTTTTTCTGAGTTTTACCTGTACTTTTACCTGTACAGGCAGTGCAGCATCTCAACTATTATTAAAAACAGGACTGTATGCTGTGAGAGCGTCTCTGCTGGTCAGCTGATATCTTCTGCCTTGTAAAGAGCTGCAAACAAGTTAAAAGTCAGTGGCACTGACTTTCTGCCACTGTTTCCCGCTTTGACCCTCCTCTGCGTCACTGAGATGTGAAGATTCCCCATCGCTGCTACTGGAACAAGTGCCTGATTTATTTGATTCCATGTCAGATGTAGGTCCAAGTAAAATCAGATGACCGATAGAGGCGGAGGGGTCTCTCTGCTCTCCGGTCAGAGGTATCGGGGACTGTGCAGCGGCTGCTGGCAGCAGAGAGTGAATCAGGTTCCTCCTGGAGGTCTTGTCTCCAGAGCCTGGACGAGGACTCCTGCACTCTGGGTGAACCACGCCGGCCAGGAGCTCAGACAGCTCTGTGATGTAAATCTGCGCCATCTGGAGGGTGTCGTATTTGGATAACTTTTTCTCGTTTTCCAGGGAGGGGATGACACTCCTGAGCTCGTCAAACGCTTTGTTCAACCCGTGCATCCTCCTCCTCTCCCTGGCGTTGGCCGCCACGCGCCTGTGTCTCTGAGGGCCGAAGTGGCTCGTCTTGCATCCATCTGGCGCCTTAGCAGGGTCTGTCTCTGTCATGCCTTTGGTGGTAACGCGGTCAGTGAATTCGGTCACTGGCACAAGTTTCTCCCGCGAGATGCCCGCTGCCTCTGCAGCCGCGTGCGCGTCCCTAATTGACAGCGCACGGATTGAAGTGGAGGAAATCCAGGCTTTGGAGCTGATGTGGGCCAGGTTGTGCTGCTGCTGGTGATGCTGCTGCAGCAGAGTGAAGTCCTCTGGGTACTCCGACCAGCTCGAAAGTTCTGCTTTTGCAGCCATCACTGCAGTGTCCTGATGTGGTCGTGCACGGCAGGATATAAAGGTCGCACTTTCGCTTGAGCCGGTGCCCGAGTCTCTGGAGTGGTTTGCGCTGCGCCTACAATTTATACAGCCTCCCCTGTAGTCACCTTGGTGTCACTCCCAGCCCGCAAACAGCCCTGACAGCACTGTAGCCTCAGGAGGCAGCAGCCAATCGCACAATCCCCTCTGACCCTGTCTGTCAAAGAACAATTAGACAAAGCTCGACTTTTTCTCCTATTGTGCATTGTAACTCAATCACGACCTTGTTATCCCTAAAAAGAGAGGAGTATTAATCATTTAAGAGCGTGCAATAGCCGACCTATGCTCTACCTAACGAAGACTCACCCTACTCATGAATGAAAATGTATAGAGAATGAATGATTATGTAATAAATTAAGTTATAGTCTATATTATGTGTCTATATTAATAAACGCGAGCTTGTATGGGAAAGGTTTGTCTTCTTTTTAATTACACAAGTGTGTTAGTCATATTTCTATACTAAGTATGTATTTTTCTATAAAGTAGTATTCATCATCATCATCGTCATCATCATCCTCGTTCACTGCTCGCTTTTCATGGAAAATGCATTTCGGCCTCTTTCTCACGAGCGCAGTAACCGACTCCTGATTGGTTCTGACCCGCTGAGAGCTGTGGTTGTGGAAAACAAACGTCCAAGTTTGTTCTCAAACAAACAGTAAAAGGCGCCCAATCATTCTCGGATTATTTGCAGAAGAATAATAAAACTAACAGGTGTGAGACAAGGATCGAGACACACCTATAGCGGAGGCGCAATAACTGATAAGTTGTCTGAAGGCGATTTATGAACCATTAAGAAAAGTTGGAAAGAAAAAAAACACCCCATCATTTATTATTTATTGCTGTTATTTATTTATTTATTTTTGCCGTTGTTGTCGTTACAAGATTAAGATTTTTTCCCCTTTCAGACCGATCCTTAAAGGAACAAGATAAATTAGGCTACAAATTTTTGCTCAGGGTCACGTGGCCCCTGCCCTGTGCCTATCAGCTGGTGTCCCTTGGCACCGCTCACAAGCCACGCACCTCCGAGACGGTGTCACCCACGTCTCCCATATGCTGCCCACGGCGCTCACTGAGCTCTGACTCTGACATGAGAGCTAATCATTCATTAGGGCATCAATTACGGCGGAGAAACAACTTCAGCACCGGCGGCGGACCTGTCCGCTGAGAGATCTGAGATGTTGTAGTGAGGAGTGACTGGGACAAATTTTGCATTCAGTTATCTCTCTCTCTCTCTCTCTCTCTCTCTCTCTCTGTCGGGGTCGAGTAGTAGTGAAGAAAATCACCGTGACCTGCCCCGCCGCCAGCAGTTTAATGAGGCCTGGTCTTAGTTGAATAAATCGGCACGTTCTTCGTCCTGGGATGTCCATTCTTTTTTCTTTTTTTTCTATTTAAAGAGGGCTGGGGGGGCTACATGAATATTTCATTCCTTTAGCCCCAGTGCCAGCGCAACAGCCCGCAACCCTGCGTGCAGGCTTTAAAAAAATGCAGCTACACTTCCCATCTGGTGCGGGGCGTGAGGGGGGGAGTGGCAGCGGAGGCCGAGGAGGTGTGAGGAACATTTCTAAGGTCAACTTGCAGTGACCTTCTGTAGGAGACAGGCGAGGAGGAAGGGAGGGGGGCTTACTTTATCTTTACTTGAATACGTTCTTCTTGAGTGGTGTTAGGCCACTGTACATCACTGTGACTAAATGATGCAATGACCCTGACTAAACTAAACAAATCAACTCTGTAACTGTTTCCTGCTGAAAATGCACAATACAAAAAACACGAACCTCAAATTGCACAAAAGTGTTTTGCAAAAAATTCCTCAGCAATTTCACAATGCAGTTCGTGGCCATTGTGGCTGTTGCTGCTTTGTAGTGCTGTGTTCCCATATCAAGTAAACACAGGGCCAGTATTACCCATACCGATACCAACACCATTACTTTTAACCTGTAAAGCCAGTGTATGCAGGGGAGAGCAGCAGTGTCATGAGTTATGAGATGACCATCGTAACTTTTTAAACACATCTGACCACATTCTAATGACCACTAATTCATCGTGATTTTTACTTTCCACAATACTTGATAAAACACACCTTTCAGCTTTTCGTGGATTTTAATACTGGGGTTTTTGGAGACCTGCCTCTATTCTACTAGTATCCACTTGACTCGGTTTGGTTGTTTTCCATTACAACTGAGTGTGCAATGCGACCGAAAGTTCCACAATGTCATTTTTATGTGACACAAACACAAAACAACAATGGAGAATGACGAGGCGATGGTATAATGCTGCTTGGTCTATGGTTTTTGTCAGAATAAGGGGATCACGGTGTTCGTTTTTTGTGTAGCCATTTCCCTCGTTGCCGGGTTTCAAAAATGGTGGTTTTGTTTTTTGTGAGGCGGTTGCTCTTAACTTGTCAAGTGATGCTGTTGACTGCTCAATAGGTGGCATGCAATCTGTTGACGGCACATTTTTAGATTGACTCAGTTTTCTTGGAACCCAGGCTGAGCAGGTACTAAACAAGTACTTGGTACCAGGTGCTACCGCATAACGGAAAACTCTACAAACTGAGTTGAGTCAAGCCAGGTAGGTACTAGGGAAAAAGAGGCATAAATGTGTTTGTCTTTAAAGCACTTTCGGTTAGCTTCTTCTATTTAAAATGTGCTATAAGCTATAACTAAAATAGACATGACAGACAATAAAGGAAAATTTCACACATTTTTTATAGGGCATGCTTCAGGTGTTGTTATCATTTCCAAGAAAAATATTTAACAGATTTAACACATCATATTGAACTTAGAGGACAGAAATAAACATTGATCATATTGCTATCCAACATCAATAGCGGGACTGGTATCGACACTATCGATATTTGGATCTATCTGCGCACATTTATTGCTTTGTAAACAGTGAATAACAAACAAAGTTAGGTGGTGATGTAGACATGGCACAGATCCCAGCGTTTACTCCTTACCCTTGAATCATCCACAACCTAAACTCAACCAGCCAACCAACAGCAGAGCCCACTTGAGTCAACACATCTTTCCCGTAGCTGCTGTTTAACTAGCACTAACCACCTAAGTTGTCACACTTGTAGGTGATTGCAAGTGGAAGGTACAAGTGCCCTTTGACCGGTTCGGGTTTGCTGGTAACTGAACTTTGTAAGCACTGGGGATTTTTTTTTTTATGTGTGGGTTATTCTTATAATGCTGACAAATAAGTCAAATGCCATAGTTAAAATTATTTACACTAATGGTGATATCACTGGGGATGCCCTTATCTTCTCAGTTGTTACTGTTGGGTGACTGTGGCCTCGAGCAATCTTTAAAACTATTTTTAAGGCTTTTTAAATGAGGTGTGAACCATATTTATATATGAACTAAGTTCACATATAAATATGACTCTCTACTTTAACGATGAATTTTCTTGTTTCCTGGAAACAAATACAACAATACCTGGGTAGGTGACAATAAAGGAAATTAGATCTCTCTCTCTCTCTCTCTCTCTCTGTGCAAAAATAAGCAAACCATTTACTAAAATGACAAAGTACACTTCACCTCCCGACTATTTGTCTAACACACCAAATTACAGTAGAATTAGTATTACAGAATACCAGCAATTATCTGGAAATTATGACCCAATAAAGCATCAACAGAATAACCACAGTTCTGACTGTAATATTTTCTCAATAAACAAATAAATAACATCAACACATATAAACGTGCTTTTGATGCATGCCTTTGAATTCCTGTATACTATCCAGGCGTCCTCTTTCTTTTGCTCCACCCACTGAATCGCATCTAACCCTGTGTTGAGCGTGCTTTAAGGTTGCCTAGCAACATGCAAACAGCCACACTAGTAAACTGTAGCTCAGCTGTTGGATTTCCTTCCTCGTCGCCAGCATTCAGTGGGGATGAATGCTCTATAAAGTGCGCCGTCGTTTCGCCTTGTGTTTTAATTAAAGACCTGTTAATTTCTGAACAAAAGACTGTTTCATTTTTTTTTCTCGTGAACCAGGAACAGTGAACCTCTTGATGTTCGGCGGAGTCTGGTCTGTAATTATCCTCTCACACCCCGAGGTACGGAGGTGGTTCTAGTGAGCAAAGAGAGAAACCGTAATGCCCGGGTTTCAGGCGCAAATTAGGACAATTAGTGGCCTCATTAATTTGGGAAAATGGAAGTAATATTCTAGTTAAAGTAACGGTTCATTAAGTCAGTGCTATCTGTGGCAAAAGGCTAATTGATGAACTCTGAGAAGGACAGTAATAATGAGAGAAGACTTTTTCTCCGTACAGTAGCACTATTAGGACTTTGAGTTTAATACCTGCTAATTTAGGAACAATATACTTGAGTGGTCGCCCCTGTCATCGCGAGAAGACCTCAATTGTTCCTTATTGAATTGGAAGAAAATGTCGCGATACCTGAGACAAAGTCACTGCAGGGTGCGGTTTAAGTACGAGGTTTGGAGTCAGCCCTGCACCACTGATCACAGGTGTTACCGGATACCTTCCTGAAGACACGTGTCACGTGTTTTCTAGCCTACTTTGTTCAGTCATTTGCACACTTATTCTCATTCTGTAATCCTGTAGATCACACCACAAAATGTTTTATTTACTTCTTACACCATTAAAAGGTTTAGTTTCTAATTTGCTTTGGTACTGTCACTGAAATAGATGAGAGCAGTGTCTGAAAGTAACACGTGGTAAAAAAAAGACAAAACAACCCCTAAAAGACTAAATTATAAGGCTATTTCAATATCACACCCACCCTACTAACCTATGATTATATATATATATATATATATATATATATATATATATATATATATATATATATATAGAGAGAGAGAGAGAGAGAGAGAGAGAGAGAGAGAGAGAGATATGACTGTGTGTGACTGTACGACATTGCACTACAGTTGCAGTATGTGCAAAAGGCAGTCTTTATATTTTGCAGGAAGATGGGAAATGAGTTCAAGGATTTATTGAAAAATGCGCAAACATAAGTGGAACATAAGTGGAAATGCTGTATATTTGGTAAAAACAGAGTTTGTAAAAATCTAACAAGCGTTAAAGTCAATATTTGGTATGACCTCCTTTATTATTATTATCTTAATCAAGCTTTCTTGTATTTTCTTTAGGTAGTCTTCAGGAAAAGGTTTTAGTTCACTGGCAATGTGTTTTGGGTTACTGTCATGCTGAAGTTGAGGCCCAGCCTCTGGGGAAGCCAATCAATGACTGAAAATGATAATACTGTTTTTTTTTTCTTCCTATTTCTTAAAGCCTTGACTTTTAGATCCTGTTCATTTGCTGTAGGTGTTTTGTTTTTTAGGCCCACCACTTTGATCTCCACTTGTCTAGTTTTCTCAACCTTTGTTAAGGACACACTGCACACCATGCTGAGCTATGTCAGGTTTTCTCTGGAAATCACCTTGTTGGTGCAAAAGTAGTACTTTATTTCTGTCAGACTGAGTTATTGTTGGCATTTCTTTGTAGATTCCGCTAAAGAAATAGGAGCAAATTATGTGTTTTCACAACAGGCCTAAAGACACATTTTAAAATGTGTTCTTTGCTAAATTGTCTGTTATGTGTCATCCACTGATTTATGTGCTTTTTTATATACTTGAATGATACAATTTAGCGTTAAGTGGCTTTAAAAAAAAGCCCTTCAGAAAGCTTGGAGAACTACTGCTCACAGACCACATTAAAAATGACAAGAAACTTTGGCTTCCAAGAAGCAAATATAAAGAAAATGAGAGACATTTAAGCAGTAAAGTATTTAAAATAAATACATTTTACTGGTAAATCTATCTCATATATAAATAAAACCTTAGTTTCCGTTTGCACAAGCCTATTTTTCCACTCTTGCCACCTTGTGATGCCGTGTGCTCTCATTAGTGATGAATCCATCTTTAAAACTTTCAGTGTTTAATAAATCTTAAAAAAAGGGAGAGTTGCTTTAATGGGTTCTCCTCAGTGTTTTGCTTCATGTATGATGGGTTGAAAATGCAGTGTTTGAGTGCGCTCTTTTCATGTACCAGCACACCATATGGCAGATAGGCGAACGCCGAGTGGGCTGTAAAGACCTAGTCCATCAAAAGAAGAAGAAAGGCTTCCAGACACTTGAGCATCAGGGACTCTGAAAGCTGTCAGCAGTAGATAGACACTTATAGTGTGTAATGGATGCTCAGGCTATTGTGCTTTTAATAATACCATTATATGATGTTTTGATGGGCGGACAAGCACACGAGTGAACTAAAACCTCTACTGTCCTAACTTATTTTTTTTTTTATCATTAAGGACTTTGGCGGTTACCAAAAGCAGCACTGGATCCTTATGAAAGTTATTGATTTTAATTAGTGCATTGAAAACATATTTAGGATTTTTAAAAAATCAATGGAACCAGGAATTAGTAACCTAGTTTTCATTTTCATGATAACAATTTTTAATTTTTGCCCTAGCAAAGGCTTTTCATGCCACCTTCAGATTTGAAAGCTACCAGAGAACGCACACACACTCACACACACACAAACACACACATGCACACAGTCTAAGGAAAGTGACAGGTTTTAAGGAAAATATTATTTATTGTGTGGCTCGTGTATTGTATTGCATTACATTACATCAGATATTTTTATTTTTCAGGTCACATATGAACTTGAATTTTTCATCATGCAGTTCTTGCAGCATTTGAATTATATGTCAGATTTAATGGTACTGTGTCAAAAATGTCTCCCCTGCTTGTTTTGGTTATTTTATGGGATTTGAGGGATTCTTTTCTACCCTCTGGCCATGCTATACCGAATTCTAGGATTGCAAACATGAACAGATGGGTTATTTGACAGTTAATGTAAAAATTTTAGGTGAACAACACACATAGTTGCAACCGCTATGTGTTAATAATATAAAACATTTATGAGAGTGGAAAAAACACACCATATTCGTGTGTTTCCACCAGTTACCACCAGATGGAGACAACACGATATACATGCCAGAGGCAGTCACGATGGTACTCAAATCAAATAAGGGCTTTTCATTGTTCAGTCTCAGAAACAAAGATGCTGATTATATAAACACCATTACACACTCCTCAAGCTAAATGAGCCTTTAAGTGCTGATAGGGTTATTTACCAGCCGCCTGCCAGACATAAATCCTGTAAGAGATAGGCAGTTGTCTGAGAAGGGGATATCTCTGGAGGCTTCAGCAATGGTTTGCAATCAGAAAGCTATTTACTGTGAGGATAGAGATGTGTATCGTGTAATAATAAAGCCCTGCTCAGTTCACTTGGGATTACATCCATCATGATATAGGCTATGAAGGGATGCGATCATATCCTTAGTACATGTTACTCTAAAGCTTGGGGGGGGGGGAAGATCCTTCAAACCTTTCTCCAGAGTGAAACACAGAAACAGAATCATGTTTACCAGTACTCTTTTCTTTTTTATTATTTTTTTCAGGGACGTGGTAGATCTCAAAAAGAAAGCACCACTCCATCGGGCAAGTGATGTGCAGCTGTCAGTAGAGAGCAGTAGCGCTCTGCGTGTAGAGCCGAGCAGAGCACAGCAGCACGAGGCTGCTAGTCAGTTAAGATGAGCAACACTTTGTCCACTGACCCCTTTGACCTTGCGGGTTGAATTAAACTCCCGGCACAAAGTGGGAGCTGTTATGAAGTCATCTGATCATCGCAGAATCAAGCAAGGCTGTTTTCAATAAGTGATCCTTCAAGAGTGCACGGTGACCTTTAGTGTCTTCGGCGTCAATGCACTGTTTTGGAAATTGCATCTTCCCCGTCATCCGTTTTGACTCGATCCCTCCTATTATGAGGCACAAATGCGCAGTGAACAAAGCGAGTGCCCCACTTTTAAGCGACAGCCTTCATACCTGCAAGAGTGTGGGGTGATGTGAGGAGTAAGGCACAATAGGGCACAAAACTGATGATTACGTCTGTCATGATCACCGTCAGGGGGTCAGTTCAACGAGATTATTTCATTAGACGGATAGTGACAGCCACAACCAACTTCATTTACAATCACGCGAGATTGTTCATCAACTTTCAGTATGGATTTTCCACGGTTGATTAACGTAATTGGATCGAGAGTCACGGATGTCTCAGTCTTAACTGACATCTGAGCGGATGTCAGATTTCGCAGCAGCAGCTTTTATGTTGATGTTTGTGGCTTTGACTTATGGGTGCTTGTATTTTATGAATGGCTTAAAAAAGGAAAGGAAGTGAGAGGAGGTGGAAAGAGAAGGAGCCTTGGACATTGAGCCTGGGTAACAAAGAAGCAGCGTGTCCACCTCTGTGAGGGGTTATGTATAAATATCCGTAATTATGAAAATAGCAATTTTCTGCACCTGCCTGCTAATTGTTCCCATGCTGACACTCGGGGTTGGTGAGATCTCTCCTTTTAGAGCACTAACTTCAGATGGGGGTGGGTGTGATTTAAGGGTGGTAAAGAGAGTGAGCGAGAGAGAGAGAAATGAGACGGCTGAGGGCGTACAGCTTCTTAAAGCGAGTAGAGCTGATTTGCAGTCATAATCCGCCTGTGACTTCCATCTGTAATGCGAGCTGGTGGGGGTGCCAAAGGATTAGCAAAGGTGGTCATGGTTCCTGCATGGCATTCAGTGTCCATCCCTGCCCTCTTCTTGGTCATCCCCGCACTTAAAAGAAGATAAAATGTTGATGTCATAAATCTCAGGATTTACCCAGGGAATATATTTCCTGCATGCCAGAGGCTAAAAGTGAGTGAAAATCATTAGCACCTTGTCCTTCATTGTGATTCTCATTCGGCAAAAGTGCAAGTGAATGCAGCTTGAGGAAGTGCCATAGGTGAGTGCAGAGATGGATGAGACTGGCAAGGCAAAGGTGAGGGGTGAGCAAGAGAGAAACAGAGGGAGACTTGCAGGAGCTGGAGTTTGTAGCTGGGAGGAGGTGAGAGCTGTTATAGGGGATGAGAGGTGTAAAGCATGTGTTATTCCTCTGATAGTTTAATCATTTGAAAGCATGAACAACTTTCGCCCCCCTCTACCCCTCAAAGACTGAATAACCACCTGATATCAGCTGTGAATCAGTTTTCTGGTGTGCTGCACTGTGCTTTTATTTTTATTTATTTATTTATTTATTTATTTATTGTCAGAGAGGTTGCAAAGTTGCGTGTGTGTTTTTATTAACCTTCAAAGGGGGATTTATGTGTCAGAATCTTGCTGCATCCACATTTGTGATAGATAATAAGCCAGATTTCATTTGTATGATTTACTCAGCTGGAGGCACAAGGTAAACTGATAGGCGGGGGGAGAAAACTGGTGTTAAGTGCTGACTAACATGCCTCTGTGTCGACTGAAGTCACTAACAGAAATGAAATTTGATTCTCTAAATATATTTCTCTCTGCCAGCGTGACTGAAAACAAACCAAATGCCGAAAATGTAGCGAGAAACCAGTAAACTCACACTCTGTGCCTTATGCACAGATACTTGCCTTGTTCTGAAGCCTGTTATATTTCTTCAACACATTTCAGAGCTTTGCCTGTTTTAGAGTTGCCCTTTAAAGCAACAGTTTGGCATTTAGGAAACCCTGTTGGATATAACTTGTAAATTACAGAGCGTCTTTAAAGTACTGGTAGGTAGATTTTCTTAGAGAGCCTTGCGTGTTGCTTCTCCCCGATTGCAGTGCTAGGCTAAGATAACCATCTGCTTCGTATCTTATGAACAGAGTTGAGAGGGCTATCAATCATCTCATCTAACTCGAGACAAGAGTGAATCCCCACGTGTCAAGTACTCTGACTTATTTTCCCAAAATTTGTCCCACTTGATACTGTGATGAAATCAAACAAAAAATGTGATTAATTATAACAGTCTACTGGGTGAGATGAAAAGAAAAAGTCTCAATTTTTCAGGTTTTCTAGTCATGTGGCCACCAACCATGTGATGTGAACCTGTCCACTGTTTTGGATGTGTAATGCTGCCCCCAGGCACGCATGCCACGTTGCAGTTACCCTGGAAGTCATAACACGGGAGTTACATCACTACCAAGTTCAGTAGGAATTCCACTAGGAAGGTCGGAAAAGCAAGGAAAAACAGGAGGTTTTTTTTGCTTCTTAGGAATTTGGCGCCATTCATGTCTCACTAGCTGTTCAGCATAATACACACATGTACATACAGGTTAAATCGGCAACCATTGGTCATAAGGGAAAAACATGGTTGGTGAGTAGTGGCTGGAGGTTGATTGCAGTTGCTGTGAAATCGATTGCTAAAGCCTCAGTCACACAGGTCGAGATTGGTCAGTAACTTTCTGGTAACAGAGACCATTTGCCTCTGCTGTGCATTTTGAAACATGTTGGCTGCAGCGCTGGGACCCAAAATTTAATTTGAAGGTGAATGTTTTTCAGTTTTTAAGTTACAGCTGGGTTAGCAGTTAGCAAGTGTTTGCAGACAAGTTAACATCCAACATGCAACCTACTGGCAGTCTGCTAGCGACCAAAGCAATTACAAGAATATAATAGCAAAAATCTATGACCAAGGATATTTGTCATGCAGCCAGGGATCCTCGAGCGGGTTAATATTCTGCGAAATGCTTACCTCCAATGAAATGTTCACTGATTATCTACTGCAATCCAACATCTTCAATCCAAATCAGGACAAAAGTGATAAAAAGAAAGATTCTCTTTCTGTCCTTGATGATTGCTGCAGCCAACAGCGTAGCACAATATAGGCACTGTGAAAAGTGTTTTATCTATACAATGTGTGAGTACAGTATTAAAAGGTGTGTCAATACGTTATGTTACAGCCTACATCGCAGAATACTCTTGAGCAATGTGAACATGATGTCACATGGGAAACATGAATATAAAATGTGGATGTAGCCCCCACCAGCCGCCCTGTTTTAAAGCTTCAGTGTTAGTGTTACTGGCCCCCACCACGCTGTTTTCTTGGAAAGAGAAGCGACCCTATTTAGACAGGAGGATGGAGTACAATGTTATGAACTGTTTAGCAGAGTGTAGACTTAGTAGTTGTATCACACAGACAAAGATACATTGTAATTACTGCTACATAACTAAATAAAATACTCAAATGTCGCTCATCAGAACTAGAAACTGCTTGCATTGTCTGTATCAGAAAGATAATTGCATTTAGTATGCTTAAGAAGCACTGATTGAGAAATCCAGCTCCATGACTCCAATAACACAATCACCTTTGTACAGTTGCTATGAAGAGATAAGTGAGCTACAGAGAAAAAAAAACATACTACTGTTTTAACAAGGGAATATACGGGGACTTTAAAGCCAACCTCAACTGGCCACCTGAGACACCTATTTTATTCATCCTAGAGCTTGATGCTTGGTCTTAGCATGCATTTAGCCCCCAATGCAGACTCTTAAACACATGATATTTATTGTCCCTGGAGAGGTAAATTGATTTAGCACCCTGTTGTATATGCTACAAAGAAATGACCTAGCCAAGCCCATCCCTTCCATAATGGATAATGCACTAGATAGCAACACAAACACATCAAAAACACACAGGAATCCACTTCCCCACCCCCCTCTCACACTGGACCCAATACTTAAGGAAATAAAAAGTGGCTCAGGACATCTGCAGGGCATCAGTAAACCAGGAGAGTGGAAACACAGAGTGGAACCATGGCTCTTTTGTTTTCTTGCTTTGGGCAAGGCTTGTTTTCCCTCGCACTCACTCACTCACTCATTCCCCCACACATGCTTGACTACATGTCTACAATAAAGTGTCCACGATGAAAAATATGAGAGAATTCTGCTCGACAGTGAATTTTCCCTTTATTTTGACAACCATTGTGGGGCCATAAGCTCATCCGGGGGTGAGCGGCGTGCCTGCAAAGCAAAAATGATGGTTGTCAAAGTAAAAAAAAAGCATAAGAAGGTGGTGCTGAAAGGAGGCAGGGTGCCCAAAATGCCTGGCATCCCAAGGTCAGGAGCAATGACCTCTGGCATGAAGTGCTGTGAGGAATGGCAATGTCAGTCAAAAACCTCCCTCGTCTTCCTGGTCCTGTCAATTTGCTGGTGATAATTAATCTCTCTCTGGTTAAATATAAAGATTGTAAATCACAGCGTGGTCCTGCACCGTAGGGGGGCCTTCATCTGTCAGCTACAGACCTTGGCTAATGGCCCTTTGTAAGCAGAGCACTGACTGAGGCAGCACACCAACCACCTACGGCTCTCGTCATCATCTGTTTCTCATGGAGACATCCTGTCTTCAACCTCCAGAATGTGATCACCGAGCTGCAGGCTTCACTATACTCAAAATTACGCTTTACTTTGCACTCACAACTGCTTGGTATCACCCGAGGGATGAAACTAAATTAACAAAGGGTTTTTAAACATTAAAGATCAGTTATTGCAGAGGACAACTGTTCGAGTTGCTGTTGTTTAACATAGTTTGGGACTATAGGAGCTTACAAACTTGCCATTTTACCAGTCATTTGACAAAGAGGAGTATATATAAATAGCATTAATGATAACGCTATTTATAACTGAATGCATAATGGCTGTAATACAAGAACACTGAATGGGGTTTCTAACAGGTATAACACCTATATATTAGTATGCTTGTCAGTCAGTTAGAAAGCTATTGCATTCTCATGTTCTAATCATGTATCAGTAATGCTTTTGTAAATATTGCAAAAGTTGTTAATAAGTCTAATACCTGGACAGTCACAGCAAAGTTGCAAAGTAGGTTCTCTCTAAAGCATAACCTACTTAAAGCTTTACTAAATGAGCATCATGATTTATTAACCACAGCTAGCAACTAGAAACTGACACCATACATTCTGGACCAGGGGTATTCAATTAAAATGTATGGAGGACCAGTTAGACTGAATTTGCTCTGAATAAATTATTTGACTGGCTGAACAGCATCACATGGCATGAGTTACCATGCACTCCATTAGTCTGTGTATGCACACTGGCTATCAGAAAGACAAAGAAATTCAAATAACCTCACTGTAGCCTTAACCTTATGAGACAAGTTGCACCGAGCATAATGGAAAGGGTCCATCAAAATCTAGTAATGGTTCTGGGTCCATAAAAAACGTCATCTGGGTCTGGATCAGTCAAAATATTGGTTACCTAGGATCTAGAATAGGAATGCCAAACTCACTGGGCCGGATTAGAGTCTTTGCCGGGCCAATTCTGGCCCCTGGGCCTTATGTTTGACACCTTGATCTCAACTAAACACTCAATCACAGGAAAAGAACTGAACTTACAAATCAGCTTAGAAGTATGATTTTTTTCTCTCTCTCTCTCTTTTTAGTAACCCCCTGCTGGCAATTGGAAAGAATGCAGGTATAAGCTACGTCCATCTTTTACATACAGGATATGTACCCAGCTTATTGCACACATGAAATTTTAATAAAGGAATTAGCTTAAACTTATAAAACATTTATGAAATCATTTAAAAAAATATATTGTCAATACTTGATAGGGAGTGGTTTGAAGTTGTTCTAGTTAATAAGTGTGCAATTTCTTTTAACAATCTTAAAACTTTAATTAATATAATCACGGCAAGACAGTAACACACCCAACTTCATTCCCTCAGGCTTCCCATCAGATTTCAATGATATCTTATTTTCAATAACATCTTGTGTAATTGAATATTACAACAACTAAGGTAAACTAACCTGACAGTCTCTAACTTAATACTGAAGCATTTCCTCGCCTACATTTAGACCAAAGCTGTCTATTCTGCCTCTCTCTTAACCTTTGAGTAAAGAAAGCAGATGCTCAGGTGCTACGCAAACTGAAATCTGCAAAGTTAACGATATAAATGTAGTATAACCTGCTGTGGCATTAAAATACAAAATCTCAAGCTGTTACACAGGCTGCTCATGGTCAGCATTGATCGATAGTGAGTAAAAAATGTCTTCAATGAGCAGAGTAAAGTGTGTGTCTTTGTGTGTCCTTCACGTTCACACATCTAAGAATATGTACTCTCAATGTAAATTCTTTCATAAATGTCCTTGCTATTCGGTGTATTCTTGCTGTCATCAGATTCAACAACAGTGAGCATATACTTGAGTATTTAATCACTCATATTGAACTCTGTGAGCCACTTCATGTGGATCAGTACACCGCTTCACTGTAGCCTACTGCACAGCACCTCTTCTTTTAAAAACTTCCCTTACATCCCTTTGGACTCAAGCTTATATCAACTATAATAAAGATGTTTGTTTGTGTGCTTGTAGGGGGTAAACTCTGGCATAGTCTTTGAACGAGCTGTTAGCAGTGTGCACTGTTGTGCTTGTTAAATGCTTTGTTGGAGGTTTGACACTCAGCTTCTCAGGATGCACTCAGCGCCTCCGACGCTATCCTTAAGTCGTGAAGCTGTTTCATGCTGGGCCCCCATGGGTGAGGGAGGTATGACAGGATAGCACAAGAGGCAAACAAAAATGTGGGCACACACAGAGTCACCTTTAAAGTGTACGAGAGCTCCCTGATGCCAGCGCTGCCATGCTGCATGACTAATGCAACCCGCGAGTCACTGTTTCTCCTCACAGAGTCCCCAAGAGCTGAATTAATTGGCTGTCATCATGCTAGCTAGCTCTCACTCTCTCTTTCTCTCTCTGTCACACACACAAACATGCATGGAATGATCAAGATATAAATAAACTGAGTCTACATGGCATTTAGGTGAAAGGCAACCATAAACATTTATGCTACAGTAAGTGACAGGCTCTAACTTTGGGGCCTACCATCCAAGACATACAGCATAATAATAATTAGCCTGTCACGTGACAGTTTAAAACCATGCTTCAATATTTTGGTGAATTTCTTGAGAGTTTACGAGAACATCAGCAGCCCAGTGTGTTTCCATTAAGGTGTTAGCAGGTTATGAAAAGTTGTTAGCTTAGTACGAAGGACAGAAGCAGGAAAACAGAATTAGCATTAGCCTAGCAATTAGCACATAGTATTTTGTTTGTTTTATTCAAATACAACATAAAATATAAAAATTGCATAGTGTCCTTTTGGACATAGAACACTAAGAAACTGTTAAATTTCCATCTCATCACATACTGACACTCGGTCAAAACACCTTGGGAGTTAATACACTTGCTGCTTGTTAGCATCATTTTTCAGTTTGCAGGTTAGCGCTCCCCTTGACAGATATATAAAAATTACAACATGAATTTCACCCAGAGGACAGGAGTTTGGGATAGTTTTCAATTCTTTTCTTTACATTTGTCTTTTTTTTTTTAAACTTTTCACTTTATATTTTTAGGTGCTGTTTGGCAAAGTTTATATAACAAAAGTTTCAGTTTGGGTTTAGAATAGCGTGCATGCTTTGGATTAAAAATCCACCCTTTCACAATGTTAAGTCTGTCTGACAACCAAACACAATGATGCTTACAGGGGCACCAAGTGCGTGACACCAAGGCCTGAGCAAACATTTTTTCGTGTTTCCTGCCAAACCATTACTTTCTTACAGTTCTTATGCTGCATTCACAGACTCTTGCCAGAATGAATACTAGTGGGAAAGTTTACTTCACTTATACCTAAAAAACCATTCATGCATTTTCACAAGCTGTTTACTTCCTGCTGCTAAAGACCCAGAGTTGCATCATTATTTAGCCTAAATTAAACACATTGCACTTTGTTATATTTTGGTAAAAACTGACATTTTCCAGAGATGTGCAAAAATCTTTAGCCACCTTTTATTTCTTTATATTTAGCTAGCAAAGTGGTAAATGTATATAGTGATTTCTCCAAAAGTTGATTCTGTTCATCTGGACGTAGCGTTTTGTGGGAGAAACGTTTCGTCACTCATCCAAGTGACTTCTTCATTCTCAGCTGACTGCAGGTTTCCCCAATCTTATAAACAGTACATTTGCATAATGACTGAAACCAGCCCACTGAAGGAGATTTACTTACCTGGATGATTGAGCATGCATCAAGACATATATAGTGATTTCTTGAAACATGTGAAAATACAATACAGTATATAACAGGAAAAACAAATCAATACTCTATAGTATGACTACCTTTATTCTTCAACACAGCCTGCACTCCCTTAGGCAAGCTCCTTTTTGTAATTTCTTTAGGTAGTCATCAGGAATAGTTCTGCAAGCTTCTTGAAGGACATTCAAAGCACTTCTTTGCATGTTGACTGCCTCTAGTTCTCTGTCAAGATGATCCCACACTTCTTCAATATCATTGAGTTCCATGGCACGAAAGTGTTCGACTGTGTGTTTTTCTATTCAGCTATACTTTTACTGCACTGGCAATGTGTTTGAGATCAATGTCATACTGAATAATGAAGACTTGTCCATCAGATGCTTTACAGATAGCATTGCATGGTGGATCAAAATCTGATAGCACTTTTCTGTGTTGATAATTTCATCAATTTTAACAAGACCACTATCTGAAATGTAGCCCCAATGTGTCGACACATCACTGGTACATCCCATCCCATCTCATCACTCATAGGTGATACAAAGCAGAGCTCTCAAATGCATAGAGGTAAAATATCTCAGTTGAAAAGTGAACTGAGTATACTGAATCACCACTGTCTCTTGAATTAGTAGCTTTTAGCAGCGGAGCTCTTCGCTGATGAGCGTGATTGCTGTTGTCAGCTCAGCAGTGACGTCGGTGCCTCATTCAAAGCTGTTTTAAAGACCACAAAAGCCAAATAAACAAAATTCTCAAAATGCTGTCAAAAACAACAAGTTGGTACGCACTCGCTTATGAGCTGAGCTGAACTGAACAGGCTATCGTACTACTAACCTGGAGCCAGTCAGACTCAGCTCTGAATGTCAGGCCGTGTGAGCGTTGAGGCGTTCGCTGACTGATGTATGGAATGAAGTGCATTTGAACCATGATTTAAGCGGTGCATAAATTGAATCAGAAATGTAATTTGTAATTTCCACCTCTACAGTCTAGACAGATAACATATTGCTTCTTTGTATACAGCGCCATGAGCAGATGATATTTTAAAGACCTATTTATTTGAACAGGTTTGAAGTCCAATTGCAGTGCACTTAAAAGACAAAGCACTCTGCCTTTCTATTTGCCTGGGCTTTGAACCATAAACAGTGTTTGTGTTTCTCAACAGTTTGCTCAGAATGAAAGGAGGTGTCATAGCGGCCCTCTGCCTCTGCATAATGCTGTCTGAGTAGTCATGCAGTATAATATCTTGTCTGTCTGAAAGTGATTCTTACTAAAGGATTTCGCTTTTGCTCTGAGCACGATCGTGAGCTTAATATAGGAGCAACTGAGAACTTTCTTTTTGCACTGTGATAGTGATGTGTTGTGATGTGTGCGTTATTTCACACTGGGAGGGCTTTATCTTTTAATGGCCTCGGGCATGTTTTACCCATGTATTTGTACACGCACGTGTGTGTGTGTGGAGGAGGGTTTGTTCTGTCTTTCTCTTTGTCCTCAGAGCTTTTCCTTTCTGTAAGCCTCCAGATGTTGTCGTTTGCTCATTTGGGATAAGACGGAGCAGTCAGGTGTGAGAGAGATCCTCGACAACAGAGTTTGAACGCAAATAAAGCCCTGCCATGTGTTGCTACATGAAATATGTGTTCACACCTATTTAGGAGGTGTCGTACAATCAGTGCACTGCTCATTTTCAACCTTACTAGGCTGCAGAGGCTTAAGTGAGAATTATAGACTGCTGCATGTTTGAATACAGCTTGTGTTATAAATATATGCAATGGGAAAGCAATGGAAAATAAAAATACAATGAGAGGGCAAAAAGTAACACCACAATTTTGTTATCATAATAACCTCTCTCTGCAATGCAAGTGATTGGTTGACAAATAAGGCATACCTGTGGAGCACCGATGGGGTGCCTACTTTGTGCATTCAACACAGAAGTATAAATCAATCATACTGGGAGCTGTGATGATGCCTTGAGTTAAATGATGACAACATCCTGACATCATATGCACATACTGGTGCATCTCAAGAAATCTGAATAATGTAAAAAATGTTACTTTTTTTGTAACTAAATTCAAAAAGATTCATTTTTTCATATATTCTGCAATAACTACTTGTGAGTGAAATATTTTAAATCCTTTTAATTGGAGTCATTATGGCTTTTAGCTCTAGTGTGTCAAATTATCAGAATATTTGCAGTTAATAATATTCAATTCAACTTTATTTATACAGCGCCAAATCACAACAACAGTCACCTCAAGGCGCTTTATATTGTAAGGTAGACCCTACAATAATACATACAGAGAAAAACCCAATAATCATCAACAATCAGATGACCCCCTATGAGCAAGCACTTTGGCAACAGCGGGAAGGAAAACTCTCCTTTAACAGGAAGAAACCTCCGGCAGAATCAGGCTCTGGATGAAATTAAGTCTATTCATTGCTGTTTGGTCATAATAATCATCAATGTGAAGAAGCTTCACAGATGAGAGCTTAAAACAACTTCAAGAACCTTAAAAAGTCCAGTTGCTTAGCTTTCCAAGCTCCTTAGATTACCGTGACCTGAATGACTTAGAACCTACACAGACAAATAATCAGTAATGGATTTAAATGCAGGGTTTCCCAGCTAATGACAAGCATGTTCATTTATAAACTATAACACATAACTGGGGCTTCTTCACAATGAACTACTGCATCAGTGTGGTGTTGTAAGGAGGGGATCAGCTTGTGGCACTGCTGAGGTGAAGCCTTTTTTTTGCTTTTATGGCAGCCTTCATTTCATCTTTATTTTGTGTCAGGTGTTTCTCATCTTCCTCTTGACAATACTTCACTGATTCTCTATGGTGTTCAGGTCAGGGAAGCTGGCTGGCCAATTAAGCACAGTGCTGCCATGGTCAGCATAGATTTTTAGAACAAAACTGTGGAGCAAAGTTGTGGAGAAATTGCAAAATAGTGTTCCTCAGTGTAAAAATGTGAAGACTCATCATCTATAGCACATAATATCATCAAAAGATTTGGAAAATCTGTGAGAAATATCCTCTTGTGTACAAGAGAGTAGGCCAAAAATCAATACTGGATGCCCGTGATCATCAGACTCTCAGGTGGCAGTGCATTAAAAAAAAACAAGCCTGTTTCTGTCATGGAAATCACTGCACGGGTTTAGGAACACTTCCAGATACTTCATCTGTGTATACAGTTCACCGTGGTATCCACAAATGCAGGTTAAAAGAAGAAGAAGACATCTGATCATGACAGTTCAGACCTTTTGCCAAATGAACACATTTGGCCCTTAATAAAATGAAAAATATGACAAATATAGCAAACATGGGCCTGTCCCAACTTTTTGACCTCTTTTTAAAAATAAGTATTCTCAGTTTAAACATTTGATATGTTTCCATTTTCTGTTGTGAATAAAATATTGGTTTCTAAGATTTGGAAATCATTGCAATGCATCCCAACAAGTGATGACAGTACATCCAGATGTGCATGTGAATACCTCCAAGGTAATCCATCTACCTAATACCAAGAAAGACCAAGAGACTCTCCTTCCAGCTGACCCAATTATACTGACATCCAGATGAAAACTTGTAGAGGCCCTTCAAACACAAAGGAAAATCTACAAGGACCTCTTAGCGAGGGTTGGTGTAATGGGGCGAAACATACAATGACAGTGTTGACACTTATTTTGTAGCTAAGTAACTGTTCACAAAGGTAGTCTCTGCATAGTTCTCAGAATTCTTTCAGTTCACTTATATTTATATCTTTCATATGCATTCATAGTTACCAGGCAACATTTAAACTTCTTCAGAGGGCATTGTGAAGTTCCTTCAGCGAAGGTGTTTTGCTGAAGGAGCTTGCAGCCACCACGATAGGTTGAACGTGTTGTAGCGACGGCATGCCACTCCAGCAAACCTCCACAAACTAGATAGCGACAACGCTGGTAATTAGTTGGCCTCTTTACCTTTTTTTTGCCAACTCACCAGCTCTCCAGAGTCCGAATCAACTGATCCACTTATCCCTTACCGCGATCATGGAAGCGGTTGACACCACTTGAGAAAAATCTAATCATAAAGCATAATCTTGTTAGCCGGGTAGGCGACAAATGTAAATCCTTCTAACGTGCCTCACAAACAAAGACAATCATCACTCTGGTCTCTATTTTTCTGACCTAGCAGAAGATTCAAGGTGCCGCGCAGATGAGGATGATGCATCACGGTGTCGTTTAGTTATGAGAGGCAGAGAAATATTATCACATTAACACTTGATTTCCATTTTCCATGAATAATTTCTTTTCTGTTCTGTTTTGGGGAACATAATTTATCCTTCATCTGAAGTGAAGAAAACTATATATTTCCAGTGACACCGCTTTGCCACTAAATTATGATTCATAGTTGAAATTAAACAGGAAACATGTCTGAAATGTGCCCTTTGGAAATGTTCTCACCAACAGTCCACTGTAATCACGCCGCTTGACAAGCAGCTATTTTGATTCCATTATCAGGCAAAACACAAACTGTGACAATGGTCCAAAGTGTCCACTCGGTCTCCTTTAATATTTGTTTATCTTTATGCCATATGTTCTGTGACAACCCTGTAATATGAAAATGATTTGAGTTGTTATTCACGAGGTATTATGATATTTGACAACAGATTCGAGAAATTAATTCCAGGAAACAGGCTATGGG
Source organism: Pelmatolapia mariae (assembly GCF_036321145.2). NCBI lineage: Eukaryota > Metazoa > Chordata > Actinopteri > Cichliformes > Cichlidae > Pelmatolapia > Pelmatolapia mariae. Next base: position 5,137,376 of record NC_086228.1, on the reverse strand, counting down.
TGAGTGATAACAGCACCTTTCTATTGACAGAGCTTTCACACAGATCAAAACTTAATGGGCTTTATAATTAACAGTGATGATTCCTCTCCCCTCTGGTTGGCCTTTGTTGGGGTAAAGCGAAAAGGACGGCTGACATTTCTCAGATTACTTCAGACTGATCTTGCCCATCCTACTGCGAGTGACAGATGAAAAGGGCTAACTAGCTTTGACTTTGAACCTGCGGACCACAGGCTTTGCCATTCAGTAAAGACAGCGCTGACAAGAAAACACCTCATTAAATGTGTTTTGCTACATAGCATGCCAGGAATAGGTGCTGTTAGTCTTGTTACTGTCAAAACGCAAATAAACAAAAAGAAATACTTAATCCTCGTTTCGATTTAATCTACTGCTCAGAGAGTGCAGCAGCATGCTGTTGCTGCTCTTTCAAAACTGGCAGCAAAGAGGCTTTCCGGTGATTTAGTTTCAGGATTCCACAAAATAGTGAGGACAGTTTATTGATGGTTGAACTCAAGGTTGTGTTTTGGGTATTACTGCATAATTTAAATAACCTACTTATCCCAGTGGGATTCACAGGATATGATGCATATGCGTATCACGGCTTTTAATTTTACCTCACTCATACCACCCTGCTTACAATTCACTCTCTTATATTAGAGGTATGCTATGTTATTGATGATGCCGAACAAACGTTCCCTGCTAGTGACAGCTCAAATAAAAAATGATAAAAGGAGTGAGAACTTTATTTTGAACAGCAACAAAAAAAATCAGCTTCTGGGGCGGTTTTACCATTTTTGCCATATTATACCCATGCTTATTTATCAGAAATATGTGATTAACACAAGTATGTAGCTATCTGATTTAATTAAAAGAATTCTAATTATGAAATACTGTTAGCTGAGTCAAATGATTCATTTTAAATTCACCATATAAGCTACATAATTTTACCCTTTGAGAACGTAAAGACTAACTTACAGCGTTATTAAGAGCTTATTTTGACTGCTACCTTATTCACAGAGGTCAACAGGGGATGGTAACAGACAAAAATCAAAGCGTCGCCTCCTGATCTTGAATTGAAATTAAAATAATAAAATTTCCTTAAAGCCTTAATGATGCTTTGAGTTGAGCAAAAGAGCTGCATACAGTTTCAGAGCCACTGGTTCGAGATCCCTGTCTTAGAGCACACCAAAGACAGGCGTATATGCACATACGCGCCCATCAGCCTCTTAGAAGACAGCAACGTCTGCCTGCTTAATCATTAACATTTAGAAAAGTCACCCAAAAAAATGAGAGGTCAGAAGAAAAGAAGAAGAAAGGAGAGAATTAAAAAATGCAAGTTTCTTGCTTTAGATGCTGATAATTATATAACTCATTCTTTTTTATATATAAAAAAAGAACAGTTTTGTGTGCCTCCCCTCCGAGGGATCGTTACATTACAGGTTACAGTGCTAAATTTCTAAGTAGCCTTTAGCAGTTACAGCACCAACTAGGGTTAACCTACAAAATGAGCCATGTGGTAGTTTGGGTGAACATTGGGTCACCCAGGATGAAGTAAAATTCTCAGCTTGAATTATGGTTTTAATTCAGTGTGTTATACAGTTCTTCAAATTAACTCTTCTGCTATTAGCCGAGCACAAATCCAATAACCTGTCCCAAAACCTGGCTTTAGCCCTGACACCGTACATGAGAACATTTTCAGGCTTTTGCAACAAAACCTGACAAATTGTCAGTCATCATGTTTCAGCATCAGATCTGAGATCTAAGGACAGAAACATTAAACAACCCTTTGAGGTGAAATTAGGAAGAAGTCTAGAGCATGCACTACGTCTCTCCTTGTTGGCCTCATTAGCCACATGTAATCTATCACACCTCACACGTTTGAGAGTCAGCCTCTGAGCTGCGTGATCTGTAACACACTGGACTCGGAAAAAGGAGGTTTATTTAGTCCTGCTGCATTGATTTTATTTGTTTACTCTGTGCTCTCAGTATTTTTCTAATGCTTCTCCTTTGAGAAGTCTGTAAAAACACTTCCGGGCCGAGAGTGCAACCCCGTTTTTGCATCTCTCATACACCTTGTCCTTCTTTTCATGCAACCTGATGCTTGTAAAATAATGGAGACGGGCCTGAAAAAGTTTTTAATAATAAAAACATACGTGGGAAGCACGGCTGTGTCTAATCACACTAGTGCTCTTTGGTGAGACCATAAAACATCCACAGTTAACTGGCAGAGGTGGGCCAAGAAAAGCATCTATTGCAGAGACTCAGTAACAAGATTAAAAAGCTTTCATTAAGTGGCCCATTCACAGAACGTCTACCAAGTTGTTTCAGCTTCTGGTCTTCATGCAGCCAACACACTGACTTGTTTTAATTAAATCAACCAAATGTACTGACTGTTTTTTCAAACTAGTATTATTACTCACGTTAATATAAAAATGTATTACAGGCTTTTCCTCGATTAAAAACCCAGACAGCCCCCTCATTTTCTTTCTTTAGCTCACTTTGTCATTTGAAAACTTCATTCTCCGTGCATCTGTCCGACTTTGAACAACAGGAATTACCCACAAGCCTTCCAAACAGTCGCAGACCATCTTGTTATTTACCCCCACAGTGTATTAAAATGCCAAGCAAAGGAAATCATAATGAGTTTTTGAATCGCGCTCGCTGACCAAAAGTGGGAGGCTGCAAGTGCAATTTCCATTTTCATTTTCAGAGACTCAGAGAAATTCCTTCTTTGCTATACGCTAATGTGCACTGTGTCATTTGTGTGAGTGTGTGTGTGTGTGTGCATCTAAGATATTGTTTTACAGTAATTAGACTTTATGCTTGAGCGATTCCTTGTTTTAATTAAATGAAACTCAAACTGAACAAATGTGCCAAAAGTGTATTTTCAAAGGGGGCGAGGGCTGCTGCAGAAATATATATATATATAAAAGGATCTTAGGTATTGATTTGTCTAGAAGTGTTGGAGACAACTCTCCTGGCTATCTATCTGAGGTGGCTTTTGACCCAAACTATGACAGGGTGCGAACCTGCACTGCACACAACAAGCACTGAGCAGCGAGTAATGAGCCGCACGCTGGCTCTGTTTGTGTTCCTGGAAGAAGAATTTTGTTTTTGTTTTTCCCACACAAGCACACACACACGCACACACACACACACACACACACATTCCTGTTTCCCTCTTGTCCCTTTAGATGCTTCTCTTAAGAAAATTGCTCTCGTATGAAAATAGCACGCCATTCCTTTGTTCCTCCAATAAAAGATGTAACAGCTGCTTCTCAGGGAGTGAATTCTAAATGAGGCTTGGCATTGCCCTCCGCTGTCAGATCCAACAATGACCTGGACTTCTCCTGCTTCCTGCCTCCCCTCGCCCGCCTCCTCCTTGCCTCTGTCATCCTCCACCTCTCTGCTCTGCTTCCCTCTACTCCTTAAGACGAGCCCCTTGAGCTGGACGTGTTGACAGGACTTTCTCACTCGGATGCAGCCATAGGGAAGCTGATGTGTCCCAGGTCGCCCAGGAGCATCACGGCATGTGATGGCACCTCAGCCTCTGCTCTTAACAGAAATCACCAGAGCAGCCTGATGTGCAAGAGGAAATTAGGAAAAGAAGAGGAAGCTCCTCAAAGAGTTGCCAAACAATTGTTGTTGCAGAGCTGATGAGTTGTGATGTGTTTGTGCTGCAGCGCTGGGATTAAGGCTGAGGTCCTTAGTGTGGAAGTTGCTGCTGCTGCTGGCTGCTTGTGATTGAGGCTGTCAGCCTTGAATGCCACAGATCAGCACCAGGTGACACCGGGGGGACATGGCAGAGCCTAAATCCCAAACATGCAGCCTCTTGAACCTTGCTGCCTGTACGGTTCGAAAACAATTCTCATGCTGAATGAATGATTCATCCTCTAAAAACATGTGATTGTCAAAGGAGGTTGAGGGAGGGAAAAAAAATGTGTTTTGTGAGGTTTATCATGCTGATAAAGCCTCACAAATTATTGATTACCGAACGACTGCGTTACACATTTCTGAGAATGCTATGTGAGAAAGGGAAGATATGGAGCAAAGGAGGGAAAGCGGTCGAGTAAAACAGCAAAGATGTGACAGAATCAGGAGATTTGTGAAAAGGGTAGAAATCAGGCTGTGAGGAGATATTTAGGCCATGCTGGGTTTTTTTTTTAAACTGCTTACACAATATGCAGTTTGTCTGCTACTTTGGATGTCCAGCTGCTGCTCTTCTCCCTGGAAACGCAACTCCAATGAAATTATGCTGGGACTCCTTATGCAGAACATGCTATTATTCTCCCAAAGCAACAATCTGATCATTCAGCATCCCTTACCAGCAGGCTTGCAAATCCCATGGTCTTTGTAGTATTTTCCTGGATTTTGTTGCAAATTGGGCTGAGGGATTGAATCAGCTTAACCTTTCACCAGTAATCATAGGTGATTATGAGCATTTGGACATCCTGTTATTCAGCATTACAGAGACGGGTGGCCGGCTCGGCAGTAATTACACTGCAGAGGGCTACCTGACTTATATGGTAGATTTTTGTCCCACGCAATTTTCGATTCAATAGGTAAAAGGTTCCGCTGGACTGCAATAAAAAGGAATCCACCTGGCTTATTTACAACAAGCCGGCTCCATTTTTATATTAATAACAGTGTAGCAGAATCAATAAAACCTCTTTCCCTTTGGAAGATATGTTTTATTGGAAGCATTCGTCCAACTAGGCTGAGTGTTACTTATTCCTTGTTCCAACCTAGCAGATGGATTCTCTAAAAATTTCAACGAGCAGATTTTTTTTCCATCTTTGTTTCCTTGACAACACATCTAAACAAGGAGTGGTCGCCCAGACAACAGGTCTGAAAGTACTGCAAATATCCCAGTGTGTGTGTGAGGTGAGAAAAACGGGGAGAGGTTGTCGTGTTTTTTTTCCATTCCTGCTGCGCGGCCGTGGATGTGTGCGCTGACTGATCTATTTACTGAGCTGTACATACATTACACACGCTTGCAGTCTACGGCAGGCGTGCGTAATGTATGGAGATGCAATACAATAATATGATTATCTGTTTAGTCAAGGCGCTGCTTGCTCCAAATTGTTAACTGCGATTCCTTCCAAGGAGAGAAACGCGGCAGAGCTTGCCAGCTGGATTCTTTTCATCGCCAAAACAATACTCTCTGTGTGAAGCAGATAGTATTTTTTGTTGGATATGCCCTGGAATATGTTTCCTTCACAGAGAACGCACATCCCTATCTCAGATCCACTCAACAGGGCCAACAATTCATCCCTGCGTCTGTTATTGACCCATCCTCTCTCCTGCAGATGACTGCATCAGCCGACAGGGTCTCTTTGTTTTGCTGAAAATTTCTTCATCTCCTCCTGCTCACTCTACTGTATCAGTAGTTATTACACAGGACTGTTACTATGGCAGTGGGGGAAAATGCTATTAAAGGGCTTATTGTGAGTATTGTTTGCATTGAGGCATCGTTTCATCTTGGCAGACTTGTGCGCGAGCCTATCAAGCCATCTGCCAGGAAGAGGCATCAGTATAGAGGGCGAGTGTCTTTGCACTTTCATTAAGAGGACAGGGGACCTAGACGGATCAAGCTATTTGTGGCCTTGGAGCGTTAACACTACATTATCAAGGACGTAAAAAAATATAGCATCCAAAATGGATGGAAATAATCAAAGCAAGGCTCAAGGACCTTGATATCACTGAGGGAAGTGTTTCTACTGAAAGCAGAATTAATTTCATTGATTTATTCATTCAGCAAGAAATAACTGTTCTTTATTTAGGCATGCTAAAATACATCCCACGTATGAAGGAAGAACCTTGCTCTCCCAGCAGAGTACAGACTAGTGGAAGCTGAGCCCCTGTTGTACTGCCTTCCTGTAGAGCTTCCTCTGTCAGTATGGATTAGAGAAGTGAGCTGGAAAACTTCAGAAACAGAACAACACCTCCCAATACTGCTCCAAAACCTGCTTGTATCACATACAGCAGACGGCTATTTTCAATATTAGTAATGCATATTTAATGACTGCCACGGTGCCCAATGGTACGGGAACTGAGAGGCAAAATTTCATCAAAAAGAAGCCAAGAAATATTCCAAATTAAATATTCCATTCAGAAGGAATATTGGTTTATGTTAAGCTTGTTATCAGTCAATATTTTGTGTTGCGTGTTTAACGGACATTATGATGTTGTGCGGTCCAGATGGAAATATTTAAACAGTTGGGAACATTTTGCAACAGTAAAGATGGTGGTAGAAGTACAAACAACCAGGAAAAAAAGCTTCAAACCCTTTTTTGTGGGCAAACTCAGCAAACTTTTAAACATTTCAGTTCTCAGATTTGACTGGATATTGAGCATGTAGCCCAAATATGCAGTAATGCAACAGCTATTCTTCCTGGGGTCACCAATCTTCAAAACGTGACAGAGCACTATAAAACACACACAACATCATCACACAATAACACACATGCAGGCAACAAAAACAGCTTCTTGCAACACAAATTTTGCCCCATATCAGGCTTAGGCTCATTGATAACAAAACATTTACATAAAATTTACATTCCTTCAAACCAATGTATAAAACTGCTCTTTTAACTGAACTTCTTCTCGCTAAGGAGGATAATATAAATTATACCCTGTCTGGTAGAATATAAATGTCCAGCTACACTGAAATACTAATTTTATAAAAATTATTCAAATCTTTATAACAATAATATTTCTGAAAAATACAAGTAAAGGGTAAAGTCATAAATGTTTTGCTGTTAACCAGTTAAGACATGAATGCATTGTTACAAAATTTGTTCTATGCCCACAAAGAAGAACCATTTTTAGTTTCTTAATCTGGTCCATTGTACCACTGAACAATAATCAAGATGAGACAAGATCAATGTCTGGATTCATTGCTTGATCGATTTTGGTGACAAAAACATTTGCATATCTTTTACCTTCAGAGATACCATTTCACATTTTAGCAACTTTTAAGAACAATTTCATTAGTATGTTCTGTCCAGGATAGTTTAATCTCTAAAATTACACCTGAGAGCTTGGTCTCATGGACTTGATCAACAGGCACATTAGTGGAAACCTTGCAAATCAAGTTTTTTCTAATAGTGTGGTTAGAACCAAATGTCATGTTATTTGTCTTAGACACATTGGAAATAAAATTTTGTTCTTTATACATTTACACTGATTGTAACTCAGAATTTAGAAATACATTTAACTTCTTTTTCAGTGTTAGCTGCCACACATATTACTGAATCATCTGCATACATAGAAATAGTAGCTTTATTAAGAACGAGTAGCATGCCATTTTTAAAGATAAGTATAAAACAATGGTCCAAGGTGACTTTGTTGGGGTACTCCACACTCCATGGCTGCTACGTAACAGGACTTGCATCCAGGCGGTTTCAGGTAGGAGTCAATTAAACTTTAAGCTGATTACCTCTACGGATGGGAATCGATAAGTATTTAGCGATTCCATTTACATTATCGATATTACTTATCAATTCGATTCCTTTTTGATTCTCTTATTGATTATTATTGGGTTCTCATCGGGTCACCACCATCTCTAAGCAACATATCAAAGACATTACATTCGTGCAAATTAACTGCATGCTGTATCGTCAAAAGTTGCACATGCTGGAGTCATTTACCATCTTTGTTGTGATCAGTGTTGGGGTACTCAAAAAAAGTAATAAAAACCCTTCACAACCAGCAAGTCAGCTGATCAAAGTCCATCCACAAAGGCAGCAAATCTACTGGCGATCAAAACAGAAATGATTCAGTGAACGAGTGCAGACAGTGTTTACCAAACTATCTTACCAAAGTATGCCTGATTTGCACTGGTTTCACTGGTTATTGTTGCTGTTTTTTAACACACAAAACTGTTTTATATTCATCTATAGGACTTTTTCCCTGTTCAAAGTTTTGTTTTATGCACTATTCAATGTACAGCAGTTATATACGTATTGTGAGCAGAGCTAGCTTTCCTCTTGGGGCATTTAAAGTGTGTTTCAAGGTCTGAGATTAGTGAGCCAGCTGCTGAGCATCAGCATCTTTAGGGCTTCTATTTACAATGTCCAATGTTTGTGTGGTTTTGATTTGCTGACAATATACAGAAGCATGTCAGCTTTTGGCAGATGGTCACCGATTTGAGTGCTTCCTTGAATCCATGACCAAGGAGATTTGAGTGAGCTCACAAATTAACTACCACAAGTTTAAGTTTAATTTAATCATCAATTTAATTTCCAGATTGATTGCAAATCAATTAAAATATAAGAAATAAAGAAATAAATGAGAAGAATTTGTTCTGATTAGTGTTATCACCTTTGTTAGCCATTTGTAGCACTTGTTTGAAGACTTTAGATAAACCCACGATATCCAGTGGAACCTCTCTGAGTGGTCCCAGCAGGGAGCCGAACACAACTGTGAAACCACATGCTTTGCAAAGTTTTATTAATAAGTTTTGAGCTTCTCCCTCTCTGTATGAGAAATGAATTATCAATGTTACGCTTTCAAATTGTGCCAGAAATCCAGTGTGGCAGAATACAGTTGTTTGTGGAAGGCGTACTAAAGAAGGCACTTCAGCATTCACTAAATATTCATATGGTCGAACTAGTACAGGTGGTAATCTGAGCAGAGAAATATCTGTGACCACTACATCTGTCAGTTCACTTTGCCGTGCATCTGGCCTGTGTTGTACCAAAGCCAGTTTCTCTAAATAAAGACAGACTTTTTGCATCCCCAGCTCCCACCCTCTGTTCTGGACACAACACTTTCCCTCGCCATTGCCAAGCAGCCCAAATTAAATCAGGCTTAAATAAGATATATCTCTATCTCTGTATGCAAGTTCAGACTGATCCTCACAGCAGCGCTCTGACATTTCTCTCAGGCCGTGGGATGCCTCTGAAGGATTACCTCAGTGGGAGTGGGCTGCATTAGCTAGCCCATGACGACTTACTCTATTGATAGCCGTGGCAGGTACACCTCAGCAAGGAGCCCTTGTGCGGCCTGTGGAGAGAAATGAAATGAGTATAAATTGTGGGTGTCAATTCCAAAGGGGAAAGCTGGTCATCTGTAAAAGAAAAAGATGTATGAGCACATAAAGAAGGGTAATTCCACTGTTCTGCCAAGAGAGGACGTGGAGGAGATGACATTCCCTCCTTTGGCCTGTGACAGGGCATCAGAGTTTCTTCTACTCTCCTTCAGACTGCTTCTTTTCCCCCCAACTTCTTCTTTCTTATTTGCTCTTTGACTTTCTGTCACAGTCACAAATATCCAAACTTTAGCGTCGGACAAGCCGTCACACACACACACACAAAAACAACGAGCGGACACACACCCTGGTATCGATTTAGGAACTGATTCGTGCGTCGCCGGCCTGTTGTTTCTCCACGTTAGAAAGTGAAGGGAGCCATGACCCAACTATCAATCACGAGTAAGACAAAAGCAACACCTTCTTCGTCAATGGGCGCGCGCGCTATTTGTCAGGCGATGCATCGCATACTCAAGGTCGCATCAAACTGACAGCTGTGCCAGAGCAAATGTTGAACACCTTTTGATGCAGCCTTTACAAATTAGTTTAATGAGGAATTGATTTTCACTCCTCCTCTTCTATTCTTTTTCTTTTTTCTTTGTGAACGAGCCAGGCTGTCCCTCAGGCCCCGTAACAGCAGGCGGTTCAGCTCCGCGGGAGCAACAATCAGGCAGAGAAGGAGAGCTGCCCGCCATGCGAACAGGCAGCAAGAAGCAGCTCACTGGAAGGAAGGAGTCACAGGCAGGGCCATTCAGATGCACGCAATGACGGCCACAACCTGCCTCTTTCACAACCACACCAGGCTGCTGGGCTCGAATGGATAGATACCTCCCCGCACGCCCACCCCCCCCATCGTAATGCTAATGCATTGTAGCCTAATGTTGTGGAAACAGATGGAGCTCAGTCATCAGGGTTGAATGAAACAGCAGACAGAGAGGTGGAAAACATGCTTCGGAGTGTGAGTGATCTCATCAAAACAACAGAGGGATCAAATACATCAGGTCTGCTGCTTTTAAGTTTGGCTGCCTGGACGGGCAGAGTAATGAATTAAACATGGGCGAGGTCTGAAGTAACATGGCTGCCCACCAAGAGGGAGGTTTGGAATTTCTAAGCTAAACATTTATTCACGACCAGCGCGGTGAATACAAAATATTGTTTAAAGGAGAAGAGCGTCTCTGACAGGAATGGTGAAATACAATTGATGGATCGCGGCGTTATTGATTGGCTAAACACAGGGATTTATCCACCACTGGCTGAAATGCGTATGAATAATCGGCATCATCGTTTCTATTCCGCGGGCTAGCAGAATGAGGAAAAACTGCCAGCCTCAGAGGACGTCATCCTGGCTAAAGAATGCCTTTGGCCTTCTTCCCCTTTCATAATAACTCACGGAGGATGGTCAAGTCTTTGTAAATGGGTTAATGAAATCCTAGACTTTACCCAGCTGAGGAAGAAGATATTGATCCCGCTGTGGGGAGGAAATCCTATACCACTGTGCCAGTTCAGATTAATCATAGGACCCAGTGTATGACAACGCTTTTGCATAACGGCGGCGATCACACCCTCTGTGAGAGGAGTTTGGAATAGCAATCAGCGAATGATTACTCAAAGTCAGAAAAGAAAAAGGAGCAACAAATATAAATGAAGATGAGTTAAGCGGTCAATTCAAAGAAGAAAAATCTAATCAAACTATTCGAAAAGTTTCTCGGCTGTATTTGACCTCACTGTTTGTCTGGTGAATAATGGGCAATCCACATCAGTGGCGGTCGGGATAAAGTGCGACGTGTTCCTGTGTAACGGGCTGACCGGCTTGATTATTTTCATTCTGTGAAAATCACACTTTTTTCTTTGTGACAAACATCTTTGATTGACCCGCCAGCTTCACAGGGTCATCTAGCAAATGAGTGGCTTGCAACATCCACACTAGACAATCTGCCTCCACTGAAGGAAGGAGAAAGAATAAATACTCATATTTGTTTCATTATAAAACGTCCCTGAACAGCGATGACTGGCACGCCTTCAGACCTGAACAACTCGAGGTGCGGATCTGTCAGCAGCGATCCACAATAAGCCCTCCCTCCAGAATAAGCGGGATTGGAGCAACTAGAAGTCCAGCTGGGGTGGATGTCTTCGCTGTGACATTGTAGACTATGACAGGCTTCTGTTCTTTCACAGACAGGGAGAATTTATGGAAATGGAAGCAGAGTGTTGAGACGGATGGTAGCTGATCATTGTCTGCCCCGTGCAGCAATCAGGTGAAACCCTGCAGGGCTGAATTTAAAGCAAATGTGCCCTATAAATCTCCAGGTTTCCCTGGACCGCCTAATGAAAACTAATAGACAGACTGTGAAAGGAGCCATCCATCCTCATTGTTTCCCCGCCCAGTAACGGGATACTTTCCTCTCGGTTGTGAGGTAAAACTATAAAGTGTTTACATGCCAGCTTCTCAAGGGGAAGTCAAGCTAAAAGTAAACAAGCTTGGGCTAAAATGATTTTTTAAACTATATTTGCCACCTAAATATAGGAAAAGGTTGTAGCCTGTGTTAAACATGGAATTTATCATCTATCACCGGCAGCTTAAGGGAGAAGAAACTCTATTTACTGTACAGTGTCCCGAAGTCTTTTTTTTTTTTTTTTAGATGCATGAGTTGTTGTATTTCATCAATATTTAGAATTTAAAAATGAATTTCTGTAAATATCTGTGTTGAGCATAGATTCTTTTGCACTGAAGAATGACATGGAGAGTGGTTCCTGAGTGGAACCACAGGGAAAAAGGCAGAGAGAGGATGGGAGGAGAAGCAGAGGCAAGGGGAAGGGGAGGAGGGAGACAGGGAGCCTGTTGGTGATCTCAGCCTGCAGATAGGCACCACGGAGACGTTCCTAAATAGAATGTGACTTTGATTTCTCACCTCATTTCACTCTCAGCTGTCAGATAGGTTTCTGCTCAGATGACATCTCCTTCACAACGATGCGCAAAAATGTGGAACGGGTCAGAAATGAGGCAGCTGCTGCCCTACATGCCAGACAGTCTCTGGGACATCATCACCTCTGCCGCTCTCCTGTGACTCACAACACTGACAACAACATTTAGAACAACAAAACTTAAGGCACAGCCATGCAAATGATGCACCGCACTTTTCGAACACCCCCGCCCCGCGCGCCACTTCTGTTCCCCACCTCGGAATTTTTGTCTGCCTCTGCGTCTCCCTGCGAGCAGCCGTGACCCATTTACCTCTGATCAATCAATGTCGTGGTTTTACCTGTGCAGACATGTTGATGCACAGCCGTCACACAGCAGCTCTATTACCAGTTCCCTCTTAAAAAAAGGAGGTTTTTGGCATCGTCTGCTTAAGAAATGGATTGTTGGATATGATTTTAATTACACACTAAGCAATTAGTTAAATGCTAAATAAGTCACTTTATAAAGCTTTTAAACCTGCAACAGCATCAAAATTTTAGGTGATAGATTGTTAAAGTAACAGGAATAATATCTGGTAAATTCGTTTATTTATGGCTTACGCTCCAACTAAGTGAATAAATAACGACTGAAATGACTGAATTAGACGAAAAATGCAAAACTCATAAAAAGCTCATCTTTTGAGATCGGTGGATTTCACAGGTCAGTGACAAATAATGTTGGTTATTATAACAAATGTTATGAACTGTAAACATTTTTAATGACCCCATCAAGTGTGGAGCAGTACAGTAAGTAATACAAATGCTTATTAATAAATAGGTAGTCTGAAGGGTCTGCAGAGCTGTTATATAACCAGAGAAATGTAGCTATAAAAAATGCATGGTGAAATAATTAAAAAGCAAATAAAGCTATTGGTTGCAACTTAGAAATCATTTATAAAGAGTGCCTCGCCTGCTAGCACATTACCTCTGCATTGCAAACCTTTAACTTACAAAAGGATTTCTTTTATATAACATATAGACGCACTTTAACAAGGAGCACAAGGGGTTCAGAGAGCCTTCGCTGTGTTATAGGTGTATAATTCATTTAAGAATGTGTTTGCAGTGTCTCAGATGATGTCAGCCGAAGGTGTCTCGGTTGGAAAATGATGAAAAACAACAGCAACACATGGCTATTTCAAGCTAAGCTCAAACCTCCTGTGCAGTCTGACCACATACAATAAATAAGATATGTGTCTCGTTCCGTAACTTCATCCTGCCTCCCCCTCTTGATGGTGTTCTCATCTCGAATCCCACAAGGGTTTAAACAGGATTGGGGAGTATAGCCCAAGTCACGGACAGGCTGACTGGTACGGAAGGATCAACCAGCTCAAACTTCAGTCCCAGGCCATAGATTTTTTCAGCCATCAGGGACAGCTCTGCAACAGTATCTACTAGAGCCGTCTAGTGAGAACATATCAGACTCATATCTGTGATCGGCCAGCTCGGTCTGTGTAAGAGACACCAGAAAAATGCTGCCGTCCTTGTGAGGGATTATTCTCGAAACATCCGCACTAAAACAATCTGCCTGTGCTTGCTGGATTGGGTCATTTTCAAACCTGTTAGCAGTTGCCCCCGTGGTGTCATGAGGCCTACATACCACCTGCTTGGCTTGTATTCCGACCAGCTCTGCTCCACTTGGCCAAGAATACTATCTCAATGAGACAGCTGGGTACTGGTAACTACTCTCCAATGTTTCATCAACAGGGATTCATGTGTTATTCATTCGCCTCGGCTGCTGGCCGATGGCCATGTAATGACTGTTGATCACTGCAGTTGTATGCTGGATTGAGATTTTTGCCCTGGTAAAATCTGCTGTTCATTATTCCTCAGACATCCCTAAGCCAGGCATAGAGCCGCTGTTTAAACCATATGAATAACCTAATCAAGTCGACATCCTCGGGAACTATAGCTGCCTTATAATCAAATTATAATGAAATTCTCATGGAGTCTCAAAAGCATCATAAAACTCTGTTCAATAATTCACGTGGCAAATATGATATTACCAAATCTTGTTTATAAATTCGCTAGCCTGCCACCCATCAATGCACACTTTTTGCCCCACAGCAACTCCGGCTGATCCTTCAGCTGCAGAAGTCAGAGAGGGCTGGCAGCCACAATATTAAAAAGGAAAAGCCACTTGCTGGTTCTGCAATATAAGTGTAAATATGGGCACCTTAGAACAGCTGGGTTATGAATAATGGAGGCAGGTTGCCCTTGGTATTCATGGGAGGGGGAACATTCTGGCACTCAAAAAACAGAGAGGGAGAAAGTTCACAACCCCTGGCTGTACTTCTCTTTTCTTAGCTGCCTATTTGCACACACGGCCGTCAGATGCCGGTCAGGAGTGAGACAGCAGCAGCAACACTGGCGGATGCTGCAGGCCTTTGGTTGAATTCGCTTGTCTCTTTTATCCCCTTTTCCTTCAGAGATGCATCTAAAATGCCGCTGGAGTGGGGTCGGCTGCTGCTGCTTGTGACAATAAATAAATAAATGACTCAATGCCCTTGCCAGCTAGCATTAAGAATAGAAAGAGAGGTCAGACGCCTTAGGGTGTGAGACAGTGCAGTGGGGTAATTGTGCAGTGACACTGCTGATCATTTTGCAAGAGAAAAATATAACAGCCCCCCACAGCAAACTGCAATCAAACAGCAGAACTCAAAGGGCAAAAACGTGTATTTTTACACTTTTGTTTCTTAAGACCCTCTAAATTGTTTATATTGATTTTTTTTCTCTGTTAACCAATTACTGTCTCAGCTCCGAATTAATGCCTGTTCACTGATGAGTCACGCTGTGGCAAGCCAGCTGGGTCATCGGTCACATCAGGCGGCAAGTTTTGTAAGTAGACTTGCTAAAGTGTTAAGACAGAAAGAGCACACATGATATATAATAAGCTGGTTGACATGTGGTCATTCAATATAATTTCTTGACTTGATAGGAGTTCAAGGCCACATGAAATACTCTCACTGCTGCATGTATTATACTTTAATTTTGCGGTGTAACCACTTCCTTTGAGTCTTCCTCATTTACTTCTGCTTCTATGGTGACTTATGATGGTGAGAATGACTTCTGTATTTTCAGCTGCGAGGAAATGAAAAGGAAGCAACAAGACTAATAGTGGAGACACCGAAACCATAAGTCATGGCACTTTCAAATCTGCCCCTAATATGTTGTGCACACTTCTTCATTTGCACTAAGCATTGAAGAGGGGGCACATCACGCCCAAACCTCTCTGAAAAACTAGCAAATATTATACTAGTTATACAGCCATGGTAAGGTTTTACCTGTTACAATATACTAAAAATCTGGTGCTTAACAGATCTCAAATTAGGTAAGTACAACTTCAGATAAACAATAATGCATGACATGTTATAGTGTGTCATTATTTATTTTAAAGAAACTAAGTCAAAGTGCAGAAACAGTGCATGAAAAGTTATGTGCATACACCTACTGCTTACATTGGAATTAGGAGGGTAAGTAGCGGCCAGGTGCTAATAATCAAATGCACCCAATTAGTTGATCATAAGTGTGAGCACTTCGAGGTGCACAAGGTGAATTTGCAATCCTCAGATAAACTGCAAAAAAACAAAAAAAAGCTGCATTCCAAGTCTGCAGGCCTCAGTCAGTATGTCAAAGTTCATACAATGACAGTACATTTAGAAAAAAACAAAACAAGTGTGAGTTCTTCTTGCCAGCATGGCTTAGGTTTGCAAAGTTACATATGTAAAATACCTCAAGACTTATGGAACAATGTCCATTGGACAGATGAGACCAAGGTGACCACTTCTGGCCATGTTATGGCCATAATGCACACCAGGTCTCAAGCACCTTGCTGGAGGGGTGGTGATTTGCTGCCACAGGACCTGGGCATCTTGCAATCATTAAGTCCTCTGTATACCAAATGATTCCAGAATCAAATGTGAGCCCATCTGTCCCACATCTGACGCTTGACTGTAAACAGTCATGCCATAGGACAATGATCCCAAGCACAGCAGCAGATCTACAACAGAACGACAATTTAAAAAGCAGTGACAGAAAAAAAACCTGCCTTCATGAATGTTCTAAGTGTTGATGTTTTATAGCTTGTCTATCAGAGGTAACGCGTGTGGAACGCTGCAAGCACAACAACAAAGGATTTGGGCAGAACATAAATGAGTAATCCACGACTTGTTGCAACAATAACATAAGATATATTATGACTACTAATTCTTTTTTACAAACAACACATAATAAGCAAAATATCTAGCTAAATAATAGATTTGTAATTGACCAAATGTTACGAATCGGTCTTAAACACCCTAAGTTGATCAGGCTGCAGTGACGACAATGGTGCGAGCTCTGTACTATATTTTGTTGTTACGATTGATAAGATGAAAATATAAAAAAAAAATAATAATAAAACTCCTGTAAACAAGCTTGTTCTTGCTATAAAGTCCAGGGAAGCCAATGTTCCTGAAGGACAGTGAACAAAAGCTCACATAATGTCTCAGACATCTCAGACTTTCATTTTGAAACCTTTTTTTCACTCCTGACATAAACGGAAATCCAAACCTTCTGGATATGAATCACAACAAAGTTTGTGATAATTTTGGAAGGTATGTTTTGTATTTGAGAGTTGGTTTTTTTTTAATTTGGGGATACTTTTAGCAGTATCTATCTTTATGCTTTTTGAGTCATCCAGTAGGATTATTATACCTAGAAGTCATGCTGGGTCTACTTTTGTGACACCAGTAAACCAGTCTAACGTGCATGGATGTATAAATAAAACTTGTACACAGCCCAGTGGCAAATATGTCAAAAACATTTTCTATTCTTTCACTCTGAGACACCCAGTGTTCCTTTTGTCTGCGAATGTGTGTGGGATAATTGCTTTTTGTTACAGTGCGCATCAAGTGATGAATATGGAAGTCGCAGTAATGGGCTCTTCTGCTACGCCAAAATGACCACACAGTCCTGCAGCGTTCCTGGCGGCATGGTAATACACTCGGGCCAGTAGGCCGGGGGCATGCACTGGTCTGCCACACCTGGTGGCCCTGCAGTGTGCTTGGAAGCAGGTAGAATTAAGTACAAGTCATTATCATGCATTATAAGTGGGTATCTCGGAGGCTGTGATAATCACTGTGAATCACAGGAATCTCCCCGTCACGACACACTGCTTGTATCCCGTGGAGAGTTTTTCTCAGTGGTAAACACTGTTGTCTAGGATGTAAAGAATTATAGGTGAGCTACTATGCATGTTTATTTGCTGTACAAGGATCTCCAACCATCTGCCATTAAATCCCACTACAATGCCAGAAGTACAGTTAAGTAGAATTAAAAATGCCGTTTTCCCCACTGGGTTTCTTTTATTCCTAATCTAACAATCTGCTAAAGCAACACTTGTCTGATTAATCTTAAAGGTCCGCAAATGAAATGGCAAGGAAAAAACAGTTAATTAGGGAAGAAAACAGCAGTTTGCCACTACATCCCTGTGTGCTGCGTCAAGCGCCAGCGCAACTGCAGGGCCCCAGGATTTCAGTGCACAGCTGGATTTGTGTTCCTACATCTGCTGCTGCAACAAAGCACAGGTGAGCCTGAGTTTTTCCTGTATGCGTTTAGATCTTGTCAGTTGCTCGATTCTTTTTAGATACTGTAACCTACTCAGGGGTGAAAATGTTTTGAAATACCAACTTAGACGGCATGAAAAACCTGATTTATATAGGGCACACTCAACACTGACGGAGTGCAGTCCACATGAAATAGAGTTATTCTGTCTTTTTTTTTTTTTTTTTTTTTTTAAAGGGCAGACATTCAAGCACAAAGTCAATAGCAGAAGGTGAAATTTTTTGTGCATATTCGTACTCCTGCTCCATCAGAATAATAATGTCGGAGAGAGCCTGACCATTGGCCAGCAGACATTTCCGCTTTCTAAAACATCAGTCAACTCTGGTGTGGTGAAGAAAACAACTTAGTCTGTGTGATCTGTTCTGACTGAAACGATCAGTGCCCCTACAGTACAGAATTTCTCCATAGCTAACGCGGTGGAGCACTCTGCTTCCTCCCCCACTTTATTCATTTATGAAGGGGAATCACTGTTGTCATCAAGAATCACAGTCAAATCATCACAGCTGAGGATTCCTGCCTGTATATTTCATTTTCATCCTTTCATTTATTTGACCTTAGATATTGATTGCAACCTTAGAACTCATTGAGATTATAAGCAGAGGTTGAATTTTGTGAATTATTCATTTAATTTGACTTTTATTTATGATTTCCTTAATAAAATGAGCATGTGTTGGGCCTTTGATTGCCTCAGGTCTTGAATTATAAGTCATCTATCTATAAGACATTACATATAAGATACTATGTTATCTATAGATGAGATAATACAACTGACTAGTAGTCAGTTCTGTTTCCTGACATAGTAACGTGGGAAATAACGTTTTCGCCAGACTCTAGGCTGTCCAATTTTGGGTCATGCAACAGTTTAGCTGTCAGACAGATGGGTTACATTTGGGTTGATAGTACTTTGTTATACAGAGGAGTTCGTGGATGGCTTAATGATCGCGAGGTCACAAGTGCAAATCATCACCCCTCCACCACCGTGTATGACAGCTGGTAAAAGGTGATGTTTGCTTTTCACCAAATGTGGCACTGTGCATTATGGCCAAACCTGGCCACGTTGGTCTTTCCTCTCCAAAAGATGTTGTTCATGACTTCTTGTGGTTTGTTCAGATACAACTTTGCAAACTTAAAGCATGCCGCCATGTTCGTTTTAGACAGAAGAGGCTTCCTGCTCTAAAACCCTTTTAGATAAGCCGTACTTGTTCAGTCTTTTTTGAACCATCCTGTCATGAACTTTAACATTTTTCAGGCTAACTGATGGCTGTAGAGTTTGGCGTGCAGCTCTTGTTTTTTTTGTGGGACATTGCTAATTGCTTAAATGTTTTGCACTTGTAAATAACCTCTCTCACTGCAGAATGATGGACTTCAAGTAGTTGGAAATGGCTTCATAACAATGCCCAGATTGCTTCTGTAAGATTGCTGATGTCTTTCCTCCTTGGCATTCTCCTAAGACACACCTGAATGCTTCAGACCCACACGGTGCCAAAACCTCTGCTTTTATAGAGGTGCTTGCACTTGCTGATGGTCATTTAATCAAATGCCTTTGATTATCAGCATCTGGCTGCTACTTACCCTTTTAATTCCTATGAAAAGATTTTTCTAAGTCATGTGAAGAAGAATTTTTTCATGACTGAAATGAATGCAATTCTTAAAGATATATTATTTGCTATGCTGAGCAAAATACTTTTTTTTTTTTTATTGTGAGGAGGATCTGAGTGAAGCTTCATTTATATCACTTTACCTACTCGCCTAAAAATGTGTAACTTCCCTTAAGGCAATTTCTTGAGCCACACACAGCGTTCATCAAAGCTTCCCCAATATGAATTTTCATTGATTCCTTAATCACTTTTGTCTCGTTACATATTCACCTGACTAACATTTTAGTCCAGTAACAAACTGCTTGTGTGCTACTGCACCTTAGTAGGTGTCGTGTTTCCCCCACAGGCACAGCTGTCCTTCATTTGATCCATAAAAAAATAGCACTTGAAGAAGTCCCATGTATTTTGCATTGACTGCATTTGGTTGTATAAGCTGGGACCGCTAATATGATTTGTAAGGAGAGCATAAGATGTAGCATCCCATTGCGGCTGACACATTTGAATACAGAGTCAAGCGATTAACAGAGAAATCATGCATGAGTGAGCTTGCTTACCAATCTGCTCTGTGTATTTGCCAAAACATCCATATATTAAAGCTCTCTGAGCCTAATGAACATCCCGCTCTTACTGATGATCCCATTGTTGTGTGGAGGAATTTACATAATCGCTTCTTTACTCAGATTAAATTTACCTCCATTAAAACACACCTCTCTTCCTCTTCACTTTAGCTGCGATCATAACACTGTCTCATATACATGTTTGTGTTTTGAAAGCGCTCTTTCTTTAAATCGTCTTTTTTAAAACCAAATTGCATGTGAACAACAAAGCTGTTTTTTACTACTTTCTGCTCCCTGTGACGCATCATCATTATATCTCACAATATTTTCTGCTGAGACAGGGACTCGCGGAGAGTGTTTTTATGTTCTTGGCGGGGGGAGAGAGAGGGGAGGGCGGAGGGGGCGAGGTGGAAGGAAGCAGAGAGATAATAGTTTGAAGGCTGTGTCAGTGGTAGGCAGGCTTCAGAAAACATCAGGGCAGCATTCGGAGATAAAAACAGGTATACCACCCTATCATGTCCTCAGAGCAACTGTGCTTTGATATGTTCTAAAAAACCCATTGATGTCTCTGACAGCACTTTTCCCTTTTTTCTTCCTTCTGTAATGATAGTATGCTCTGAGAATGCTAAATCAGGTCTGGTTTAGTATCAGTGAATTTCATCAAATTCAAAGATTGAATTTGTGCTCAGATATTAATAAGCTGGGGGAGAGAAAAAAAAACCTTTTAAAGCCCAACAGGTTATTGGCTGCATTACATTTAATAATTTCTATGAGGTTTTGACCATGAAAGAAATAAAAAGGTTTATGTCTGGTTTCTCAGGAATTTTCTCTTGAAAAATAGTTTCACAATCATTGTGACACAGTAACAGAGAAACAGAGCATAAGCAAATGAAGAAACACAGATAACACCTTAACAACGTATTGTTGGTGGCAAACACAGACAGCGCAACCAAATACAGAAATGCATATAAATATATTAAGAGTTCAGATGAAAACGAGTCTGTCTGATATTTTTGTTTCTTTTCTTTCGAATCAGGCAGTTCAAATGTCTGATTTTCTCCCAAAGTCCTTTTACAGTTTTTATTACTATTTTTTTTCCTTTTTTTTAAAGAAACCCCTAGGTCCACATTTTTTGATAAGACATAGCAAAATTGCTAAAGCCAGAGACATTACAAATGATGAAAGCAGAATTCAAAATGAAAAAGCAAGCAAACTGATCAGCAAACAGTATGACCATACAGTGTGACACGTAATGAGAGCACACTTTATTGCCAAACAATAGCAGAACAAATAATAAACAGAGGACAGACAGTCTGCAATAACTACACAATACACTATGCTCAAAATAAATAAAGAGTAATATAAAATTCATATAAAATCTGACATATAAAAATAATAACAAATATAGTATAAAAAGATTGTAAGTTAAGATACTTTGAGTGTCACATCACCTAAATTTGTGGTGCAATCTAGGCATGACATGTCAGTTGCACCACCAATCAGATAACACAAATAAATATATATATTATATTTTAAAGGTTACACATTCTTTACACATATCTGCTATAAGTAAAATCAGAATGTTTAGTTTTAACACAGTAATCTACAGGTTGTTTTCAGATACTGTAGCTAAAACACTTCCACGTAACTTCCTCTGTGTACACATAGCAGAGTGCATGAATTACAGTTGTGTTTTCTCAAAGGCCTCTAGTGGAAATTATTGCAACACTTAACTAGCATTGTTGCACTAACCCCTGCATTTGGCAGTCTCTGACCACACATGATACCAAGTTCTTCTGTGGTGAAGATGACAATTTTACAGGAATACACAAGAAATTATAGTTTAATGCCTGACAGGAATCTGGCACTGTTAGCTAGCTAGTTAGCACTGGCAGCAGCAATTTGAATTGCTTCTAGTGGTTGAATATTAGCTTGTCATCTTCTACGGGAAAGATGAGAATTTAACAGGAATACACAAGAAATTATAGTTTAATGCCTGACAGGAGTCTTGCGCTATTAGCTTGCTAGCTGGCGCTGGCAGCAGCAATTTGAATTCTTCTAGCGGTTGAATATTAGTTTGTCCCTCCCCCACTGTTGCATCGGGCTAGTTCATGCCCATAGTTTGTTTAATCTGGTCCAAATCAGTTTCTAAGCTATTCACCTATTTGCAAATTGAGAAAACTTAAAGTGGACTCCAAGCAAACCAAATTTAGTCACTCCAAGCCACACCTGACTGTTCAGTATGCTTATTGGTCAGATGTGTCTGTGGCGGGCGCAACAAAACAACATACAGGAAGAAGGTGCTTCTGGACCAGTGGGTAATATGGAGGATTTACCCTAACTTTCCATCAAATTTAAAGCTAGTTGCTACACATTTACTCTACACATTTGTGATATTCGGCCATGTCTCAGAGTCAAACCTGCAAGGTGTTTAAGGCATTGAACTCAAACTTTCAAACTTCACTAGTAGTTACCTGGTAGATGTTCACTAGTAGACCAAGACCATCTGTACAAATGAGTTAGGTCTAAAAATACCCACAGCTAAGATGCTAACTATTGCGTGTGAGGGGTGTAGCTTGTTCCACATTTATTCGACTGTTACGAATACACTATCTGGGTACTTGTAGTGCACTTTGGATTGCCAAACTTCCCAATATGAAGTCACTTATGGACTCAAAATAGCAAGTATATGATTTTAAACATAGCACTGAGTATTTATCATTCCAGGAAGCACAAATAACTCAATGCTCAGATGTGTTCATTAG
The DNA here is from genome assembly GCF_036321145.2 of Pelmatolapia mariae. Classification (NCBI taxonomy): domain Eukaryota; kingdom Metazoa; phylum Chordata; class Actinopteri; order Cichliformes; family Cichlidae; genus Pelmatolapia; species Pelmatolapia mariae. The sequence goes on along the minus strand of NC_086228.1, from coordinate 5,114,866 downwards.
ATTTTAGCATCTTCCAGAAACATTTTTCTTTTTTGTAACTTAGTTTCCTTTCTTCCTCTCGAATATTGAGATTTTTATTTTTATTTTTTAGTATTTTCCGTTGCCTACATGTGCTGTTAAATTGCTGAATAAATATATTTAGTTGCACATTCAGAACCCCCATCCCTCCGTTGTATACCAACCCCAAAGCAAAAACACGATAAACGTGATTTGGACTAGCGAATATTGGTCGATAACGACTGCTTAACATTACTGCTGGACAGAAATTATGTAACTTTTACTGTCTGTGGTCAGCACATGAAGGTGAGTGTGAAGCGTTTAGACAGAGTGTATGTGTGAAATAAACAATGACATTTTGCTGTGCCATAATTTTTCTGATGTTACTGTCAGGGAACTCATTTCAGCTCTTCAAGTTTTCAGACAGGGTCGTGCACCCAAGCACATCATTATAAACTGCTCTGGCCACCCACAAAACTCACACACAGATATGTTTTATGCAGTGCATACACATAGACACACACACACAAACACAGCTGAATAGAGACCCATTTGCCAATTCCTGATTAATTCGTTTGTCCGTTTACTCAAACGCACAAGGAATTCAATTAGTTTCATAAAGTGGAACAATACTGGGCCTAATCTAAATAAATGAATCCACAAAACCATGTCATTGCTATTTATTACAAAAACACATTTCTTCCAGTTTTGCACTGTGCATTCCAATATCCACAGGCTGACCTGTTAGTCCCATACTTAGCTGCTCTTACAGCAAGTCAAAAAGGCATGACGCAAGTCTGGCTGCACTTTTGCCTTACCTTTTATGCCACATAGTGGAAAGTCATGCTGACTAAGTGGCGTTCAAGTTCATTTACTCCTTACTACTTATTGAATGTACATCTCAAATGAAAACAAAAAACTGTGGTTTAAACCTTTGCATTCATTTCTGCAATTAATAAAAATACTATAGAATGCTTTAAGTTATTAGTAAGTGTTAATTTCTTTAGTGTCAAAGGATAATAGCTCAGATATACAGCAACCTACTAATAAGTACAATTAACTAAAGACTGTACTTGCTATTGAGAAGTTTCATTCTGAAATGGATCTTTTTTATCCTAAATAAAAGGCAGCATACAGGTCTCACTTATATTCATTGTTGTCTAATGAAGTGTGTAACCTGGTGCCTCGTGTTTTAAACACAGACAGCTGCAGCTCCAACAGCCCTGCTCCACAGTTACAGACAGAGATCGACTTGTTTTGCCTTTGCCTTTCCTGTTCTATAGACCCACTGAGACTTGCTGTGCTGTGCCATCAGTAACCTATACAGTGCTGCATGTCAACTCACAAGTGACTGCTACAAATATCAGACAACCCGGATGAGACACTTTATCATATTTCATTGCTTTTCAAACGTATTCCAAGACAAGGGCAATGTGATTTATTATTTATAGTCCCAAAGCCACCTTATCCTCTCTGCCAATAGGCAAACTAAAAATAAACAATTCATTTAGGACTTCTAAGCACAAATCATGGAAGCTTTGAGATTTTCGTCTTAGACATTACGTGTTTTGACATATGGCCCTGCTCTTCATTAACACTGATTGAGAACTGTGGCTCTATTTTCTATATCGCTTGAGGGAAAATGCATATTTTTGCATAAAATATAATTTTGTTGCGGTTCATTACAGAGATACACAATCAATGCACAGCTATGTTCTTTGTGTTCTTTGCCCACATTTTATGCACTTACAGGTCTGAGAAGGCTATGGGAGACCAGGTTATAGGACAAGGTTACCTTGCCAGGATGCTTATCGTGGAAAAAGTGGCCTGCTAGGACAAAGCAATTCAGAATTTTATTATCATTCAAATTAGAACATATAGAGGGTCTTCTATCCGATTGGTGAAATAATGGGAGTCATTTATCTAGGTCTCACCGACCTTTCATTTCCCATTCATGTCTTATTAGTGGAGCATACATCATCATCCTGCCATAATTAAAAAGAGAAAATCAAATTGATTGTGGGAAAAAAGGTGCATAAAGGTACGGTCTGAATAGGGTTGTGTGGTCCTTGTAGTCGTGTTTCTGTTGTGGGTTTTTAACTGGCCTTTTCTGTGTTGATTTTCTTTTGTTGGTTGGATTCTTGGGCAGAGCCCAGGAGAGACACTAACTGGACCTCGTGTTTATCAGCTCTGGGCAAACCTTTGCCTTAATCAAAACAAAAGCATATTAGAACTCCTGTGATTAATGTGCCATAAGATTGAAAAAAAAAGGAAAAAAGAAAAGTGTTTCTCACGAATATTAGCCTTCATAATGGATTTATGAAAAACAAAATTAAAACGGCATGAGCTGATGGCTGAGATAAGGCAGGATTTATAAAGTAAAAGTGCATATTTTCACAGTTTGCACTTCTTGTTTTCATTGCCACACAGTACTAGGAGGAAACGATGTTATTCAATAACAGATGACAGGCAGCATTTTAAATTGAAAGTGATGGTACAGTGGAGCCGGGGATGTCAGAGACAGAGTTTTAGTGGAGACTAAGAGATAAGAGACAGACTCATCAAAACCTAAACAAATTGAATATGGAAGGAAGTTCCATGTTTACAGGCGTCCGCAGCGCTTTCAACTTCAACAAATCCAGATAGGAACTGAAAGGAGAGTAGTTAACTACTCATCACAGTGCAGTTCAATGAGCATAACTCAATACTGTTTCTCCTCTCTTCCTAATCTGAAGCTTTCAATTCCCCAGGGGTCCACATTGGAGAAGATAAATGGGGTGAGAGTTACCCTCAAAGTGGCCCTAATGAGAAATCTGTGGGAGATGCTCATATTTTATCTGCAAAATAGAACAAAACAATTCTCCCCAAAGCCCTCTTAAATGCTAATTGAATAGTAATGCAATGCCTCAGGCATCTTGTTGTCAGCTCATTTGGGCAGTGATTTGTCTCAATCCGTCATAGGATTCTCACTTTTGGCACGCTCTCAATGAACTGCTCAATGTGCCATTGAAATTCAATTTCATAAATCCCTGTGCAGTACAACAGCCTCTTTGCCAGGACTGCTTTTCACTTTATGTCATCACAATTCCTCTTTTGCAAGGAGATTTGGTACTTGAATACACCAACTTTGGAAAATCTGCATTATCTTCTTTTCTGTTTTATTTCGGCGTCTTCTTCTGCAACACCAACCTGGACAGAGGTCCAGCAGCTTTGCAATTTGGCCAACCTCCCTGTAAAACATAGTTAATCGGCATTCTCTATCACGTGAAGATGGATTCCCTGAGAAACATAACAAAGTCTTATCTCACTGCCGCACTAATAAAAATGATGGATAACATGGGAGCCTGAGATGATTGGAGACAATTGGATTTCGTCCACATTATGTAATTCAAACGCTGCTTGGAGAACAAGCCGTGGTCTCTGGTTCCTCTTTAACTTCTCTGCACCCAGCAGGGTTATGAAGAGGCCACAGCCAACCCTGCTGTGACAGAGCAGGAGCTGCTTCTGCACCAGAGCTGTGCTGTATTAGTTTAGCTGCTTGTAACATTCAGCAGAGATGCAGCTGCTGGATCAAGTCAGAGGTTAACCTGTTGTATTTGTATGCAGATATGAGATAAAACAATCGGCATTAACAACATTGCTATTAAGGGAGAATTGTGGTGTACAAAAGGTATTTTTTATTAACAACAAACAGAATTTTGGCTCTTTGAACTCACTTCAATAGATCTAACAACCACATTGTTTCATTCCAAAAAGAGCCGACTTGAATTCAAAAGACCAACTACTGCTGCTTTATAGTTAGGATTAAGAACACTAACTTTGCCTTGTTAATAAAATGCTGTGTCACATTAAGTTAAATATTAGAAGTAAACAACAATCTCACTGTCTTATTAAATTGCCCCCTTCCCGATTTTTCAGTTTTTTGCATATTTGTCATTCTTACATGTTTCAGATCATCAAGCAAATTTTAATATTTGACAAAGATAACCTGGGTAAACACAAAATTCATTTTTTAAAGGATGATTTCATTTATTCAAGGAGGAAAAGCTCTACAAACCTATCTGGCCCTAAACCTAATAACTGGTTGTGTCACCCTTGGCAACAAGAACTGCAATCAAGTGTAATGAGTCCTCCAGATTGCTGTGGAGAAATTTTGGTCCACTCATTTTTGCAAAATTGTTTTAATTCAGCCACAATGGAAGATTTCTGATCACCAATGATCTGCTTAAGATCATTTAAGCCAAAGTATCTCAATCTGATTTTAGGCTGAAATTTGACTAAGACGCTTCAAAACCTTCATTTTTGCCTCTTTTTAGTTGGACTTGCTTTGGATCGCTGTCCCTCTGCATAACCCAAGTTCACAATGACACAAACTGATGGTCGGACATTCTCCTTCAGGAGCACAATTTATGGCTCCATCAATTACAGCAGCAAGGCGTCCTCAAGCAGCAAAACACCCCCAGACCACACTACCGCCACCATGTTTGATTGCTCTTTTTATGAAATGCTGCCTTAGTTTTATGACTCAAACACTCCAAAAAGTTCAGCTTTTGTCTCGTCAGTCCACAGATAGTTTTCCCAGAAGTCTTGGAAATCTTCTCTCCCATGGATGCCGTTCTTGCCCACTCTGTTTCTTACTGTCGAATCGTGAACTCTGACATTAAACCGAGGCAAGTGAGGCCTGCAGTTCTTTACATGCTGTTCTGGGTTCTTTTGTGATGGCGAGTGAGTCATCGATGCGCTCTTGGAGTAATTTTGCTAGGCCGGCCACTCCTGGGAAGGTTCACCACTGTTCCAAGTTTTCTTTATTTGTGGATAATGGCTCTGACTGTGGTTTGCTGGAGCCTTAGAAATGGCTTTGTAACCCCTTCCAGCATGACTTTGTTTCTCAGGCATTCTTATGTTACTTTAGATCATGACCTGATGTGTTGCTTTTTAAGATCTTTTAGCTTGCTTCACTTTCTCAGCTTTGGGAATTTATCTGCACACAGGGCCAGGTAGGTTTGGATAACTCTGATCCCTTAATAAAGGAAATCATCATTTTGAAAAAGTGTATTTTGTATTTACTCAGGTTATCTTTGTCTAGTATTAAAATGTGTTTGATGATCTGAAACGTGCAAGTGTAAGAAATCAGGAAGAAGGCACTGTAATTATTATGCTGAAACCTGATGCATGCAGTGAATTTTTGCATGAGTTTGTGATCTAAAAGCAACTTTGAACATGTCTTTTCCTCCTCTGCTGAGCGCTGGATGTCAGCTTTGATTTTCAAGCTCACTGCCACCCCCTGGTCCCTTTTAAATTCATTTGCCTCATCTTAACTTCAGCTTCAGTCCAGCAGCCCTTCTCACTGTGAGGTGGCAGAACAGGTTAATCGCTGGGTTTTTGACTGCCATGCTGTAACACATGAATATGGAGGAGAAAGTATGGTGTTAAAACAGAGATAACAGATTGCTATCTCATGCTCGCAGCACTCTGGTGTGGCATAGCAGTGTTGGAGTGGAGAAATTTTAATCACAGAGCTATGTAATGACATAAATCTACATATCATGGATGAGTAAAAATAATAGATGAACTCCTTCCAGCTGAACAAACTCTCTGCATGTACTGTATATGTCAACGAACCGCACGATTCTTATCTCATGATCAACTTTAAACCAGTTCCCGTATCCTGGAGCTACTGGGATTAGAGCACCCACTCTAAAATATGACTCAAGGATTTAAATAACACGCTCATACTCTATGTTGCAATACATCAAAGACTGACCTTTACAACTTTTGAGGCTCAACAAATATCTAAGACTGAGCCTTATATTTTTCCTCATAAAAGAGCTTAGAGAATATCTCCTGGTATTTTCAACCTGATCCTTCATCTCTTTTTGTACTTCTAGACTTTCTCTTTTCCAAGGACTGGTACATCCGATAGGCCAACAAACACTTTTTCTTTTACTTTTTCTTCTGCAGTTCTGATGTTTTTCCCCCTTTCTAAAATTTCCCTAAAGAAAAGAACCAGATTCAGAATCAGTCAGATTAACTGACCTTGAATGATGGATCTTCCTTGCTACTTGTCTGTCAGTCCATGACACAAGCATCTTCTGGGTTTGTCTGGTTCTGTCACTGGTTGACAAATCAGAAGAAAGGAATATTACGCCATCATCGCAGGATCAGACATTATTTTTCGTTGTTGCCAATGCCTTAGCCCCGTCTAAGCCCTCGTTATGTTTAATGGTGTGAGTTATTGCCTGCCCTGAGCATTGTAACTCACGGGACGCAGAGCATAGAACATTTATAGACCCTTCAGCCACTATACAGGCTGAGGCCTTCTTCTGCAGTGAACGGAGGATAAAAGACGAGCAATATGCCTCATTGTGGTGCTGCTCTCTGATACCTGAATTTTAACATTCTCACCTCAGGAGAAGATGATTTAAATAATTGATGTCCTTTACTGCATTGTGTTTGCAAACAGTCTTAGCTTTTCAAGCGTGGAAAGCTAAAGTACTTTGGAAGGATCCACTGAAGTGACGTGGAAGGGGTCGTATTAGGGGTCAACCCATTATCCCTACTAATGTGCCGTGAGATTGGTAGCTAATTGATATTGCATGCTAATTGATATTAGCGCTGGGCACACTACCAGTTTTAGGTTTTATATACTGTGCACATATATACAATTAAGAGAAGCTCATTTACTCCAATCTTCCTTTCTTTTCATGGTTATGTCTTGGATTTACATTTAATATTCAGAGTCTAGAGCACAGCACCATCGCACAACAGCTGAGAAAAAAAACACAGAGAAAGCAATGAGTCAGAGAGGTTTTAGGCTACAGAGGGCAAAAAAAAATAAAACTCCCAAAACTTTTAAGGTTTTGTTGAATATTTCCTCCAACAACAATACTGTACCTTTGACGACACGTTCATCGACCACTTTGGTAGCTTCACCTCTTCAACTGTTCAACATGAAAGCAAATTGCTAATCAGTCAATCACATGGTTAATTAGATGAATTTAAGCATGCAGATATGATCAAGATGATCTGCAGAAATTCAAACTGAGCATCAGAATAGAAACGAAAGGGGATTTAAGTGACTTTGAATGTAGTGTGGGTGCTGGTGTGATTATTTCAAGAACTGCAGATCTACTGAGATTTTCCTACACAGACATCTCTAGGGTTTCCAGGGAATGGTCTGAAAATAAGAAAATATCCAGTGAGCGACAGTTCTTTGGGTGAAACTGAGCTGATAGGATGGCAACAGTAACTCAATAACTCATTTCACTCGCTATAACCAAGCTATACAGAGGAGCATCTCTGAAAATACAACACGTCAAACCTTGAAGCAGATGGGCAACAAAAGCAGAAGACCACAATGGCTGCCCCTCCACTCAGCTATGAACAGGAAAATGAGACTACAATTCACACAAAGTCACCAAAATTGGACAATTGAAGAATGTAAAACTTCTGCTGCAACATTTGGATGGTAGGGTCAGAATTCTGTGCTGTCTGTGCCATCAAGAATTAAGGCAGCTCTGAAGGCAAAAGGGGGTCTAACCCAGCTCAGGCGGGTGTATATTTTAACACAAAGACTCAACATACATAATGAATCTACAAAAAGATGTTTCTGATGGATATGCTATTTGTTGACAAAACAATAAAATTATCAGATGGTTTCAGGTCTCATGAGTTATGAAATACTAATTGCCGTTCTTTCTATCAATAGATCATTGTTGCACTACAGTAATTAAATTATCAGCAGACAATCAATGGTAAAGAATAAAAGTACAGATGGAAATATCTCAAGGTACACATCCAACTACTTGTCAGAGATTTCATAATTAGCTTGTTAATTATTTTTTTACTTGAATTATGACATTTTAATCTCTTACACATGAACACATCAACTTTGAGATTATAATCAAATAAAAATGATCATTATCTGCAATCCAGCATCATTTTAACTGGTATCATTTCAGCATGATATAACATGTGCCATTGCAAGAAAATGTTTTGTTGAGCTGAAGGTTAAAAAATGTGAGTTTAGATGTATTTAGATGATTTAGATGTAGTCAAGTACGGTGACCCTGAGAGGCCAAATGGACTGCAACCTAAGAAAACACCAGCAATAAGAAAAACGTTGCAAAAGCACACAAAACACAACGGAAATAGGAAAAAAGAAAACAGAAATAGGAAAAAACAGATTTCCAAAAGCACAAGAGAAGTATTTCTGGGGAGACAATAACATGACGGACCAGCTGCAGGAACCAAAATATGCTAAGAATTGCGCTGGGGGACACTTAAAAGAAGTGGAGGATCTATCAGATTTGTGAGGAAAGAAAAGATGAGAGGTAAGTGTGTTAGCCTAACTATTAGCCTAAAAATCCGTCATCAGTATTATATGAATCATGATAAAACACGCCTACCATGTTTTGGGTTCCTGCAACTGGTCCGTCGGGTTGTTGTCTCCCCAGAAACACTTCCCTTGTGCTTTTGGAAATCTGTTTTTTCCTATTTCTGCTTTCGTTTTTTCCTATTTCTGTTTACTTTCTTCCTATTTCCTTCCTATTTGTGTTTTGTGTGCTTTTGCAGCGTTTTTCTTATTGCTGGTGTTTTCTTAAGTTGCAGTCCATTTGGCCTCTCAGGGCCACCGTACAATAGCAAAACAGCAAGAGAACAAAATTAAAAGCACAATAAAAACATTAGATGAATACAAATTATTAAAAGCAGATTTACAAATGTAAAAAAAAGACCCACACAATTCTGTTTAGCGGCTTTTAAACAATTTTGTATAAAGGAAGTATCCTGTGTTGTAGAGATACTTGCTAACTAGTTGGCACCACCTAATACCAGTTTGTACCTGAAGATGGTTTGGTGAGGAAAAAAAAAGCAGGAGACGAGGTGACGTAGCCACATTCATATTCTTTTTCACATACAGTCTTTGAATCTGACCTCTTGTCAGTCATGTTGAAGGACAGTCACTCAATGAATAAAACAGTAACCGCAACGATTACTCTTGCCATCTTTTGCCCACACGCCCCTCCCCCAGCCAACAGAATAAGGCAATGTCCTTGTTGCATAGAAGCCTGGTCTCTGCAACAAGCTGAGACTCTGCAATGCTTAAAGCCCATGTGCCATAAAAAGGAGAGAAAGCCTGACTAAGAAACAAAAGTAGAGTTTTTCTAGGATGCAAAGCAACAGCTGTCTTTGTTAAAGTAATGCATTTAATTAGGGTGACCAACCGTCCTCTTTTTTTTGCACTTGTTGACTTGTAAAAGCCTATATGACATTTTTTATTTCACCATTCATTAACCTCACAGAGAAGACATCGTTTAAATATGTTAACATTTTCTTTAAACAAACATTATTATTAAAGTTCTTCATGACTGGGCCAAGTGTCCTCATTTTTGGCAGTCAAAATATGGTCACCCTAATTTAATATATTTGCTGAAATTAGTTCCTTCTAATGCTGCTGATGCTGTATATACATATATGTATATGTGTTTAGTATATATAGTAATGGTAAAAAGAAAGTATACTGTCTGTCAGGTCTAAGGTTTTAGGAATCAGGAAATAAACTAGTATAACTAGTCCTCACCACGTCTCTAAATTATTTAATACAACTTCAGATGAAGTACATATTACACTGTGTCATGATTTATTCAACAGAAAAAAACCAAAACACAGAAGCAGAAGCATGATTTAGTAACTGAACCACCTGAAATGGGTTGAATTAATCATTTGTGTGTGTGACTTTATCAGTCTCACTCACGTCATTGTGAAGGAATTTTGGCCCACTCCTCTTTAGAGCGCTGCTTTCTTTCTTTGAAGTACTTCAGCTTTTGTTTATCCCTGCAAACCTAAATGGTCCCACCAGAATATTTCAGTCACTGAAGCCTGAACTTTGACTGGGCCATTTTTGCAGCTTGACTCTTTTATTTTTCTGATATTTTGGTGCAGATTTGCTGCTGTTCTTGGGATCATTGTCGTGTTGCATGACCTAATTTGGGCCAAGGCTTAGCTGACAGACAGACAGCTTCACGTTTGGGTACACCAATACTTTAGTGTAAAGAGGGGTTCATTGTTGGGCTCAAACAAGCCCAAATCATCAGCCCTCCACCACCGTGCTCGACAGTTAGTGTGAGGTGTTTGTGCTGATATGCTGTGTTTGCCAAATGTGGTGCTGTCCATTACAGCCAAACATCACCTCTTTAGTCTAGACATTGTTCAAGGAGTCTTGTAGTTTGTTCAGATGCAACTCTGCAAATCTAATCCATGTTGCCATGTTCTTTTCAGAGAGAAGAGGCAACCTTTCCAAACAGGCCATATTTCTTCAGTCTTTTTTTAACGATACTGTCATAAACCTTTACATTTACCATGCTTACTGAGGCTTGTATAATCTGAGGTGTAGCTCTAGTGTGTTTTGCAGTTTCACTGAGCATTGCACGGACTGACCTTAGGCTGAATTTGTTGGGACGTCCACTCCTGGGAAGATTGACAACTATCCGGAATGTTTTCCACTTGTGAATAATCTTTCTCGCTGTTGAATGATGACTTCAAGTTGTTTGGAAATGGCCTTATAACCCTTCCCAGATTGAGCAACAATTGCTTCTTTAAGGTCATTATTGAGGTCTTTCCTCACTGGTATTGTGTTAACACATACCTGAATGCTCCAGAGCAGCAAACTGGTCTGCTTTACTTGATTCCTATAAATGCAGTAAGGGTGTACTTAGTTTTTCTCACTGCATTCTTTTGCATTTTGACCTAATATTTATGAAACAAATAGACCTGTGAAGGATCAGATGATTTTTTTATTATTTGTCCTGATATGTAAAACCTTGGTGTTTAAAGACTGGGGCGATCGTGGCTCAAGAGTTGGGAGTTCGCCTTGTAATCGGAAGGTTGCCGGTTCGAGCCCCGGCTCCAACAGTCTCGGTCGTTGTGTCCTTGGGCAAGACACTTCACCCGTTGCCTACTGGTGGTGGTCAGAGGGCCCGGTGGCGCCAGTGTCTGGCAGCCTCGCCTCTGTCAGGGTGGCTGTGGCTACAATGTAGCTTGCCATCACCAGTGTGTGAATGGGTGGATGACTGGATATGTAAAGCGCTTTGGTGTCCTTAGGACTATTAAAGCGCTATATAAATACGGGCCATTTACTGCGTGTACTTTCTTTTTCTTTTTCATTTTTTTGACTGTGTTGTATCGCAACTTTGATTGTATGTAATTGTTGCTGAGTATATAGTCTTGCGAAGGTAACACAGGGGAAAAGTAGCACTAAAAAAGATGCTGCAGTTACTAAGCAGCTGGCCTGAGGTTTCAAGATATTTACTCATTATAAACAACTAATTAGCCTTGCTGACTGCACGCAGCAGCACCAGTCTCGAGTTTCATATCCTGCACAATACAAAGCAGCTGAATAATGGTTAAGACAACACACTATGTAAATGAGACATCTTTGGAGTTACATGTTGTTATGTTTCTCCCATCTCCTTGTAAAATAGCAAACAAGCCCTAAATTCTGAAGTTGTCAGGTGTCACTAACATTAGTAAGTGTAATGACTGAATTTCAATTTCTAATGCCGTCTAAAAAACATGAGTTGGTGCTCTACACATCACATGTAAAAACAATATCATGGAAATGATTAATTCTTAATCAGCGAGTAACCTCGTATTCATACTTTTGTCAGTTTCATCTTGCCTCTAATCAGCTTCAGAACTCCTGTGAGTTTAACTTGTAAGTTGAGAGAACATCTTAATTATGCTCGCTGGCGTACTTCCCAGCATGCAGTGCATTTCAATTAACTTTACAGAATCTTTTCCTCCTCGTTTGGGCAATGTCACTTGGAGACGTGTTCTGTATGTTTGCTAAGATCCATTTCTGATGAAACTGAAGCAACTGTGATGAAAACTAGTACAGAATAGCCCTCAGTCCTCGTTAGTCTTTCATGGGCCTTTGTTTCCCCCGAATTTACTGTTGAGGCTGGTGTTTTTTAAATTTATGGTCACACGCGTCGGCAGAGATTAAAATGATTATAACCTTGTTGACAATGTTAAAACCATTTTCTCTGTTAGCAATGCACACTCTTTGTGTTACTAAATGGTAATGTGTTAGCAGTATCCGGAGGAACTGTGGAGTGTTTTTTTGTGTTTAGAGTGAATTAGTTTGTTTACGAATGAAACCCTGCAGTGGTTTTCACCTTAGTTTGACTCATTTGAGCACACGAGGACAATCAGAAAGCAATTGTACTCGGTTATGGAGTGGAACAATTGAAGCTTGCTGGGAGTAAATTTGTTGTGGACATTTTCACAACATTCAGATCCAAACTATTTCACCTAAGTAGTAATATAGTGTGTTAGTCAACGGCCTTGTCCTCTTACGTGTTATCCGAACACAAATATATAAAGAACCTTTATTTTAACTCGTCTCCACGGCTGTTTGATTAAAGCTCTGTGTTCACAATCTTGCTGACAAATTTTTATCCACTACTGTACACCTACAGCGGTGGACACAAACATTTCAGTGGAAATGGCTTTGCAATTGTCATAGTATCTAAAAGATGTTGTCATTGTTTGGAGATCTTATTTTCTGAGTCAGTTAACTGGTCACTTCATCACCCCGGCTTTTTTTGTCATAGTGTTTGTGTTACTAAATCGTTTAGATTGTATTTTCTTCCCTGTCTCCTTTCTCTTACGATTCCCATTTTGTCCTGTGGGTGTGTGGGTGTCTGTTTTTGTATCTGGCTGGGCGTGGCACTTAATCATCACCTGCGTTGCAATCATCTGGGCACCTGAAAGTAATCCATAATCAGGCTCTGCAGCATTTCAGCCCCGGCTTCTCCTCCACTGTGTGCCGTATCTGCTAGTCTGGTAACACACATACAACGCCAGCTAAAGTCGCTAGTCTGTAGTGAATTTACCTGATCCTGTAGCGACTTTGTTCTCTCTGTTTTAGGATCACGGTCCATCACAAGTCTTGCTTTCAGCCTACTTCAACCTCCATCTCAGCTAATCTGCTACCACCATCTGAAGTAAAATACACTCTTAACTCTTGTGCCTCAATCTGCTGCACTGTTCTGCTCTTGGGTTCTTTCAGAAGCTTTTGGATTAATTATGCTGGTACTTTTACGCCAATATCCTGAGGCCAGTAGTATGAAGCAGGATTTTTTCTCATCCAGGTAAATTCAGGGTAAACCCTGGGTTTTCTGTAACACAAAGGCCGTTACCATGGTGGTATATCACCATGGTAACTTGTGCTGCAAATCGGTAGGGCTCTAGATTAGAGATCAACAGGTATAAAATCACCACAGATGAACCAATGAATTCTCTGAAAAATAAGGTCACCATTCCTGGAAGATCCATCAGATCTTCGTTTTTGTTTTTTTTACTTTATTTTTATTAAAAGTTTTATAGTTTTGACGATCATCCACATAAAAAAAAACAAAAACAAAAACAACAAAAAAAAAATTAAAAACTAACAAACAAACAAAAAAACATAATACACTCTGGCAATAACATATTGGCACAGTGAAACTCTCAGATCTACCCGGTCTGGGGGAGCTCCACTCCACCTCTTTTCAGGTCCCATGTCGTCAGGTTTTTGCTACTGTCCACGCAGCACTTTACGGTCCACCCCTGGTGATATTCGGAAGGGTATTTCCAGGCTATTTTATAAGCTGCCTTCTAAAAACAGTGGCCGCGGCCTTGGCAGGTTTTCCTTCTTCCAGTGGTTGCATGAAGATACTTAGCTAAGCTCTGGTTATATAACCCACCACCCATCATCCCACATTACCAACTTCAACAAATCTCTCCCACTTCCTCCAGTTTTTATGAAATTGGTCCATTTTGAGGTTCAAAAAAGATGTAAGTTTTTCCACTCTATATATTTCCTCCATTATTCCTATCCAATCTTTCTTTGTTGGGGGCTCTTTCTCCAGCCACTTCCTGGCTGGAGATCTTTGTGTATGGATAGTGAGAGGGTCACATAAAAAAATAAATAAAAAAAATCTTCTAAATCAGGGGTGGGCAACTCCAGGCCTCAAGGGCGAGTGTCCTAAGGTTTTAGATGAGTCCTTAATCCAACACAGCTGATTCAAATGGCTAAATGACCTCATCAACATGTCCTGAAGTTCTCCAGAGGCTTGGTAATGTGATTACCCAGGGTAATGTCTAAAACCTGCAGGACACTGGGCCTCGAGTTGCCCACTCCTCTTATAAATGGAGCTTTCCATTTCAAGTCATGAGTCCGTATTTTCAACTGGAACACGCCCTCAAGTCAGACTTCTAAAGACCATTACACATCGATGGCACTGCAAAAAAGAGACATGAAATTCAGATTTTTCCAGATCTGAATTTGCTGTGTAACAAAAACTAATATCGACATTATTTCAGAAAAAATAATCCTCAAAAAATGCACTGTGAAAAAAGGGGTCAACAAATCAACATCAAGCAATGCTGAGCTGGTCCTGATGTTTCTACACAACAAAAGAAAGAAACAGATTCTGGGTTCTCTGGTTTCTGTCTGGGTTCTTTCGGTTGAGCTGTTGTTGGCAGAGTTAAAATCACATCTGAGGAGACAGGGAAATAATTTAAGAGAGACACTTGACCCAGAGCGTTTCGCCCTGTGTCTGAGGTAACACTGTATTATTTTAGGATTTGTATATACAGCACTGGTGTGCATTTTGAGCTATGAACACACTTGTTGCTAAGTGCAGTGGTCTCAATGGTCAGATCTGTTTATTCGCATCTGAAAAATCTGCAAAATGCTCCGAATTTGTCCAGCGAAAGTACGTGGTCAGTGTGAATAGCTGCATTAAGAATAGGTGATAAGAACATTTTTAACGCAGGAAATATTTGCATTTTACACGTCCGGTGTTTAAAGGCCTTCACTTTGAAAGTCAAGGCTGGCCTGCCAACCCCAACTTGAAAATCCAAGATGGCGGCAGTGCACGTAAAGATTAGTAAAACTGTAAAACTGGCAGTCTGTACTTCTAGTGTTGTGTATCTGTGATTTGCTCAATGAACCATACACAGAGGTCTGACCCGGCTCTATCTATCACCGTGCTGCCACAGTGTTTTAAGCACACGAAAACAAGCATTGAACTGTTTTGATGGCGATGCATGACTGTCTCTACCATGCTAAGGAGCAAAACAAATCCTGCTTTCTGTTGCTTTTCCAATTTTACAACTGGAACACTTGAGACACATCACTCCGATATCTGGTTTCTGAGGCAAATGAAACAAAAGTCCCTGATGAGCATCAGTGATAGATATGAATCTTATATCCAGCTTTTTTTTCTTTTTTTCTTTTCTTCATGGCTCTAAAAAAATTTACAACTATTTTATTGTTATGTGAGCACTAATATATGATCCTAAAACAAGGCATCTATTTGTGGATTTTATATAAAAAACGAAGCCTATCCTCAAACTGTTAAACAACATCAGGGCTGTAGCTGAAAGAATAAAACCATTTTATGCGCATTTCAATATTAATTTAACAAAATACACAGTTAAAATCCATCAGATTGTCCTGTCTCTTAATGATAAGTCTGTTAAACTACACACTCAACATTTTTGATGGCTTTCTTAATAGGTTTCCAATATTATATAATAACTCTTATTAATATAGTACCTCTTTTCCAGGCTTACTGACTAAAATGTTTAAAGTACAAACACATTCATAAAGCCTTTTATAGCACTTTTCCTCATTTTCCACATGCCACTCATACCTTTGCTTTGCCTGCAGCAACTGTGTTGCTTTCAGTCTGTGTTGTGAGTTCAACCTCTTCATATTTTGGGTAGCACTATTGCCTCACAGAAAGAAGGTCCTGGGTTTGAATCCACTATCTGGCGATGGGCCTTTCTTTGTGGAGTTTGCGACTTCTCCCCGTCTCTGTGTGGGTTCTCTCCAGGTACTCTGGCTTCCTTTAACACTTGCCTTCAGTTAGCTGGTGATTCTAAATTGCCCATAGGTGTGAATGTGAGAGTGACTGCCCCTCTGTGTTGCCCCTGCGGTAGTCTGGCAACCTGTCCAGGGTGCATTCTACCTCTCGTCCTATGACAGCTGGGATAGACTCCAGCCTCCCAGTGGAAGTGGAATTTATGTTTCAGCAGGGGTAGCACATTAGCAGTCTGCTGGCAGTCCGGGAGGTGGCTCGTCTACCTGCAGAGAGCATCTGTTGTCCTGCAAAAACTGGTCTGCGGGCTCCTCTAGCTTGTTCTGTTGTTGGTCGATCAGCCAGCCAGAGCAAAGATCTAACATACGTACGCTGACCTCTGCTGTTGCTTCCTTCCCCATTCAAGCTCACTTGTCAGCCAATCAGCTTTCAGCAGATGTATACATCATGCATGTCAAGTGACGTGCAGTTCTGATTTTGAAGCACTGCACAGGAGCACGGCTGTGTTGGGTAAATACCCTTTTCTACTCACTGTCCAAACAAGAACAGGTATGCAGATGGACACATTTCTGGAACCATAACTTATGCTTTATCCTGTTAGGTTGAGTGAATCCAGATAAAAGAAAGAAATCCTGGGTATGTTGAGCTCCCTTGGTAGTACAGGGCCATGGTCTCTAGAGGATTACCCTCCAAACATGTTTTTATTATTAGTTTTCCAGCTCCTGGGTGGATCTTTCTCAATGTTCACACAATGGCACAAACTTTGGGGGGGGGGGGGGGGGGGGGGGGGGCAGCATTTCCCATTCAGCTTTGAGCCAATTAACAAATGCTATATTGCTAACACGCTAAAGATGATGAACATGGTAAATCTCACAGTAATATGTTGAAATACTATAATAGAAGTTATCCAGCTATGTTGGCTGAGGTACTGAGAAATGGTAAATGGCCTGTATTTGTATAGCGCTGTACTTAGTCCCTAAGGACCCCAAAGCGCTTTACACTACATTCAGTCATTCACCAATTCACACACTGGTGATGGCAAGCCACATTGTAGCCACAGCTGCTCTGGGGCGCACTGACAGAGGCGAGGCTGCCGGACACTGGCGCCACCGGGCCCTCTGACCACCACCAGTAGGCAACGGGTGAAGTGTCTTGCCCAAGGACACAACGACCGAGACTGTTGGAGCCGGGCTCAAACCGGCAACCTTCAGACTACAAGACGAACTGCCAACTCTTGAGCCACGATTAGACTACTCCCCTGTATAAACATGTCTATTATTGGTGCTCTGTGTTGTTTTCATTCAGTCATGAGGAATTTGATTTTTTCTCTTTCATTTTTCTGTAGCTGGAATACAGCCTAGGGGATCCTAATATAATGATGTCTAAAGCAGGTTAGGAGCCTCCATTATGAGAAGCTGGGTTTGGTGGTGTGTTTGTGACGGCTGTGTTGTGCTGAACATAGCTAACGTGCTCTATGTGGGCCACGAATCCCGCAGCATCAGTGTTTGCCAAGAGCACTGCCAGACGAGATGCAGTACATGACATTCCGCTACCTCAGTTTCCATGGATACCACACCTGATTAGACACAAAGTCATGCACGTGCCCTCTGGATTGTGACAGCTAGTCGGCTGACATCTCTCCAAGAACCTGTACTACAACTCAGAAAAAGGAAAGAGGTAAAAAAAACAAAACAAGAAGAAGAAGAAGAAAACCACCACACTGCAACTTTTGCACCCCCCTCCCAAAAAAAAAACAAAACGTTATCACCTTATATCCTGTGTTTAACTCTGCGATGCACAGAGATGTTGACTCTTCCTCCTTCCGTGTTGATCTCCCATTTTGGCTCGTGATCAAATGTTTGACAATCCAGAGATGTAATCGACTTTATTCCCTCTGTCTTTATTTTCTATTTGAACCCTTTATTCGTTTTTCTCATTCACTGGCTCCATTCCCCATTCCCTCTGCTCAGCATGCATGAAGCGGACAGCACGGGGAGCCCAGAGATCTATAATCCCCCTACAGGAGAGAAGTGGATGACTTTAATGATTTAAATCTGGTCAATGAGCACCTTCTCTGATTTAAAATGAGAAATTTGAAGGCTTGCTGGAATTAACCCAAAAACAGGACCACACTCACCACATCAGCATTCCCCTAAGTCAATGGTCATTGACTGCAGTAAGTAGGTGCTTAATCATTTTTAATTAGAGATAATCAGACATCTTGTCCATTCTAGTTACAAGAGGGCAAAATTGAGGTCTGCGAGGATCAAAGTTCTCGATTTGACATTCTGACTGAGTTCTCTAAATCTGACATTGTTAATTCAAGATTTTTGCCTCGCTCCCTTGCCCCCGCGGAAGGACCCAGTGAGCTGTGTTCATATAAACAAGTCGGAGTCGTCGTTTCGAGGCTAATTTATTGTGTGACAGCGGCACTTACAAAACAGAGCAAAACTGCGAGTGAAGTGTTGGAGAATGCTCAGCAGAGTCCAGGCTGGGTGTGGCAGTGCAGTCTCTCTGGCTGGTGGTATCTCTTAGTAATGAGGCCCTGTGAAGCCGCGGCTCTCACCCCTCGCTGGGCCCTCATACATCATTAATGTTCCCACATCATAGTCCTGATAATTACCGGGGACGTGAATGTCACCTCAGTCGCGCCTCCTCAACAGAGGATGACAGCGCGAGGTCTGTGGTCTGCCACGAGTGCCAGATCTCACGCGTGCGCTCTTCTCACGCACACGCTCAGAGTCTCTTCGCACACTCGCAGATATACAGATTTCATCCAAAGTGAGCCATATGTGTCCTCTTATTATATTCACAACACATGGGATGCTTGACTCCTTTGGCTTTGTTCCAGTGAGGCGCTCAACTTTCCTGCACAGACACTGAAAAGTATCTGCGTTAAAACTAAAGTTAGCTCACCCAGCTTACAAAACAGCCCAGTTTTTCCTGCTTCCTATTTCAGTTACGCAGACATTCAGATAACTTTCTTTTATGCATTTATGTCCTCAAACTTTTACATGGTGCTGCTGAGAGGTCTGCCTCTATGCTGGCTTTATGAAGGTGAATTTAATATAACTGTATAGTTCAAGCCCAGTATTCCAAAGAGTTATGTCCATATTAGATGATTCTACTCTTAGGGTCTAGTGTAACTGTTGAGTGCCACAGAGGAAGTAATTTTCTTCTTAAAGCAGCATTGTGAAGCTGCTAAATGTATCTGTTTGATTCTGTGAAGGGTGGATGGTGGCTAAAAGGCATTGTACTGACTTGGCAAACACAAAAATGTGGTTAATATTCTGAAAGGGAATATAATAGGAATATAGAAGGAGTCAAATTTTTTCATCCCTTACCTCCCACAAACCATTCATCCTCAGCTCAAACAGTGAAAGGGATTCATTTAGGGGAAAAAAAAGAAAGAAATGAACACAAACTGGAAACTTAGTTCAACATTCAAAATTGTGCATTTTTGTGAAATGTGAGCTACTTAACTTTGATCTGTGTGAAGTGACTGAGCTCCTGCGAAGTGTGAACTTGCACAGCACTGCCTTCGAGACGCAACGCCGGAAGTAAACCGCTGTTACGTAGGACACAGATGATTGCATCCCAGCAGATCTGCAGCTAGATTAGCCACATCCATGACTGCTGCTGTTTAAAGTGTTGATGCGGCACAAAGAAAGGCTTTGGCGTGTTGTCGCTGATCATGAAAGTGTATTGACGTTCTTGTCTGTCATCTGAAACAAGCAAACATCTTCCTCTCTTTTTTTTTTAGAGAAACCGAGGAGTGGATGAGCCACAGAACACACCGTCAGCATTTTTCACTGGAGTTATTTACCTTCACTGCTTGAGTGCATTTTTTCCTTAGGTCCTGGCTCCTTTGGCTGCAGTATTAAGGCCTGTTTAAAAAAGCTGCAACATGCACACCAAACCAGCCATCTGGATTGTGATGAACCTCCTAATACCAAAAGCAGAAGGTTAAAGTCCGCTTTGGTTTACCAAAGAATCAAGTAGTCTTAAGCGTGCCTGCAGGAAAATGGCATAAATCAAGCATCTAAGAGTTCTTCTAATTGCATAATCATCTTCAATTACAAGTGACTCGGATATTTCTCTTTAAATCTGCCTCAAATGCAATCCTAGATTTTTGAAATTGGACTCAAAGTTCTGCAGGAAAACTGATGATTAGATGCAAATTTAGTTGAAAAATCTTCAGCTAACTCTGTAGAAATAGTGTGAATATATGTGGATTGATCAGTTTTAAGGCTATATTTCTCTAAACATAAGTTTTTTTTCATACATATCATAAATCTCTTGAAGACAGATCTCAATATATGAACATATATTTGAGATCTGTGAGGCCAAATACCTGTTTTGTGAATCATAAGACTAGAAAGATCTAAAGATCTGAAGCACTGTTCAGTTTCATTTCAGCATCATGGATTTCCCATAAATGTGGCACTTGTGGGTTTAATGGTTGTGCTGACTTTGCACTCGCAATCTCTTCAGTGGTAATTCATGAAAATGAGAACTCAAATGTATATTGGGGGAAGCAGTACAAACCTCTGTTATGGCTGTCCAATTAAACGTGATTTATGGACGAATCACTTCAAACAGTTGCATCTCAGTCTGTAAGTAAGCACACAAAGAAGCCATTATGGCTAAATACATCGCTGTCATTTACCATGTGTTTTTGCTCGAGGAGTCACGGCAAAGTTTCTGAATTGCAAGAAAACTGCAAGATTCACACTGTTTGGTCTTTATTGACTAAATCCAGACTATAGAGACTCCACTTGCGGCTAATTGCTCTGTACATCAACTGAAACAAACTCAAAGATGCCCCATCCATTCATCCTTTACCTGCGGCGAGTAATCTGACTGTAGTGTTTTCTTTAATCTGCCGCTTTTATATCAAATCCCGGTGGGTGCAGGGGAAATCTATAACCCAGTGGTAGTTTTTATTGCTGGACCATAGCATTTTTACATGTTGTAAACATCATCTGTGACCCGATGCACCCTGTCCAGCACCTCCTCAAACTACTCCCTTCTGGTAAGGCAATACATGCATGCACCACAAGGTTTGAAAAACAGCCTCTTCCATTCCCAAAGCTGTCAAACTGTTGAGAATGGTCTGACACACACCCCTACCCCACCCCACCCTCCAGAGCTCCCTACACACTCATACAACACGGGCACAGGCACACAAATACACTCATAGAGATATACTGTATACTGTTAGACCTCTGCCAACATGCCCCGTGGCCCTTGTGTTACTTGTTTGCACAAGGGCCACAGGGCATATCGCACTTTGCATTTTGTATCGCTACTTAACGCAGGCTTCAATTTGTTTACTGTCTATTTGCGCACAGGACTGCCCTCTAATGCTGCCTTTTAATTGTATGTGTACTCTTCTTTGTACTTTTGCAGTAAATGTGCTTTAAATGTCCTCTGTGTGTCTTTTAAATTGTTTATAATGCTATTATTGTTACTTTAATATTAATAGTCAGGTAGCGCCATAGTTATTGTGTTGTGCAATTCTCCCTTGCACAGCAGCGCATTGTCATTGTCTCAGTTGTTTTCCTTACCACGCAGAGAGCTGACCATTTGACCCAGCGGGCCTTTGCCCCGTTCTTTTTCCTCTGAGACAAATATTTTCAAATCTGGCATCAACAGTTCTCTGTTTGCAGCAAAAATGCTCTTCCTCTGTTGGCTGTTCAGAGAAAGAAACAGCAGTCTCATAAGCACAGTTGACTTTTGGGGGTCGTCCTGCTGCCCTCTCGTTTCTTCCTCCTTATTCTTGTCTCCTTTTTTACTTTGATTTAGCTCCTTATTTCTTTACATCAGTTCGAATAAATATGGCTGACCATCAGCGAAATGGCTTGTGATCCACCCACAGGATAATAGCGTAACCGCGGGGGAAGTCAGCCTCACACATGTAAACAGATTAATATGCGGGGTGATTAGTTCAGCTGGCACACTGATCTGAAATTATATCTTTATGCTGTTAGCTGCACTGGCTATTACAGGGAGGCTACTTGCTGTGTTTACTTTGGGCCGGACTTGAAGATAAGCGCTCAAGACAATTCATGGAAAAATAATGTTTGTTTGGAAAGCTGCAGAAACATAAAACTTGCCTCAATATTCATTGTTTTTACATGAGTCCTCATTTTCCTGGCTCTAAACTGAGGAGGTGGTACGTGCAAAGAAGCACAAGCCATCAGGCCACATTTATAGCAGATACGCAGGCTGATATTAAACCATAATTTTAGTTTAAGAATTGGTAAAGCATGCAAAGTTCATACTGTAATAAGTCAGAGCAGATAACTGCAGCTGCACTGAGACAAGCTATACCATATAATGTCAGCAGGTCTATTTGGTACCGAAGACCAGGTATTCTTTTTTTTCCGAAAAACATATGAATAATGAAAAGAATTCCAGGTGAAACATTCAAATCTCCAGAATAAAAGGCCAATTCATGTTAAAATATTCAAAACCTCCATCATGTTTTGGCACCACAGAGTGAGACTTATCATTCTGGCTGTCAAATCACCCATGTGACTGAACAGATGTTTGCACCTTCTTCAATTCTTCTTCACTTTTTTTCTTCTCGGCTTTTCTTTCTCTTTCTCTACAGGATACAGACAGGATGTGAACACACTTACACTCCCACACACAGACACACACAGACACACACACACACACACACACATATAGACATGCTCTCGGTTCAGAACTAACCCTCATTTGGCCAATTACTCCGACCTTCCAAATTGCAGACCATCCAAAAGCCTCTTAGAGTGAATGTAACATCCCCTCCTTCCCTGCTCTCTGGAGAGATATTCAGCATGCTCCTCTAACCCCACTGATAGGACAGTTTAGCTTTAAATGAGCCTGTTTTGCCTCAACACATTTCTTCCCGCATATCTTCCAGGGCTGTGGGTTTTATTGATCGCTGTTGTCCCTGGAGTCT
Organism: Pelmatolapia mariae; assembly: GCF_036321145.2. Lineage (NCBI taxonomy): Eukaryota > Metazoa > Chordata > Actinopteri > Cichliformes > Cichlidae > Pelmatolapia > Pelmatolapia mariae. Next base: position 5,092,042 of record NC_086228.1, on the reverse strand, counting down.
TGGTGCCTGGACTGGGGCACTCAGCAGCAGCTGGTTGGGCTGCTGATGGTTGTTAGCCCCGCTGGCTGCTCTGTTCTGGGCTTTGTGCAGTGCCAGGCTCAGCAGCTACTCAGCTCCCCTACAGCCCTGTCTGAGCGCGCTTGTTAGGAAGCTGCCTAAAATAGAGGAGAAATATCTTGTCTCACTGCACCGCCCCTATCTGCACGCCTGGCTGGTTTAGCTGCCTGGCTGCTGGCGCAGGCTTACCTGGTACCTAGAGTGTAGGGTTTACATAGCTCTGTGTGCGCGACGAGTCTGAAACTGTGGCTGATCTCTGTCGTGTCTTAAGATGAGGCTCGGATGCATTGTTTACCTTAACACGTTTTCATCTGGCGACCTGCTCCCTGGCTATCTCCCGGGAGAAGTGAGTGCAGGAGACCTGAAGCGAAAGTCAGGGCTCAAGGTCTGCCTCTCTGCCTCCCAGTCACAATAAATCCTTTCTGGTTAGTAGCACTACACTCGTGCTTTTGCTGTTGGGTTAGCTGGATGTTGTTTTTGTTTTTTTAGGTATTTTTCTCCACCTAATCGTTCAAGCATTGTCTCAGTCATGTGAGAGTTAACTAAAATACCCAGCGTGGGGCAGATAACAGTTTTAAATGAATTTTAATTTCCAAAATAATCATATTAGTAAGAGTTAGTGTGTCATGGGTCCCATCCAGTTATTTGGTTCATTAAACTAGTGCTATCATTACATTGGCCAGTATGCCAATTGTTTCCCGTTACAGTAGTTATATACTGGTTTAATAGCACCACAGACAGCCTTCAGCAAATATCTGAGTTGTTGGGGGGTATTGCTCTTGGCAATATTGAAGCCAAGCGGTGAACATCAGCACACACAAACAGCCAACAAATCAATGTTCATATAACCTCCTAGACACCTATACACATACTGACATAGCGGATATCAGACAGCAGCAGTCAATATATTTTCAATTCAGATCTGTCAGTTAAGTGTCAGATATTTCATGGCACCTCTGCACTTCATCATGATTTATTACACTCTTGAGAGAATCATTTTGTACAAATCATGGCTGATTCATAGATTGTTGTCGTGAAGTTGTTATTGTTATTCTATATTCACCACGCATAGCTTATTTACAGAAATGCCCTCTCTTAATTGCCCATCTACCTTTTCTTTGTAGGGCAGCCACGTCGTCCGTAACTTAGCCGTGTGCTGGGTTGACAAGCAGTGATCATGTAATTAACACATGCTGAGATGTGAGTGATGGAGCTCTGAATATAGAAGACGTGATGGAAAATAATGACACTTGGTCAAATGATAAATTAATGCTTTTAAAGATGCAAATTGAACACGACTACAAAAAAAAATCTCTCCTTTAATCTCTAATGTTGGAACAGGCACCCAATTTAGAATTCCTCGTTGATTTAAAGTGTGTGCCAACATCAGATTGATTTGCATATATTACAAATATGCACACATATTCACGGTCTGATCTTGGGAGAAAGATGAGGTATTATGCACGTGCTTCTTTTCTTAAATCCACAAAATACTCTAAGTATTTCCATGGAAACTGTAATAAAGAAAAAAGTATATACAATATAGTGATGTGCATTCAGAATCGATGTGTGGCTATAGCAATGGCATACATCACAAAGGAAGTATGGGGCTTTTATTGCACATTAAACTTGACAATCCACTGAATAGATTTGTACTATTCACGCTATTCATGTGTGTTTAAATAATAACTTCACATGAAATGAGTGCAGGAAAGTTTCAAGTATGACCTCCACTGGATTTTTTTTTTTTTTTGGCGAACTGCTAATGGTATAAGAATGCTGGCAAATGTATTCCTAAAATATTCCACATTTTGTTTAGATTAATCCATAATCACTCTTGAAGTCCGTGTTTCATGTCTTTAATATCAGGGGTTTTTTAAATTATCAAATTGAAATCATAAGCGACAATAATTCAGGATAACGCCATGATAGTAATGTCAGTTTTATCACAATAAGATTTTTATCTTTGGCAACCACCTGACAAAACTAAAGGTGAAACCACTTAGAGCAGGGGTGTCGAACTCCAGGCCTCGAGGGCCGGTGTCCTGCAGGTTTTAGATGTTTCCTTGATCCAACACAGCTGATTCAAATGGCTAAATTACCTCCTCAACATGTCTTGAAGTTCTCCAGAGGCCTGGTAATGAACTAATCATTTGATTCAGGTGTGTTGACCCAAGGTGATATCTAAAACCTGCAGGACACCGGCCCTCGAGGCCTGGAGTTTGACACCCCTGACTTAGAGGTATCTGGGTATATTCTTAAAACTGAATTTACATCCAGCGACTACTATATGTTTTTTCATGTGGATACATTTTCACAGTAAGTTTGTCAAGAATTGAAAAAAAATTAATAATTTAATTGGCATTCAAGCCTGGGTAAGAAAAAAAAACCGAGTAGCTAAAGAAACTGACCATTTGGCCTAATGCGATTTGCCGCGCAGACAGAAGAGCAATGAGACATCAGATTCAGAGATTCGGGCAGTTTATCTGGTGTTAAATGTTAAATAATGCTTCACTCACTTGTCAGTTCTGTTGAACATAAAAAGCTGGTCTTTGCATTGAGTAATGACCATGTTATTTATGAACAATTTTAGCCGTCAGCAGCTAAAGTTTAGCTCATGCTAATTGCTAATAAAGCTTTACTAGCTTACCTTGTGAGTGACTGGTTGTTATTGCTATGCGCCGGAGCTTTAGACGGTGTAAAACTTGTAGCTTCTGGGTTTAAATGAAACCGATATGAAATTATGTGAAACATATGCTGCAGGATAGTTTCAGCCTGGCAGCCCTTTAAGGAAAACCTGATTATGCTACTGTATGCATGTAAAGTAAGTAACACTAAAGCAGTGATGTGACACAGGATTATTGATTTTCTTGTCTTCAATGTTTGACGTATTTTCTAGAGATTTAAATGTCTTTAACCTTGAGCTGTTGTAGGACTGTGATCTGATCATCCCAAAGCACCCTGTTTACAGCTCACTGCCATGATACACACTTGAAGCCCACTGGTAATCATCCAGAATACCACAGGCATCTGATTTCTGGTTGCACTTCCAAAAAGTCGAAAAGAAAAAAGAAAACACTCATATAGATTTCTGGTTTGCTGCAACTATTTCTCCGCAAGGGTTTGAGAATATTTTATGAGTTACCGACATCAGCACCAAGGACATTGGCTCACCGTAGTAAGGGGGCGCTGTTTTCTCTCATGGGGAATCGACCGTGCAAGAGACATGAGTAAAGTTTTGAAAGTAGGAAAAAAAATTTAACAGATGACTTTACCCACACACACAGGGTGAAAGTTGTACATTTATACAACATACCCTGGATACTTACTGTACAGCTGTGGTCAGAAGTTCAGAAGTTTGCATACATGCATGAGCATGAATATCGTGGTCAATTTAGGCTTTTAAGAATTTATTAGAACTGTTGTTTTTCTAGATTGAATGATTGTAAAGCATACATCTTTAATGGCTTTAGAAAAACAAGAACTGGGTGCATAAGTTTGAATTTATTTAGGATTTTCTTTAATCCACACATCCGAAATTATACATACAGTCTCAAATATATGCAATCACTTAAATGTTTTAATTAAGTGGTGCTGAAGTCCAGCCATTTGTGTTAACTTGACACGGCCATGCTCTATTAACGTCTCATTAGTAATCAAGATTTGGTACAACTGGTAGTTTGCTAGCATAAAAATGATTTGTTTGACAGCACTCACTGGATTAACCAATACTCATAACAATGAGAAAGTGCAAGAAACTCAGAGAACATCTAAGAAGGAGAATTTTGGGGGGCTTTTAATAATTTCTTTGAAAATATTCTTTTTCCAGGGTGGAATGATCGTGCAGCATGCATGTTTAATGACTTTATAAAGCAAGAATTGTATTTTTCTGTTATCTACAGAGGAGTAAAATCATGCATACAGGCTTAAATATATACACACACCCACTAATATTTAGTTAAATGTCCCTTAGCAAGTTGTGGCTTAACTTAGATGCTTTTGGTAGCCATCAAAAACTTCTGAAGACTTCATTTTTAACATATCCATAAATTTTCAATAGGACTGAGGTCGTGTCTTTGGGAAGGCCATTCCAGAAGCTTAATGTTAGTCTGCCTTATCCATCCATTCCAAAACCAGCTTTGATGTGTGTTCGGGATCATTGGCTTGTCAAAACAGCCAGTTGTGTCCAAGTTTCAACTATACAACTGTTGATGTAAGGGTGAAGTTGAAGAATTTGGAGGTAGTCCTCCTTTTTCATTGTGCAATAGACCAATACCACTGACAGCAAAACAGCCCCACAGCATGATACTACCACCACCATGCTTGACAGCTGGTACAGTGTTCTCAGGTTTGAAAGTCTCCAAACATGCCTGTTGTTGTTGTGGCCAGTTAGCGCAATCTTTGTCTCCTGTGATTGTAAAAACCTTTCTTTAGAAGGCATTTGGTTTGTCCATGATGACAGTTGCAAATTTAATTCAAGGTTAAAATTGCTATTTTGGTGAAGGAGCTTCTTTGTCGGTCAGCACCCTCTCAGTCCATGGTGATTTAAAACTAACTTCGCTGGACAGAGAAACTGGTGTTCCAGCAGTTTTCATTTCATGGCAGACTTGAGCCTCAGTGTTTCCTGAACATCATACCAAATTTCCTGTAATCTGAGGGTGACAGTTTTGGTCCTGTTCCACACTTTGGCAAAGTGGTGACACATCTGAATAACTTGCACTTGCATACAGTTGTTTGAACTCGTGATCCTCGAGTTGTTTAGAAATGCCTCCAAGAGACCCTCTCAAGCTGTCTAAATCTACAATTCTGCTTCTTTGATGTTTATTGAGTTTCTTGGACTTTCCCATTTTTCAGAGTATTCAGTATTCAGTCAGTTCAGTGCATACTGTCAAACAAATACTTTTTATGCTGGCAAAGAAATTAACAGATGTAGTTCATTGTGATAACTAACGAGAAGCTAACAGGCCTTGGTGTTGTCAAGGTAAAAGCTATTGTAGAAGATATTGTTCTTCAGCACGACTTATTAACAGAGAGCGCATGTATATATCTAAGCTTGTGCGTACACTTTTGACTCTGTGTGGATTAGAGAAAAGTCAAAATAAATTCAAACTTCTGCGCCAAATTCGCGATTTTTAAAGTCATTAAAGATTTATGCTGTATAATCATTCCACCCTGAGAAAAAAAGGAGTTCAAAGAAATCACTAAAAGCCCCAAATTACCATGACATTCATGCCTGTTGAGTTCATGTAAACTTGAGACCTCAACTGTATTTGCAAGCATACTGTGTTTGCTGTTACACAGAAGCAGTTTACTTTTATGCAAGCTGATGATGAGAAATGTGTAATGACATCCATTAAGCTGCATTTTTGAGCACTTCCACTTCACAATGACGAGGCATTTTTCCGAGATTTAACAGTTAGCTTCTTTTTCTTTTCTTTTCCACAGATTAATAGGAAAAAAACACCTTCCTATAAACTACCACACTTAAAGCCATGACACTGGGTTTAGCTGAGTCACTGGCTGTTGTGCCACCGCCAGTTCACTGGTAAAGAAACTGCTATCAAACAGTCTTTGCCAACAAAATCACGCCACTTCATACGAGCCAAACTAAAGTGTGTTTGAGTGTAATATTCATCGACAGCTCAGTGACTAATTTGATATACAGGCCATCATTTAATGTACTGTATAGCACATCATATTCCATCTAGCACTTCCTGACAGAAAGCCAATACATCAGGCACAGTTCTGGGTAAAGCCTGAGGATAGAGTTTTATTTTGCTAAATGTAATAGCAGTTCTCACATAGCTGCGCGCCAATTAAGTTAAACAAGTGACGGCAAAAAGATGACAGGATTAATAACTTTCTGTACACTGTAGGTCACTGTTTATGCTTGTTTACCTGTACATTTAATATGGCATTACAGTTCGTTTCTATATCATATTTTCTACAATTTTTTTTAAAAAGGGCTGTAATTCTTGTTTTTTCTTTTCTTTTTTATTGCCAAAGTTTAAGCCTCTCAGAAATGCTTGACATAAGGTAGCTGATTAACATAACATACATAAAAATGAGTCAAGATGATCTGAGATATGATTTCAGGTAAACACTAGCGATCAGTGCCATCTGGAGCAAGATTTTCTTTGCTTTGTCCCTCGTTTTACGTTAGCAACCTACAGATTTAAAAAAAAACAAAAAAAACATCAGAAGTCTTTCTTATCTATTTGTTTTGGTCTCTCAGTTATTTAAAAAAAATACATTACAGTCCTAATGGGATGAGCTATTTTTAAAAGAACGCCATCACATCTGTCATGTTCACTTTTCATAAAGGCCATTTTGAGCTAGTTTATAAACTGCAATGAAGCAGCATCATGGGAGAAGACTGATGCGCCTCTCCATCACCACTCCACCCTCTCCCAAAAAGGAGAGAAATTAATTAAATTCTGGGTGAGACAAAGGCTTAGAACATAAAGGGCTGCTGTTAGCATTTTTCTAGCCCATTGATTCCTTGTTACTACTGCACATTATGGCCCCCCGAACCCTCATAAATCAATTCATACCCTATTGTCCTTTTCAGAAGGCCCTCTTCACTGTTGGCTCTAACATGGCCGAGGTGACAATAATCTATTGTTTCAGTTTAAAGCTCAGTGCTGCACCCCAGACCCATGGCCGCTGAGGGCATCAGGATGTATGTGCTGCCTGCAGGAAGCCAGGGTGAGGGTGGGTGCGGGGGCTACTGAGCAGTGGCAGAAAGAGGGGTTGATCTCTGCAACACAGGAAATCTATCTTTGTCTTTCTGAGAGGTATGCATACTGTAGCAGAAATTTGGTGAATCCTTTGTCACTTGACTACTTAAAATACTTTGATTTCATCTAAATGAAGTTCAAAAAAACAGTTGGGAAGACGAAATTCAATCCCCAGATGAAAGCGCGCGGGTTTGTGTTGGAAGAAAAGTGATTTCCTCGAGTGTGGACTGAAATTGAAAACTATTTAACAGAAACATAATGTGCCACTTCTCTGTTCTCTGCAGTTTGTTTTAATGATTGTGGCTTTAGACGTTCCCCGAGGTATCTGTTTGGTTAGATTATAATTTATTTTCCATTTTGGTTCATCAAAAGGTACTGCATGAATCAAAATGCAACTCATGTGCCAACATGTAGAAAGCTGGTAATAAAAATGTCCTCTTCTAGTTATTAAAAACCAAACAGAGCCTGGTACAAACTGCTCATTTTCAACTAAAGGTCAGGTATGCCGGAGAAGAAAAACTCTCTAATTAAGATTTTTCCTCTGTTTTGTGTGTAAAACTAAATGGGTTATGAATTTCTTACAGTCATATTATGTGCACACACCTGTAAAAAGACAGGATTTTGGTCATGCACATGTGTTGTGAGGGCATCCATCTAAGCAATAGGAGATTTCATTCATTTCAGTTTAATTGCCTGTATCAGAAAGTTTAGTTAGAAACTCTTGGGGGTGAGTGTGTTATAGACTGTGACTCAGGAGGTAAACATGGGAGAAAAACCAACAGAAAAACTGTAAAAGTCCTTTTTTTTAGCTTAGTTGTTTGCAGTTGAGTTACACTCACACTCCAGATCGATCGCAACTGTCCGGTGGACTTTGGTGGACCAGTGAAGCAGCTCGTTAGACATCAGAGATTACTCTGGGATCGTTACACATGACAGATTGATAAAATAGTAATATATAATGCATTTTTGATCTTATGTCACCGAAACGTCCTCTGGGGATAGCGAAGTGATACAGAAGATTTAATCCTATAGATTTAAAGCTTCTGTAAACCGCTGGCTACAGTCAAAGCCATAGAAGGTGTTCAGCTAATTTTACTCTTAAATTACTGTACAGTTTAATGCAATGGTAGTATTTGGTGCATACAAGTTTAGATTTTGACTACATGGTGGCAAAGGAGGAAAGTCAGATGTGACTTTTTTTGGGAATATGAATATCACAGGTTATGAAGTTTAAACTGAGGGACCATAAGTATCAATAACCATAAACAGAATAAAAAGATGGACGTAGCTACCATGACGTGGTGTATTGGTGTCTGAATTATTGTTTGGTTGGTTGGTCTTGCTTTCAAAAAACAGGATGTGACAGCGGGGGGGGGGTGCTGAATATGAAACTGCTTGCTCATTCTCTAACAACTTGTCAATAGTAGGCTATTAGTCTTTGCACATACCATGAATAATCATCTTTTCAGTTCATTTTTTATTCCGTATGATCCAGAAGGAGCGACTGAGTGCATAAACTCATCAGGTAAGTGTTTACAGAGCTGAAGGCAAAAAGCTATTCTCTGATAGACCTCTATAGGACCAGAAGAGTTATTTCAACCACAGCCGTTGCCATCTCTTGGCCTTCAAACAGAATGCAGGTTTAAGGCACTTCCACAGTCGTTTCATTTTTCTGAACCAGACGCAATTTGTCTGCAAGAGTTGGCTTGACAAAGACTTCAGCCCAGGCCACGGAAAGCTGCGGAAAATTTGAAGAAATGCATAGATTTTAAACTTTTAACCGTATTTTAAGTTTTACAGCTTTTCCATTAATAATAATGATAATAATAATAAGTAAAGTAATATATAAAAATTAATTAACAGAAAAGTTCCAGTTTTTCTCCGTCTACTACAGAAATATCTGCTGAAAGATTTGTCAAGGGAATGAGCTACCACAACCTTTTCTGTAATTTTACACATTTGTCATGCGAGACTATCACGTTGAAATTGCACTTCTTTTCCTGGTATTAAGACTTCTCGGGGATTAAATGTGTAGTTAAATGTCTGATTGAAAAGGAAGTTTCATTGGTCTGGCCCACTTAGGATCAAAGTGCGCCGTATGTGGCCCACGATATGAGAAATGAATTTGATGTCCCTCTCCTACGAGCTACGCAAATCCATTTACAGTGAAGCTAGTTTTTGAAATGTTTTGCTCTGGACCAAAATGTTGAACAGATGAATGTACTGTATACTCATTGCCCTCCATTAGATACATATTTTTATAAATATTAAGCTGAGAAAATCCACTGCACTCTTATAGTAATGTGTGAATGTTTTAGGATAGCTGCCCCTACTTTGATTCATATTTGTTTCATGTATCATCACATAAAAAAGCCTATCAAATATGTGATATTGATGAAAACAATAGTTTTGTCACTAATGGACATACAGTGTTACACGTTATATTTTTTTCTCTCACGTAGAAGAAGCAAAATATAATATCTGACTAAACCAAAAACCACTCTTGCTGGATTTGTGTTCTAACGTATTATATCTGGCAAATATAAAAAGTATAAAAAAGACATGAGTGAATACAGTACTGTATTTTTTATGTAATGTGTCATATTTGTCCTTTTACAACATAAAACATTTTTTCCTGCTTTTCTACTTCAGAGATTTGCCAATGAAATCTAAAATGTGCCGTTTTCTCATGTACCTGTCCACGGTCGCATTAATACTGATCTAAAATGCAGAGCCAGAGACACACTTGACAAACCACCTCAGTGACATTCAGCTGCTTTGGGAAAAAAAGAAGAAAACTTGAAACAAGCACTCACTTGAAGCTTGTGTTCACAAAAAGCACCACTCACTGCTCAGAGTGCACCAATATAATCACCTGCTATTCTGTCACACCTTATGCATTCTCTGGAGTTCGATATCTTGACTACAATAAATCGTGTTGCTTTTGAATTGCAAGGTGTGATGGCCTTGAGATATTGGTGTGGGAGTGTGCTGCTGAGCTCAGAGAGGTCATTCGGGGCCAATACTAGCCTGACAACATCCTATGGGCACAGCTGTAGGCACTTAACTAAAGGTCACCCTGGTGTGACCACACATCCTCCTGCAAAGTCCATCACTGACTGCTCTGCCAAAAAAACTGACATGTGATGTTGCCCTTTTTTCTCTTTAAATCAGACTTTGTACCTTTTACCCACTTTGACATTTTATTTAAAACACTTAAATATCTCACACTTTGTTGCAAATATGCTTTGTGTGATTCTTATCAGTATAACGTTAACATGATTTAAATAAACTTGGTGTATGTTTTAATGTCTATTTCTTAATTAAGAAAATATAGTTTATAAATATTTTAAACTGGCTATTGCGCTTTTATTTTGAAGGTCAAGTTTTGCTAAGCTTTTTTGTGTGAGTGAGACTCTTAACTTAGACCTGCAAGCTAGTAGCAAGCAATTTTGTGCACTTTTAGAGAAGTTTATGCTTTCAGAAATGTTTTTCTTTTTTGAACTTTTTGGATTTATGTTTGGAACATCGCTCTCTTAAGCAAAACCTTTTCTTGACCACCATTTTTGCAGTTCTATTCAGCAGCCCTGCAGGGAGAAATACATAATGGAAGAATAGTTGATACCAATTTTCTCCCCACCAGTAGCCACACGGGTCAAAATACACAGCAGCCACTGCTTCCACCTACTTCCAGCCTCTGCTTCCACCACAGCTTTTCTTTTCCTTTTTTCGGCTGTTTGCACAGCAGAGCATTATTGCTTTATTCTCCTTCCACACACTTTTCTTGAGTAGTAGCAAAATTAGATTCTCAGCTGCACATGCAGAATACACCAAAGACAGCCTTTTCTACTGAATGTCCAAAAACATTTTGAGAACAATACAGAGCTAAAAATAAATATCTGTGGAAGATGGTGTGTTGGGTTTGAAGAAGTAAAAAAATAAGGGTCTTTATCAAAATAGCACGGCGACATACTCTACTGTAAAACGTGCACGGCATTTTGAATGCATCACATGGTATACCGATCTTATGCTTCACCTTTTCACTGCATGGTTTCTTTAGTGCATATGGTGCACAGGAAAGTGCAAGTAAACAGTCAGAACTTAGAAAACTGCTTCCTCCCATACCCCACCCACATATTTTGTAAAGATGAAATTAAGGCAAAAATGCAAAGTGTCTCATCAAACTTATTGCAGGAAACTAAGCACGATAGCTTTCAAATAAGATATTTGAGGAGGAATTAGCATTTCCATTAAGTGACATCTTGTAATAAAATTATAAAACTGTCCAAATATTTCCCAGAATCTGCCACCCTCTTTAAACATACTGTAGCAGATTTTTAATGGGTAGTACTGTTTTCTGAAACAGAGATAGCACATTTAATGGCACTAATTTAACTAAATAGTAGCTTGTATTTGATACTGACAAATTACTGACTATTAAGTGTCCACGGTGATAAAGAAAGCATCCATCCAGCCATGCAGTTGAGGATCATGGGGTGCTGGAGTCTATCCTAGCTGTCACAGGAACAGGCGACAGGTACAACCTGGGCATATCACCAGTCTGATGCAGTGCAAACACATTCACACCTACGGATACTTTAGAATCACCAGTTAACTTAGCATGCTTGACTTATAGGAGGAAGACATGTAGAGTGCATGGGTAAAACCTACACAGACAGAGGACGAACATGCAAACGCCACACGGAAAGGTGTCATGTCCCAGTCATGCAACCTGCACAATGATAATAACACAGCAGTAATATGTAATATGTATTGCATGCAAGTTGGTATTTGGCATGATGATGATGGCAGAGATGGCATTAAAATTCACTCTCTGAGGACAATGACTAACTAAAATGATCCACGGCAGCTTCCAGTGGAGTCGGCTCATTAGTTTTAGGATACGTGAAGATGCCTTATCCCTGAACTACACCACTAGCATAATACCAAAGGTCAAATTTACTAATCTCCTGGCCACCATAAATATTCATTATAAGCTTGCCAGTCAGTTGTTGTTTACTTACTTTCCTGTGGACAAAATGTTCAGCAGATGAATGCAACTGTTAATCCTGTGACATTTTTTCTCTGTTAAAATGTTAGTAAGTGCACAACAGAGGGAATCCTCTTTGCACTCTTAAAGCAAAGTGTGAATACGAACCGAAATTAAGCACAGTGACTCAGTTCTTGCTTTATCACTCACCGCTGAACTTTTGCTGCACTGCGAAAATAACGCTCCTATTGATAACAGTAGTGGGTGTAATATTTTTAATCACCAAAATGGAGCTGCCTTGTGGCAAGAGATTATTACCTCCATTATACCTGCGTGAGATTCATTTGATTGCAAAAGGTCAAACAAAACAGCTTCTGGAACAAAAGAGTCTATTGTGTTGCTCAAAGAAAAACTGGAAATTTTCACTTGGGGTTACTTAAAATACAGTAAGTCCTTTGTTGCTTTTATTAATGATGAGTGGGGGTGCTTTTTGTCCAGCTGTAAATTAGTAGTCTTGAATGAAATCCACATGTACAAGACAGAGATATAAAGAAAAAAGTGGGGAACAGGAAAATAGAATTTCTTCCAAATTGAGGTAAAGACTCATTTCTAATGCTATAATGTGCTCATGAAGGTCCACGCATAGGAACCCATTTCATCAATAAAGTAGGTAAATATTAGTATGACAAATAAAGGTTTTATAAAACATTAACATTTACTTTCTTTCTGTTTGTTTGGCCTCTTTGAGCAGTACTCCTTTTCCATTTCCTTCATATTGATTTCCCAGCGATTTTATCATGAGGTTGGTAATGTGTTTTTGCCATTAAGAAAATTTCTTAAGAAAATAGATTTTCCTAAGCTGCACGTCCATCTGACTGCCTGCGCTCCCTGCTGTTGTCACCATCCTGCAGATGTTTCTTGTAAAAGCAATTTCTGTTTCAGGCATCCCTATGAGTCAAGCTAATTTAGCCAGCTGGGGAGAGAAGAACAAGCATGAGGAAAGGACATAAGGTTAAGCAGATAATGTGCTTGCTATACCAAGCTGTCATCCCTTGTGTCGCCACGGTTGTTCCTTTGTTTGTTTGCTTTAAGTTTTCTAATAGGCCTTTCCATTCCCGGCCAATTTCCACCCTCGGCTGTGCTGTCGGTGTTGGTCACCGTTTGGGGTGAGGCGAAAGATCGCTGTGGCCAAGGGCACGTCCGCTCGCCTGTGACTTTACTGTCAGCACTAATGCATTCAGGGCAGAGCTACATGGTTTTTCAGGTGTGTCGCGGTGTGCGGCGTCAGCAGATTGTAATCAAATCCAATCTGGTATTAAAAGACGATCTTGACACTTGACTCCGTCAAAAGAAAACAGGGAAAGTTAGTCCGTATAATGTGATTGTAGACGAGTCCTCGATGATCTTCCCGCCTCTGGTCACCTTATAAAACTTAATATGGATCGCATGCTAAATTAAACCGTTTTGAATGGAGTCGATAATAATCCTTTGATCTGCATCACAGCATGGTGAGCCGCACCGTGTGAATTGTTGATGTGCAATTTCCACTGTTGGTCGGACGTGACTAAAATCCAATGCAATGCATACTTCCGTCAATGACATATCTTTAAAGGGGGTCGGTCATGAATTGGGAAACCTGTTTTTACACACATCCCCGCTGCTACATTGACTTCTCAGGTAAAAAAAGCACTTTGAGAAGAGTAGCATTTGCAAAGCTGGCCTTAAATCTCAGTCACTGCTCAACAAGGAAGCGTTAAGCATTCATCTACCCTTTTCACTCATGTATTCATTCAGGTGCACAGTGTCACCTTAAAGGGAGAAACTGAATTCAGAAGAAAATCAATATGATAAACTGCTACTTGTTTTGTCCCTAAATTGTTTCAGTTTGGAAATCGATACAGAAGCCAGAGCCATTCATCACCGTTTGAGAGAAGTGGGCGCCCCACGGGAAAATATTAGGGCCTCCATGTGGAGCAGAAAAAAGAAAAAAAGAAAATGCAATGGGTGGGTGAAAAAAAAAGGAGGTAAGCTAATGGGAGACAGGGAGAGAAATAAGGAATAAAGACAAAGAGAATAAATACAGGGCAGTGAGACAGAGAGAAGGAAGAAAACAGAGTGGGATGAGGAGAATTGTAACATGCTTCAGTCTCTCCATCCTCCCACTCTCTTTTCCCTCACAAGGATGGATGATGTGCAGGGGTTTATCAGGCACTGACAGACACAATAAAAAATAACCTTCCCAATGTGGGGCCAGTTCAAATTAATACAGTGCAGCAGGTGACGTCTGAGCCGGGTCATTAGGGGCCACTGACAGTGTCATTAAGACAATGGGCAGATTACAGCAATTACATGTGACAAACTGTCGATGCGGACTTGGCCGTGTTCCCCAGATGACCTTTGGTAAACATTATCACGACTCTGTCAATCAGGATGGAAGGTTAAAAAAGGGAATAATATGACTCGCTTCAACCGATGTCTTTTCCGGATTCTTTATTGCTCTTTGCCGTTCCCCAAATACTATATGTGGATGGTAGGATGATTTGTGGGATGGCAGAATCTACTGAAAATGTTGTTGGTGTGTTTTTGTTTAATAAACGACACCGCAAATCAAGCGTTCAATTCACATTTAAAAGCTATAAACCGCTCACGTCCCCGTCTAAAACATCCGAGTGGCATATTACGTGGGAATTTATTGTGAGTCGGGGATGCTGTGAAGCTGCATCTCGCTGCCTCGCCTGTTGTTTTTACAGTAGCAAAGTTAAATCTCCGATGGTTAAGTAGACGGAAGTTAATTTAGCAAAACTGTAATTTGCATTTAAATCAACTCTTGTTGTGTAAATGAGTAAGTCTGTTATACTTCGAAAGAATATGACCTTGGTTTTTGGTGTTAATTAGAAGTACATTTGGAAACTAATGCCCAGTGGTACAGCGAAGACTGCAACAATCTTTAACTTGCTAGTTTTTGCATATCATTTCATTTAGGCGAGGGATATCTCTATGCGTCTGCTTTGCAGATACAATAAAAACATAGAGGGCCTCGTCCTCTGCAGTCTGTTGCTTTGCCACAAAATAGCGTGTCTCCTTCTTTGGAGAAATGATAGAAAGTCAAATTAATTAACTGCTGTGGTGTTACTACTGCTAACAACCTCAAAGGTCAAAATCCAACATTACATTTGGTGTGGACTTTAAAAAAAATGTAGTAAACATCAAAAAACTGATGTGTGTCTTCCCTCTGGGCTTAGAACAAAGAAAATGTCACACGCCTTTTGCTGTGTGTGTTTGAAACACAAAGATTAGATCCAGTGAAAGTGAAGGTCTTTATTGGTTTTGCTTGTTTTTTTGTTTTGTTTTTCTCTGCCTCAGTCATGACTGGGAGATTTAGATGAAAGTGGAGGCTTTCAGGAAAGTCAGCATCATGTAAAAAAAACCCAGATTCTACCCGGCCAGGTGAAATCTGAACAAGTGTTAGTCATTAAATGCACTGCAGGTTTGGTACACAAAGCATAACAGGTGAACAGATAGACAGAGGAGAGGGAAATTACTTGGCAGCCAGTGTTGCCGTTTTTTTCTTTTTTCATTTGCAAAAGTACAACCTGCCATGAAATTAGCTTAGAGTTCAGTACGCTGGCAGCTTCAATATTTGCTTAAGCAACACCATGAGTGTGCTGCAGTATAAATGGCTGCAGATGCTGACATACAGTGTCAATAAATCATGATAAGAAGCAACAACATGTGTTAATTAGGACTAAATACAAAGTGCCACTGAGGATGATGGGAATATTAATATTTAAAAGAAAACAACAACAACAGGTACTCAATGATATTTCAGCAAGATAACATAATGCACATCAATCTGTCTAATACTTGCCATTTGGGTATATTTTTGAGCCATTTTTGAGGGGTTTTGCTGTAAAATCAAGGTCATGATACTGCAGGTGTTTAGTTTAGCGTGAATGCAAAGCGAGGAAGTGTGTCGTCTTTCTGTCCAATAGTGTCATCGCGTCAGATCCTCTCTGATTCAGGCATTCAGCATTTTGTTCTGCGCGTCTGTCACTGCTGCTTTGTTTCGCAGGAGAAGCAGCGGCAGTAAATAAAACACTGCGGTGGAGTGTTCACCCTGCTGTAAAGTACTGATCATAGAGTTCATTGCAGCACTTTAGAGCGAGTGCAAACATGACTTCTCATCACTGTCTCTTCAGCGTTTTGTGAGATGAAGCACTGATGGGGAAAAAAATAAAAAATCCAATTTGTGTAGATGTGCTTTCAGAGATTCAGTAGCACATAAGAGTTTTGGGTGATGCCTGTTCAACAAATATCAATCAAAAAAAGAAAGTCAGCTGTTTTATGATGACATGTTTTAGTAATCCAGTGCTGATCCATGAAATATTGAAAGCAGAGGTATGTTGGTGTTGACTTTGATCACTGTTGGTCTTGCCTGTCTTCTGCAGCTCTCCTGTGCTGTCAGGCCAGATCAAAGCCTACAGCAACATGTGTTTCAGGCCAGAGTTTCACCCAGAACTCGCATTCGCCTTGTTCTGCTTATCTGCAACAATGATGACTCCTTTAAATTCAGGGTGCTGCACGGACCTCATTAATTTATTTATTAGCCCGCCTCATGCTGTGTGTCACTCTGAAGTGGAACCACTGGTGCGCTCGTGTCAGCGCCGGGACACGAGCTCTGATTTTCGACGTCGGTGAACCAACACAGACAGGCGACTGCACGCCGACAAATTAAGCCATGCATTGCGAGGCAGGCTGTTCTCACAGAGCTCTTGTTTTTTTTGTCGGAGTGAGAGTCAGACAGAAGGATTTAAATGACACAGGTGCTGCAAAAATAACTCTTTGAACGTGAAATAGCTTGCCTTTTACATTTGTGTTTGCAAAGACTTTCAGGCGGGTTTTAGGCATTCTTCTGCAACATTGGCACACAACTGAGAGACCTTGTGTTCTAAAAACGTATGTTTCAAATAAGAGAAAATGCATTTAATGATGTTTGCAGTGGGATTAAAGGAAGCCTTGCAATGCAGACTTAATGGTCATACTCGGATAACTGTTGCATGCACAGATTTAGGCAAGAATTTACCATTTCTGAGGTCTCAAATCCCCAAGCAGTACCAGGCTTTCTGAATAATTAATACAACTTAATTAATCCATTAATTCGGTTGTGGCACAAAGAAAAAGAACGCAGCAAAGTATACACACAAAGTAGACTTGGTAGTGTTATTAAATTGGTTTCACATTTAGAGCTATGTAAGAGAAATGCTTGTCATTTGAATTGAATGTGTTTTTCTGTGCTATGTACATGCACGTGGGGGCATCCGACAAGTTGGCAGAACTCGCATTTGCATTTTACCGGCGTTCTGTTTGGTCGGTAGACCATCATCTATTATTTGTTGCTTGATTTTGGTGATACTGCGCGTACCCCGTGGGCATATCTGGATACAGTAATTGCAATAGAAGGACAAAGAAGGCATTTAAAATGCACCTTTAAAATACTACACTGCCTACAAGTTGGCTGAAAAGATTTTCAAATCTCCATTCTCTTTTGAATATTTTACACCATTATATTCAAGCGTTTCAATGTCACCTTTAATTGTTTTTCTTCATATGAAACCACGTGTACTGTGAGGTTCGACCGTCTCTTATTATGAGCTCTGTCTTTGTTGAGGGATGTGATTTTGCTTGGAAAAATGGGAAACAGGTACAGCAATTCATTGAAACATGGGCAAACATACATGCAGTATATAAGGCAAGAAAGAGCATGACAGCCAACATTTGGTATGAACGTCTTTATTCTTCGACATAGCCTGAACTCTTTTAGCCAAGCTTTTTTGTCATTCTTGAAGTAGTTTTCGGGAATACTTCTCCAGGCTTCTTGAAGGACGTTTTAAAAACAGTTTTTCGGATGTTTGCTGCCTTTTGTTCCAGTGTACGTTGAGACGATCCATGACTCATACCGTAGGTCAGTGGTAAGTGGCTTAACAAACAAAAAGAAATACCTCTAATAATGTGCAGGAACAAGGACTAGACTGAAAATGACAAGAAAAAAAGGAGATCTATTTTATTCCTGCTTTAGCTATTGGAGTTTTTTACTAGCTACTTTAAAAAAAATTATAAAAGAGTCTGGCTCCTCTGAAGCAAAATATATAGGGATGATGGGTGGCTCGAGACTTCTGCACAGCACTGTAGATGAGAGTTGTAGCATGAGCAGAAGAAATACTCATTAAAACTGCTGCAGAATCCTTTAACTTTCTTTAAATTGCACAATTGCGCGCTGGCCTTACTGGATATATTTTTGGTCGCGCCTGTGCGTCTTTAATTAGGATTTGTAATTTCGCATTTTAATTTACTATTAAGGATAAAATCAGATTGTGAGTGATTCTCTGCAATGGATGCAGCAAACAGTGCAATGGCCACAGTCTAAGCCAAGTGGCTTAGCGTGCTCAGAGTCTGGGAAGTGATTGAGAGGAACAAGAGTCCCGGGGGAAGGAGCTCTAAGTAAGAGCGATTCTCTCTGCTCTCTCAAAGTATGAACCACCATCACAGTGACCTTCTGCTTGCATGCGGATGAAATTGGATGATTTCTTGCTGGGGCTGAAGAGGAGTGACAGGTGGCTGTGCTCCCAAGCCTGAAGGAGAGCTGGTTTACTCAATCCAGTCCCTGACTCCTGCTATCTAGTCGCGTGCCCTCTTGCTGTGCTGTCATCAGGAAACATCTCACAACATCATCACTTATTAATGGCCAGATATGAAGAGCTATTTTCCAATCTCACTGGATATTTAAGATGTTTCAATATATGCATTGGATTGCTCTATTTTTTTTTAAGCGTAAACATATTTATCATCAGAGCTCTAATATGTCACGGATGCTTTGCTTCCAGGCTTTGGTTGTGTTTCTGCTCTTTTTCTGCCAGTTACATACCTTGCCTCTAAAATTTGATCAGTTTAGAACACACAGGTTGTGAAGTGGAAAGTCTTACACAGAGCATTTATCTCTGTCTGTCTTTTTTTTGTGCTTTTGCTTAGAAAACCAAAGAACAGAAACTCTAATCTGGGATGACAAGCTGCTGTACAGCTTCGAGCACCTTCACTGACCATGGATGGAAGACTGAAATTGTGTACTCACACAATGTTTGCCTGAAGTTTTGCATCCAAGTGAGATTAATAATAATAGCGCTATAACTTTCAAAGCAGAAAATGTGCACCGTTTCCAGGAAAATAATTCAGGAAACTGTTGTCGCCGTGTTCTCTGTCATTTGAAATTCATCTCTGCGGAGCTGTGCATCGCTGAAACATCAGAGACACACTTGAGTATTCATGCACACGGGAATGTGTGTGTGAAGGGAAACGTGCGAACAGATACAAGCGCACACCTTACAGCCGCACACATACATAAACAGCGCGCCGAGAGCGACTCTTGTTTTGTTCAGGAGTTTGACTCTGCATCCAGGTTGCCATGCACACTGCATGCAAAATGTTTCACCGCTATCATCCTTCCTACCAGGTCATGTGAGGCTGCCAACAAGCACATAACCGCTTTTCTTTGTTGTGTGCTAATATTGTACAAATGAGTCCTTGAGTATTGTATTTCTTCAAAGGAACATAGATGAGAAGAACAATGGAGTCACCTCTTTCCTCTGTCATCTTTGTTCTTAATTTGCTCAGCATTGTGGGTGTAAACCAGCTCACGCTGATGTTCTATTCGAGTCAAAATAAAGAAAAAAAGCTGAAATAATTAATGAATAAAAACCCTCAGGGAGGGCTTTTAAATCTACATAATATCAAACTGCAGCTTTTTCTTTTTTAATAACAAGGCGTATTGGGTTCTGTGATGTATTTCTTGCATGCCTAATTACTGAGATATGAATTATCTTTCGTCCTTTGCAATTTAGTAAATAAATCCTGAGGGAGCTCATTTGAAGCAGGAAATAGGCCATATTTCTAAGTGGAGAAACCACCGTGTGAACAAAGTTCCATAGGGGAAATATGTAACCAAATCAGTCATGTAATGGAGGAAATCAAAGCGGCGCACAACCTTGTTTATACCGAGGGTGGTTGCAATCTTTGGTCAGACAGAAACATAACCAGACAACATCTCTCCCGCTTTTCTTCAAAACACGTCGTTCTGCTTTTGCAGAGTTAAACGGAGGGGATTAGGATCAATAAAATAACAACGTGCTCAGGAGTATCCAGAGAATTCAAGAGTAAAGAGATGCAAGAGAGAGGGGCAAGTCCAAAAAAAAGGTGAACCTATAGGCTGGTTA
Organism: Pelmatolapia mariae; assembly: GCF_036321145.2. Lineage (NCBI taxonomy): Eukaryota > Metazoa > Chordata > Actinopteri > Cichliformes > Cichlidae > Pelmatolapia > Pelmatolapia mariae. Next base: position 5,071,991 of record NC_086228.1, on the reverse strand, counting down.
TTCTGGGTTCTTGCACATACGTGTAGGAGATGGGCAGCCCTGCAGGTACTGCTCTCCCTGGGCCGAGACCACTCCAGACAGACTGCAGTAATTTACATTGACAAAGCTGTCAGAGGAGAGGTGGCCTCCTGCATGGTGATGGATGCTGACCTGGGAGGAAGAAGTGAGAGAGAAAGAGAGGAGGGAAAACAAGAGAAGAGGAGAGGAGAAAGGAAATTAAGGAAATTAACACACGCAAAAAATCAAATGCATATATATGATTTTTTGTTCTGCAGTACTGGAAAAATATTGAGCACCCGCAGGGATGAGATATTTAGCAGTACAATGTGGAGATTTCCACTTTGCATAAAAGATTGAATTCAAAATGAACCCAAAACTGCTACACAGACCTGTGTGTGTGTCAAATAGTGTCATCAGTGCTAGGTTGTATAATTTTTTTTCCAGGCATAATACTATGATTGTGTGTGTTTGTGTCTCTCTGTGTGTGATTATCATGGCAAAATGTTGTCCAGGAAACACCTGTGGTAGCAAAAGTTACCACATAAGTGCAATATAGTCACTTTACATGTGAATACTTATATATATATATAATTTTTAAAGAAAGTTTCAGTATGGGTGTGGTTTGAACCTTGAGTCTAAAGTTCTCATGTTATACAGTAACGATGTGAAGTACTGTGAAAAAGCACTTTTTTGTATATTTTTCTTGGAACATAGGAAATAGGTGCAGCAATTAATCGAAACATGCAAACATGCACTTTTATATAAGACTAAAAAAGAGTTTGTGAAGTTCTAAAGAGCTTGAAGGTCAATATTTGTAATGGCCACCTTCATTTTCCAACACAGTCTGAACTCTCAGGCAGCTTTCTTGTAATTTCTTTAAGTAGTTTTCAAGAATAGTTTTGCGGGCTTCTTGAAGGACGTTCAAAGCTCTTCTTCACTGTCTTTTGTTCCATTGGCTGTCAAAATGAACCCAAACAGCTTCAATAATTTTGCGGTCCAGGCTCCGACTGAAAGAGTTCTATTTTGTGTTTTTCTCTCAGGCATGCTTTTACTGAACTAGCAGTGTGTTTGGGATCATTGTTAAGCTGAAAAACTAAGCCTTTACCGATCACACGTATTTCACGGTGGGTCAAAATCTACTCTGCATGCATAATTCCATTAATTTGGACAAGATTTCAACACTACTGGCTGAAACGCAACCTCAAACCATGACAGAGCCTCCACCATGTTGTTCAGATGGCTGTAGACACACGCTGTTGTACCTCTCTCCCGACCTCCTCTGTGCCACTGATTTTCAGTCCAGTTCTTGTGTAATTCACTAGACTTCTGACAGGTACACGAAAGTATGATCATATTCCACCCATCCTTAAACTGTGCACTTACTTTCTTAGAAGCCAGTGTTTTTACAACAGACTCCTAGTAACAAAGTGTCTCTTGACAAAGCTCACAGTGTGATCCTATAGGAGGCAGCCTTGCCACTGTCTTTCTCTCAGACAGGGGTTAGTGGAGTAACACAATAAAGTAGCAGTAAAGTGGGAGAGAAAGGAAACTGATAACTTCTTCCCCTCCCTGCTTTTCTATTCCAGGTTCCTGTAGAAAAATGTGCTGATGCTGCATCTCCCCGGGGCAGGTGCTGTATGGTGTCAGGGGCCCCCGGTGAGCAGCTTCTCGCTCCTGTCACCTCTACTCACACTGGCCCTCGTCAGCAGGGGCCGGCGCCAGCGCCGCAGCCTCCCTCTCCTCCTGTCACCTGTCCTCACGCAGGCCAAGGTGACTTTGTTCCCTCCTGATGGAAAAATGACAGCTACTGCAGCTACAACATCCGAAAAAGTCAGGGAGCAACCAGTTGGCATCTCTGTCCTTTTCTCACATTCTTTATTCCTCCTTTGCACTCCCTCTCGCTCCATGTCTCTCAGCCTTAGGTACATTATGCGCATTTACTTTTTCTTCAGCTGAAAATCCCAGCATGGTACTGCTGTGTAAATTTCATGCTCACTGCTCCTTTGGTAGGAGAAAAAATCAAGTGAAATTAAAATAAAATTCCAATAACAACGCATTAACCAGTAACAGTCCTAGCCTTTTTGCTAGCTAGCTTTAGCACCTCAATGCATATAAATATCCCAGCAACTGATGCTATGCTAACAGACGCTTCACTCTTATCCCTGTTATCATTAACAGGAACTTTACATTTTCTAATGTGACCATTGCATTCGAGAAGTTAACTACACACGACTTTTGATGACTAGTTTTATTTTTGGTTAGACAAAGAAATTGGAGGGCCCAGGGAGGAAATGTTTTAAACTCGGTTACTCTTTTTTCTTTCAATCCAAATCACATTAAACCTGCTTCGTCCCGGCTCCCTCTGTCGCAGCTACACCTCTTTGCTGTCACTGTTAGTTGGGTTGATGCAGACCAAAATGGATCCGATTTGATAGAGCTCAGCTCAGGGACCAATTGTCCTGGCTGATTTAGTCTGGCATCATTTTTTTTTATCCTGCAGCTACTTTGATACAACAAACTGCAGTTACAGACCATTAAAATACATTAATTTCTGCCATTAATGCATACTAACAATCCTTCTTTGTATTTTCATTATACTCCTTCTTTACAATTCACAAATGTGCCAGAGGGGATTTCCCCAAGCACTGCAGTCTAAATTATCTCACTTGACATGTTAGCTTTGAATTAGCATGATATACTGGCTTAGGAATCTGTGGAGTAAATAGTGAGATTTCCCTGTGTTGGTTGAAAATGCTCCATTTGAATTACAGATGGCACTGGGAGCATTGTGGCATGACTGAAGTGAGAGTAATTGGTGAAATGGAGATGACACACAATGCCGCACGCATTAGTGCTGCAACATATCCTGAAATTGAAGCCGCTTACTTCATTTCTGGATGCTCTTACTCTTTTTTTTGTTTTCATAGCACAATGATTTGCCTACTCTTCTCCTGTTGCACTGCAGATTGCGTCTCGAGCTTTTGAGCAGCTTGCATGAAAAATGTCTGCTGTCAACACAGTGTCTCTCCTGGACAATGGTAGCCCAAATCCTGTTTTGAGTGTCTTTTTTTTTTTTTAAATGGGTAGCAGAGACTAAAACCTGATGAAATGGAACAGTTGTGTTGAGCATAAGCGCGCACACACAAAGGGAGGATGGAAGGAGAGGGGCTGAGGCGAGAGACAGAAAAGATTTCCATGTTTTTCAGTCCCTTGAGCACTAGAAGGATGTTGTTGCGGGGACTCACGCTGTGATAAAAGGGGAGAAACGAGTTACAGTATCCCACTCTTCTGTCCACCTGCTGTCTTCCCTCACATTCATCATTAGATGAACCTGTCATATAGAGGCCATGCCTTGGTCAATTATCACCATCATCCATTTCATGCTTGAGACAATATATGGTGAGTGGCCATCTGCTGTAATATATCTGGAATTATGGGTCATGTAATTGGAAAGTGTCTTAGAGCACGGGGGGGGGGGGGGGGGGGAATCTTTGGAATAGTTGACCTTTGGTAACTAAAGTTTTACAACTCAGAAATAGGAAATGCACCTGGGGCTCTTTGAGTATTACAACACATTTTCGAGTGAAGACGCTGATGTGAAATTTTACCTCACGTGTTCGCTCTTTCCTCCTCTCGGTCTCATGTATGCTGCACTGCTGTGTGAGAGATATCTCTAACAGCCTCATGTTGACTCATTTGGCATCTGGCACTGCTTGTCGCCAGGCTCCATGCATCGCGGCCGGTGCCGCAACTTGTCTATATTTTCGCCTAATTTTCAAGGCCTTTCACACCGCGGACGATGATGGCAGGTGATGACATCATCATTCATGCATGGCAGGGAAGGTAAACATCTGGTGAGCACTCTGCCCCCGACTGAAAGGGCCGGAGATGTATTCAGACAGCAATTCTGATGTTAGCTCAGAGATATTATTTTCTACTTTTCTAAGCTTTTCTTTCCATCAGGCACTGAAAGATAAGCATTAGGTCCAACTTTGAGCTGTTTTGAATGAGTACACAGTGTTTTCAATCTCAGGAGTGCACTAGAGGTGAGGGAATCGAGCGCTAGTATTGGCATTGGATCGATACTGAATATAGAGGCTAGAAACAAAGTATGTAGCCCACTAAATTATGTTACTTTTTATTTTTTAAGGTTTTTGGAACTATACCTCAAGTATATACTGTAGCAAATGTGTGAACCTTTGTGTGTTGACCGTCAGATCTATTTTATTTATAGCCTATAGCACATTTAAACAATAGAAGCTGACCCAAAGTGTTTTAGAGGCAGGCACATTTACATTCCAGGTCTCCAAAAAAACAGAAAAAGAACAGTTTCAGAATAAAAGCCTGTATAAGCTGCTTTTACAGGTTAAAAGTATTGGTATCAGCTATACTGTATTTACTTGGCATTGGATCGATAAACTGCACCCATTTTAGGCATCAGCCCCTCTTTTTACACAACATTGTCCTCATTTAGTGTGACAACTTTCCAAAGGATATTATCATCATTCCAGTTGTTACAACAAAACCTTACAATTAGCCGTATTTCTTCTCACTGCAAATTTCTCTCCAAGGACTTTCTTTCTTCAAAAAAGAATGTGGTTTTCTCCTATAAAGGCTCCCAAAAAATGTTCAGAATAAACTAATTAGTTTTGAATAGCAAACACAGTTTTTCTTCCCAAGCAATGTTACTGTTACCAAGGCGCTGCTATTATATGATTTTGAAACTGAAAATTAGAGCATCGTGGCCTTTGAAGATTAAACACCAGCTGATGTGCCTTCATCATCCTTGTACGTAATGGCTATTCTTACAGGTAGCTCTTTATTGCAGCTTTATCATTTATTATGTTCATTATTCCCGAGGACCGATAAGTGCATTTCCTCAAATTTTCCCATTTCTGTCTCATCTGTGACTTTAAAACCTGGAACTGGAAATCAAGCATCCCTTTGTTCGCTGTTCATTTGGAAGGCAGACTTTGCTGGCGTGTCCCTCTAAGCAGTGATATTGTGGAAGCGGCTCATGGCGAGCATCCTCGGAAAAGATATTCTGCTCAGCTTAGCAGGTTCATGAATACTGAATACATTGTAAAGATCAAACAGAACAAACGTGGTGTTCCAGCGTGCATGCTGGAGAGCAGTACTGTAGACACTTTGACACCTGCAATTGTATTGTTATTACTGTGGAGTGATGGTTGCGGGGAAATGTTTATTGAAATGAAAATTTGCCACAAGGTATTTACTGTAGTTAGACATTTTGTAATACTTGTGTTCACATTTACAGTTTGATGTGAAAGCAAACTTCTTTATTTGATCCGTCATGTGTGTGAATGTGCTGCTATATTAGAATTGGGCCAACTGTGCCACTTGGTTTTTTTGGCATCTTTGGAAATGATATTCTCAGCCTGATTCCTTAGTCACTCTGTCTGAGTTTTCTTCTAAGTTTTGAATAACATCCAGATTTTGAAAAAATGAACCTTTATTCAGTATTTTCCTCTGAGATATAATAGCAATACCTGCATTAAAGGGTGGACTGAGGGTGCTTACACCTGCCTGGTGCTCTGTCTTGGCTGGTGTAAATCCTTTACCCGTCCTTGTCCTTCATTTTTGTTTAGAATCCTTGGACCTGTTTTTGGGCAAATGAGGTTCACGACCCTGGCTTTCTGCATCGCCAGGCTCTCACATAGTTTCCTCATGGTCGAGGGGGAGAGGCTGGCACTCAGATGGAAAGCACTCTCAGCAGACGGTTTAGTAATTACACACTGGAAAGCAATCAGCCTGAACACTGCTTCTTAATTAGCAGAACAAAACAATAGTGCATGGATTGGAGGACCCTGGAGGTCACACGCTCCCCTCAGGTGCCCCACTGAGGTGCACTTTAAAGAGCCTTGATCCATTTTTGGACACTCTTCACCTCCCTGATCAGGCCGACAAACTCCTGGTGATCACAGCTGCGTTTCAGCAGGTAAATAAAAAAAAGAGTCTTGTAAACCAGATGAAGGAGCTAGATCCCACTGGATATGACACATGCACTTTAAAGGTGTGACTGCTTGGTTGCAAGAAAGGATGAGCATTTGGGTCTCTTCACGTGGATACAAGCAGGAGAGAAGAGAGGTCACCTAATCCATTCTAATCAAGGCTACAGCAGCAACACACATGGTATTCATTAGTAAACAAGAGAAAGAGCTGCTCCGCGACAAACAACTCGGCCATAATTAGCATGTAGAGGATCTTGCAGTAGACAAAGCCCCTGATAGGGGTCAGGACAAATAAACCTTCAGTGCAGCGTGCAGTAAAAGCACCTTGTTTAATTCTTATAATCCAAACTCTTCACGTTAGATTGCACAGACTCAAAATCCGTACTTTTCCACCGTCTGATTAATGCTCGATCTATAAATGGACTTGTGCATTTCTCTTGCACATTTGATATTTACAAAGATATTCATAATATCTCATAATGGACCTAACGTACAATAACTCATCCTTGTAATACTACCCAGCCTAAATTATACCAGAAGAAGACTGTTTTCAATTTCCTGCGCAAAAGATCTTAGATGTCCACAGTCTCTTGATAAGGCTTTCTTAAAATGACAGTAAAAGCATCTCGGATGAAGAAAAAAAAGCGAAATGTGTAGATAATAAGCACGAGAGTTAGTATGTAACAGAAGGAGTGGAGCTGCTGCAGTGTGACATGCAGCCAGGGAGTTTTTCTATTCCCTGCTATTAACAGTTAGGTAGAGCAGGCTGGTAATAGTTTTTTCCTGTCTATTAATGTCTCTCTCCAGAGCCAGCAGTTACATGCTGTGTCATTAAAGGTCAGAACAAATTGGATCCTCAAATGAAGACAGTGCGGAAAAAAAGCAGGATTCCTTAATAGCTGGCATAGGGATGCCAATAAATGCTCTGATTATTTTTAATGATTTTTCTCTATATTGATTTGGCCCTGTCTTGTTGTTGACGTCTTGGGTGATCTCCCACAGTTAAACTATAAATACAAAGTACTCTGAAACAGCCAAGCACTACTTTACCTTTTTTTTTCACTTTCTTTTATAATATACAGAGTATACACTCACAGCCGCTTTATTAAGTACGTCTTGCTTTTACCAGGTTGGACTCCCTTTTGCTTTCAAACTTGCCTTAAATATTTGTGGCAAAGATTCAAAAAGGTGCTGGAAACACTCTCTGAGGTTTTGGTCCGTATTGGCATGATAGCATCACACATGCTGTTGGGGTGGCTTAGCTCAGAAGGTAGCGCAGGTCATCTACTAATCGGAAGGTTGGTGGTTTGATCCTTGGCTGCTCCAGTCTGCATGCCAAATATCCTTGGGCAAGATACTAACACCAAGCTCACACTCTAATGCATCCATCAGAGTGTGAATGTTAGATAGAAAGCACTTAAGCAGCGAAAAAAAAGTGCTGGTGTGAACGAGGCATGGTGTATGAAGCCCTTGGACTGCTCAGGTAGAGTAGAAAAGTGCTATGTAAGAACCAGTTCATTTACCATTTACCAATCTCTCATTCCACCACATCCCCAAAGGTGCTCTATTGGATTGAACTCTGGTACTGTGGAGGCCATTTGAGTACAGTAAAATCATTGCCACATTCAACTAACCAGTTTGACATGATGTGTTATCCTGGCGGAAGAAGTGGTTGTAAAGGGATGGACATGATCAGCAACAAGACTCAGGTAGGCTGTGGTGCATAAATGATGCTCAGTTGGTAATAAGGGGCAGAAACTGTGCCAAGAAAATATCCCGCACACCGTAACACTCCGGCAGGTGAATGTCACAGCAGAAATCGAGACACATCAGACTAGGCGACCTTTTTCCAATTTTGGTGAGCCGGTGTAAACTATAGCATCAGTCTTCTGTTCTTGGCTGACAGAACTGCTACTATTTGTGGTCTTGTGCTGCTTTAGCCCACCTGCTTCAAGGTTTGATGCGTTGCATGTTCAAAGATGGTCTTCTGCACACCTTGGGAGCTGTTTCCTTCCTATCAGCTCGAAGCAGTCTGGCCATTTTCTTCTGACCTCTGGCATTTTTGCCCAGAGACCTGCTGCTCACAGGGTAGTTTCTCTTTTTCAGACGACTAAAGATGATTCTGTGGGAAAATCCCAGTAAATCAGCAGCCTCTGAAACACTTAGACCAGTCCATTTGGCCTCAACAACGTTTCTTGCTATTCTGATGCTCACTTTGAACCTCTTGGTCATCTTGACCATGTCTACATGCTGAAAACCATCAAGTTGTTGCCATAGCTGATTAAATATTTGCATTACGTGTACCTAGTGGTGTAACATAGTACTGTATGTGGAACTGCTGTACATAGCACTGGCAAGCATTATTTTTCTGAACTGGACAAGTATAAAACTAGGGTGAGCTATGTGCCTATTTAAAAACAGTACATATTCTATATAGGGAATTGTGCATTTCACATTTTTCACAACAGTGATGCCCACTGTTCATCAACTCCTGGAGGACAGTAACTTTATTTTTCAGTTTTTAATATTAACCACATGCAACCCACTGAGGAAATATGGTCCAATCCACTTGCAGATTAATATTAACGATGCGAGCGCTTTCTTCAGCATTAGGAAAATACATTATTAGTGGAGACACAAGCATGGAGCTGATCAGGGACTATTAAAAATTTGTGACAAGCTGCAGTCAGTAGCTAAATGACTGCAGAGGAAAAAGTGTAAGCACCGAAAAAGAGACATATGTTTTTCTTTTACATATCAAAAAAGGCGCCATTATGACCCACAGCGAACCATCATTTGTCACTGTCTGATCCTGGTTTTTTATATATCAAATGCTCTTCTGAAAAATATATTCAGTTTGACTAACTGCACTCAAAAGAAAAAAGAAATACAGCAGCAAAAAACATGCTGCCTCTTTTCTGACTTTTCCTTTCCCACAGTAATCTCCATTAGTGTCAAAATCATCTTCACTTGTAGCCGGTGCGTTGGAATGTAGTATTACTGCAAAGCAAAGGAAGCAAAACATTATTAAAATTGACTCATTCTGGCCTTTTCTGCTTCTGGTTTGCTGTCATCAATACACGGGGTGCCAGAGTCCAGCACTCACCTTTGGGGACAACAGGACAGAAGCACCTTCCCCCTCACCATCATTTCTCTGCCATATCGACTGCCAAGTTGGTATTTCAGGTTCTGTTATGTGACATTTGGCTGACTGAACAGAGGTGCCGGGGACAGTCATCACCAGCAGAGGAGATGGGGAGGGCAGATGAACGAACGGGGAGATAGAAGAAGCAAAGAAAAAAACAAAAAGAAAAGAGAAGAGAAAAAACAAGGAGGGAGAATGTTGAAAGAGACACAGAGAAAGAACTAAGAGACACTGAGTGAGCTGGAGGGATTGAAGCAAAGGAGGGAAGGAAGGGAAGAGAGAAAGAACTGTCATATCCACCCTTATCACAGCAGTCTGCAGTTTTCCAAATGTCTCTTTTCAAGCAGCAGCAGAGGGTGCATATTAACTGTAATAGTGTGTCTTTGTCCAGGCTCCTGCTAGGCCATTCACATCCCGCACATTCTCTGCAGGCAAACTCCACCATGCAACTGCACACCCATCAAGCCTTGAAGCCTCACCAGCACTACAAATACTTGTCTCCTTGTTTTACGATCAAAGTGTTTCTTCTTTATTCTTTCCAGCGTGCCACAGGAAACTTTGCCATGATTTTTGAACGAGAAGTAAGAAGGAGAGCGGTTAAAGGCACAAGGAGCGAAGATGCTGAATACTTTATGCAGCGCCACAGATCAGGCGGATTCTGATATATCGTTTTATTAAAAAGAAGAAGAAGAAAAAAAGCCCCCAGTGACCGGTGTCATATATGATCTCTATAAGTGCAAGCACTTCTGGGGTTTTTTCGGGTAAACTGACCAGATTTGGTGTCCTAGCCTGCTTCAAGTAGCTCATATGAAAGCTGTTAAGCAACGATAACCTTGAAGTCCAGCTCGATCTGTAGACGCAGTACTGTAGAAACGTGAGGCACATAAAACCGTGCATCAGATAAATACACCGAGCCACATACCCAGGTGAAATTTTAATGAAATCCCTACATAAGATATCTACTTGGATCTGTAGTGTGTCAGGCAAACACACTGACTCACAAGTGTTTGTGTAATATAGGCTTGAGGGATATGTGAGTACACTTCATGTGCAGTCAGGGATTTATATGATTAGTTGAATGAGTAAGAGCAGAGTGTGATTAAGCCTAGTCCGGAAAACGTCTTTATCAAACAAATGTCACCACCAAGGTAAGACGCAAACAAGCTGGAAACGAGCAAAAAAATGTACGCTGTAGTCTTCATACGGAGCCAGCTGTGTTTATTCGAATGCTGTTCTACTGCGCTGGGAGCAGTAGTAGCCAATTTGTTTCTGCAGAAATTATGAGGAGACGAAATCAGGCTATATTGAAGGTAGAATACTATATAGGGGTGGCACAATCTTAACTGTAAAAAAGGATTTGCAAGGATTGAGGAATGAACGTGTATTAAATTGAATTGTTTTAATTTATTCTAGTCACTTGAAGGTGGCAGAGTTGTGCTCAAAGACGTATGAAAGTATTAAAATAGTTTGTCTCCATTACCTAACCCAAAACCCACACTTTTAAAATTCCTACATCTGAGAGAATGTATAGTTTCCTTTAATGAAAAAGGGTAAGGCATCCAGACGCGTCATTAAAATGCTGAACTTTCTAACTTTTACTCAAATCTAAAGTCAGATTGCAAACATCAAAGCGAGACGGGCTTTTTGTTGTTCCACTGATCGAACCGAACTAGCAGAAGAATGGTGTCTTTTCACTTTTAATAGCTGAAAACATCTCACATCAAATTTTAGACTTCAACCATGTCACGATCCTCGTTCGACTACACGCTGTGCCTTGTCTGACAGCTCTGCTAAAAAAAAAAAAAAAAACCTTCCTTATGCCACTGTTAGTTAAAATCTGTAGGTTTAACCTTTGTTAAGACTGTACTTGTGCCACCCACCTCCAATGAAGAAGAAAGAAGAGAGGCCACTTAAACATATTAAACATAACTTCAGTGTTGTGTACACTGCAAATTTCACTCATGCTTTTTTACAGCATATAGGAGCAGAACGCTTGTCAGATACAGTGTAGCTTTTTAAATGTGTTCGCTTCATTTCCCTGCGAATACTAATCCAGTAACTCTGGATAACCTGTCCAAGTGTCAGAGTCCTCAGTCGTGAAAGACAAGTCTACGCTTGCATGCCAGCTCCACTGCCGTTAGGTTGTGAATGCATGTGTGAATGAGAAACACTCTAAAGTGCTTTTTCAAGTTAAAAGACGCTGTGGTAGTGCATGCCACTTAGTTCAGATTTTCCATTCCCACATTTTTTTTGGACCCTGTCACATCAGTGCTGTTGTTCTATGTTTTCAGCTTGTGTGATTAGACAGTTTATAATTAGCCTGGATGTACTCAAATTATTTCCTCACAGCTTATCATGAATATATTGTTCACTTGGTTTTAAAAGCAGCAGCCACAGAGAGATGAGGTAAACGCATAAAAAGAAAAAAAACATCACAAAGGAGGAAATCCACTCTTTGGCGCTTAGTTCACTTTAACCTTAATCTAAAAGTCTGTACTTTACTCTATATTCATGTCTATATGGGTAACTACTGAGACTAAATTGTGAAAACTGTTTCAATATCCAGAAAGTGCATCGCCTGATCGACAGGTTTCTCCTCCGGTCCCACACTTTCTTGTTCCATTTATTGGTTTTGGCTCTCTGACACTTTGGCTTGTCTAAAGCTACAGTTGTGTTTCTTCCTGAGGGCATAGTTGGATTGAGGAAACTAAAATCTATAGACCAAAGATCCAAATCAATAGAATTAAAGCTGCATAGAAGCAGTGTTAGTGACCTTCAGATTTATTAGTATTAATGACTGGTCGTATGAAAGTAAGAGTAAAACTGAGAGAAACTTCCACCCAAAATGCTGTTTCATAACACCTGTTTCATAACCTTTACAGTAGCTACAGTATATGGGTCTTTAAAGTGTGTGTGTGTGTGTGTGTGTGTTTTTTCTTTATTTATAGTGTGAGTGGTCAAGGAGGTGACCTGAGAATGGATTTATCCTACTTTGAGATTCTCCATGAAGGCTGTGCTCTAAGACTAAACAGAAATCATATGAATTGCTTTAACTCGCAGTATGCACTTGGCCTGCAGGCCCACTGCTTTTCTAAAGACGATGACAAACATACAGTCTGTGCTGTTGTTAGTCAACCCAACACTGCTGTCAGCCGCATTATAGAAACTGCCTTTTTAATTGTTAATTTCATGGCAGGAGATCTACCGTGACATTTATTTATCTTACACTAATAGGGCTGCGCATTACATTATTCACATTGTTTGCAGGTACAGTGCAAAAATGTCAGACACGCGCTTTCCCTTTGTTTATTGGTCTACACCACACTAAAGACACTGGCGCATGAAAAAAAAAAAAGAAAGACAGAATAAGAGACACAGAGTTAGTGAAATTAACCAGAAACTGAAATTTGGTCCTTGTGTGCTTGTTGTTAACTGAGTTATTAAAACCCTCAGAATCATTCAGATGGAAGACAGTGCTGTGAGATATTGCAAATTGTGGTATCGATCCAATACAAGGCAAATAATGCCAATACCAATAACAATATTTTTAACTATATCGGGGAAACCTGCCTGTCATGACTTATGAGATGAATTATAATGAATTTTCAAATTCCGTGATCATTCAAATGACCGCTAAATCACTTTTATTTCTCACAATAATTAGTTAATACAACAAAGCGCACCTTTCAGCTTTTCATGCATTTTGAAACTGGGTTATCTGGAGACTTGGAATGTAAATGTGCCTGTTTCTAAAGAACTTTGGGTCAACCTTTGTTGTTAAATGTGCTATAAGATATAAATAAAATAGATCTGACATCCAACACAAAGTTGTACCGATACCAGCTCTGGTATCGATGCTGTCGATGTTTGAATCGATCTGCCCACCTTCAGTGGAAGATGTCCTACATGTTCATAAGGCCAGTGCACTGAATCTTCAGTTTACTAAGTTACAAATTCACAAATTTTTCATAGCTGACTGGCAGTGTGATAACATGTCATTGTTTTATATCAGCTGTATACTGCTTTAACTGCCTACGCACCTTATAAGCTCAGCCTCTCATTGGACTCATTACTGAATGTACAGAAACCAAAATCTCAGCGGTTGATCCACAAGCTCATTATCACATGTTTTTGCAAGCACTATTATGAAGCATATATTTCCAGAACCCTACCTGTTTAAGAAGCTCCTTCAAGCTTTGAGTTTTCTTTGTTCACTGTAATAATAAGACCCGAAAAAGCATCCCGGTGTAACTGTTACAAATTCCCGCTGACAGCAGCTGCAGTTTCCTGCACAGACCAAACCTTTTAACACCTTTAATAGGAGCAGGTTAAAAATATTGGATGGAATAATACCTTTGTGCATAGCTGAGATGTCTAAGTGGTTAAAGAGATAAGAACCTAACTGAGCCCATGTCAAGTTTATTGATTACTCTCATTTTAAAGTGAAATAATGATTTTGAAGGATCATATTTTGTCTTTGAACCAGTTAAAAGTGTGCAATATACACTCTGGTGTAGTGGAGGGCGTCTGGTCAGCGTCACTCTCCCATCGCCAGTGCAGAGGTCCTCTGCGATTCTCTTTGTCATCATCTGACACCTGACTCCATTCGCTCCGTGTCTGTTGGGCCAGCAGGTACAGGTGGCACAGATTAGCATGGCCAAGGTCAGTCTGAGTGTGTTGATCTGAGTGAGTTGCAGCAAAGGTGAGCGGATGCACCTGCTGGCCCTCACAGATTGATTTAATTAAGAATATGGGTGCACATTTGTTCTTGTGATATCATGAAAGGCCAAAGTGACTACCATGGGAGAGAAGAGAAGAGAAGAGAAGAGAAGAGAAGAGAAGAGAAGAGAAGAGAAGAGAAGAGAAGAGAAGAGAAGAGAAGAGGTAATCAAAAGAAGAGCACAGTTGAATTGATGAATGAGCTTTTAATCTGCATAGAAATAGCTTGGTTACGAGACTGAGCTGTAGTCTTCATGGCCCGGCCTGATGTATGAGAGTGCTGTGGGATCCTGTGGATGTAACCCACACCCACTCTTTATTAGAATATTTTTGTCCTTCCAACATTGACCTTATTCCCGGCCTTAATTAAATACTCCCTTAATGACTTCCCTGTCTAAGCATAGCTTTGCTGACTTGTTGTTGCCGGCACATGCGTGTGCCCCCACACCATTTTTATTTTTTTTCGTACTCTGTTCATACCGTATAGGAAGGTTGTAGTACGTGTGCATGTGGGAGGTAGATGATATAAAGCATTATGTGTAACTGCAGCATGATGTGTGTGCCGGCTCTGCGTGAAAGTCCCAGCTACATATTTGCTTGTTTTACATTCTTATTTCATTAACCCGCATGTCTCTAATTGCATTGCGGATGAGTTAAGGCTGCTGAAGTTACTGTGGAGACTTTATATGAACCACCAAAACCAGCTGATTAAAAGGAGGAGTGGAAGCCTGGGAGTGCAGGGTAGAGGGAGGCTACTTAATGAGATTTTTAACCCACTAATTCAATAGTCAAAAAGTAAACAGTAAGGAGCTGGGGAACGACAGGAACACTGGGGGCGTAGCCAGCTAGCATGGGAGCACGCATGCAATCACTCTTACATTAGCACTGTGCCATTATTCTGCACCACCAAAGCAACTGAGAATTAGCGTGCACATGTTTCATTTCTTTCGTCTACTCGCAGGCCCCTCCTATCCCTCCCACCTAGCTTTAATCCATCAGCCAGGAGACTAATCATTTCAAACATTCAAAGCAAGAGCCAGGAAGGTTGCAGCATGATCAATTACAGACTTTCATCTGCTGTCTCAGTCCACGGCGTCTTGCAAACATCGGTGCAAACACGCATTCATTTTGTTGGCGCCGGGTTTTTTGCCATTTTTCCTGCTGTCTCTTTTCAGTACGTGCCAACCTGTTTCTTTACATCGATAGCACATTATAATTCTGCACCACTCGATACACTTTTGCATGAAAAACCTTCACCTGTGTATCTTGTCCGTGGAATGTCTTGTGATATTTCTCAGGAAGAAAAAGAAAACACTGATTCGAAATCCACCTTGGCTTGCAGAAAACTGAGCCCAGTCATCTGTACTTTTTAACCAGTAAAAGACAGAATAATAATGACTTAGAATTTGTTTGTCATGATGGTGTGGAACAAAATGTGTGTGTGTATATATTTATATATATATATACAGATTTGTCTTCTCTTTTCGTGTTCTCTAACAAACACTTTACCATTTTGCACACTCTCTCATTATCCTACTAGTGAGGCTAGGGGTGTAGGATGGGAAGCAGAGGGTTCGGGGCTTCAGAGTTAATTCCTCTGCTGTGTTACCCGAGCCAGACTTTTTCCATGCATTGTTTCACTGTGGCCTACATAATAGCCAGTGTTCTGTTGAAAAGGATCCTGAGGGGCGACTCTAATAACCCAGATAGATAGTGCTGTTACATTTCTTTCTCAAGGCACTTTGTCTTTGCCTGCCAGCGCCCAGGTGCTTTACTCACAGCATTCACAGCACTTCCTCTGCCATGTAAATAGTATCTATCACCTGGAGAAGAGTTTGAAGCCGAGACCGGAGGAGGTTGAGGGTAGCGGTGGCGGCTCAGGAGAGAGTCAGGAGAGAGCCAGACTTATGGCAGATTGCACATAAAGATCACACCCACGTGTTTTGTCAAACGTTAGCTGGTGTGATTATTCATGTTTTGCATTATGTTGTGTGAAAACGATTTTTAGAGCGTGCACGCGCGTATTTGAGAGCACGTGCGCTCTGAGATCAACTGTCTCGCCTGTTGTGAAATATTATATTGATAAAATATGGCTTGCTATTGTCAATGGGCGTACTCATGGCGGTGAAATGGACCGTGAAATGCATTAGGCTTGCGTCAGTCTCCAACTGGTCAGCCATTAAATCCTTTATTTTCTCAAGAAGGAAAACAGCTTACAAGAGATATCCAGTATCTGCTGCGAGACACCTGTTCGGTCAACTTGTCAGAGCACAACTGCAAACAAGGCAAAAACTAGCATTTCAAGTTATTCTGTGATAGGAAACTTATGGTTTACACTCAAAATCAGCAATTTTCCGGCATCCGTGCAATCTGTCTTAATTAGGACGTACAATTTTAAGCAGAAAATGCACATTGTTCTGCCTGAATCACATGCTTCTTATAATCAAAGCACGATACTAACCACACAGGACCACTTGATCCTGTATTTCAGCAGAGCCTGCCCCCGTTCCACCTGATTATATGTGAACACCTGAGCATATAGCATCGACCTGAGGTCACATGTGTAGTGGCGTGTAAGAAATATCCATCAGATACATACATTCTGCAGTTTGAAAAATGGGAGCATTGTTCTTGAACGCTACGTTTTAAAGTCAGGGTCACATTCTGCACTGACTCTGCAGGTCTGCATATCAGATCCCTCCTTCTTTAACCAGGTGGATAGTTTATGTTTAGTGCTCTTACACACGCCACTGCATACTTAATCTAGATGATATACGACCCTACAGCATCTTCTCAGCATGGAAAGTGATTGAAAAGCTGTATTATTGGAGTAAATGAGATGACTGGAAACATATTTTTTTTTCAGGAGACAATCCTGTGATCCTGAAGAGAATTATTAAGATAAACGTTATCATTAAATTGTAATAGATGATAAATCATTATCGCCAGAAAGGTGACGGATTTGCTTCTGAATCTGAAATTAATTTTTAGACTGCTGTGCTGTTTGATGGAGAAGGAAGAAAAGATTCAGGAACTGGTACGTTCATGTGTTAACTTCCCGTACACTGACATGGAACTATAGCACAGCTTTCACAGTATGACCAGAGATGAGATGGATTTCAGAATGAATGTCAAAGCAGTCTCGGGTGTACAATTACTACAAGACCACGGGGCCTCTGCTGCTTTGCACATGATAGAAGGTGACCTGATTAACCTGCAAATTGACATTACCCATTAACTCTCTGCATTTCCGTGCCACCCAATATAATTTGGGGGTTAATTAAGCACTTAACACATGAAATTGAATGGAACAACCATGTAATAAAGTGTTGACCAGGAACTGAGACACATTTGCTCATAAATAAAAAACAGAGACGGTTGCGTGAGATCATATATCAAACTCCTGGTAGACCCCAAAAGAGAAAACGTGTTTGGGTTCCGTAAACACGTCTGAGTGTGTTTTGGAGGCATTGCACCACCATTACAGAACAGATAAAGGTTTCTTTTCTATAACTTCGGTGTGAGCAATGGTTGAAAATGATGAAACTCTGGGGGCTTTGTCTGGCCTGGCATGACAGATGACTCTGCGGTGAAAATAGGGCATTGTCCCACACTATCATTTATTATGAGTGTTGGCCAGGTTTGATGGAGGGAGCCAGGCAGTTGGGAGCGCAGATCATTCATCCAGAATGGAGCTGGACTTGGTAGAGATCTGCTCCTTTGCCAGCAGACGAGCTGCTCCTGCTAACCTGCCCTGAAGACTACTCAGACGTGGAACGTGCCCGCTGACGTTTATTTGGTTGGACTGTGAGACAGAGCAGTCATGCTGGACTTCACTGTGGAAAACAATAACTGTGATTCTTTCCAGTGAAATCTGCAATTCGAAACAAAAGGCTCTCATTGGGCTGGTTTTGTGTTTCACTGTCAGTTTCAGTGTAGAGTAGGTAGCTGTCACACCTCCTCGGTGCAGGAAAAGCTGTTGATTTTTGAATACGCGCTGTTAACTTGCAAATCCATGAGCTAGCTTGGATTTAGGCTTCAGGAGTTAGGCTCTCTGATCTGCTACTGGGATGTGTTAGCGGACTGATTGAGTGAAATAGGGCAAGGTGCTCTATCTCGGATGTCACTTGGGGGTACATTCTGCTAATGTATCCCGCTATCTTTTAACATATCGCAGAGGAAGAATGGTGCTCGGTTAAATGAATTGCACTTCTTATCATCAGTGAGTTTCCACAGCTGACTCTGGCCACTTAAGCGCAAATATTACCAGCTTTAGCTCACTGTAAACTTTCTCTACCAGAAAAACAAACACAAAGATGCCTTTATAGCTCATGCCAGTGTTACACAGCAAGGAGAGAAAGAAAAAACAAATAATCTATTTTTTTAGGTTCGCAATGCCATCTGCAGTGCACCTTAATATTTTATTAGGCTGCATGTTTAATGCACAATTCTCGAAATCTGAGCGTTTCTGTCAGTAAAACAATAACCCAGCCATTTGTGATTACATGGAGCCACTCTGCTGCTGCTGGAACAATGCTGAAACTTTCGAAAGCCTTTTCAGATAACCTGCTGAGAGAGCACAAACTCCGGCAAGCCACAGTAACTTCAGAGAGAACTTTGAATCTGGTTACAAACAAATAACCGGTAATGATGGATCAACCGAGCGAGGCAGCCAATTAACTATAATTAACGCAATCAAAGTACTCGCGGAAAAATAGCTGTAATGACGCGCAAGTTCGGCAAATTTACATGAAAGTCTATGATTGTGCACATGCGAGCATGCACAGCTATTAAACTGTGTGCATTTTTTATGCCAGTGCGTGTATGTGTGTTAGGTGGCGGGGCGTGGGGTGGGGTGGGGGGCATTTTGGGTTCTTCTCCCTTCCTCTTTTCATTAAATGCCTTTCCGTGCACACATACACACACACAGTCGACTGCAGTTCATTCACATGCATCTCCCCGGCAGATGAGCTTGTTTGCTTTAATTCAACAATGGTGCGGTGAGCACTTTGTTTCTGGGTAGTGGTGATGGATAGCCACAGTGATGGACATTTATTAGCATGGCTTTTAGATAGGCCCATGAGTGCTGCACTTGACAAAAATAATCCTTCTCAATAGGAAAGATGCTGCCCTCTTTTTGCCAACATGATTGTGCTGCACTCAAACATCTCCCCAATCTGCACTGAGTAGTGACAGTTTGGCTCGTGCACATCTACTCCAACACACAAACAAACTGCTGCTGGATTGTATGAGGTCATGATGATTTTTCTCGAAAGGCTTTGGTGTCCACAACATTCCACTTCGATTGCAGTAGCGGTAATAGCTGTAATGACAATGCGATGCATTTAGTCTTTATGTCAAACAAAGCTCTGTTAATTACAGCGCATACTTTCACATGAAAACACCAAAGGAAGGAAGAAAAAAATGTAATAATTTCCTCCCTTTTTGACAAGAATCTTTTAGTTTTAGAGTTCCATAGGACTTTGGTGATAACCCTGCACACAGCCAATTAAGATTTTCTGACAATAACAAATACAGATACAGATAAGTGTTGGATTATCTTGGAGGTTTGTTCTTATGGAAAAGTCGGCTTCAGTCTATCTTTATTTCAACAAGTCCAGAGTGTGAGATTGATATTAAACATTAAATCAGCAAAATATATATATATATTCATCAGATGATCCTATTTTACATGTATTTCATTTAGAATAAAATGGCTCCACATTGCATATCTCCATTAATGTTCCTTAAATCTAAAAGAGATACAGTGTCATGTGAATGTCAGATAACAGCTTCATTTCATGCCTGGTCTGGAACCACTCTCTTTTTAAATGTAATGTGATGTACTGTGGGTCACAAAATATGCATTTCATAGCTGTGAACATCATGGCTGAGTAACTGACACATATCTGTTCATTTAAAAAAAAGCCCATCTGCTTCTTAACTGTCATCTCCAAGTGTTTTATGTTACATTGATCTTCACCCATTTTCTCTGAAAATTCAAAAGACTGATGGAATCAATTCATCTGATAACCAGGGACGAGAGAACACAATCTTATTTTATTCTGTCGTACGTTTAACAGTAAATGAAAGGCTAAAATCGTTATTTTATCTAAAAACGAGAAAAACCATTTCTTCCATACACTGAAATTCTCTTGGACATGCAGTGCCACTCATCGGCTAATTAGTCTTGTTCCGGACCTTCTTCATGCTTTGGCGCGTGAGGGCTCAGAGGAGAAGCATCCAGAAACAGCCGGGCAAGACTGCTGCTGGGCATGTGGGTAGGAACACACTGAAAGCACAGTGTGTTAAAAAGTAATTATCTTCTCATATATAAAACCCAAAGTAGGAAAGTATGAGAAGAACCCAAAAAGAAGGAGAAGTTTAATACGGTGAAGCATGGGCTATGATTTTATCCTGAAAAGTTCCAACAGCTTTGTTCATATGAAGCCATGAAGGCCTGAAAAAAGTGCAGACATGAAAGGTCAAAGTGCAATTCAAATTAATTTACCTTGACAAAAAGTAATTTAGACATTAGGATGATAAATGAGTGCTCACTGATTAAGGTAATTAGCTACATATGTTAATTTTCAGTATCTTTGTGTTGGTTTAGGAACCAGTGATTCCCCAGAGTCTTGTTGCAGTGCTAGTGTAGTAGATGTATAAAAGTGTTGTGTAACCAAAGGAGCTGCACGGCATTAGAATAGAAATATACTCTATTAAATTACACATTCCTTAGCCTTTGCAACCTTGAGTATTGGCCGAGGATTTCAACAGACTGCTAACAACACCATTAAGGAAGAAGGGTTATCCTTGGGGCCTCATACACCAGATTATTAAGGTGCTTCTAAAACTGCCATACCAATATTTTTTTTTCCTTTCACATAACATTTTAAGGGGCCAATCAAACAATGCAGGATAATGATCATCTCTGGCTGTCAGGATATCTCTTCTTACACTGTATATTCACTCAAGGACCTTATTTTTCCAATTTAGTGGTTTTAAATGAATGAAACTGCAAAAGTAAATATACATATTAACACAAAGGACGTTCTAGCTTTGATTACTATGAAGCTGCAACAGTGTGTCCAACATGCACTTTATCTAATGATGTGTGTTTTTTATGAGGTTTAACATGTGTGAAACTAGCAGGGAGAGAGACCATAAAGAAAGGAGACAGGCTGCAGGGCAGCTTCAGGAGCGATGGGAGTCCATTATAGAGCCTCTGCAGAGCTCTAACAGGTAACACTGCCAGCCATATGTCAGGTGCTACTGAATCCACATTTTTGTCTGGATACCCTAATTATAAAATTTCTTCTGGCATAAGGGCCACATGCCATTGCCATGGCTATAGATGCAACACCATGGCAACTGTATGCTTAGTTGCCATAGAGGCTTAAAAAGCTCAAGTCCAGGAGGTGCATTGAATGACTGACATTTCAGCTTGATACAAAAAAGTCATATAGTTACAATAGCCAGAAGCCTAATAAAGTATATATAATACAGGCCTGCACACAGAGCTGCTGGATTTAAGCCCAATTTATTGGATTTTGTCATCTGCTGTGGATCAGGCGCAACCCTATCATTTTGAAACTCCATCCTTCCTGCCTGCTCAGAATGTTTGAGCACCGTGATTGATCGTACTTGATGGAGTGTGTGCTAAAAGCAGCCCTGCATAACCACTTGGATCCTTTAAGCAAAGAGATCCGAGGACAGTTAACTTCACAATCACAGATGAAAGCAAGACAAGACGTATAAACAATATGCTGGTCCTTTATCATGCAGTGCATGTTTTTTCTTTTCCGCTGTAATTCATTTTTACCAAGATGTTTGCTGAATTACTGTTTTTTTGTCCACCAGGATGGATTGCCGTGAAATCAGATACAAATCTTCATGGTTGCAGGAAGATGAATCTTAGTGATTTGGGTGACCAGTGGTGTGGGGTGTTGAGTCAAAATTTGGTATGAACATATCTGATCCACAGAGGATGAAGCTGAGTGACGAGTCATCATCTCGCTTTTCATGTAGCACCATCAGCTTGCTTATATATTTCCATATGTACAGCAGTAGTGTGCTGTGACTTTTACTGAAAGGCAAACAGAGGTGATGACACCACACTTCCTTCACTGTTTAACAAGACAAACTCGGCCAGATTAAAACATAACCTTTTATGCTGCATGTCCTTTACTGTTTTATGCTGACAGCCTCCTGCAGCTTGTTGCACTCTTCCTGGATGTCTTGACCTTCTGCACTTCTTCCTGGCTGAAGAACTATAGAATACTATTGCTAGTTAAATATATATGTTAGTTAAA
This sequence comes from Pelmatolapia mariae, assembly GCF_036321145.2. Lineage (NCBI taxonomy): Eukaryota > Metazoa > Chordata > Actinopteri > Cichliformes > Cichlidae > Pelmatolapia > Pelmatolapia mariae. The sequence continues at coordinate 5,049,843 of NC_086228.1, read as the reverse complement.
TAAATATTTAGTATATTACCAAATTTTTATTGGACAAAGACAAGCAAAAGAGACAACAAATCACTTTGAAAACAACTCATTGGACATTACACTGTATTACTGGCAAGTTGTACACAAAGTTTTAAAGGTAAAGAGGAATGTTCCCCATGAGTGGATTAAGTTTGAACTCATTTTTAAATACTTTACATACTTGATATTGTTTAATCTCTAGTATTATATTCTAGAAAATACATCGTTTTTTTACTATATTATATAACACATATCTCTGAGCTGTTAATTGGCTCAGAAAACCAAGGCCTAACCCTGATTTTAAAAAGAATATTAGCAAAAAAAAGGGAAGTTGAACTCAGTGAAAACCTTCAGATTATCATCTGAAAAATTTAACCACTAGTATTGTAATGTAACACCTTAATTTTTCTATAATAGCTTTAATCCCCCTGTAAATTCATACCATGCCACACAGAGCTTAAAGCTTTTTATTTTAGATTTGATTTCATTTAATGCTAATATATTTAATACCGGACGTTGCAGGCTCTGATCTCTCCTCTCCATCAATAAGGTTTTCTTTGCTAATGTGGCAATGAAAGAAAGAAAGAAAAACTGCGCTCTAATTTGTTTGTATTACATCTTGTCCAAGATGGTCAGTAAAATGAATTTGTATCTGTTAAGATGATAAATCTCAGAAGATCATCTGCTTGCTTAAGCTAGCTTTCTTTCTACAAACATGTGCTCACAGCGGCAGATTGTCTCGCATGCGAATCTCCCAGCAGTCTCCTCTCAAAGATCAGAGGTTTATCAAGTAACAACCAGGAAAAATCGGCTGGCTTCTGAGTAACAAAAATCAATTCTTTCATAAAGAGACACCACACCCATGAAATCACTGTGGATTTCATTGGAATCAGAGGCAAGCTGGCTTACTGCAAAAATAGCCTACTGTGACCACAAGATGGCAGTAATGGATGCAAACAGGTGAGAAACTTTACAACAAAACACTATTTTTAGATTTTTGCTAGGCAAGTACTGCTTGCCTTGCTTGTCCTGATGAAACCCTACAGTACATATAGTGCATTTGTTTCTGTCCGTGCAGTCTACCTCTGCAGACTTAATTTCCTCATCAGAATTTAGAAGCAACAATGTTGCTTTTATCCCTCTGACTTTTTATAATAATAACATACTTCAAATACAAATAATAACATTCCAGTTGGCTTTTCTTGTTCCTTGTAAGTATTAACTTGATAGGTTTGCTTAACTGCCATCAGTATTTTGTTCGAAGCCGATTATGAATGGCCAATCGAACACATACGGTTTGCATCGCTCATTCTCACTCTCATGAATGAGCTGCATGAAGTGGGTGCACTGCAAGTGATGCACAGCAATACAGCTTGTCAGCATGATTAGAACAGACAAAGCAGCTACCACCGGTACTGCTGAATACACTCCATATGGACATCTGAAGGAGTTTAATGACTGAGTAGTATAGACTCTGATGCTTTTATGCAAATTGTGCAAAAGGTCTGAAAGGACAAGTCCGAACATCAGCAACATCTGCAGCAAATTTGAAACATCACATTGAACGGAAGCATCCAGCCGGTCCTGGCAGATGAGAGTGATAGATGATAACAAGCAATCATCACGAATTTGTAAGACCATGAACCAACAGGTGCCTAAGTCTTGAAGAGCATAATTATATTTCAAACCAATCAGTTTTGAGTTTCTTTTAACACTTTAGGTGTTAAAACGAATGCCTGCTTTGTTTTTTTTGTTTTGATGTTTTTTGTTTCTGTGTACTCTTTAATTCTGTAGTATCCAGAAAGTCATTGCCAAATCTAAATACAGTAATCTATTTAGATTTGGCAATGACTGTGGGCTGCATTGATATTCGATAAGTGGGAAGTTTCTACCTTTCCTACTGAAGAGGATTAAGTTGCAGTAGTTCTTTTTTAAAAAGAAAGAAAGAAATGAACTAAACTATCTCATTTTGGAGACTGTAAAAATAAAAAGTTTGTAATTCTAATTAATAACCTGGATTTTGAGCTATTTCTTGCAAAGGGTGCATTCACGTTTGAATTTACATGTAGGTTTGCACTGCACTGAGTAAAATGTAAAACCCTTTTAAGCACAGCTGTCATCAGTGGAATGCTACATGAGAAGAAATACAAACACTGAAAATATAGAACAGATTAAACTATATTAGATTAAATTAGATTAGATGCATTGCATAGCAGATAGCTACTGTGCTATAACCCATTCAGCTTTTAGGCAGCTGCCACATTGCTTTGTTCAATAGATGAGAGAGTGTGGTGTGCTGAGATGTGTTGGTCAAGTTCCTTGAAAAAAGTAATTAATAACTAATTATTGATTACTTTTTCAAAAAAGTAATCCCATTATTTTACCGATTACTTAATTTCAAAAGTAATTAGTTACTTCGTTGCTTTTTAAAAACATGATACACAACCGGAATATGTAATAAAGCAATAGACCTTTCTGCCCAATTCTATTTTTTATGCATAATCCATCATATGAAATGGAATCAAATGGAAAGCCTCTTTTTAAAATTTGTTTTATGAGTTTTAATCTTTTAATTTTATGCACACTGGTTTAAGCAAAAATTAAATTGTATGCAACAGTCTTTGACTTGAAGAAATTATTTAACATTTAAACCTTTTCCGCATATTACAGCATATAAAATAAATTAATTTTTTGTGTTTACACTCACTCTTTCAAATAGATACAAGTATGTATCTATTTGAAAGTCCTGTCCTGTCGCTCTTAAATCTATTTTCACCTGTTTATCAGGAGTGGGGGCGATGGAGGTTTGCCGCAGCGGTCATGTCAGTGGGAGGATCCGGGAGTTTCTCTGCTAACTTCACATTACTACCAGGCAGCCTGCTAGGTGTTTGCTCAGATTTGAAGTTTAATTTTTCACTGTAGAAAGACGTTTTCTTCCCATGCAGAGTGTACTCCGCTGTACACTCTGCTAATGTTTTTGTCACTTTTTACAGACTAAAACTTAAAGTAATGTAAGTACTTCCACGCTTTAAACGCTGCATGGTCGCACTCGCTCCCGCACTCCATATTATCCATTGTTGATATACACACATCTGTTACTGCACGCTCGTACGTCATTGTCATGAGACACTCTCACAAACATAATCACAACGGTTTAGTAACGAAGTAACACAGCGTGCTTACGGGAAAGTAACAGTAATCTAATCACTTTTTTTGCAATAGTAATCCCTTACATTACTCGTTACTTGAAAAAAGTAATCGGATTACAGTAATGCGTTACTTGTAACGCATTACTGCCCATCTATGGTGCTGAGTTATAAGCAAATGCTTGCAAGCTAGTTTAGCAAGTTGTATCAAGAAACTATGAGTACAATAAAAGACACAGACCTCTTTTATGTGCTAAATAACAGACTAAGAAAAATGATTTCTTATGATTTCTTGTGACAGTGATGTACACTATCTTGTTGGTATATGCATGATTTCTATACATTTTATATCAGATAAAAACTTTGGTTGTAAGACTCAGATAACTATTTAACAAAAGCTAGACATTTCAAATGAGAATAAGAAAGAAAAGTATTTCTTTGTGCCCCCCTTTCCCTGTTAATGCCCTACCTGGCCCCCTGGCAAAGCTTTGCTAGACCCGCCCCTGCGCAGTTACCAGCTGTCAGGTACTTAGAAAAGGATGCTGGTGTTATTTGTCTCTCAGAAACAGTTCATAACTTCCCTTCAACTCATTCATGTCACCTAAAAGGTAAACCTGTTTCTCCATCACCTGTTCAACTCTGATGGTTCAGTAAGGACATCTCCTGGTTTCATCTTCATGTTTCCCTCTCACCACATATCCAAACCGATATCATGACCAGCAGCTTTACAGCTGTGGCTCCAGCAAACATCAGCTGATACTAGAAATTAATATTAAATAAATTCTAACAACAGCTGATCAAGCTTAAACGTGCTGCTGTTGTTTAGCGCAACATCCGCTGGTTTCTTCTTTCTGGTGCAAAGTGGGAGATAAACAAACAAGAGAGAAAAGCCGATCAGCTGATCATTGATCAGTTTCATGACTGAAGGTATGCCCGATGGCCAGTCCCGGTATGGTCGGTACGAGGGAAATTTCTTTTGCAGTTTGTCTGAAAGATGGACTTGCGCTTTGGGATCTTTTAAACATCGTTAGGCGCATTGCTGCGCGCTGCCTGTCCTGTCTGTGAGCGCAGAATAAGCACTCACAAAGCAGCAGTTTGGGGTTGATGTCACGCACATGGGTCCTCTGAGAATATAGGAAAACCCGGACATTTTTATCAATCTCGAAAATCCCCCCGGACGCCCCGGACAGAATGTGAAAAGAGGACATGTCCGGGGAAAAGAGGACGGTTGGTCACCCTAAGGTGCTTAGCAGAGGTAAAGCTTAGCAGACAATTAATGGCTATAGGACTTTGGAAGTGACATAACGGTGCAATGTATTGTGGGAGTTGTTGCGCCATTTTTGAAGGTCAAGAATCAAAACAAACTGTGTGTTGGAAGGAATATTGCTATGAACCATGCTTAAAAGCAGCTCAAAAGAAAAAGGACGGTATAGAGACAGACTGCGTCCGGATGCAAAGAGATGGTACTTGTAAAAAACGGGGTGCATTGGAAATGTGGACCCGTATGAAATACGGCAGTGGAGTAGAAACAGTAGAAAAATAAAAATAAAAAGGTATCCCATTTTAAAGCTTATTCCCTTGCCAGTCGTGCAATCTAACATTACAACCGACCACCTAGCAAGTAGGAACCATAGCTGATGTTATTTGTGAGCTTTCGCTTCTCTCAATTGTTAGCGCTTTGTTTGGTTCTACACAAATGGCGCCTCAACCAAAAATCCTAGCCACGCCCCCTCCCTCGACATCACGTTCTGAAGCCCTATATATACATATAGCAGACCCGCCCCTAATTGTAAGCCAGTCTTAAGTGGTCAAGATAAGAACTGCAGTTTTTGGCACTTCGTCATTGGCTTTATTTTTAACCTCAAAGGTTGCTACTTTAATGTAAAGTCAATGTAAAGACTTTGTGGGTGAGAAATTCCATAGTGAAGGCGCCTGCTGTCAAGCAGGAAAAAATAAGAAAGTGAAGGCAAGATTAGATAAGCAACTGGAACACAGACATGCTCATACAGGCAAACGTGGTCAAATTGCTGTCAATGACGTCTCTTAGCCCACTCTCACTCAGGCCTTTAACGGTATTCTTATAAAATATTTTACAGTTAAATATTTATTTCAGTGCTATCGTGCTTTTCCAGCACAGTCTCTGGTCAACAGCACTGTGTAATGTGGCTTTCTCTAAATCTCAAGGTACTTCCTAACTTTTTTTAACCTAAATGTAATTAACCTTTGTAAGAGCAGGAGAAAGTCTGCATGTGATAAAGACCTGAAAAATACTCAAACAATATATTGCTTTAAAAAAAATCCCTTTCTTGTGTTGCCTATTATAGAAGATGTAGTTAATTAATCATGTAGTTTATTTTCTACCCCTGATAAATAATTTCTTGCAGCTAGGCCCTATGTTTTTACGCAGTTCACCATTACAACTTCACACCACACTTTGAAGCCCCAGCCCACAGAGCTTGTTTAATCTTATTAATCTTATTTGGTGTTTGATATGAACAGATCGATGTAGCTGCCCTCATTGAGAAACAGTGCGTCTCAACATGTTCAAGAGCATCCTTATCTCACTCTGCCTCTCAGGCATGAAGACCCTCACTCACAATCTATGTTCACATGTTAACATATACACCTACACAGGTCTAAAACTTGGATGCTTACAATTCCTGAAAAGGAAGCAAAATTATCTCAGTGCCCAGGGTGCAGAGAGAGAGCGAGAGAGAGGGGGGGAAGCATGCAGGGGAACAAACGCACTGCTTTCCTTATACAGTGTGCAGATAACCAAGCAGGCTTCAATCCGCGGCGCTCTGATAAGATTGCGGTGTGATTGCCTCCTATCAGTCACTGATGATCAGCTGTTTGGGCTGTCCAAGCAGACAAATCGCACATAATGGCTTCTCAAGCTGCTGGCTCCATCACAACCTCTCACATTTAGCAAACCAACTTGCTTCTTTATGGGCAATGAAATTACTGCTCTTGCATCGGTTATGTTAACTTGCTTTGCTAGCAAAGACACTTGCAGGTTGCTAATATGGCACTTACTCAGCTGTGCAGATTAATTTACATGTAGATTCCTGTAAAGAAATGCTGAACGGTGAAAAGTAAAAGGGCTTTTGTACGCCAAGAAGAGGTGCGGTTCCAACTTGGTTTCAATCAATAGTAATGCTAAAAGCGCATTCAACCATTGATCAAAACAAGCACATTGTGAAACATAAATGAATACATGCACGACCACAAATTCACACAAAAAGTATTGGATTTCTTGGAGAAATCTCATCCAGAGGCACATTATCAGTTAACCCAATTGGTCTGTTTTTTTGACCTACTTATTGGGTTGATCCTCCAGGGTTCAGCCTTTTTGCAGTTGTTAAGTGAGTACAATGGCATACTCCTTTGATGTGCAAGTATCGATTTTAAAGATACAAGGCTCTCACCTGACCTATAGCATATTGATTCCAGAAGGCTGTCTGCATTCTGCCTCGTCTCTAACTTGATAAAACTGATCTTTCAATAAGCTTGTAAAATAAATCTGAAATTCAGAGATGCATACAGAAAACAATCAGTGGAAACATTAAACCCAGGACACGTCCAGAATGTTCAGACTCTTATTAGATTCTCATCTGTTATTTTCAGTATGGCATCACTCCTGCCGTTTTTCCACCCCCCCTCCTCCCACCCGGCATTGCCATTCTTGACAGGGTTTACAGTGAAATGCTGGATTTATACCCATCTGCTCATTCAAAGGTCATTAGGTCGTTTCACATCAGCAGGTAATGGAGTTGACAGGGTTCATCTGAGCGCAGTGTTCTTACAGCCTGAAGGGCCCTGAGTGAGTCCACATTGTCTGCAATCAGCAACCAAAAACAACCTCACAGCTCGGTGGTTCGGTGATAAGCAGGATGACTGCTGGGCGAATTCTGCAATTCTTTATGCACACCGAGACAAAGGGTGTCGGTGCGGTGCCGGTGCGAGGTTTGCCACTGACAAAGTTCAGCATGTGCATCAGATCACAAATCTGCTCATTCTGTCTGCAGTGAAGCTTAATGTGACAAAATGATCCAATTCAGGAAGCAGAATTATGGCAGAAACAGGACACCGAGCAGGATCATGGTGTGAGGAGGAATGCGTGCAAACTGGATTAGGATTGAATAGGATGGGTTTTATCATTTGAATATGAAGTATGCTCAAATATCGGTTTTATTATTATCTCTAAAAAAATAAAGAAAGATTTAAGCAGACTGCCTGCACTTTCAAGTGTGTGGAGCACAGTGGGGAGTGGGCATTCAGGGTTCAAATTAGAACCTGATGAGAGATTATAATGATGCTGCTCCATGGTTCAGTCCACATCCAGAGGGGCCAAATATCCAATTAAAACAGTCTATCACTCCCCTCTCTCTCTCTCTCTCTCTCTTTCCCGTTCAGGAGGTAATTACTGGAAACCCTGCATGTAAATTCAATTCAAGATAATACCTCTGGAGGAATGGTTCCCAACAACCCCACCAAATGTCACTGCTGCTCTGTAATTGTCATTTTACTGGATTTAATCCATCATACTGGGCATTTGATATCACAAATACCACCTTTATCTTTATGCTCTGCCGTATGGCGAATCAGAGGCAGGATGGTATTTAATCACAGGTAATTCCAAATTTTGTTGAGCTCCATTAACTCAAACAGCGATTGTAATTTGATGCTAATTGCTTCTGCATCCACCGTTACTAGAGGTGTTCATGTAAATTGATGACATTAAAGGGTGTAGTATCAAAACAAGCCCGGATCCATGGCTGACAGGTGGGAAAGGGCAGCTGAGCTAAGCTGATTGGTGGTACAATAAGAGTGAGAGCTACTTTATTTCCTGACCTTTTGCGGCTTGCTTTCGCGCCCCTCTCTCCTCTGTCAGTATCACTGATCAGTTTCACAGCTGTGTACAGGCCAAGTCCCGCATCCAGTCCAAATGATCTCAGTGCCCAATCTGTCTCTATAATATTCCTAACCCCACGCCCCTGCCTTTTCATCTCTGCGCTGAGATAATGCATTGGATGTGGCAGAGCAACCGAGCAGTGGACACTTCCTTTCATGAATACTGTAGATTTTACTGTATGTGCTGTTGTGGCAGAATAGAGAAGGACAGCTTTGTGCTCTCAGTATTCGCCGGGCTTATGATCACGGGCAGCTGTGTCACAGTGCAAAGGACGCACGTTTCAAGACTCATCTGAATCACGCCGCTTAGGTTACCTCTCGTGTTGTTTTATTTGCATGAGTCTCCAAACGGTAATTGGTTTCAAGCATTCCTCATGAGCCACATTCACATGTTATTTGCCCTCGAATTAATTATTCCATTCCTCTGGCTCACTCTGTCCAAAAAGCCCCTCTGTTTAATTGAATGACCTGAAATAACCATACTCATTGGCAAGGTTAAGATCAGTTTAACCCGTGTTTTACATACTATAATTATGCTTGACATGGTTTTGTTTGATGATTAGTCTGCAGAACTGCACAGAAATTTAAAATGAAATTGCAAAGCCTTTCACTTTAATGATGCCTCGTGCCTTCAAGTTGGAAGTTATCGCCAAGCAGATTTACTTCAGAGGTGTAAGAAAAACCTGAGAAACCTGAAATGAAAAAAAAAGAGCAAGAGGAACAGAAAGCTGAAAGTCTGTTTTTCCCCATCTGAAAGTGGCACAAAACCACCTGCTGAAAGTCAATTAACATAACCCTGACATAGACCAACACAACAGAGAGATACAAACAGCAAATTTAAATTCAGGAAACCTGCAGGCATTCAGATAAAGCTGGCGACAGAAGCTGCACAATTTACCTGCAAATAGAAAAAGTATGGATAAAGACATCCATGAAGACTTTTTTTTCTTCGAAATTTGGGTAAAGGAGAAGCCGATCTCTATTCAAAATAATTTAAAATCTCGCTTCCACTAAGTAACTTCTGTACATTCTTGCAAAACTTTCTGGACATGTGATATTTTTGTTTGGTGGAGAGAAAAAAAAGGAAAAGTTTTGCAACCAGTTATTTGTTTATGACATGAACATTCACTGTGTCCTCATATTAAATTATCCCAGTATTTCTCTCAACTTTTTACCCTTGCAGTTTCTATTTGCTGTCTCTCCTACCCTATAGATCTCTCCTATAGAACATTTATAATGATGGCCCTGAATGGGCTCGTTCAGTGAAAGAGACAAGGCTTTTTGACTGTATCACCTATAAATGGCTAGGTGGACAGCAGAATAGGCTACCTTTCAAGTCTTGATTGCAGCTGCACAGCCCTCACCATGTTTTCATTGTGTGCAGCCACTGTTATAACATCAGAGTGCCATTAACAGGGAGTCTTTGTGTCCTTGAGAGGTCATTTCACCTCCACTAGAAATGGATTTTAGCATTTGCTACAGCCCACATTTGATTATAGGTAGCAAACTGGCACTTGTTGGGTCTCAGAAACAACTGCTTTTATATGATTATCATTAATTAGGTGAATGTTGGCTTCACAGGTCTCTGGCCCCTGACCAGAAAAATCGACCCGTGTGCTAGGTAAACGATACTTACGTCATGTTTTACACTTTTGACCCACCACCTTCACACTGTCTTGCCTTCGGAGATATTCATAACTCTGATGACTTCAGAGTGCTCCCTCTGGGACTGATCATGTGATCTAACCACACTGGCTAATTGATTCATAGCTCGTAGGAGGCAGGGAAAAGTGTAGGCATAGTAAAATGTCAGTTAACACTGGCCTTTAATGTAGCCATCCAAATGTACTTGGGGGCCTGTGTGTCTGTTTATTCTCTTTAAAGTATGAGAATAAAGGATTTTGGATTTAGAACCCCCTCAAGGACTCATGTCACAAACGCACACAAAAACACCCTCTAAACAAATTAAGATGTCCAGCTGTACAGCTGCAACCAAAGAGGAATAGTATTACAGGGCAGGGATGGCAATATCTTCTGGCTGGTCTTCTGTTCATGTAAGAAGGAGCTTTGCAGTCACTTTAAAAAGATCCCTTCACTTAAATGAGGCACATTCTACAAAGGTCACAAAATCATAGGAGCATGGCCTTGCGGGGCTGAGTTTCTTTACAATATTCACTTTGACAAGTGTTGCTGTCCCACGAGTAACGCTTCATGATAAAATAACTAAGCAGAATTGCTGTGTGCCTGACTGTCCTGTCCGGCAGACTGTGTGAAAAGCCTGTATGTGGCATGTGCTCCCTGATGGGGCCAAGAGGGAAGGCTTTGAATTCACCATGAATTTATGTTCACACACATGCTCAGTGTCAGGAACAAAGCCGGGATCCCATTGCTGCTGCTGCTGCTGCTGCTGCCACTCGTCGCCACCGCTGCTAGTTTTGCTGTCGGAAAGCAGCTGATTGTTTGTTGCTGTTCCTCTCTGTTTCGTTTGATACTGTTAATCATGAATTCTTTAAGGGCTGGGGCTGTTAAAGTACATGTGGTCGCAAGCAGGCCAACATCACACCTCACCCTGAACCTGCAGACTGACTGAACCTGTGAAATCTGTAATGCCAGAGTGGTGTGAAATTCTTGAATCTCATCATGGTTTTCTCCGTCATCAGCTCGAGCGATGGCTAGAGTCTTTCTATTAATACAACACTTCAAAAATAAAGTTAAGAAAAAATTAAGCTTATGACACAAAGGTTTTTTTGGTTTTGTGGTTTCTTTTTCTAATGCAGGGATGTCAAACTCATTTTACTTGGTGGGTCACATACAGTCTGCTTTGACCTTAATCAAAACAAAGACCAGTGAAAGTCCCCTTTATGTCAGTGTAAAGACATTTATCTATGCATTTATTCCCTGCGATAGCTTAATATCAGGAAAAGAAGTGAAATTTCAACAGTGTGTGTCAGTTTTTTTCTACATGAAAAAGAAGTGAATGAAATCTGTCAGCATGGCTCTTACAAATACTCTGTAAGGTTTAAATGGTAAGAACGTTTAACATGTAAAATTACAGGGAAAAAAAGTATCCAAGTGTACAATGGATAGTGTGTTAGGGATACAGAGTATAGCCTTTGTATCCATAACAATAAAAAACCTCTATTACTTTAGCACAGCATGAATGACCATGTGGAGGATCTCCATCAGTAAAGATAAAACTTTAACATTTATGAAAATACTGCTAGAAGTACAGCATTTAGGCCTGCCCAAAGCTGTCCAGCAGGCCAGATTGGGGTCTTTGCTGGGCCGATTTTGGTCCCCAGGCCTTATGTTTGACACCCCTGCTCTATGTGTAGCTAATCCCTTTTGCCTACTCTCACTATTTCACATAACACCAATTAAAATTGTGGTAGCTCTGAAAGCTGTGTGTTTGTTGACTTTTAAACAAAAAAATTAAAAGAGAAAATGAAAAATGAACACATTCAAATTCCTGAGAAATCTAAATGAGACTAATGACAACTAGACATGTGACTGCTAACTATGTGACACGAACTTCCCCTTGTGGGACAATTAAAGGATTATTCTATTCTATTCTTGTTTTGGGCAAGTGGCAATCAAGGTGACAATGTAAGGTCAAGTGAATAAAGTTGAGTCACACAAGCCTAGAGACTGGTCTGCAATCATGTGGTCTCCCAAGGAAAACTATGCATTCTCCAACTAGTTAACAAAAACCTCCTTGCAGTTAGTTTGAGCGCCAACATATTACTGCAATTGCTCATAGTTTGTATGGTTCCATAGTTATATATCGTTTTTGAGAAGGAGTGTTTCCTGAATTCAGACTGTTTCTCCTTCAGGTACTCTTCAAAAGGTATACACATGCACTCCAAGACACTCTCTGTTCAAATCAAAAGCCTTTATTCTCATAGCATTGTCATGTTTAAGGTGGAAAACTCCAGTGTGTCTTTGGCACACAAACCAGTGATGCTCCACCAGTAGGAGGAATCTTCCTAACCTGGACATATGCAGGAGCCCAACAGCATTTCGACACAAAGCCCACAGTTGTCGCCAAATTCAAATAAAAATCAAAAAAGTAACGTACAACAGCAACAACCACATCATGAAGTCATCTCCAAAGGTAAATAAGGTTTAACAAAACCTGTCCAGATTTTTAAGATTTCTGACATTGGTGGAGTTTGACTGGTGGGATAGTCCATTCTTTTCCAAGGGTGGAGCTTCCCATCGGTGGAAGATGTCTACTAAGTGGAATGCCACTAAAAAAGATGCAGTTTTTTCATGAACTCTCTTTAAAGCTTGTTTGCTGAAATGCAGTGGAGTTTTGTAGGTTAAAAATGACCAAGCAATGAGAAAAGACATTTAAATTGTGTTTGAAAAAAAGAGTTAATGAACTTGTTTCACAATTTAGTCTCAAAGTTTTTGAAACAGCTGCAGTGCTGAGGCACGACTTTTACTTTGAAAGCAAACATTCTCCCTTTCTGCTTGGCATGGCACTTCTTCAAGTTTCACTTCTCCTCAGCTAGTTGTAGCTGACTGTTTAAAGACAAGTCGCCATCACAGCCAATCCAATATGGCAGACAACTCTAAAGGATTATGTACAGGAGATCACAAGTAATGAGTAATGTCTTCCTTAGGTTGTCTTTGGCAAGCAAGCTGTATCAAAACGCAAAGGTGGGGTCTAAACAGTACAGCCTGACATGCTAAACTCGGGGTCTAATTATCTCTAAATTAAATTATCTGAAAACAGCCTAACTATAATTTTTAGATGGATTATGGCAGCTGGACAAGAGGATACTGTTTTAAGACAAGAGCGAGGGATAAAAACTGGGACTTCGAGACCCAGTAGAAGTGGCACTCTCAGTTGCCACTCTGGAAAACATTTTTTCAGCGTTCACTCTTCTCTGTGCACCTGCTGTAACGGAGGAATAGATAAACCATTGTAATTAGATAAATTGCACAATGATTTTGTGAGGATTTTACAGCTTCATCAGTGTCAAATAAAGCATCAAGTTGTTGTGAAGAGAGAAAGCATTGCAACCTGGATTCTGAAGGGAAAAACGTGGGTGCAAAAACCACTGAGGATAAAGTTACAATGAAGACTGCAAGCTGCTATTCGTATCCTTTTTTTATTGTAAACACACCCCTGGTGCTTGGACATACAAAACCAGCTCACAAAGACACTTTAAATCGAACTGGAGGAGTGTTCGGGGAGGGGGGCTTTGATCGTTTGCCCCACTTCTGAACCAAACCTGAGGGGTATTGCTGATGTTATCCAGGTTTGAAATGCACCGTGTGGAAAAGGAAGGTGACTAAAGTGGTGGAAGAGCAGGGGAGCAGCAGCCGAGGAGGGTGCGGGTGGGGGTTGGGGGGGGGGGGGGGGGGGAGTGACCTGAACTTTAACAGGATGGAGCCAATTCCCTGAGGAGTAAACATTCAGTAAAAGCTGAGCAGCCCATATCTGTGGAGTAAATGGGCAGCAGAGTGGAGCATGTTCTCTCCTAACAGGGCCAAGGTGCACTACCAGGAGATCTGGACTTGTAATTCCTGTCCGCTACTTGACTCATCGTCAGGCATACTGGCTTCTTTTTATGCCAGAAAACACCACCGCTCTGCTAAAGATAGCCATTAACAGGATTAGAAAGGCTACTGTACCACCGTATTGAGATGAGAATGTAAAAGTACTTGAGCTCTTGCAGGCAGGGCCAGTGATATTACCAAGAAGTAGTGAAACTGGACTGAAATAATGTCAGATCCGCTTAGTATCACTTGTGTGTTGCAGCTAGAGGCTATTTACTGGTAAGTCATGCACTTGGCAATATATTTATAGTTTTCACTTCCTGATGTGTTTCAAATGTGCTCCGCTGAAGGTACTCGATCCAGTGTTAAACCCTTTTCTAAGGTGTGTGCTGGGGAGCAGGCATATTGTCGGTGCTTATCTTACACATGTTGGAGTTATTGCCTCGGTGTTAATTCTTCTAAAGCGTGTGAATATAAAGCCATACACCTCTTGATAATTGCAATCCTCTCAGGGAAGCTAAGGGCAGCCATCTGTGAATGGATGAAGAAATAATGGCGTGGTTAAGAGATGCTTGGGGGAACTAAACACATTTATTTGTGCAAAGTGCCACGTTCAGAAAGCCACAAATGAGTCGGGGACCTTTCATATGTGTGTCTCTATTTGAAATTCCGGTGCCAAGGTGAAGAAAGGAATATTTATTGTGTTTATAAATAGAGGATCATCTCTTTGAGATGGTTAAAGACAGTGAGGGAAACAAGGCAGGTTTGATGCCTTCTCTGTGTCATGATCAAACTGTCCACAGCCTCAGGATGAGGGATGCGGGGCTGTCTCGGTTTTGAAGAAGGGGAATTTCAACCTGCCTTCTACGTGACACTCTGACAGCGCCATCCCCACCTTATCTGTCCTCTTTGCCCCCCCCCACCCCACCCCCTTCATCTCCACACACACACACGCTCCCCCTTTTTTCCGCACACCTTCCCCTTCCATCATCCCCTGTGATAAGCCCACCGAATTAAAATGATTTCTTTTTAATTACCATTCACATGAAGTGCAATGTGAAGCGCATGCATTATATATGTATGTTTCATTCCACTCTGTGTGAAGATTAAACCGTTGTGGGCGAACCTTGCCTGGGGGCAAAATATACAAATGCAATTAAATTAATTTCAGTGGAGGAAAAAAAACAAGAGAAAAAGAAAAAAATTCACCCTTTTTCTCATAGTTTTTGGGAGAAAGAACAAACAAAGAAAAAGGGGATAGGAAGTGGGGTTCGTTTTATTACAAATAATGAGCAGAAAAACAATTTTTTTTACTAATTAGGAGGAACTTGTTTTATACCTTCTAGTGTCCTGAAGGGCTTATATGACAGCTGAGAATTGCTGTATGTCAGATGCTCGTCAGCAGCATATGGAGACGTTTGGCCACCTTGATTCTCATTTCATTTTAAGACAGTATTAGCATGCAGACCGTCCCTCGATTTCCTCTGAGGAATAACCCGACTGAGGTGCTTAACAAGAGTCAACTGTACTTCTTAGAGTGTATCCTGTGTATCGTGCTCGTACTGTGTGTGCTGAATTTCTGTGGCTAAATTACATGTCCTTTATATCCTTAAAGCACAGATCAATAATTTGTCTTTTGCTGTCAAGAGACTGTCAGAAAACTAGATAAGAAAGCAGATGGAACAGAGACCAATTACAGCTGGCAGATCTTGTGTCTGTTGAGAGGTCAGTAAGCTCACCTACACACCTGCCACTCCAGGCCCACGCTACCTCGCCAGAGCTGAAGCTGCACATCAAAAGGTGCACTACTTGAACTTGAAAACTTGAATTGCCCATCCTCAACCCCGAGAGACATTTGTGTCTTTCAAAACCCGAAGGGAAGCGAGTCAATCCACACATGGGCTCCTTGATGACCCGCGAGGCGTAACACGAATTCGCCCTCCCCCTCGCTGTCATGCTCTGTTTAGAAAGCGGAGACACAAAGATAACCTGATGTGTATGGATTTTCTTTTTAACAGTTGTAAGGGTGTCGAGGGTGGGGCTGTACAGGCTGCGCGAGGATTGGAGGGGTGGGGGGGCCCCACCAGACGGCGGTAATTGAAGATGACAGCGGGTTGAGCACAATGACTCTGCGGATAACAGCAATCATAACCACTATAATAATCACAGCAGCACTTCACACTCGCAAAGTTCTTAGGTAAACAAAATTACCCAGCTGACACCAACCACCTTATTTCCCCATCCTCGTTGATTGTCTGAGCTTTTCACGGCTCTGGGCCAGTGAGCCTTTCGTGACGTGAAGGCTCCCAAAAGTTGCCGTGCTGAAGGTGTTGCATGTTTTGCAGCTGTTTTATCTCCAAAGCCCTTTAGCCGTCAGCACCCCTCAGGTACTCCTCTGCTTGCTTATGTGTGTCTTGAGAGGTGCCATCAGACTAAGAGCAGAGTTAATGACAAAAGTTTCAAAGGCAATTTCAGTAAACATAATGAAAATCTGCTTTAATTGGAAAAAAAAAAAGAAGTTGTTTTTCCAAGTCAGAGAGACGTTAGATAAATATAGCTCCTGTCTAAAGGCAGTATTAGATGTCAAAACAAGTGACACAAATTGCCATTTATAACAGACATTTAAAAATAAGGGAGGCCAATTGTATCCGCCATTTGTTTTAATGGTGTGCAGCTTCAAATGAATCCTGGGTAATGTTTACTTTTATTTGTTATTACAACCTTTTTTTTTTAATTTTTACTATTATTGTGTTTACGTCTTGTCACAGCATTAATGATCTTACAGTTATAGGATTTTATATATGGTCTTAGTGGTTTGGGAATGTTTTATTTAATTAAGTTACAGCATAGTATTGAAGCACATAAACTCTCAAGCTTATCAAGCACAGCATCAGCCGGCGTTAGAGATACCTAACCTGAATTTATCTCAGGTTGCTAAACATTTTGGTTTGGTTACTTGTAACTTACTAAAATGTGAATGCAAATAATATTGGCAAATGGACTGGTTCTTATATAGCGCTTTGCTACTCTATATTTGAGCACTGAAAGCACTTTAAACAACATGCCTCATTCAGCCTTTTACACAAGCAGTCGAAGGAGGTTGGAAAGAAAAGCATCTGGACTTCTTCAAGTTTCCTTGAAGACGTTTCACATCTCATCTGAGAAGCTTCTTCAATTCTAAGAGGAACTGGTGTAGAATCCCAAATTTTAAGCGCTGTGGGAGTGTCCCCAAGAGGGTCATGGACCACCTATTGATCCTCTACCTAATCACACGAGCCAAGGTATGTAAACAGGTGTGGGTCACAATCAGCCAAGGCCAAAACCGTTGTGGCTACGTCTACACTAATCCGGATAGTTTTCTAATCTGCATTTTCCTTGTCCACACTATTGTTTTCAATCGTTTCCGAACAGTTGTTAATCCACACTGAAACGACTGAAAACGCCTACGTACGCTTATTGCACATGCGTGAAATGTAAGACGATTCGACCTGCATCATTTCTGTCTGCCGTTTATTTGCTTTCCGGCTCTTTGAAACACCGCGGCAAAATGTCAAGAAAAGGAGTTTTTTAAATGGACTAACAATGAGGTGGAGTTGTTGCTGCGAGTAACACAAAAGTACAAAGTTGCAAAAGCGAGTGAGAATTAAAGAATTTAAAGAAAAGCCATCTAGAGCATGTACGAACTGATATTAATCTTTAATAGGGCTGTCAAAATTGAGAGCAAACAAAACAACTGCTGTATAGCAGTTAGTTTAACTGGTCACATGACTGCATCATATGACTAAAATACGTCATCGTTTTCTAAAGCCTCCGCGTTTTCGCATTCCACACTGTGACGCGAAGATGGCGTTTTCAAATGCTTTTCAAAAAGCTCTGTTTCCCTTGACCAAAAACGCTGTCCCAGTGTGGACGGAAGGACAAAACGGAGAGAAAAAGATGCGTTTTCAAACAAAAACATATTAGTGTGGACATGGCCTGTGAAACCTAGCCCCACCCTATCATGTCAAATGGCCCGGGATGTGAGTGGGCGTTAAGGTGTCTGGGAAGGGATCTCAAAACTGGATTATAGATGGCAGACGGTGTTGTAAGCCACCGCCTCTGTTCAAAGATGGTCGTTAACAGTGGACATAGATGGCTTCTTTCATTCCTCTTTCAAACCATCTGTCTTCTCTGTCCAAAATGTGAACATTGGCCTTTAGATGCAGATGGACAGCTGAGTCTTGTCCCGTCGAGGTGGCTCTTCTATGTTATAACACAGAAGAGCCACCTCGACCTGGATGACTGAGAACCTTCACAGACCTTTTATACAAGCACTTTTTTTCTACACCTAAGTGCTTTCTAACGTTCTCATTCTAATGAACGTATTGGAGAGAAAATGGGGGTTTGGTATCTTGCACCGATATTTCCCAAGCACGCTGGAACAACCTGGGATCGAACCATCAATTAAGAGCGTACATAGTTTATTCGGTTAATGCAGTCGGCTATAGCTCAGGCGGTAGCGCAAAAGAGGAATGCAAGAAACCAATAAATTCATACAGAAAACAATTGCTTCACATGATTCTTGCAGGTGGTCCTACAAGCTACTGAATAATGGAGTGTACATAGACTTTTATTTCACATGACTGTATATGCTATAAATTTATTTGCCACTTTCTATAGCATCATTTACATTTACAAAATAAAGAATACATATTGAAATCAAATAAAAACTGAAAACCCTTTGTCGTCTCGCTAGGAGGAGATCCTTGAACATTGTTAAGTGTTTTGCAGGTGGGACTTTGCAGATCCAGTTAAGTTAAACAGTGACTTTTTCTTTGGGACGTAGGCATTTCAATGTCTTAATAAACCAAACATAAAATTTGCTCATTCTAGGAGCATGAATCGCAGGTTCAATATGCAAACGGATCTGTTTGCAGTAATTATAGATTGTGCATCTTGGTGCACTTGAAGCAAGCACCATCATATAAAAAGGAAACTTTTTAAGCAAAATTTATCCATGTGAACGAGTGTAAAAGAGTCAGCCGTGCCTGCCTCACGTTATGAACACATATACGCACACTCCTTATAAAAAAAAAACAATCTTCTTTCCTTATTTCACTATTAATTAATTTCTGGTTTTGATGAAGTCAAAACCTAATTGCATGTGAGTCAGAGCAAACATCTGTCCTCATCATTTTCAATAAGTTCAAGCTGTCAGGCATGTAATCAGAAAATCATCTGCTGTCAGTCATATTCCATTACAGTCAGCTCAGTTTTAACCAAGACGTGGCTTTTTGAATGTTTGATGTTGGTTTCCTTGTGTGAACAGACTGAACAGCTTCCTGACCTCCAGGACTGGTGTTGCAGTCCTATGGCGATGACAAGGAAGGAAAAAAATATGATTAATATGATTTTGTGTTCAATCACATTGCAGGTCCAGCTTTTTCCTTTTTCGACAGACAAGCATTTGAATTGCAAATTATTTATGAATATTACTGTCACCGGCAAAAGTGTTCAGCAGGAAACAAAGTTAGCCGCCTTGCAGCTTGGTGCTGATAGATGAAAGAGGTGGTGAAGTGTTATTATGGCTGGAGTGTACTCAAAGGGATGCAATGGATGGCCACTCTAGGGTCAACTCTGCTCACTCTGCCCTAGGGGAGAAATCTTCAGCTGAAGTATCACCTGCTTTGATATTGGGATGGTTGTAGAGCTTGTGCCTTTTTTTTCACCACCACACACAACTGCGTGCAAAGATAGATGGGGAAGAAAAGGACAAATGAAATGATTATAACGCATGTGTCTGTCTTGGACATATTGAAGTTGTAACATCAGTGCACACGAAAACAAACAGCGATGTTCAAGAAATATTTGAGCGTCGTGCTGTTTAATTCACATAATTAAAGCAGTAAAATTTGCAGAGGAAGTCAAATTCTGAAGAAATGAGACAGTTTTTAAATTTTCAGACTCAGTTGAGGTGACTCCAGGCTATAAAGCCAGCAAGCAACCCCAGTTTATTCTACTTACTTTTTTTCCTTTTTTTTAGAAATCTCTGTGGTTGGCGACAGTCTTCCAACACCCAAACAGCCTCCCTCCAGTCCTTTCTGGCTCTCATTAGCCAGACCAGAGGTGTAGACAAATGGTGAGAAATGAAATGGATATGCTTTAAAGTCTCGGTAATGGGTTCATGCAATGCCGTGAACGCAGCTAATTAAGGTCAGGGGAGTTCTCATCACAGGCAGTCCTACCGTTGTGTATGTTTTTATCAAGGGCTGGGCTGTCTTGCTTCACCAGAGTGAAGCAAGGAAGAATAATTATTATCACTCTCACACTATTACCAAACTTCTCAAAATGTTGTTTTGGCTTTCCTGGGCTGGCTAAACGTTAATGATGCATGATGAAATCACTTCATTGCCAAATATAGTGTAAAAAGTAAGAGAACAAACATCTGGACAAGGGTATCGATTCTATTGTCCCCGGTTAACCTCGTATGCTTATCTGTAACATGTGTAATGATGCTGTATCAATTAGTTCAACAAACAGCCCACTGGTCATTTAGGTAAAAGCTCCTATAAAATGCATAATAGTCCAGGTGATCATGCACACTAACAAGCATTAGGTCACACATCTATCATGTGTATCACTGCTTGCCTTAATGACAGATAGATGAGACCATAAGACCTGGGAGATTGCTGCAGAGGCAATTAAAAATTTGGACTCATCACAACATTGCCATCCTTTAATAAATATTAGTTTGCAGGGAAAATGAGAGGCTAACGTTAAAGCCGCAGATTCGGAGATTTATTTCTTTTACTTGCCTTTAATAACTGAAAATGGCTGATGTAAATAAATAATTGTGACAACACAATAAAGAAACATAAACTGCACCTCTTAAAATTTGCCATTAATGGTGGTGTTGTCTCCATATAAAAGGTATACAGTAAGTAAATCACCTGTGCATAATTTGTACATAAACCATAGTAATTGCATAGTCAAGCCAACACAGAAATTTCCAAATACTTGGCTGCAGGTTGCTTAGACTAAATGTTTTGGCTCCAGTCACAAATCCTCTCATCTGCGGAATTAACCTTTATTTTAATACAAGGCATTATTATCTGTTTTAATCGATATTTTAAGATGAATTTGGATTCTGAACTTTTCCACAAAGGTAGCTTTTATTTTAGATCATCTTGTGATCACATTATTCATGATCAGTCATTATATTTCTAGTTAAATGAAGCTAATTACTTTGAATGACAGCAGAAAACAGAGTTCTGCAGGGCAGCTGCTGAGCAGGATAAACCCTTTGTTTCATCGAACAGTTAAGCCCATTGACTTGTTACATTCAGACACAAACATTAAAGGCAGATATGAAACAATAGCTCATACAATAGTTTAACACGGCACAGATTTTTATTTTAGTAAATAAATATATATTTGTGTTATTTTTTTAAGTTTTCAGTCTCTAGGTGATAAGCATCAGAGTGACTTATTTTCATGTTCACAATCAAGGATCGCATTACTGTCTAATCTCACGCTCTAAGGAGCAAAGCTAGATGAAGATCTGGGAGATTTTCACTCCCAGCCTGTTTTCGAATCAACCATTAAGATCTCTGTGTTTGGTAATCCTTTGAATGTCATTCATTTCTGATTTTAATGCTAGGCTGTGCACAGAGGGACAGAGGCAGGAAAAGCTGTGCTTTGTGCAGTTCTTAGAGAAGTTGTAATGTGGAAAATACATTATCATCCGGGCAGTGTGGTAACAGTTGTGCAGAAACTCACATGCTACTTTTTTATGAAAGAAGTCTATGCAGCTTCACTAACTGAACAAATATAAAGCAGATTGTGTCTGACGGAATCGGGCATCCAGTGATATTAAGACTGTGATTTAAAAATAATTTTGATTGCTGTCCTCTTAGTGCATATAATACAAAACACAAAAAGCAAATAGTAGCTCCTTTTACTATTGCCATAAACCTTGAAAGATGTTGATGCGTCTTTTCCTTACTGCTGCTATCACTCTTACAGCTGAATGTCCAAACCGACAAGGACACCAGCAATTACATCTTTTCACTGAATTATTAAAAAGCAGGAAAACATTTTCAAAAGTGGTTACAATTTGTAAAACAAAATAATAATAATAATTCTTAATCTTGATCACCCCCTGCACCACTTACTGGGCAGGTGGTGGAGCACCTTCTCTAATTGGCTGGGTTGATCTCTAAAACACGGTGGAGGCTATGTCATGGTTTAGGGTGTATTTCAGCCAGTGTTTCTGGGGAGCTTGTCAGAAATTGGTAGAACTATGGACACAGAAAATGGTTTGATTCACCATACAACACCATCTGGAAAGTCTATGATTGACAATAACTTAATTTTTCATAGTGACAATGATTCCAAAGGCACTGCCAGTGCAGTAAAAGCCTGCAATGATAAAAAAAAAAAAAAACGCACAATGCACCTCCATGAAAGCTGCATAAGAAGTTCAGGCTGCCGTAATGCCATAACTTAAGATTCAGACACATGACCCTGAAACCAGTTTTATTACAGAAACTAGAAAATTCAGAGTTTGAGTTTAATAACAGGCAAAAGTTAGCGAGTGGTTACCTGTTTATCTCTTTACCCAGCAATGAGGGGAGTGAGCAGGCAGGCAGAGAAAGTTTAGAGAACGCGAGAGGATGAGTGGCGAAAAGTGGGCAAGCACTTGAGCAAGAGGCAAGTAATGTTAACGTTTTCTTGCAGGAGATGATCGGCTTCAGGGTTCAGTCGAGCGATTGCTGGCATTTATTTTGGCGGGCTTGAAGGTTCCAGAGAATAAGCCCCAGCCGCCTTTCGAACAGGGCATTTCACACCACGGGGGTGGCAACAACAATCTGGCAAAGAATGGAGGCTCAAGCGGGTCTTTAAATACTGCAAGAGAATGAGCAGATGGAAAACAGGTGTGACAGCTGAAGCCCAAGAACCCAGAAGGGCTCCGCCCGCAGGCAGGATGAGGAGCAAAAGCCAGCCCAGCGCTCCACCTGGGAGAACAAGACAAAAGCCAAGATGGGAGAGGGAAAGAGAAAAAGAACAGGAAGGACAGTGGAATAAAAGCAAGCCTGCCAGGACTATGACACAGGCTGTGCTGAACTGTAAAGATGGCCACAACAAATACTGTACAAATACAAATTTCATTAGAAATGCACAAACTTTTTGCCTTATATACCGCATTTCAATTCATGTCTGCACGTTTCAATAAATCATTGCACCCATTTAAACATTAAGAAATGAATGTCTCAAGACTTCTGCACAGTACTGCACAGTTATGAAACTGTGAGCTATGTATTTGTAATACGCATACAATACTCATTAAAAGTGCTTTTATGTGACTGTTGTTTTCCACCTTTTGATCTCAAATTTTTTCTTTAGCTCAAAAGAATCGTTAAGGAGATATTGCACAACCTTGTTTCAAATCTTCAACTTTGCAAAAGCACGTTCTTTTGAACTATCTGAAACAATTATGAAGAAAATAGTCTGTTTATTAGGATTAAGTCAATAATCCAAAATTACTATGAAAGCGCTGAATGCATCCATATCAGGAAAGCTGCAATCGGAATCTTACCATACAGTCCTGAGCCAGGAAGAGAGCTGAAGAGTTAGATAATAACACATTGTCACATTGTTTTCCCAGTGTAATTTCATAAATTATTCTAATGCAAATAGATGACAACACAAGGACAAATAATCAATAATTCAGGGAAAACATGTGTGGTTAAGATTAACTGATTGTGAATCAATTCCAGGGTTTGACGATCACGTGGAGTTCAGCTTTGTCACACAGTTGTTCGTGTTCGTAATATGAAATGATATAATAGGATTTTTAATAGGTTTGTGACTTGGGCTCTAACAGAACACACTGTGCTTTGAAGCCTCTGTGACAATAAAAAGATGAACAGACAGGGTGTAATCAGTGTGTAATATAATGCAGTGGTACCCAGCAGTTTAGATTAAATAGATGAAGGGACGCCGACAGACTCTGCAAAAATAAACTTTCTCCTAACAGTTCAGCAAAAATAGAAAAGAGGAGGCAGCTGAGAGAGTGGGAAAAGATAAGGAATGAACAAAACCTTTAGTAAATACAGTAATTTATAATATGTATGTGTGTTTCTCTGTGCGTGTGCATCAATTTAAGTACATCTAGTCAAAAAAATGGCACACCACAAGTGAGAGGGTGTGAGAAGCAGCTGCAGCCACTGTGGAGTGCATAAGGCCAGTGGTGATTAAGCTATTGTAATAAATCATATAATGTCTAGATATGGATAAGTTTCAGTGTAACAGAAGTTGTTGTGCATAGTGTTCGCTGCCATATAAGAAAGGAAATAAAGGCCCAGTTCATGCAGTGTTATGACAGCCTCCTTCTAGTCCTCCCCCTCATCACGGCTCCAAGGTTACAGCTAACGAGACAGGCTGGAGTAAGAGCGCACTGGCATTTTAACTTCTGGAGAAAACTTTCAAAGTTCATTTGAAACTCTGTAACTTAAGTTGCAATCTTCCAACAACAATGCACATAGCAAAGTAGCCTGCTTACATTATTATTTTAATGGAACCCAAACAGTTAGATTCTTACATTTCCTGCACATTTTGATGCCTCAACATCAGGGTTTTGTTAGCCGTTATAGAGGCAGAAATTACCACAAGACAAGATGTTAAAGTAACAGTAGCAGGTTGGCCCACAGCTGTGGGGGTTCAACATACAGACACAAAGAACGGCTAATTACTTGCTAAGTAACAGACTAAGGAAACACTAGAATGTCCCTCAACAAAAGTCGGACACAAACTTCTTGGACTTTTTGCTGTACCAAGCAGTAAGCTATAATATTTTGTCAGATCGTTGCATTAAAAATTCTCCAAAAGGCTCCGACAGCACAGACGTGGGGGAAAGATCCAGTTCAGTGACTCCAATTAGTGGAGGTGAAGCCTAGCTGATAGGTTCTAGTTTCCTGTTGGGACACCTGTGTACAAATGAATAAGTTTTTTATTTTTTTTATTTTCCTTTAAATCACCCCATGTAGAGTTGTCATGAGGGGGGAAATTATCCACAGAGGCCAAATCAGTATTTTTGTACCAGGCTGTAAAAATGTGTTATAATGGTGTAATTTGGGGCATTTTAAAAAGGAAGTTTCAAGGAACTGACTTGCTTTTGGAGCCAGTCTCAAGTGACCAGTTTTGGCACCTTTGTGCTGGTTGCAATTTTCAGTGCTGTAGATCGCTGCTTGGTTGTGCATGTCAACACCTTGTGGTGCTGAAATTTAATGAAGTATGTGAAGTGTCATTAGTAATTTTTATGATAAAAAAGTTGTATAAAGTTCTCCAAGGTCTTTAGGTTGAGTTTTACATGTGTAATATAAATGTACACTGCACCACTAAACAGCCACGTGTGAACATAAAAATGTGTTTTCTGTATGGAAGTAAACTCAGCTCACTCTGCAGAAGCATACTGACACTGTCTAGACTCAAAGAGGGGATACTACCAATACTTTTCCTAGTAAATATTATTATTCCGTAATGTTATTCTATTAGTATTCTTGCCCAACCTCCTATCAAGTCCCTAAATCTCTTCATTTAGAACACCAAATTCCGATAGCATACTTTAATGCATGTTAATTTGACAAATACAATGTAAACTCTCTATTTTGTTGCAAGTCTGGTGGTTTGCAAGTTTTTGCTGCTAAATTCCAGGAACTGCTCAGAGCCAGTACAATCTATTATTGCCACCCAAAAGAAGAAGAAAAAAATAACACAAGCAGAGGTGCAGTAACACTGCACTGTGTGTGCTGTAATGATGCCACTTTTTCAAATTATATTTTGCTAATAAATGATCTGGCAAATAGACGATGTGGCCCATTTGATAAACAAAATTTAGCATGAATCTGTGTTGGGTTATTGTGTTCACAAACACGAAGATATATTTATTTAACATGCATATAGTGCTTCAATGGCCAAGTTTATACACTGATAACTTAATAGTGGCAGTTGCTG
Organism: Pelmatolapia mariae; assembly: GCF_036321145.2. NCBI lineage: Eukaryota > Metazoa > Chordata > Actinopteri > Cichliformes > Cichlidae > Pelmatolapia > Pelmatolapia mariae. The sequence goes on along the minus strand of NC_086228.1, from coordinate 5,024,269 downwards.
GCAGTCACTGGGTGAAATCAGTTGCAAAGAAGGCGCAGCATCAAAACCTCCTGGAGATTGCTTTGGTTTCTTAGCAGATTGTCACAGTTGACTGTAGTTTTTCATGTTTGTTTGCAAATACTTGCTAACTACAAGCCCAGCTGTTGTAAATCTTGAAAAAGTGCAACCCAAGTCAGAAATAAAGACGATCTCAGTTACTCCAGTAATGAACAATATGTCATTTATTTGTTATTATTTTAGTCAAAGGTTACACATATAAAAGCATTACCTTCTTATTCAGCATTAAACAAACAGATCTCATGAACTGAATTTTCAACACTCTTGATTTGTGGAAAAAATACAATGTTTGTTCGTGTGTGGTTTTCATACATGTATGTATTTACTTTCTTACAAAACACTGCATATCCTCTGCTTCACGTTGCATATGTTTATCTTTTAATGCTTATGTTGCTTATCGAAAATAATGTGAAACCCAGTAATACAAAGTTCCAAATAAAGTTTAAAATTAAAAAATGGAGACAGTTCAACTTCAAAGTAAAAGTTGCGCCTCAGCACTGCAGCCCACATGCTTCAAAAGGTATGTCTTTTACTTTGAAGGCAAACCTTCTCCATATCTGGTTTGTGTCAGACTTTTTATCGTTTTCCTGCAGCTCAGAGAGCAGCTGAAGGAGAAACTGCAGCAATATGCTTGCAGCCAAAGTTGTGGCATACATGTTTTTCTTTAACAACAGGTGCTTGCCTGGGAATCACTGCCTCTTTGACTGGGACTTTAACAATAGTCTTCATACCAACTGTCATAAACCTCCAGGAGCCATTCACAGCTGTCGGGGATATACATTTTTCCCCTTACGACCAGTGGTTGCCAGATGATTGCACACCAGTCTCAAGGCCTTTGTGACTAGAGCCTTTTTCTGTTGATTCTACACTTTCACCATGATTGTCACGCATCCAAAATGACAAAGATGGTTTGTGGTATTGTGACTGCAAAAGCTTAACATATGATAACGATGCAAAAAAGAAAACAAATCCTTTTAAAGGGGCTTTTTTAGAGGTGGGAAGTAACCAAGTAGAAATACTTCATTACTGTACTTAAGTAGAATTTTCAGGTATCTGTACTTTACTTGAATAGTTTTTTTTCCTGACTACTTTGTACCTTTACTCCCTGCATTTTTAATCAAATATCTGTACTTTCTACTTCTTACATTTTCAAAACAGTCTTGTTAGACTTGCTTTAACATATTTGAATTATTATTTCATCACTGCAAGCCTCCAAACATCAAACCTATTTGAGCCTAAACACACATGAAAGGCAGCGCTGTTCCCGTATTAATCACCAGAGGATGTTGCATAAAAAAAGATGACTTGTGCCGAAGTCAGGGGTTAAAAGTGAGATGGTGGGGGGGGGTTTGTTTTTCGCCACAACACCGGTGTCCGTAAGTTGCGGTACTTTGGCATCTAGCTAGCACTACTGAAGAGGAGTGCGCATAAAGGGAGTGACTTTTTTTAAGTGTCTGGTAATTTCAAATGCAGCATTTCATTCAGCTCAACAAACATCAGCAAACATACAAACTGTGTCTTGCTAGCAAAAGGTCCAGCTGCTGAATTTTACAGGGAGGAAAGGAACGAGAGCTAGCTTCACCCAGAGATGGAGAAAGATAAGAAAGACAGGACAGGAGAGGAAGAGGGGTTAGATTTAAAGGTAAGGACTGCTCAGTGGCATTTAATGTAAGTTGTTTTTAAATCAGTCTGTACATGTTTTTTTTTAAACTGAGGAAGGCTTACGATGTTATTTAAAGTTTGCATGAAAATCCTCTGCAAGTTAGTACAAGATAAACAGGTTAGTTTGCTGTACTGTGATGGATTTAAAGTAAAGAACAGTGTGTGTGACTGGTGCACAGTGACTGTGGTTTTATGGCCACAGTTAGGTTATATCAAGTGTAGCAGATATTTTAGCTGATGATGCTTAGATCCATTGACTGAATTCCACCTTCATACCAACTTTATACCATCTAGAAAACAGACAGCATAAACAGTGTACTGTCAGTGTAGAGGATGGAAATCAGCCAGGGTACTCATGAAACATCTGTTGACATCTGGTTGAATTCAATTGTGTGCATCCACAAAATGCAGCAGGTCAGCTGATCACAGCCTGTACACTCAGAAAATCTACTGGAGCTCGCAATAGAAATTATTGAATTAAGTTATGATTCTTTTCCCCACACTGAGCCATTACAACCAATTTTAGGGTTCCCCCACCTTCTGAATCCCACTTTAACCCCTGACTGTACACATTTTCCTGTTTAGAGGCAAAGTCCCCCTCTACAATGTAAGCAACAGACAATAGAGAGATTTTTTTTTATTTTCCTCCTTTTTCTTCAGATTCAAGTTGAACACAATTAGAATTTTAAAAAGTTAGACTAAATTTTGTGTTCCCATCTACTGATATTATTTTATCATTATCTTAATATAGAACAAGGGTCAGTTAGCGTTGCACAAAAATAGAAACATCCTCCAAAGAGTTACTTTTCACTTTCTTACTTTGAGTAGATTTCAGAGCCTGTACTTTTTTTCTTTTACTTAAATAAGTTGAATCAGTGCTTCAACTTTTACTGGAGTATGTTTTAACAGTAGTGTTTGTACTTCTACTTAAGTGCAGAATGTCTGTACTTTTGCCAGCTGGTTTAACTTTTGTATGGTCTGTTTAATTCTAACAGACTAGTTTGTTTACCTTATACTGGGCCTTAATGAAGACCCTCAGTTCAGCCGTCGTCATGAAACTAGACATTTTTTCTCCTCTCCATTTGAGGCTGTGACCCATAGACACTCAGTACTTACACTGGATTATAGTCCAACATAGAGATGGATTTACATTTGCATTCTAGTTAAAATTACCTTTGGAGGAAAAACTTCACTTGACTTGCAGAATGTATAGTCACATAGTATGCACAGGAATAATTAGAATATGTATAGGGATCAAACTTGCCTACAACAATCTATGTAAATGACCCATTTTTGCATCAATCTTTTTCTTTGTGTGTGCAACCCATGCTCATCAGTAATATTGACCATAAGACTTCTCACTGTGAGAAAAAATGTGGGCATGTTTAGGAACACCGCTGTCAGTGCTGAAAGGTATCTTGCTAGGGGGTCTTTCTAATTAAACTGGTGCCCAAACCAAGGCTGTGGGAGTTTGGGCATCTGCTATGCAAAGTGGCTTGAATCCTCCAGCTGCCCATCTGCAAAACTTTTCATCTGGCCTCCGTCGAAGGAGGAGGTTTGGGAAAATGCCTTTATTTTTCATAATCCCCCCTCTCTCTCTTCTGCCTTATCCATATTTCATGAAGAGCTCTGGAGGTATGAAATTGTCTGAAACTAATCCACTACTGGATATTTAGTCCCAGATTAAAATCACTCGCTTCACTGCCTCATAATTCTGTTCCTATTGATTGCCTGGGTCCAAATATAAGTCAAGGATGTACAGAACAATTTTCCCGGGTCTTTCTGAAATTCTATCAGCACGTCTTCTCTGCACTGAATTCATGCAAATGCTGCCATCCACAGTGAGCATTTGTCAGGCTTTTGCAACTTAGCACTGCTTTTAGTTTGTTTAGGTTCATGATTTAAACTTGTTCTACACCCCTATTACTCAAGAGTCACATCCGCACACCTACGCCACAGTTTAAAGAGAATTCAAGCAAACCTGACTACAAACATGAATAATCCCTAATGATCAAATTAGACAGCGCGAAAGACTTGAATTTTTGAAGTTAGGGATTGTGTGAGGCTATTGTGATATGTTAGTGACACTCAGGAGAAGATCAAACTGCCGTTGCCTAAAGAAAAAGTGTAGGTCTTTTCCCACAGGGCTGTAAAAGAGCCCTATCTGTCAAGAACATTAAAAAAAATCCAAGGGGCCTCAGATCTTACACTAATTAAATCTACCATAAATAGTCATATAGGGATTTTTTTAGTAATGTTACATATTGTTTTTTCTAAGGCACATTTTCTCCTCACACAGACTGTCGCTGCTTTTTTTCTTAAAAACAATCATATCAGGCAGGAAATTCTGTACAAGATGATAACATCACCGCACAGTGAAATCAGTACTAACACAGTCTTCAACAAAGTCTTCAATATATAGAAGAGACTAATGTAAGCACTTTCTGGTTGGCTGGTATAAGCTGCTGCTTGTCTGTCTGGAACTTGAAGCCCCACAGGATCTTAACCCTGGTATTCAACTTTCTGAGGTGTCTCCGACTGGAATTTGGTGGCACAGACAAACCTGTAGACTATCCCAACTGCTCGGCTGTTCCTCTGAGTTTACGCTGTCAGAAATTGCATCTTGCAACGTGCTACCATGTGCTGTACTGCCCATCGGCGTAACTTTGTGCTGAACATTGGGGTGGTCAAGATCTATGTCTAAAAAAATAAATAAATCTGGGTGAATTCCCAGATGATTAAACATGCAACTATTTTGCTGGTAATACCTGAAATGAGTAAAGAAAATCAACAACCTATTTATGCAAGATAATTCATAATTTTATTGAGGGGGTTATATTGGTTGGGTCTGATTATTGGGGGGGGGGGGGGGGGGGGGGGGGTCCATAACCCCCCTAACCCCCCTGGAAATTACGCCCCTGGTACTGCCTCACAGGCAACTTAGCCTGAAACTTCCTGCATCTCCAGTTATTAGGACATCCTCTTGTGCTGCCTTGGTCAAAAGCATCCCTGCAGTTTTTAAGCCACTGGTAGAATTCCTTCATGCCACCTACTTCCATTATTGGAAGTAGCTTACCATTTGGACTTGGTCTTGTATGATATTTCATCATCATCTGTATTCACCTATCTGAAGTACTCTTAAAGCAGTTCACCCTGTGATGTTGCATGTTGCTGATATATTCATAGATGGTCACAATTTCATCTTGAATCAGGCTTTGACACTCAAACTGTTGACCCCCCTCTTTTCATTGCTCAGAGTTTCAGGGTGCAGTATTTCTATCTGTATCTGTTCTTTGTAATAAGTTAACTGAGGGGGTCAAGCCTACACAAAACACCTTGGTAAATGCTACATTTGATGGTGACTTGTGCAATGACCTTGAAGCTGGCCTCCTGTGTTGTTTTCCACAGCCACACTGAGCTCCTCATGAAGTCACTGCACCGTTAACCTTGTATAATTCCTAGTATAGTATCAGTGACTCAGTGCCCCACACAAGTATCCTTGTATGGCACGCTGAGTCATGCGCTTTCTTGAAGATAATCCAGGCTGTGCTCAGGTTGGTCTGACTAGTCTTACAGTGTGGTGCACTGATTTCATCCACAAGAAGCTCCTATTTTGGCCCTCTGGGTTTTCTCTCCAGTGTTGTTCTGAGCTTTGTCGGTGTCCACAAATTCCTGACAACCTCTGAAGGGCCTCTTCCTCCCTTTGCCTACGGCATGAGTCATTAGGGATCTTCACTTTCTCTACACATTCAGCCACCAGAGGGGTAAATGATAAAATGGTAAATGGACTGATTCTTATATAGACTAGTTGGTTGTCTCCTACCCTTGTCCAAGTCCTGCCCATGTCCAGTCCTACCAGTTTGATTTGCCTTGAGTTTTATGGTTCTCCTGCACTTTAGCCACCCGTGTTCCATATTTTTTATTTGTGTTGGTTCACTTGTTATTGTACTGCAATACCTTTTCTTGCTGTCTCCATGTTCTGCACGGTCAAGATCATATAAAAGGAAGCGATGTCAAGACAACTAGAGTCTAGTCTAGTCTGTCGACATGTTATATAGTTGTATTCCTCTAAAAACTGAGTGCTTTCATGGGCCTTCTCAGATTTGTGTTGCTGCTGTTTTCTTGCGAGGTACTCTCCAACACACCATTCATGAGACTCAATTGTCGGAAAGCTAAAGATGGAGATGTGTTGATGCATGCCTGCCAGAAAATTACAGTCCAACTATTCAGTGCCAAAAGCCACACGGGCACGACAGGTGAAAACTGAATGAAACGCCAGGAAAAAGAGATGATGAGGGAGTAATAACTGTGACAAGTTTGAAATGAAACCAAATTCAACAGAACAAGCCTGACGAGAAGTGAAAGGAGCGTAATCTATAAAAACTGCACTAATAACAATTAATTAGAATTCCAACTAAACATTTATAATAAAATATAGGCTAGAAGAAGATAAACACTCAATTTCATTAAACCACAATAACAGCCGTTGTTGTTGTTGTTGTTGTACAAGCCAGTGTTGAAATTCTGCAACAACCACTAGCTTATCTTTGTCTACATGGAAAAAAAAGTGAAGCAATTTTTATGTGCACTTGATTAATTATGGAAATTAGTATTTGTTTGCTTTCCTCGACTCTTTGGTGCAATATTCTGGCTGCGGATTGATTTTCATCAGGCACCAGCTAGAGTATCATGTCTGGTGTAATACAAGCACTCTTGTCTCCAAAGATTTTTCAATGTATGAAGAGTTTGGCAAGTAAACAAAGGAACAGGTGGCTGGCTGCAAAGAGGCAAAGGAATAATACCACATCCAGAGTACATGAATTCATGTGTGTTGGTTGCTCTGGGCTCCCAAGCTCTTAAATCCTCACTGTGAGCATGGGTCTAATAACCATGTTTAGCCATCTCGTCAACTTCAAAAACATCTGAAAGCTTTGACAGAGATGCTGTTGCAGTGATCATTGTTTTCTTTTTCTTTCTTTTTTTTTTATCTTCACTCAAAAACTGCAGATCTACTTTATTTTTTCAGAGCACAGAAAAAACAACAGACTCAACATAGTCTGATTATTGCACAATGAAAACTGTTACATTTTGAGCACACCTGCTTTTGACAGACAAATTAGAAGTGCCTATATATACAGTATATGCAGTTTCATCATGGTATAATTTACAAGCTATTCATTCTATGGCTTCTTTGTCAATTGTAAGTCAAGTGTAAGGCTGATGGATGATGTATAACAATGTTATTTAAGATAGGTGCAAATGTGCATTATTGTCTCTTTATAGTCTTATTGTTCTCCAAATGTTGCAGATTTCATGGTGCAATAAAAGTTCGGTGCCTCTCTACATTTTTTGGGTTTGAATATGTGTGTATTCTTGTTTTTAATCAGGGAAGAACTTTAGCCATATTAGCATCTTCAGATGATATTGTTGGCTTTCCTCATTGGTTGTTCTGTCACGTTGTCCCAGACTAAGATATCTCTAGTAGTACAGAATAAATTGTTATTCATATTTGGTTTTTGTAATAATAATAGTAATAATCTGTGTATTAGAGTTTTCAATGTGTTAGAATTTCAGACTATATATATATATATATATATATTACATTATGTTACATCATCACCTTTCTACACATATTAATTCTTATTGGAGCTCGTCTCTCATTTTTTTTTATCTGTTTATCATAGTTTTTCTTATTGTGCATTAGTTTTATTTAGCTATGGTCTTATTTTCATCAGAAAGAAAAAGGTCATTGTTGAAAATTGCTGGTGAGCGAAATTAACACTGGCCATCACCTGTTTTGCAACCGGATTGTAATGATTGAGGGGAAGATCTGACCATGAAGCCTTGCACTCCTTGGCTGTTGTTATCCACTAAGCATACCTTGAATAATTCTCCTTGCTGACTTTTAGAATGACCACAGTTTACAAAATAAACCTAACCTTTTATTCAGTATGGCCGAAATGAGTGAAGTAAACATTTACCGAGGTCATAGCTGAGGGGTTTTTGCCCAGAAACTTCTATTAGACCAAAGATTTTTGCAACCACACATCTTACCCCCTGGTGGCCATTAAAAAGAATGCAAGTAAGGCACTTCCACATTAGCTTCACTTAAGCTACATTTATGTATTTATTTATTTTGCTGTAAATAGACTGAACCTAAACAACTATGAAATCAACTATTTAAGCTTTTAAAAATGTATATAATAGAATTTGAAAAAGAACTGATAAAACAAAAAAGTGTTTTTTAATTATTAATTTTTCAGTTGACGGATATGCAGGTCCTTTGTGATTCACCAGGGGGAGCTGTAGCACCTTCTACACTACTATTTCCCATTATGTCCTTCAATTAAATTTTAGGATCACCTCTTTATAAATGATATAAAAAGGGACTGACCCTGGCTAAATGACCTTCAAATTTGATATAGACTGAGTATTTTCTTTGTCTCTAACACACAGACCTATATATGATCTGCAGTGATCGCATATGTGTGTTGAGGGAGTAGGCTGCGTTTCCAAATGTTTAAAATTTTACATTTTGTAAGTGTGCCATAAATTCCAATTAGAGTGTAGAGATATTAAACTGTGTTCTTAGATACATTGATGTGCTTTGCAGTGTTCTGCTGCACTTCCAGTGACTCCCAGTCACAAGGCAAGCCAACAAGGACCCATTTACTGCAGGTACTTAATCTGAATCTGAGTGTGGCGCTTGTGTAACGATGATACTTAAGCAACACAATAACATTAAATCAAGCCAGAATCATTACTTGCTTTTCACATTGGGTCAAGTTTGTGGGTCAACCCTTTATATAACTCGTAACAAAACCAACAGAGCCAAAAATTCATCTTGTTTGTTGGCAAAGTCACTTGACTTTATTCTCATTCAGTGAAAATATAAAGCAGAGCACACCTGATTAGTATAAGATGCATTACAGAGAGTTTTCTTAGCTGTGCTGCTAAACTCATCCAGAAATGACCAGACCCACCAATAAAAACCAGAAGCTCCAAACTGCTGCAACACACACACTAAAGTCAGATTAACAACAAAATCCCATGAGTTAGTATACCGCAATATAACTTGGTGTGAAAAATGTCTTAACCATGTCCCAGTAAGCTGATGCATGGCATGCTGTATGCTCTAGCCCTTGAATTCTCACACATCTGGATTTCTTAGCCAGTGTTAGGCATCACTGACACGTCTCCAGCCTCTGTGTTTTACTTTAAAATCTGCTTGACAGTTACTTCAGTAATACTTACTTATATATGCTTGATTTTTTTGAAATGACAGCCAAGTTCAAATCTGTCATGGCACGATAATAAAGCACACACACGTCAGCTTCCCTGTAAAATTTCAGCAGCTGTCTATGTTCGTATGTGTTTTCATTTGTTGTGATAAAAATGCCTCTGGGTGCAAAAAAAAAGCATAAACAATGCATGCAATTTTCCTATGCCATCTCCTTATTAGTTATTTTGCCTGAGGACTATGTGACTTTGGCTTTCTGACAGATTATTTATTTCCTACATGATTTTAATGCTGCTATTTTTGCTATGTGTGTCAGCATGAGTAAGAGGGAATCCCCTGATGAAAGGAGATTAAAAATGTAAATATGAACCACTTTACACACTCCATATATGCTGTACGATAAACTGCTTCAGTTACTTTATGGCTGATTTTTGTTTACGGCTGATTTTAAATGTATTTATAGCTATAACCCAAAGAAACACAATAAAAAGTGTCAAAACATTTTAGAGTGTTGCTATGGAGTAATCTACTTGAGAGGATAAATTTGCAGTTTTCAGTTTGTGTTCTGCTGTTGTGTGTGCTGGCTCCTTTACATGTGTATTGGACAGTACTTCTGCCACTAAACTGGAAGTATGTAAAGCTCAGCAGTTTGGCAATTATGACACGTTGAGCCCAATTCAATTTCAGTGCTTCAAAAGAGAACGAAAGGGGGAAAGCCAAGCATAACAACAACCGGAATAGATGAGACAGATGACATCAGGGATGGACTGGAAATGAAAATTGGCCGTGCACTTTATTATATTTGTAGTGCAGCTGCGGTGTATTATAAAAGTAGAAACATTCGACAGTCAGAAATCTGCAGTCAGAATTTACACTTAATGTTTGACAGACCATGGAAAAGATATGAATTTCCATGAACCAGAAATGGATGAGAGACCTGTTATTACTGAGTTTCCGAGGATCATATCTTTGCTCGGGCTTATTAAAGCACAGTTATGTATGAATCCTCAAAATGAAGGGCTTGGATGAATATTTGTTGTCCAAATAAACATGTCGCAACAAGCCGCCTGCTCTCAGAGTCCTGCGATTTTCAAGTATTAACCAAGAGCTGAGGCTAGAACAGCTAGTACAGTGTCAGAGATTAGGCTAAGACATGTGGCCACTTTATTAGGTACACTTGTTTAATGCAAATGCAACTCAGTACATGCAGGTTTACTGAGAATGATCTGAAGGACAGAAAACATCCAGTGAGCAGCAGTTCGCTGGGTGAAAATGTTTTCGCAGGTCAGAGGAGAATGACCCGATAAATTAATGGGAAGATAACAGTAACTCTGATTGCTACTTGTTACAACCAAGGTATGCAGTAGAGCATCTCTTAATGTAATGCGTGTAAAGCCTTGAAGCTGATGGGCTACAGCAGCTTAAGACCACACTGGATTCCACTGCGGTCAGCTAAGAACAGGTAAATGTGACCAAAATTCACACGAGCTCACCAGAATTAGACAAAAGAAGACTGGAATAATGTTGCCTGATCCGATTTTGGTCTTGGTGAAACATTTGGACCTTAGAGTCAGATTTAGCTGATGCATCCTGCCTTGTGTCAGTGGTTTACTGTTCATGGTGTAACAGTGTAAGAGATATTTTCTTAGCAAACTTTGAGCCCCTTAGTACCAACAGAGCATCGTTTATTACCTCAAACTAGTTTCATGAACACGACAATGAGTTCACTGAAGATTTCAATCCAACAGAGGTCATTTTGGATGCAGTGAAACAGGAGATTCACATGTGCAGCTGTCAGATGTGCAGCCAACAAATCTGCAACTCTGTGATGCTGTAATGTCAATATAGACCAGAAATCTCTGAGGAGTTTTTCCAGAACATTGCAAAGTGCTGAGCTGTTCTGGGTCCAACTCGGTACTAGAAAGGTGTAGCTAATAAAGTGGCTTCCTGAGATTGATCACCAAAATGTGGTTCTGCAAATAAAGAAAAAAAAACAATATGAATTTAAGACCCAAGGAAAGATCCATGGAAAATATCTTAATTCATCATCATGTACTGCTAATCAATGGACATTTTTCAATGCATCTATTTTGACTTGTCACAGCAGGAAAAACACAGGTGGAAGTAATGATTGCTCAGTTTCAGCGAGTGTCCCAGTACGACCCCCACCCTCACCCCCATAAATTTAATATAAACACTGTTTAATACACACTAAGCTGCATTCTTTATCACAAACTGTAGGCAGCTCCACAAGGTTAATAAAAGAACTAATCTTATGAAATGAAGTAAACATGTCATAAATGCTTTTGTTGTATATCACATTATAATCTTTTTCTTTTCTAGTTAGAACTTTTTTTTATTCCAAAGAAAGAACTTTACTCTTTGGCCTTTCTAAACTCATTATGTTCTTTTAATTTGTTCGGTTTACACAGGGACATGAACTCCTATTTTTAGTTGCTTGCTGTGACTTCAATAAAAACACAGCAATCTGAATTTATTTGCAAACTAATTAAGAGAAGATTTAGTCAAGAAGTAAAGAAAGTTGGCTGACAGACATATCGATCTATGATCTCTGTATAATCCTGCCTAAGGACCACTGCTGCTCTAAAAATTTCAAAATTAACACTGAGTTTTATTTTATTTTATTTTATTTTATTTTATTTATGTAGGGGGATGTTTTTGCTTCTTTTTGCTTGCTACCAGGTGTGTTTGGAATATAAAAAGATGCAATCAGAATGTTCTAGAACACAAAGTGTGCACTTACCCGCAGGTAATTCAGCAAATCTCTGAAATTGCCTGCACTTTATCTAATTTGTGCCATAATTAACAGGTTGGAGTCAGATTTATTGCCACGTTATTTAATAACCATGAAAATCCAAAACTGTGGCTGCACAGTGTCATTGGAGATGTTCTCCCGTGTTGTGTGTGGATACAGAGGCGGTGCTTTTCAGTAACCACTTTGTACTCTAGTAACTCACCGACTGTTGTCCACTGTTTTTGTTCAAAGACGCCATTCTAGGTGAGAAATGGCAGAAGTAAAGCAGCCTGGGGCGTGTTTAACAAAAGCAATTTGCGACAACATTTAGTATAACCTCAAATCATAGCAGCAAATGCTGATTCACAGGCTGATTCACGAATGATTATTGCTCACAGTTTGCTGAAGTTCTTGCATGAGTCATTTTTTTTAATGGCTGTAAAATGTCAACATTAAAACGAGAGATGTTAATCTCATGTCGCAAACCACATTAAGATGGACACCTCTCTGGCTTGCCTTCATCAGAAGAGGTCTGCAGATGTGCCGCTGTTTGCATCCTACACATCAGCAAAGCTAAATGAGCTGTAGTTTTTATGATGAACATGCATGTAGATCTTGCATGTAGTAGGTCTGCAGGTCTTTAAGTGAACTGGAGCTCTGAGCAGTTGCAAACCTTAGTTAGGTGACACAGGCTATCAGTCACACTCAAACTCTATCGCTCAGTCAAGTAATGTTTAAATTAAGCTGCTGCGTGATGTATGACAGATGCTAAAACTGAACTATCCTATTATGCACACTGTGCAGCTTTGCTATTCCTAGCTGGTTTAAGGGGGGGATAATGCAGGATGTCACAGCTCACGTCCCGAAGGGGAAAATTAGTTTTTCTTGTGAAATATCACACAATAAGCTGAAAGGATCAAGCATCTGACCAGCTCTGTCATCAGGTTTGACATCCGGGCATTATGATGTTATTTATTGTAAAGTTGCCACTCTGGTGATACGTAAAACAAATCCTTCATCGCGAGACGTTGCGTTGAATTCCAAAAAGCGGTTTACCGCCGGGAACTTTCAGTGAGGTGAGCATAACAACCAGCTGATGGATGCCTGCCTTTCCAGATGGCATGAAAAAAGCTAACCTGAGTTTGTCCTAATGGCACCATGCTCTGATGAATACACATCCAGTAATAGAATGTGTGTGTGTGTGTGTGTGTGTGTGTGTGTGTGTGTGTGTGTGTGTGTGTGTGTGTGTGTGTGTGTACGTGTGTGGGCATGTGTTTGTGCCTCTGTGAGCTCACATGGCTCATAAGAAATCCTCCATAGGGATAGGTTCCAGCAGATTGGGCTGCCGTTAGGGAAAGCACCGCCACATCCAACAATTTAGTACTGAGCCTCGATTTCCTCTCAGGGCTCGCGATGGTGTTTGTTTTTCCTAAACACTGTTTACTTTCTGGGGTATGTGTGCACATTTGTGTTTATATTAGTTTTTCATAGATCTGACACTAAAATTGGATGCCTAGCAGTAATAAAAATTAAATCCCCGTTGACTGTCATGCCATGAAAAATAGATTATCCTCACAGAGGCTAACTGACAAAGTTTGTTTCAGGTCTTTTTATTTCAGGTAATGTTTGCAGTGACTCATCTCTCAGTGTCTACTATAAGCATTATGAATGCCAAGACCAATCCTTCTACATAATTCACTATACTGTACTGCAGCTGATACATTATAACCTCAAACCAAAGTGGAATGATAATGCAGTGATGTGCAAATCTTACTGAATTGAGAAAGACAAGACGTCACATGTTGAGACTGAGAATTATTTTTAATGCCTGTAACCCCTTTCATTAAAAAAGCTGGGACAGCTGCAAAATCTTGCATAACCGCTTCTTTAGCAAGAGTCTGTAAGTGTTTGGAAGCTAAGGAGAGGCGGTCCAGGAGATGTTTGCTTGGTTTAGAATTTCAGGATTTTCAGGGCCTCCTCTGACGTGTTTTTGTTTCTTAGATTGCCATGTGGTCAGAAGGTGACAGGGCTGGACTGCAGGCAGGCTAGTTGTCATGTGGAGTCTTTTGCTCCAGAGCAATGCTGTTGGAATATATGCAGAATGTAGTTTGGCATTGTCTTGCTTAAATTTTAAAAAGCCTGTGCTGGAAAAAGTTGTTGTATATGCTGCTGTAAAGCCTGTATATATTATTCAGCATTAACAGTGCCTTCACAGATGTTACCTATGCCATACACACTAACCAACCTCCATGGCAACATTGATGCAGGCCATTAAATTGTAATAAAAAGCCTCTCTTCTTTATAAAAGATTTATCAGTGTTTTCCATGAAGAATTTCAGATTGATTGCTCTGTCCACAGGACAGTTTTCCACTTTGCCATTTTTTATTTTTTATTTTTTTTGCATTTTATTTTTGATTTCTTTGCATGGTTGAGGGAATTTATGGGTGCAGCCAAAAAGCTGTCTATACTGGCAATGGGCTTTGTGTGTGTGTTCAAGTGTTCTTGAATCTGTTTTTAAATGACTGTTGTTTGAGGACTCAAGTTTAAGGCCATTCAGTATAGCTCTGAACTCTTGGTCACTACATCTTTTAATGATATTATGAAATGTAGATAACAAAATCCAAGTTTTTTGCAGTTTTATATTGAGCAATGGTTTTCTTAATACACACTTCTCTATTTTACTGTTTATTTTATATATGTTTTTTTCACAGTAGGGCTGGAGTCTGTCCCAGCTAACTTATGGAGACAGATTCACTCTCACATTCACACCTTCCAATTTGGACTCATGTAGAATCACCAATTAACCTAACATACACATCTTTGGAACGTAGGAGGAAGCCAGAGTGCCTGGAGAAAACCCACGCAGGCATGCGGAGAACATGCAAACTCCACACAGGAATTCTCCGGCCAGCCGGTGGATTCAAATTTCTTGCTGCGAGGCGACAGTGCTAACCATCACACCACCATGCTGCCCACACTGCAGCATTTATAGCTGAAGCTAGTTTGCAGTGCCCATCCCTAGCTGAGGTTTTAAAACACAAACGGGGAAAAATCAATCACATGCACAATCTATACACACACTGGAAAGCACAGACTGCAGTATAATTTAATAAAATAAACAAATATAAAACAAGAGGCAGCAGATTATTCATCTCTGATTGATTACATGATTGATTGCACTTTAAAAACCGCTTCAGTTTAATGTAAAAATGGTCCTATCAGGGTCCAGTTTGAGTTCTGTAGGTGGAGAATTCCACATGCTGATACCCTGAAGAGAAATGAGAATTTCCATAACAGTACCTTGCATTTTCCAATAGATCCTCCCTGCGGCACTGAACCCACAGCTTTAAGAAGAACCACGAGGTCAGTGAAGCACCTGGGGAGCCCGATTATGTACGCATAATAATTTTAGATTAGTAAATGTAATGAAATTATCAAAACTTAATACAGTTAATTTGTTAAGAACACTGCAGTGGTGTAGCCTTGCTGGCTTCTTATTCTGACTTTTAACTGCCTGACTGTATGTCATCATAAAGGGCCTAATTGTTCTTTTTAAACCTAATTGTGTTACTAACGTGTTGGAAATTAACTTAATTAGTTCTCAGATGTTCCATCACTTTTTTTTTTTTTTTTTGAGGGGGATGTTTTTTTGTTTTGTTCTTTTTTTTAGTAATTACACAACTTCTCACTTTTTCCATCTATCTCTAAACTCTTTGCAATTGAATCTGTTTTTCTTATTGCATTTTACAGGGTGTCACAACTTTTTTTGGAAGCTAGTTTGTATTTCGGATCAGTTAATCACTCATATTGGAAGATGCTGGCCAATCAGTTAAAGAGAATTAAGTAAAAGGTCAGAAGGTCATTTAACATTTTCTTCTATGTATATTTGCCAAGCATCTTGTTCCCAGCTCTTCTTATTCATTTTTTACTTATTTGTTTTTCAAAGGCTGGCTTTTTTCCCCTGCACTTAATGCAACTTTCTTCTTTGGCCTCATCAGCAAATATGAAAAAAAAAATAAAAATCGGTCCCTCTGGGTATGAAGTAGGTCAAACTGTTAGTGGTTAATTTGGGCTTGGCTCAGACAGGCTTGAAACAGCACTTTTTTTTTTTTTGTTCACTTAACTCTCTCTCACTCTCTGGATAATAGATGATGCTGTCCAAAGCCCTTAATCTTGTAATATTGCCATATTCCAAACTTAAATTTTTCGAAACTATAATTTCATGCTCTTGGTTAATGTGAAGAGCAATTATTTGGACTGCATTGTATAATAAAAACACACACACACACGCTTTTATGTACTGCGTCATTAACTCCAGATAGTCTAATCTGGGATATAAAATGAAGTGTCAGACACCGAGGGCTCACTGCGTTGTCGCTGCCGCTATACATGCATTGTTGATGTTGTTTCCAAAACTATCATGCTGTGTGTGCAGCACGTCACTCACTTGTCATGACACTTCAGACTCAATATGTAATCACCTCACCCACAAGGATACTCCTGTCATTTCGCCTTGTCTGACACACCAACATCTCCATTCAGTATTTCAGATTTAGGACGCATAACAGGAACGATTAAAACACTGGACATATTAAAAGTTTACAGCCACCCACCTCACACTCAAGCTGCTGCCCTTTCTTCGCTGTTCAATCCGTCAACGTGGCTGGTTAATATAGAAGAAAATTTAATCTGCAGCAGCTCTGTTGCTCAAGCCGTACACTTGCACTCTCTTAAACAAAATGACCACTATGGATGACTTTCCAGTGGCTAACAACAGGAATCTGAATACGAGCGAATATGAATGATACTACCTCTACATTGTTGGGTTTACTGAGAGTTTAACATTTAAAAGTGTAATGTTATTTACCCATGTTAAAATAAGGGTTTAATTAGAAAGTCTGATTTAGTGCTGCAAAGATAATTACTGTTATTTGGCTGCTAATTTGAATTCAGTCTTACTTGTTTCCTCCATAAAGTTTTAATTATGCCTTACTCTATATCATAGCTAGCACTGACTGCACAGTATATGTCAGTAATCCACAGGCAATTCAAAAACTAATATAGTTCATGTTGTGCAGCTCAGTGCTCTGCATATTTTAGTTTTTGATTGACAAAGACATTAACCACTCGAGAAAGAATGATGTCTTTTTTCTCCAAAACACATTTCCCCATAAAAATCTGAAAAAGTACAATCACTGCAGCTCTCCTCCTCACACAGGACAGGTCACAGCCTTTAAAATGACATTACCTCTTTTATACCACACAGATGATTTACTGCCAGTGGCCACTGACTTTTACACATTTAAGCACATATATTAAAATTTCATGTTTTCAGACTATGTAGCCCTAAGCCTGGGTGTCTCGAATGTCTTCAAGTGTTAAAACAACTCAATCCTTACAGCCTGACTAACAAACTTAAAGTATGTAATGATTTCCTTTCTCTCTGAAAAATCCTCGCTACGGTATTTGCAACATACCACTCCGACTAGCACAAGCATCCACTCATTTTATATTTGTGACACCATAACTACACATTAATATAAAATAGGATGACACAATGAAAATGTGTTGACATTAATGCGGTACATCTTCAGACATGCGTGACTCGGAATCACTCCAGTAAATCACAGTGATATGTAGCCTGCACAATAAAGACAGAATCAGCTCTAAAGTTTGTCAGTTGCATTAAACTCTGAACTGTGATTTATGAGATCCAAAGTTAATGCAGGCAACAGGAATACCGCACAGATGGGCTGTAACTTAGACGCTAAGTGGCGTATATTGGCTTTAATAGACTGAAAACTGTCTGTGACTGTAGACTCCTTTGATTTAGATCCTTTTACTGCCCCAGGTCTCAGGTGCTTTGCTCACAGTCAACATTAATAGGGATGAATTAGACCTTTATTTCTTATTTTACTGTTTAGGGGTAAAATGCTCTGATGCTGAAAATCTATTTTACTTTGTTTATTATCACAAAATCAAAATTTTCTTTCTATTTCTTCTAATCCAATTCCGGTTTGGTTACCCTATTGGAATAGCACAGTGAACACTAGCACCGATTAAAACACTGCAGTACGTCATCCCTTCCATTTAGCACTAAAAAGCCGACTTTTAGCTCAAGTAGTTTGATTCTTTACTGCATAATCTGCAAATCACATTAACAACTGTGAATATGGAAACAGAACTACATATATCCTGCTAAAATACTCTAGATTTGCATTTCTAGATGGCACAAGGTTGGTGGATATAGCCCACTTTATGTGCAGCCATGATGACATATTTGTATCAACGAAACAACTACAAATGTAAAGATATATAATATGAAAATATAAATTTTTAAACAATAAGAGACAGCCAGAGAGATTCTGAGCCAAATGAGACTCAATTATTAATTAAGAATTAATTATTTTCATTGATGGATAAAAAGAATACAATTAAATGGAACTGGAAATGTATTTGATTGATCTAAAAATGCTCATAGCAGCATTAGCTGGTATTATATTAATATAATAAAAACGTTTTTGCCAATTGGGTATCTATATGTAAATTATATTCCTGCCTGAGTGTGTCACATGCTGGGTTTATTTGTATGGTACTCTGGATTATCCCTGTGCCAAGCGATGATCTCTCTGGGCTTCCAGTATAGGCAGTGTAACCCTTTGGTGTGCAAGCGCTAATGAGCTTTGTAGATTCATACTATGTTTGTAACGTTAGCTCATCGGTATAGTTTGTATGATGCATATTACACTGAAAAAACAGGTAACATAACTGATATAATTGTCTACATACATGTTCCAACAAAATGTTAGCCTAAAGAAATATTTAACAAATCTGTGTTTTTAGACTTTTGATTTATTTGTGAACACATTTTGATTAATTTCTGTCATAGTTATTTTGGATGCATGAGATTAAGTGTTTCTACATGGAGAACTGCCTTGAAAACATGACTCTAAAAATCCTTATTTTTCATTATGTTAAAATCCGTAATAAAGTGTAGCATTCACTCATATGAATAAACAATGTTCCTCTAGCCTCGTTTTCGCCGTGTCTCCATGGTGCCGCGCACAGCAGCAACTTTTCATCTGTTTTCTTATTCCTATTATTCATATTCTAACCCAGTGTTTAATTTGTAAATCACAAGGTCCTGGATCATAGCGAGGGTGTAGTTCCAGTGGGTCAGGGAAGTGAAAAAGTCACAGAAGGAATGAAAAAATTCACAGCGCCGGGAGCGCATGAGAGCCCAGTATTGTAATGTGATACATGTAACCACTCCACTGACAGCATGCACTCAATCTACGCTGTCCATACAAATCTCAAACCAAATAAGAGAAAAAACTCAAAGCCCTTTTTTTATGGAAAAACTGGAACAAGACAAAGCCTGAACAAAGCCTGCTGTCAGAAACAAAATCATCGCAGTGAGCACAGGCACAGTTTACGTGCTAACTGTAAGTTGCCAAAGGGGCCCACAAACACCTGTCTATAACAGGATACTAATTAGACACTCTAGAATATATGAGAGCTCAATTTGTGTTTGTTTCTTTCATTTCTTATTAAGATTCATTCCCCTCAGTCTATTCAATCCCTGAAACTTCATACAGTTACCAACAGCAGCAGGCTCTATTATTCCTCCCTCGGAAAACAGTTTTAAATGTGCCGCAGACTGAGTGTTATTCTTTTTTCTTACTTTTATACCTAAACTCTTGGGGTCTTAAAGAGCTGTGGCTATACCCATAAAACCTTGTGTTACAGTACACAAGCAGCCTTCTTTTCACTCTTCTGGAGGGGGACGTGAGCACTGACAAAGACACTGACACGGGTATAAAGGCATGGCGCACTTGAATGGATGGTCTGCACAATATTTAGAATTTAATGGGATCGTTAATTAGCTGGCTTCATTTCTTTGCTATTAACGCAAAATACGCACAAAAATAGGCACGAAGAGTAAGTCGTTTTCTAACCTGCACTGGCTCGCATGTAATATAAAATACCACTGTAACTTTTGTCCCGGTGTCTCATCCATGCTCATAAATTCTCCATCCTATAAAGGGGTATGGAGCCGAGGCATGAGGGAGAAAAATGAACTCCATCAGGAAGCTGGATACAATTTCTCTGACACACACAACCTTGGTCCAGTAAGAATATCTCTGTATCCTGCTGACATGTGATCTTCTGAATCTATTTGGGACAGCTTGTCTGACTGAACTCTAAACAAGTCCTTTCAAGCTGCATCATTTATCAATTTCAAACCTGTTTGTGGGCTGCAGATGATACCCCACAAGCTCAGTAGCTGGCAGACATTTAACGATATGTCACACAGGCACGCTCAGACAGCCTACACTTTAGGCTTTTACTAATCCACTGCTTCAGGTGTTGACAACATAAAATGCTAAAGGCACAGAGCAAAGCTGCTCACATGCTATTGTTACCATGACAGCAATTAATCAACATCTATCAGTGGTGAGCGTTGCCGAATTGTCATTACTGTTCCTGACTATCGAGCATGTAACCCCACTGACAAAGGCATATGATTTTTTTTCTATTTTTTCGTCTTTTTTTTTAAAGCTAAATCTGTCTCTGTTTGTGATGATGGTACAGTACCAGCAAAGCACTTTCTGCTGATAGAGAGGTTCAGCAGATAAATGATGAAAGGGATTTTCAGAGAACCGCTGTTATGGCTCTTTGAACTATTTTTACTGCCTTATTTTCCATGATTGCTGGAAGGTCCAACTCTTCTAAGACAACCTTTCGGCACAGCTTTACAAAACCTGTGTGGTTTGTTTACATTTCATTGTCAGTGTGTTATGGCGTTGTAATGAAGAGATGAATTTATTGTCTTGTAGGTAACATATTTACTCTGAAACTCTACTCTCAAATGTATACTAAAGTAATGCAGTGAATGTTTGCTTTTAACGCATTCTTTCATTGATTTCCAAAACTTTATCCTCTTTTTTGGCTTAATAGTTCTAAACTATATTAATTTTTTTCAGAAATTAGAATTATATAAAATAAATGACACCTCTTTCTATATATCAGTTGCAATAGAAATTTAAATTGTTATTTAAAGCACTCGTCCTGTCTAAGCAGGCATGTAAAAGAGCAGAAATGTTGTCCATTATCTAACTCCAGAATGTGCTATTGAAAAAGGCTTAACTGCTGAGCTGCCATCTATTACAGTGACATGCACAGGACTCACGGGTTTTAACACTTGAAGAGACTTGGCCCAAGAGGAGACTTAAGTGTTTCCTTTAATGAATTAGGCCTGTAATACTGATGCCTGTCCACCTGGGTCATGTGATTAAGCTCTTCAGCCAGGGTCAGTGTTTTCAATTTCCATTAATATTCCACTATAATATAAGCATTTTAAGAGTTGTGAGTGCTGTATTCAGTTTATAGTAGCTGTGGGAAACCCATTATCTCAGTTAGACATTTGCCAATGTCAATATTAAGTGGATGTGAGGCATTTTTAAACTTCTGAATCTATGTGATCTGTGCAAGTTGTGGCTTGCACTGATGATAATTGAGTTCTTGGATATACGATAAATCAAAAACAGGAAAATGTCAGTTTTTCCTGACATTTTTTTTTTTTGACAAAAGATTAAGGGCATTGAAAATTCATCGTCTGATTAAAAATAAGAAAAAAAATCTGCAAAGAAATTCCTTAATTTAAAAATAACTGAATTTTTTTTTCAGTGTATGCATTTACAAGCAGAAAAAAATGCCTTAAAAGGCCAAACTATCTTGGCCATCATATAGATGTCTGTGTATGTGTTTGTGTGTGTGCACAGCATAAGAAAACATCAGGTGGGCTCTCTGCTTGCCTTCACCGCCGCCCTGTATCAAATTGAAGGCTGCATTTTTGAATTGGCTTCATCAGTAATACAGCCATCTGTCATTCTGGCAGGTACAGTACAGGACGCATGAGTGCAGCACTCAAAAAAGTATCTGTGGCTGTTTTGTGAAACCCATCATCCATACATAGTTAATAGCTCCATTAACACAAGCCACATAGGACTCAAATAATCACATGGTGTTGGGAACATACTAAAACATCCTGTTTAATTAAACGCCAGAGCAAAGCTTTGGAAATGGGGACGATTTTGTTAAAGAAAAATAATGATTTTAATCTTTAGTCAAGCTGACTTAAAGAAATATAATAGTTTTATAAAGTTTAAAACATCTCAGTCAAAATTTAAGTATAGTCCAAATGATTTTCTCAACCTAAGTGAAGTTTATGATATTGCAGTGGCTTTTTCAATTTCCATTTAAGTGTATCAATTATCCTACATTTATCCTACTAAAGTCAATATTTTTGGTACTTGACGCACAATCACTTTGTTTTCAAGCTGGAAACATGACTTCATATTTTCTCAGTGGCGTTTCCTTCACCCAGTGAGGTTATTTGCTGTAAATGTCACCTGGGATGCTGAGTGACAAAATAATGACAGCCTTTTTTGAGGCAGAGCAATTTCCCAGAATTGAATGAGCAGGATGTGTGAGGAGTGAACAATATGTGCGCTCGCCTCCCGATTGGTCTCTGTCAATAGCGTTCTGACATCTCTCCAAGAATGTGTTCAGACAAATAGATCGGACGTCTCACAAACAGACACTGAGAGGCAAAATAAAGATTTAAATGTATACAGGCGTCGTCCACTGGCTCCTGTTTATTTTCTAACTCCCTTCGGATGAATGCAGTCGGAGGCAGAAATGGATCGCATTAAGGTGATCTTGGGAATGTTGAACAAGGTTTCCAAGAAATGCCTTTGTGCTGGAATATACTCTAATTGCTGCATAAATCTAACCAAGAGCCCGCTTATACCTGCACGTTCAAAAGATATTAGTTAATTAAAATGTCATTGAGCCGACCGGGTTGTGTGACAGAAAGATCCATCCATTCCATTAACACAGTAACTGTATCTATTTGCATGTCAAATGTCAAAGAGAGTATTGAGTTGTGATTTGACAAATGCATGTCTCATTTATTCTTGCTATATGACACTTTTACCAGAGTAAAATTATTAGACTGAGCCACTGTAGGTCATTGCTCTTTAATTTGAAACTGGATGTTTTACATAAGCTTGCACATGTCTTTGCATCTTTTTGAAGTGTTATTTGCCTGAGTGGGATCATCATATCTTGTACAAAAGATATTCTCACTGGATATTTTTGGGAAGGTTGAACATGTACTAATGACAGCAGATGTGCGTATATATATCTTACGTGTTAATTAAGTGGTTCACTGAAAATTATTTTATAACTGTAACACCCTGAGAAAACAATTCAAGTTTCAGATGTAAAAGTAAAAGGCTTCTGATAGTGTTAATATATTTTTATATCACTGGACTACTAGAACTCGTGCATTCATCTGTGCTTGCAGCTGGTTATGTGCTTTTTAGCGATTTATGTAAAACCATGATCTTTCAAAGATAGAAATAAAAGACGTGGACAAAAGAAATATTTAACTTCCACTGCAAGCTGATTAACTCTGTTATCCTGTGATTGAACCTTTCAAGCTGTTGTTTCTGTTTCTCAACTGGGCAGACTTCAATATTTGGAGATGTACCTTTCTATGTCTGAAAATCAGAATGGTTATTTATTTATTTGCTATTTCCGATCTTTCATTTACCAAATGATTGATGAAACTCTGCACAATAACAGACAGTAACTGTTAATGATGTCCACTGCTGAATTTCAAACCAAGCATCAGACTGGGAAAGAAAGACTTGCTGGGTTGTGCATTTTGATCTACTGGGATTTTCCTGCACATCCATCTCCAGAGTTTACAGAGAATAGTATCCACTGAGCAGCAGTTCTCTAGGCAAAAATGCTTTGTTGACGCCAGAGGTCAGAGGAGAATGATTACATATCAGCGTTGAGCTAATAGGAAACTCAAATAACCACTCGCTATAACCAGGGTATGCAGATGAGCATCTCTGAATGCACAAGTGAAACCTTGAAGCGGATTGCTTACAGCAGCAGAAGACCGGTAGCTGTACTGAAATGGCCTCTACAGTCAGCAGATCTCACCTTTTGGATGTTGTAGAATGGGAGATAACATCATGGAAAATATGAAATAACTGTGTGATACTATCATGTCAATATGGATCAAAATCTCTGAGTTGAATCTGTGTCACAAATAATTAAGGCAGCTCTGAAGGCAAAACCGATGCCAACCCAACAACTGCAAGGCGTGCCTAACAAAGTGTCCGGTCAGTGCTTGTTGTGGAGTGAATTGTACATTTGCTTTTAATAATACAGCTTCTAAAACAGCAGTATTATTAAAATGAGATTGTGAATGTTTTTTGTACTTGCTGCCACGGTTACCGTTACTATTAACAGCACCGCTCTTTGAAATTTACACGAAACAAAAAAATAATAATTAAATAGTTCCCCCATTTTTTACCCTAATATGTTTTCAGGTTACATTTTCTTAGTCTTGAGACCAGTCACGTTGAAAGGAAGTGTGGCTGGTCTGTGTGTTATTCCCACACTACGCTGTCACACTCAGCTGTGGTAGGCAAAGTTCTCCTATCAGAGTCTCAGAGCAGCTTTCCAAAGGACTGACACAAAAGCAGGGAGTCATAAAACATTCAACATCATTCAAAGTCTCCTCTCCCATGCACGCTTAGACATTGTGACAACAAGAGTGTCGGTCCAGGAAGCACACTTCAGGAAATCTTTTTTTTTCTTTGCTTTTTTGAGAATAATGAAATGTAGATGGGTGGAAAAAAAAACTTGTGGGAAAAAACGTTCCGTCTGACACTTTTTACTGTCACCCATTGTCTGCTGAAGTCGTTCCAGTAAAGCTGTAATCTCATACTTTGTCAAGCGTAAAGAATTTTGTATCGGTATAAACTATTTTAAGTGGAAAGAATGAACGCACATCCTGTTTTTGGGCGTTGTTGGGCAAATCGAGCTCATTCGGATGTGATTAGATACCATAGGCTTTGTTAACATTTGCAATCAGCTCCTTATGCAGATGCATCTTCCAGAATGAAAGTCTGCCCCCTGAAATGTGTCACTGTCGGTGTTAATTTCTCTTCTTTATTTTATTTTGCATGAGGTTTTTAAAATGTAAGTGTGCCTTTTTTTCCTCTTTTTCACCTACGAGAGCACACAGCTGCGAGGCAACTCTGTGAAAAAAAGAAACCCACAAAAATAGGTTACCATGTGTTGAACTGTTTAAGCTCTGAGCAGTGGGTTTGATGAATTACAAGTCAGTTAGCCCATTTTGCTGACAGAATGCAAATTTATTTATGACCCTGAGACTGAAAGAAAATGAAATCATCATATATTTCCAAACGCTCGTGCAGTGTTTTAGATTAGGCGGAATCTATTTGGGATGGAAACACATTCAATGAATAAATTCTCTTTTGGAACAACTCTACGGTCAAAATTGCCGGGTTTTCTCTTAACAATCGAGTCCTTCCACTTACAAAGTGTGCGGGGAATCTCCATGACAGATAATCTTAATTTGAGGGACATATCTCGATTCCTCCGAGTCGGGAGAGGTGTACTTTGAATCAAAAACACAAAATCAACTTTAATTTTTGGAGTGTCTGCGTTTGATTTATAGTCATGGAATAAAATGTGGCCCATTTCATATGATTTGGTGGTTATCCCATTTTACATTTTCATCAAATCATATTCTCGGGCCATATCTGTAAAATTGAGAAATCATCAGAGCTGAAGTGGTGGGATATTGGAAGTTCAGCTTCATCAGCAGTCTGTGCTGCTGAAATGAGAGACCTTCAGTGGGCTCCTTCATCCCACCCCCACACCGCTCTCCCTTTCCTTCCCTTCACTTTCTTCCCTTCTGTTTTTTAAACTCCCCATTTCTCGCTCTCATTTGGTTTTGCTCCTCACCCAACTGCACAAGATGGGGTGAGATCACACGGAGGCTATTTTATCTCCACTTGTGTGAAATAATTTAATTAAACAAAGTCACAGCTATGCCTAGCATATCCAGATCATAACATTTTTACTAGTGTATTGAGAGCTGCAGTAGATACAGTAATAAGGAGCCGTGTTTCTAATGCAGCGGCGATGATGGCTTTTAGAGAACTCGTAGATAACCTGCGCTTTAACGTCTTTAATGTGAACCCTAAGTATAGCCGCATTCACTGTGATTTCATTAAGGTCGGGGGAGTTGGTCATTTATTTATTATAGTGAATATTTAAAAAAAGAAGAAAGAAAAACACTTGAGATGTTATGATGTGAAGGCATTACATGCTGTTCCGACACTACTAGGTCTTATTTGGCTCCAAATTAATTTCCCTAACCCCATATCAATAATATTTAATTAAAGTGATACACTATTGATCACCATACAGTCATTTTTGCACGGTAATGAATGGTTAAAGTGCTGTGGCATGCAAATCTGAACCCCAGTTTCATTCTCATTGGACTGCATCCTTATAAGTGGTTTGCAATGTAATATGCAATCCACTGATGGCTTATTAAGATCTTTACAGTCATTTAATCTGAGACTGTGGTCAATTATATCTCTCTAGAGTAGCATTGCAGTTTAATTTGATATAAACAAAACAACAGGCTGTGAAGCTGTGGTCATGATGGAAGCTGATACACCCTCCCTCTCTCTCCACAAGTCGGTGCTGAAAGGGAGACTGGGTCCTGCGTTGCATCCTCCTCCCGGGACTTCCTGTGTTGTTTGCAAACAATAAATAATATTAATTTCATGCTGGACACCTTCTTCGGATCAATATTTATTGACTTGGTGATTCCGTCTTAATAGGTTGCATATCCTGGGAGTGTAATTGTGCAATTTTAGGGAAGGATGCCCAACAGTTTATTAATCTGTAAACACGTCACACCCAAGTTTCCTTATTTCTTATCAAGCCATCAAAAGCGGTCGTGTAGCTGCTCTGAAGAAGTCGAGGTGATACAAAAGAAACGATGGCTCCGTCTTGGTTTTGCAATTGACTGCAGGAGAACAAGCTGCATCGAGTCTGGGGATATTCTAAGTCAAGCCAGTGGTGGAGAGAAAATTAATTACAACACCACAGATCGATGAACAACTGAATGTGTCAACTCTCCGAAGAGCTGTGATTGCTCATTGTAGTCTGATCGAGGGAGCAAAAGAGAGAGACGCTGGATCTAGAAGACTGTGGAAGAGGTTATGACCTGCTTTGACTCGGCAAGCTGCTCACCACGGCAAGAAAACACACTAATAATTCCTTTAAGCACATGTAGCAAGCCCTGCTTCTTTTTAAGAAAATAATATGACCGACTGTGCATTTATATACAGTGACTGGAAGAGGCAGTCTCCAGCTTGCAGCGTCTGATAGGACTCAGAGCAGATTAGCAGAATGAGAAAGATCATTACGAACAACCTCACAAGTGACCAAAGCTGAGTCATTCCCCTTCCATTCAGCTGCTGTACATCTGCCTTTCCTGGCCCACCACATTCACGCTGCCTGTCAGCAGTGGATAGTGAACCATAGGGCCTTTTTTTTTATTTCAGCATGTGCGTGCATGTGTCTGTGCTTTGTTCTGCCATTCCGACTGTGACTCTGACCTTTAGCGAGAGATGCTGGATAGAGAGAAGGTCTTAATGAGTTTGCATAATAGCTGAGCTCTATCTAAGAAATCATCCATCTGCATGAGCCCCATAATTAGCTGGTAAGACAGTGGTCCAAGTCCTGTGCTTTCACTTATCATTCTGCTGACTAGTATGTGGGAGTGGAGAAATGGATAAACAAAGATACACTCCCCACCGCCACCTCCATCACCACCCCCTCCCCTTCTGAAGTGTATTAATAATCTGCTGTCGATTTTTGGCAGCGTTGTAAAAGGCACGGCTGAAGAGTCTGATAATCACTCCACTGACACCCCCAGAAAATGAGGAAAAGCTATCTGGAACATAAGTCACATCCTGGTGTGAGTTTGCTGACAGGTGTACACTCTCACGGGAGTGCTAATCCTCGTGCTTCTTCGCCCATGTTTGTCCATCACTGATGCACACGCAGACGCACACGGAAAAACCAGAGGCATATTTAACTGAACCTCAACGACATGCAGATGTGATCTGTGTGAATCTGTATGCAAAGCACTCATGTGATTCCTATCCTGCATAGCTGAATGTCATATCCATCATTTCCATGTAAGGCAGAAGATGTGAAAAAAAAAACAAACGAAGAAAAAAAAACAAATTGCGTGGATGTGAATGAAATCATTTTCATTTTTATGCGCATTTTTCCAGCGTGTGGTTAGTTTGGCGTATTATAAGATATGTAAATGTTTGTCTAAGAGAAAGCAGTAGGGCGCGCTCAGGGCGCTCCGATCCCAGCGTGCAGGCAAAATCCGTTCCTGGTTTTGCGCCTCCGTCCATCGCAGCTTATACCTTCCCCTGACTCTAAGCACTTCAGCATTGCTGTGCAAGCAGATGTTCTTTCTCCGATGCCAGTTCTCTCCCTTTTCGCATTTGGAGAAGGTATTCTTTCGCGCGAAGGCTGCAAAGTGAGAAGAAAGAAAGCAAAGAAACACCCTCCCCTCCTCGGCTCCGAGACGGAGGGAGAGTTGTGAACGGATAGCTGCTTTTGGAGAAATACAGTAGACTACAGTAAAACCCGCGGAGGCGAGAGCGAGGCAGCAGTTTATTTACCACACCTGTGATGCGTTGTTCTGAGCAACGAAGACGCACGACCGGGATACTGATGGCCACGCTACGGCAGGAGGATATGTGCTGAGGAAAGGACTTGGGCGTGAGGGGGAAAAAAGAACAGGCGTGAAGTGCTACAGAGGACACTCTCCGGACCTTTAAAAAGCCCAGTGTGCCCGTGTTTCGTCTCTGCTCTCTGCCTTTTTCTAAAACTTAGGTGATAGAAAAAAAACCCACGAAGATGCCCTTACTTCTGGGCCCCTTTGTCCGCTGTAGGCTCAGCGCCACGCTCCTTGCGCTCTGGCTCGTCCTCTGTGGCTTCACCTGCACTGGTGGTGAGTTGGGCTGCAATTAAACTGTTTCTGCTTTTTATTATTTGTATTTTATTTAATTTATTTTACTGGTAAACAGTTTTTGTGTGTGTGTTGTAGAACCTGGAAGGCTTGCACGTGACAAGTTGTTTGCT
The DNA here is from genome assembly GCF_036321145.2 of Pelmatolapia mariae. Taxonomy (NCBI): domain Eukaryota; kingdom Metazoa; phylum Chordata; class Actinopteri; order Cichliformes; family Cichlidae; genus Pelmatolapia; species Pelmatolapia mariae. Next base: position 4,995,469 of record NC_086228.1, on the reverse strand, counting down.
GGTGTTTTCGTCGAAATTCCGGTGCGCACGTTGTTGGCGGTCGTTATTATTCCCTAATTTGCTAGCACCAGCACTCGTCAATTAGCCTACACCTTCAAGGTTACTGGGGGGGTGCAGACGTGACTACCAAGGTTAAAACTTACAGACAAATGCCAAATAACCTCTTCCAGCTTTCTTCTTCTTCTTCTTCTTCTTCTTTAAATTCGAAGCAGCAACGAGAAGTTTATGGCACGCGTTTTTATTCCTGCTGTCGTGTAACTTGGGGCTAACACCTGCCTGAGAGGGGGAAATCAGAACTATAATAAAAAAGATGATTGGGGCAGACACGGGGCCCGCGGACAATAAAAGCTAGTGCCCGGTAACGTCGCGCTCCTTTCCTCCTGCCACATAAACAACCTTCAGTAACGCTACCCTCGTGATTGTCTTATTAAATCTCCGAGGTGTGTGTGTGTGTGTGTGTGTGTGTGTGTGTGTGTGTGGAGGACAGAGCGGACCGAGCACACCGTGGTGTAGTCACAGCCTCTCCGGCTGGCTGCAGACAGCATCGTTCAACTCCACGTTTCTCTCCGGCCAGGAGTCATTCTTGCTGCATTTGCACTATGCTGACAGCTTTACTGAGTTGGTAGACGACCTACTCGTACTGATGAGTTAGATTTTATGATGTAGCTTGGCCAGACGCTCCCCGATTGCATGCAAATGTGCTAAACAATCATCAACAAGCGAGGTGGGCTAAAGCACCGAGGATGGAAGTTTCTCACAGCAGCAAAATCCTTTTTCGAAAAATGAGCTATAAGATACTCTTACTCTTTTAATGTTGATTTTTTTTTTTAAAGGAAAAATGTTCTCATGATCACAACCAGCTGTGCAAATGCCTCTTTCGTTTTTGTTCAAATCCAGCTCAACCAAGTGCTGTTCACTGACCCCTAATATTCACCATGGTGCACAATCAAACCAGCCATCTAACGTCCACATTAGTTATTCAGCCAATGCAGTCAATTTCACTGTTGCTCATAACACATTATTTCACAGTTCAGCACTTGGACTGTTTAAAGCACTTTATTTAAACATTCCCTCTGATGCTAAATATCACCCTGACTGTGCCACACAGCTGGAAGCTGCTGGTGAGTATCCAAAACTCAAGAGTTTCCACACACCATTTGCCTCGCGCTCGTATCCAAACTGTTAACCTTGCTTTGGACGGAAGGCAAAACATGTTAAAGTTGCTGTATTTGTGTCTTCTGCTTCAGGACACCGAGATGATGAATTCAGCGAGCTTTTTTTTTTTCCTCCCTTGCATTAATTAGGGTATAATTATGAATATATTAGGATTAAATAAACAGTCATGCTCGAGGGACCTCCATATATCAAGCTAAGTAAGTAGCAGTGTGCTGGCATTTACAAGTCAGTTTGTGATTCATGTTGGAAGTGATGTGTTTTGATGGGGTTCCTGGGTTCTATATGGGTGGTGTGGTGGTTCAGCGGCTTAGCGCCGTTGCCCCGCAGCAAGCTGTTTTGGTGTGGAGGTTGCGTGTTCCTGCCGTGTTCATTTGGTTTCCTGTGCGTGCCCTGGTTTCCTCCCACAGTCCAAAGACCGGCGGTTGTAGGTCGATTTTCAAGACTCTGAATTCCCAAAGGTGTTTGCAGTTTCTTTGTTCGCTCGGTGATGGACTGGAGCTCTAACCGGGGTGTTTCCCTGCCTGTCACTCACTGCTTTCTGGATAAGGCTCACAGCTTTCTCATGACCCCTGAAGAGAATATATTATGTATAGAGGGAGATGGATGTGGGGTTAATTGTGAAATTTCTTCTCACTTCCCCGTTCTTCTGTCTTTCTTCTGTATCACATTTCCTTCCAGACCGCTCTTCTCCATGTTTCAGTCTTGTCACTCTGTCATACATCAGGTCAGTACAGGCAGCCCTCCAGGCACCTATCACAGCTTAGTGGCCACTTTTTTTCTTTTTTTTTTAAGGCTAAAGTGAGATCCAGAAATGAATCGGAAGGTAATTTGGAAGCCAATTCTTTCGACATCAGGACTGGGACAGACTCGGCCGAGTTCAGTCGAGCTGTCCTCTGTAGCGAGGCAAAGAGCTGACTAGGCATTCGTCAGTATCAAAGCCGGCTTGTCTTTTTTGCAGGGAAACATAACTCACTCAGTAATAAAGGTAGGCCTGTCAATCTAAGTTTGAGCTAGCTGAGCACTTTCCCTTTCACTGTGTTGTGAGTGATCTGACGGGCCGGACAGCGGGGGTAGGTACGCTTTCAGCCTCAGGAACAAAGAACCGTTCTGATTTGCCAGTTTGTGTGTGTATGTGCGTGCGCATGTGTGCACAGCACTCGATGTTTTCAGTATGCAAGGTGCGTGTGTGTTGTTTTTGTGTATGTGGGAGGGTGTTTCCACAAGGATTTGCATACATGCATTTCTGCTGTGTGTGTGTGTCTAAGGTTTATGTCTGCTGATTAGTCCAATTCCTGTTCCTTCTGTTTTTTACCCTGTATTCAAACTTTGGTCTGTTACCTGTTATTAATGTCCTGTTAGTTCCTGCATGCAGCAAGAATCAGAATTATTTGTTTGTTTTTCATCTGCCCAGTGAGAATGTTGCCAAGCGATTGTTGTCTGGTTCAGCGAGGTAGCATGGGATTTGGTATCAGGCACCTTCCTGGTTGTGCGAACAGTCACCTCAGAGCAATTTCCACGGGGTGTAAACCTTGTGCTGATGCAAGGGGATGGCCATTAAACAACAACAACCACAAGTCTGTTGCATAATACAGCAATTTGTGAGTCCCCATTTCTTAGTACAGTATTGTAAGGGATTCTCTTGCCAGATGTCTCTCATCATTCTAATGTGAATCATCCCAGAGTTGTCTTTCTCACAGCCAGTTTTGTCTCTCCTCATTGACTCACTAAAGAATGCGATAAGGAGAGCGAAAGCAGAAATTAACATAATTTATTGGGGGAAATTGCCTTCTGGTCAGAGGAATTTAAAACCACTTCGTTTTTGTCCCGTAGCTAATGCATGGCAAATGATCGCCATGTATTTGCAGGGATATGGTCTTTTACGGGGAAGCGATAATTTACAACCAGAAAGAGTTTTCGTTCCCTGCAGTCGTGGGAGATGAATACAAATGACACAGACAAAGGGGGGAGACTTGAACAGTGGTGGGAGGGAAATTTTTGTTTAAAATTATTTTCTCAACTGCTGATACACGGTAAATTAGCATGATGTACAGATGCAGAACATATCAAGCGAGGAGGCAATTACACCAAAGGAACGGTAAGGAATTAAAACGAATTCTCTCCTGAGGAGTACACGCGCGTGCGATGAATTTAGCTCGCAAAATTTGAATTGGATGATATCAAAATGACGGAGCGAGCTGGATTGCTTGTTTCCGAGAACGAACGGATCAGATGTATTGCGTTATTATTCACTTTTAATCATTTGTTTGCACGGCAGAAAACGGATGAAGTGAGTTAATCCCTTTCCTGTCCAAGTCCCGCAAAAGTCATTTTCTCAGTTTGAGTTACCGTGATTAATGAAGGCTGAGATAATAGTTCAGAATGAATGAATAAAAGGTAAACAGTGCACGTCAACAAGGGTCAGCTTTGAACAGCGGAGGAGCACGCTCCATTTGGTGACAAATTCCCAAGCGCCTTATCTTTCAACAGGCTGTGTCCCTACACTTATCATTTGCAAATGGCTATCTTGAGGAGTAAAGGAAGGACACATGGAGGATGAACCTGACAGAGGGGGAGGAGTTTGGGTTTATTTTCTGCAGTCTGTGCAGAGGCCCAGTGAAGGCACTACATCTCTGTCAAACTCTGCCCTTTTGTTTCAATTACCCCATTTCTATGATTCAGGTCTATGTGAGAGCACTTAGGGGTTGAAGTTGGGCTTTTTCCCCACTTGAAATTTAGCACGCCATAGTTACTATCTGTGGTTTTCTATCTAGGTAGCATAAAACTGACCTTTCACCCCTGATGTGGGATGAGATTACCCTGTGTCCTCAATGGAAACCTGGACAATAATTCACAGAAGGTCACAGCATCTGACAGTGTACTGTATCAGCAGTTTGTAGAGTGCGCTCAGTTTCTACTGTTGTTTCTCCTGCTAATTGTCCTGTAACAGCAGTCTATGGGGGCAGAAATTGCCTCTTTATTAAGAACCAGCCAACATTTTGGCAGATTTGATAACCCCTTGTTATGTTTTATCGCTAGAAGAATTTGTGGTAATTTCCGTGGGAAGAAAATCACGGTGGTCGAAATCTGTGGGCTACATCTGCCAGTCATCAGTTAATTTCCTGTGGTTACCACTCCCATATCCTTTAACATCAGTGATTCTAACTTTGCACCCATCAGTTTTGTGGTGTTTTGCCGGTGTCAACATTTGAGCACCGCCTCCGAGGTTGGTGGAAATGAGGAAATGAGTGCAGCTGGTGCTGTGCTGGTGGAAGAGGTTAAGAGGTTGTTAAGCTGAATCCCGGGTCTTTCCCTGGACGTTCTAATCAAATGTTATTTTCCCTGGAGCTTTTGTCTCTCACTTCCTGCATCATGAGGAGGAAGGAGATGTAAAGCAGAGCTTTAACCTTTGATGCTGATCTGTTCTTTTGCTGTTTATAAAAAATAAAATAAAAATGTGAAGACCCGTGAATATTATTATCCCAGAAATTATTCACAGTACGACGTTTTTAGTGCTGCCAGTGTATTCTGTAGTTGCATTCTCCAGAGTTTCTTGACCATGACTTTGGTGACTTTTATTTAACCAGACAGCAGATGGGGCCATCCAGAGCTGTGCACCCTTACTGCGAATCTGCAGTAAGAAAAATTAAATGTGAGTAGAACAGGAGTACCGCTGAGGCTCTTCTATCCACACTGATTTGACTGACCCCCGTTTAGGCATCGTCAGAAGCAGCTGTGTCCCAGTCAGCAGCACAGAGGAGCTCTGAGCAGAGCTGTTGGACAATCTTCGCCGGCCTGATTTACAGCAGGAATTTACAGTAATAGTAAAATTCAGAAAAATGGTTTTCATGTAGCCTCAGTGTGAGGAAATCAAATTGTTTTTATGTATTTATAGTAACACTAGGAGGCTTGATCATCACGGATACCATTAATAATCGGAGAACAACAACAGATTTGTGTGATTTTTAAACAGCTGTCTGTGGAGAATACACTTCATTACTATTAGCGGGAAAATAAATGTAGGGGTACCAACGTGACGTCTCGGAGTCGGTGTGGGCGGGTGTGAGTGATACATGGAAAAACCCATCTGAAAACACTCTCTTTGGGGATTGGCCTTGAGATGCAATCTTGTGTGATAAGGCTTTCCTGTATTTGTTTTTAGTATACATGATGTACTGTCTGGTTGCTAACACTGCACAGTGAGAATAGCAGTGTGTTAGGAGACGTTTCCAGGTCTTTCCTGTTCTCCGGGTGATCAATACTCTTCTCCAAATGGTTAATTGGCCATCAGTCACTGTCAGAGGAAGTGCGTAGAAACCCAGAGGTGTCTTGGTGCAGCTCATAATAAGAGCCTGTCCAGTCCTCTGGGTCCTCTCTTGGCCTTTACTTCAGGCCAGGTGGTGGCTGGGGAAAGCAGATCTGAATGCAATATGGAGAGCTGTAGATTAATAGTTTCTTACTAAGGCCACCAGGGAGCGATGTGAAAGCCACTTCCACTTCATCACACAGTTGACTGGATGGAAAGAGTGTAAAGCTTGCAGTAGGAAAGGAAGCTTAAAGCAGTGTGAAGGTCATTTGATATGGTCACACGTTGAAAAGATTTGACCAGATTTGATCAAATTTATTGTGTAAATGTTTCATTTTTTTCAAATTCTCTTGTCTGTGTGGCAGGTACAGTCGTATGCACGTGTGTGGCAACCCAGGGAAATTACACATTTTGGTGTTTGTTGTTGGGTTTTTTGGTTTGTTTTGAACAGAACTAAAGGAAATCTGTGCTGCAACAGCGTAATAAAAAATTAGCACTTTGCACTTCTTCAACTGTTGCGGTTTTTATTTAATGAACTAAAAAAATAATAATTGGGTTTGGGTAGCCTTGTACCTGTGAAGTCACAGAATTTCATTAAGCCCTTTAAGTCTTAAAGGCTTTAATTGACTCAGTAGGACTCATTAGAAATAATAGCTGACGGTAACATTGAACAATGACGGGTTCCTCCAAGCAAATGCTGTGCATCTAAAAGCTACTAAAGCTAAAGGTTTAGAGGGGGGGAAAAGTGTTATTTGGTCCAAAAAAAGCATCTATAAAAAAAACTTTCAAGTAAAACTGAACCTTCGCAGGAAAGGCCTCCAACCATATTATAATATTTGTCAGTTTATCACACAATCTGACACGACCCATGTAAGCGTTACTGAAATAATGTTAAAGAGTGTTTGTGCCTTGTGCAGTTGCATTCTAAAAATGTAAGTACAGTAAATATAAGATGTTGTGTTAGCATAATTTAAGTAGTTCATTTACTACTTGCTTTCCAAAGGAACTTTTTCTTAGGTTCAATTAAAATGTACCAATTTTACTTTGGTTTAGCTGGTTTAAAGATTAATTGACTCAAAAGATTATGAAAAGCTGCGTTTTGTGTTTTTGTTTTGTTTTTTCTTAGTTAGGAGAACTTGAAGATGGTGTACTGTCAGAAGGCAAAGGTCCACGTTTTGGCATGTTTCCCATGCCCTATTGCTCTTTACACTACACAGCAACTAGAACACAGCTTTAATTAAGATTTGAATATCAGCTCTGAACATGAACATTGGCTTGAAGTGATTAATTCATTGCCATAGGAGTGTAGTAATGGTGGCCTTTATTTGTAGCTAAAACTTAACACTATTCTCTGCTAAAAAGAACAGAAATCTCAGCATAAGCAAGTTGATTTCAGCACTAGTATAAATTAAGTTGCACTGTTTAATCTGAGTAATGACATTGTTTGCATTTCCAAGGTGCCTTGTTAGGGCCCAGAAAAATATCTGGTTGGGGTTAAAATGGCTCTTTTTTTTTTTCTTTTTTCTTTCTTTAAAAAAATGTTTTCACATATTAAATAGCTCAATTTTCTATGTAATCACGGTGAGGAATTCCTATACATTTATTCACATTACTGCTAGAGGCCACATTTTTTTTAAAAAATGTAACTGCTTGCACAAATGCCAATAGGGCTGTTCTTTTTTTGCTGAAAGGCAGTCTAGCACAAGGAGAAAAGGCTCCTATGGAAAAGCATACTTACAACCTTATGACTAAAGGCAAAATGTTAAGTATACAAAGTAACATATGGATAAGCCAGCGTTGCTTTAGAAACATGTTCTGCGAACAGATGGAGTTGAAATGGAGATCTTTGGCCACAGTTACCAAAGGTCCGTTTGAAGAACAAAGGAGCAGTAATTGATGAGAACAACATTAACGACAAAAATGTACATTTTCTGCGTTTGTGTTGTGTGGCTGTCAGATACTGCATGAAGGGAAGAATGTATTCAACTAAACATCAGAATATTCTGCATGTACAATGTAAGTAGACTTGCCCAATTCTCAATACCCAATTTGTTACCAAAACTAAATAACTGATATATTTAAGCATAAACTACTTTATCAAAAAAGTTGTCTTAAATGACTGACATGGTGGTAGCAGACTGTTTATTTAAAATTTAAAATGTTAACATTATATTGGTAGGAAACGGGGTGAAATGTTACGGTTGTTGCCGAGTAGCCTGCTAATCTTATGCTAACGTTACTGTTTAGCATAAGGTTAGCTACAGTACGTTAGCTTAAACAGTTATGTAACCCCTGCTATTGCAAAGTGTAGCTATGTCTTAAAAAAATGGTAATGTGTATTAATGTTAGACAAGGACAATAATTTGATGTTTTGCGTGTTAAATTGAAACTTACTAAACTTGAATTCTTCAAACAGATCTCAGTGTCAATCTTTTAGGTGCTTTGCTAAATTAGAAGCATTTCCTTCCCTGTTCTGCAAAGCTTGATAGTATTTTTTACATATTGTGTTTTGTAAAATTAGTCATCACCCCTTGGTCACTCGCCAAGTCGTGATAACTGCAAACTGCTTCAATACCCAACCCTTTCTTATCAATAAGTTAGGGCGGAGTTATCATGGAGGTAAGCACCAGTTGCCATATTTCATTTGCTGTGCTTGTGGGGATTCTTTAGTATGTAAGGATAAACTATAATACTTTATTGTTTTCAAAATTTTGGTATCAAAAGGGTATCACAAGAATTGGATGTAGTGAGATCCCAAGATGCGAGAAACTTCTATAGTCAAGAAGCAGAAACTAAAACTAGGCTGGCTTCTACAAGAGGAAATAACTTAAAAGCAGTTTTTAAAGTTCACCATAAACTATATAAAAAAAACCCAAACTGAAGCTTTTGGAATAGTTCTCACAGTCCCCTGGCCTGAACAGGAGAGATTAAAAAAACACTATGTGCATGTAAGGCAGCCAAAAATCTTTCTGATATTTATTTTAATAAGCTCTGGCTTATTATGGCATCTGAAGTTTCACACATGCTACATTTGCTCTTTAATGTCTTGTGTTAAAAGCTACCCTTTTCACTTAAATTATTATTGAAAAAACAAATAAACTATAAGATTTTTTAAATTCCATAGGAAATTATGTATATTTTTTTTCGTGTCTGTTCCATTGCTATTTGTGAATTTTCAGCAGCTTCCTCTTAATTATACAAGATAACACTTTAAGCTCACTTCACACCTACAGCCAAATGTATGGCTCATTGTTATGCTTTCCCCCATTTAGCATGGCATGTAAAAGACATAATTAGAAATCACCTAAGGCTACCCAGACAGCCCTGCTGGCGCTTGATTGACAAGGGTATCTGAGGGAGGTCTGGCTCAGCCTGAGCCAGAATTTGTCATCTTGAAGTGATTTTGTTGACAAGACAGGAGGCACAGTGACCTTTCCTAATTATATGTATGTGTCCAGGCACCAATGCCTCAGGCAAGCAATTCAACTGAGTCAACAGTGCACTGACTTTGGGCACACATTCAGGCCCAGACAGCATGTTGTGTAGTAAGGTTACGCCTTACTGGACTTAGCAGTAAGCTTGTTAATAATTCAGCATTGATATGACATTACAAATGTCACATGTGTCATTTTCTGGGGGTTCTTACATTGCTTATAGAAACGTAAAGAAACAAACACAAGGATAAGGTCAGATCCCCTCATTTTTGTTGCCTTCCCCCTTACACTTGTACCTGAAAAATCATTCTGATGTTACTCTTTGCAAGTTGAGCCCCACAAAACATGAACCATTTATTATCCACCCTAAAAGCGTAGCAGCGAGTGAACAGCCTCTCTGATCTATGTAGGTCCCCCTATTTTTTTTTTTCTTTTTTTCCAAACAAACCATTTCCCGATGTGAAATGAGGTCTGAACATTACAGATTCAAAGCTTAAAGCTAAGCAGCAGATTTTCCTGGCAAGGCCATCAGGAACGCTAGGCTCACCGAAAACACATTCAACTCCTCACTCCAATAGAATTAATCATAACAACACAGCTTCCATTGAGGCTAGATGCTTCCTTTTTACAACACGTATTGCACTTGATTACGGCTTCTGTGGATTAAAATGTCCGCTGACAAGGCATTCACGTTGAATCAAAGTGTGGGGTTTGTTTTTTTTTTCGCACCTGGAGTTTCTTGTCACTGACACTTGAATTTCAAAAACTGAATACAGAGCAGCTCTTCTCCAGCATTGTTGTTGTTAATTGCCTACTGTTTTCCAGTCTTGTGTGTCAGGCAGAGTGGATGCTGAAGGTTTAGTAGTGTTAGTCAAGTAGGCTCTTATAATGTAAAGTAATCATTTAGGGTAGGCCTGACATTGCTCAGTGCTGCATGGTCTTATGGTAAAACATGTCGGACTGAGAACTTTACAGAAAATCATGCAACAACTATATTTTAAGAATATTGGGTCACTTCATCAATTCAGTATCTTGTAATGAATTTGAATTTTGAATTGGAGCACTCTGTGGTCATCACCTACTGGTGCCATTAAAATAAGAGATTAATGGATGATCAGACAATGTTTTTTCTGTTCAGTGGAGTCCCGTGTAAAGCAGCTTTTTATATTAAAAGCTTACACGGTACAAACCCTTGTAATCATGTGAAGTTCTCGTCTCCTTATGGCATTTGGTTGGCTACATTTGCTCAATTATTGGGCTACTGTAAGCACTATTTACTTTATCATTACGTGCCCGTATTGGATTTTCTCAGCTACAAGTTGGCAGGCAATTAGATCCAATATCTCTTGGAAAGAACATCTAACTACAATCCATTTTAAAAACTGACACTGGTAAATGTTTGATCAAGCCTAAGGAAACAAGTACTAAATTTAAAAAAAAAAAAGAAAAGAAAAAGGTCTCGAAATTAAACACTGCTCTGAGAATTACTGGTATGCCCAGATTCCCAGTGGCTACCTGCAAATATATGATGTTGCCCATGTAGCGATATAAAATGTTCTGGGAAGAAACAAAACAAAACACTGAAAACAGCTCAATATGTGGATGCTGGTAAAAGAACAGACACAAATCGAACGATCACAAACACAATGCGAAGCACATGCTCTTTCAATTAGACAGGCAACTAAAAGAAAAACAGCACAGGGCTGTTCACTCACACCTATCTCCCATCCATTATCATTCTTTGCTCCCACCCAAAGCTGTCTTTGCACCTCACCTCACCCCTCCCCAAACGCAAACACACTTCAGTGGCACACCTATTGAGGGCTCATTATGGTACTAATAGAGGCATCAGTAGGATGTTTGAGAGAAGTTGTAAAAGTGCAATAAACTAAACTAAACAGGTATTGTTTAGTTTGTCTTTGTTTGGCTGGGGATTGTAATCCTTGCCTATTAATGGGGCTGTCTTCTGCAGTGGAAGGAGTTTCAAAATGTAAGGCTGTAAATGTTGCCATACAGATTCAATATGTGGTGATAGAAGCTTTTGTTCAGTAGGTTTATGTACCTTTGTTTGGCTCACAGGTTGCCAGTTAAGTCCAACTGTTGCTGTCAGTTTGGGAACTACTGTATATGTTGACAATAAGCATTACATTTTCATGTGGGCGGATTTATTGAAATTGGGTTCTCCAGCCTCCTTTGTCAAAGACAGCATGATCTCACCATACAGCCTCCACTCCAGCCTAACAGATGCTACTTTAGCTTAATTGGACACTGAATAATGTGTATTTTCTAGTATGATTTTTTATGGACTTGAAAGTGCTTTTACAGATTATTGATTGTAATTTTGCCGTTGCTTCTTTTGGGCACTGCTGGCACTGTTCAACACATTTAGTCAAAACAACAAAGCTCGGTTCAGTTTGCTCATTTAATTAATTTACCTACATGGAGTTGAGGCGGGAAGACATCTGGTGACCAATAAACAAGGATATACAAATTATTTGTTGTATGGGGCTGTCATTTAATGAATGTGAGTTGGTGTCCAATTTTATGGGTTGATTGAATGTATGCTGGCCTCTGATCAAGCTCGGCTTGTACGATGTTGTTAACAGCTTCTCTAATGACTTCATCCAGGCTTTATTTATGTGCCACAGTAGCAAATTTTCCCTCCTAATTCAGAACATCTCATCACTCATAAGCAGAAGACACTTTAGAGTCTTATTCATCTTAGTTATCCAAGATTTGACAATCTAATTGGAGATGACAAGTCAGTTGGGAACATAACAGTTCTGAAGCACAGTGATTTTTTTTTTCTTTTTTTGAGAAGGGGCTTGTGCAGTTGGTTTTAAAAGCCTAAATTTCCACCTTTTTCTGGCTTGCTCAGGCATGTAAACACACAGGAATTGGTCACAAAATGCTGCCAAATGTGTTATACGTGTTTAAAGTGCCGTGCAGTAGGGCTGCACAGTTATGCCCAAAATTACAATAAGAATTATTTTCATTAATACTCAACTCAGTTTTATTTATATAGCACCACATCACATCAGCAGCCACCTCAAGGCACATTTTATTGTAAGATAAAGATCCTACAATAATACAGAGAAAACCCCAATAATAAGACCATATGCCCTATGAACAAGCACTTGGCAATAGCAGGAAGGAAAAACTCCCTTTTAACAGGAAGAAACCTCTGGAGGGGCCCAAAAGCTGAAGGCTTTTAAACACTCTAGGAATCTCAAATAAGCCTGCAGTCCAAGAGCAAAGTTGATATGATACTTTGAGGTCTTTAAAATAAGAAGGGGGATTATTGAAGATAAATTAATTATTGAAGAATACTGAAGAAGAGACGAATTTTACATTTGATTTTGGAGGCAATAAAGAGAAGCTAATATGGGACAAATATACTCTCTCTTTCCTGTCCCTGTCAGTTTTCTCACTGCAGCATTCTGGATAAACTGAAGGTTTTTCAGGGAGATTTTAGAATGACCTCATAATAATGAATTACAGTAGTTGAGGTTAGAAGTAAAAAATGCATGAACTATTTTTTTTAGCATCACTCCGAGACGTGATGTTTCTAATTTTAGAGATATTGTGCAAATCCAAGAAAGCAGTCCTACATATTTGTTTATGATGCATATTGAAGGACACACCCTGGTCAAAGACTCCAAGGTTCTTCAGCGTTACTAGAGGCTAAGTTAATGGCGTTACCTAGATATTGAGGTCACAATTATTTGTCAGTTATTTATTGATTTAAGTGACAGAAAATGTGTTTTTTGCTCTGTCGCATTAACAGAACACTGCTTTCACATCTGTGCGCAAAATAGGTCCTTCCAGTTCACCTAAAATTAATAACAATTAAATAATTATTATTAATAATGAATTTGGTGTCTCTTAAAAAAATGAACACAAAAAGAAATCAACGGGGGGCTACATTTACCTTTACATTGCTCTACATTCCTGTTAATCAGTCTTTAGAAATTAATCTTTGCAGACAAATAATAGAAAGTCCTTCACTTCATTCATTTCACCTGCACGGTGGATATGAATAAAACTTGAAACGGCGTGCTTGACAGCTGTGAGGTCCCTCTACATGTCCCCTACAGCGTTTTGCATACAGCACTGATATTGCCACTTTCGAAAAAATAACAGCATGAGGGGATACCTAAGCTTTTGTCCTGCACGTTGACCATTTTCCTGAAACATTTATTACTCACTGGGAGTAGTGGACTGATTTCAGGTGGATACGGTGACATGCTTTTATGGATGTCTGAATTGACGCTGTATGGATTTACATTGTTTTTGTTTGTTTGTGTGTTTTGTGGCCTTCATGTATTCATCATACTGCAGTTTGTGGAGAGGTTTTCCGGTGGTTTAATAACTTAGTTGTGTTGCTTTGTGGTGCAGACACAACTCTACAGCTCCTTGCATATCATTTTATTCTTGATTAACATCCCTTCTGCTAATTCCAAAGTCTTTCCAAACAGCGGATGCTGATCTGCTTCGAGGGACAAGCTTTTCACCTCCTGCTTGTGTCAGACATTTGATTTTTGTTGTATAGCTGTCTTTTAACTTAGTGTTACTTGTCTAGACTAGTCCAGGAAATTTCAAGCAGCATAGTGCAGGGAACAGCTGTGACTGGCACATGTAGGCATGTGGTCAGGCACTGATTGTGGAGCACTTGATTTGCTTCTGCTTTGCATTTTAATTGATGGAGGATGTATTTTAAATATCCCTTAAAGTTCATTTTATTGTGCAGACCTGCTGTACAGTATTGTGAATAAAAATGTCTGTGAAATGTAAAAATAATCATAAGTGAAGTAATGTAATGCTGAGTTATGATCTATTTCCTGTAGCTATTTTGATTGTGCCAATATGGAGTGAAATCTATGAAACCCAGGCTCCCGATCTTGTCAGGAATAACCATGTGCCTGCATTGTACACAAGACTCCGCATTTTCATTTAAAAATCTAGAGTTAGGACGTTTTATGACTCACAGACAGATTGGAGGTTGACTTTCAGAGTTTCAATTTCAAAAGCCTTCCTTTGTGTCAGCGAGAAAACACCGGTCCTACTCTGTATTGTTAGAAGCCACAACAAGTGAGTAGCACAGAAATCCTTCATCTGTACTGAAGTGTTTCACAGAATTTCACGGATAATTTCTTAGACTTCAAAAAATTCCCAGTGTTGTAGTTATAAACCTTCCAGATTGAGAGCTGCAGTCTTCATAGATTCCTTTTGGTTTCAGAGCTTCCAACGGGACCTTTAGATGAACTCCCTCAGAGTCTTTTCGTACAGGGGTGTTGTGGCACCAGGGGGCTCCACTGAGTCAATGTGGTCTGGCACTGCAAGGGGAGTGGTTCAGGACCAGGTCTGCTTAATCTTTACCTGATATGACAACTTAATAAAGGCCCAATAATCCTCCATGAATAGTCTCCCTCTGGAGGGTTTAGGGGTCTCCGGACACTGGGAAGTATTTTTCTAAAGGTCTTATTACACTTCTGTATCACCATTACTGTCTTATAAGACAAGCAGGAGGAAATGAATAGATTGCAATGTTGGGAAAAAGAGATCAAGGGGAGGGAAGTGAGCAGAAAAAGGTTTTCCTCTAACCTGTTATTTATAAGCCTTCACCACCTCCCCTTTGTTGAGCGGATATACCTTTTTTTTTCTTTTTTTCCACTCTCTACATGCACAGCAAAACAGCGAGCAGGTGCAATGTGTCATCACGTCATGCTTGTTATTAAAGAAAAAAGATCCTGGAGACTTTAGACCTCATTTTGAATCATCCCTGTAATGTGTGGCAGAACTGCCATCGATACCATTTAAAATTAATTATTTAATTAATTTATTTTTTCAGTGGCCCTACTGATAAGTCAGACAGATTGGTTTCAGGCTAAATTGTCAAAAAGCCAAATGCAGTTTTTTTGGCCTTGCACTCAGTATGACTGTGTGTTGATATTTCCTCTAACTTTTCTGGCTGAGTCAGATTGCTGCTGAAAGTGTCATTGTTAAACTTTTTCCCTTAGATACATATTTTTCAGTTATTTTCCTGCAGAATTGTTACTGTGAAATCCCAAGCTTTTACACAGAAGAGCAGAGTAATCATTTTAAGAAGATCATTTGCTACTCAAAAAAAAAAAAAAAGTCTTTTATCTTTGTGCACTCTGCTACGGAAGTCTTGAAGTCCTCCCCGTCCACATTTGTAAGAAAGGATTTGTCCCACTCGTGTTCAAAGGATCAAGATGAAATTGTGAAACAAACCAGTCCCGTGTTTAAAAAAGGACCTCCGTACTTGGATAACATTTCTAAGATCTTACAAAGACGCTTTTCTCTTGCCTCAGCAGCCTTCAGCTTTGCCTTTTTATCGAGCTTTTCTTACCTTTCAGATTTCATTTTATTAATCAGCGGCATAGCTTAGTCTTCTCACTCATTACAGGATCCTGAGAAGCTGACAGGATCATTTGGAAATACAATTTTTGTCTTCTTCTGTGTCAGCTTTATCTATATAAAACCGCAGCTCAGACTTCAAATACGAGTCAAACACATTCCCAGCACTGAGCTAAGTAGCACAGTTTGGTAAAGATTCATGGGTCAACTTTTTTCCCCTCCTCCCTCAAACATAAACTAAAGCATTATCTGTGCCCATCCTCTGTAACAGGCTGCCATTTTGTGTTAAGCCAGCATTGATGCAGAGCGCCTCCACAGCCTGTTGGAAATTGCCAGCGCCTAAAGCAAACAGTAGGGCCTCGAGTCCCACAAGTATGAAGCAGCCAAGTAAACCCATTAACTGCCTATAGAGTGGTTTGTGCATTTGTCTCCACATGATAGTATCCACAAATTAACCGCAAGCTGACTTTACTGTTTGCTTTGGCGAAGTAAAGTAACCACAGAGGGGTCAAACAACACTTCAGTCATTCCGCAGATAAGTGACGTGAACGAAGCCTATTGCTACATTTGTGATGAAAGTAGTGGGATAAATGTGTGGACTCTGCAGACGTGCTTAATTTCCAGTGTAAAAGTTGCATTGTGTAAAGTGCAGTAATGCTGGCAAATCACAGCCTAAGCATTTCGCTTGGAAGATGTAATTTGACAAGTCTGCAGCATTTCATTTTGGGGCACTGAGGCATGATACTTTCTTACTCTGACTACTTCAATCCCCCCACCTCACCCCCCAAACATATGATGCATACTGTACAAATTATTTGAATCGCCAGAAGGTGTTTGATTTATGCTGAGTCTGAGCTATCAGCTCCAAACAGGCCATGTAGCTTCTCTTATCATCTTACCCAGCCGCTTGCAGAATTTCTGCATGTTTTTTTGAGCTCAGCCCTAAATGTGATGACAATAGTCATGAACAGCACATAAAGACAAAAACTGCCACTTGCAGCAAAATGAGTGCCTCCCCCTCTCGCTTAAGTTTTTTTATTTATTTATTTTTTTCTGATTCCTCTACAATGTGTTTGACAAGAAGAGCTGGCAGTGTTACACGGTGGCACAATTCAGGCTGTCGTGGGCGATGCCCACCCCGACCCCTGTCACGCAATTAGCTTTCTGCTTTCCAGATAGCTAGAACAAAGGTGAACTCTGAGGAACCGAGGCTGGGTTAAGTCAGACTGGATGGGTGTGTGTGACACTCTGATGACTCCAGGGCGCTTTTCTTGACCAGAGGAGTCGTTGGCTGTCACTAAACATCACTGTCTTCCTCTCCACTAATGGCATCTCCAGATTGTGCTACGGTGCTATGAGGAACAAAGGCTGGTTGTATGAGATACAGAGGCGGGAGGGGGGGAGAATAGAGCGACCCCATTAGGAGCTGCGGGCTGTGGTTTGTGACAGTGGCTGCAGACCTATAGAAGTGTCATGACAGATATGAACCGAGGAACAATTATGGGGTGATGTGCTTGAAGCTAAGCTGTCCAGTCCTTTAACAATAGCAGGGGGACAAAAGTGGTGAATGAATAGCAGAGCAATAACATTTGTTCTCACCAAGGTGTTCGATCAACACACAGATGCATTCACATACGTGCAACTGTAGTTTTTTAAAGCATGTTAGGCTGCTGAAACTGCTAAAATTAAGTAATGATACGGGAGTAATCAAATGTTAGTGTTACGCTTCCCCCTTTTTTCTGTGATGTTTTATTCATGAAGTTAAATTCAAAAGGTGAGGGTGTTAACAAAACATAACCAAATGCAGAATAACAACAAAATGAAATGTTATGAAGAATAATTTGTAATTTTCCTGTGGCTACGGAAATAAATAAATTCAATTGACGGAGCTGAATATTTTTCCTGGTAATGGCTTGCTTCTGAATTAATTTTTATTATATGCAAATTTGCATTATCCTTCCAGTAATCAATCTAAAATGGCATATTTTTTTGTACTGCTGCCAACAGTAAAATATGAGGCAAACAGCAGGAGTGCAATGACGTGATCTTCATAAAAGTTTGGTTGCCGTAAAAGAGTCACTAGGAGGCAAAGTAAATGGCGTGTTTTTCGAAACACTGGTGATAGTCCAAAGAGTGCCGCTGTAGTTGGGAATCACAAATCCTTAAACTAAATCTAAACATGCCGTTCCTTATCTTTGCGCTCCCTTTAGTAGCTGAAGTAGTTGGATTGAATAACAAGGCCAGAATTCATAATAGTTTAAAATCACACGTAGCCCCAAACTAACAAGAGAAAGCGACTGACGTTAATGTGCTGTTTTAGCCGTCAGTCTCTCCAGGATATTCTTAAACTCATCCTTTTATTGCCTGTGTCACCGTTTTTGTCCGAGGCTGACTCATGAAACATAATGTGTTCTCTGGTTTTAGCTCCCCTTTTTTGAAAAAAATATCTTTTCCTCATTTCCTCTCTTATTTGGAGCACCAAGGTTATTTTTTTTCTCCCGCATTTTTAATTCAAGTCCCGGGGAATATTGTGTGCAAAGTCAGAATGCTATATCTGCCATGTTTCTGCAAAGCATTGCAGGAGTACAACACTTGGCATCAGCGTTGTCACAGTAAATCTCTGTCTCCATGACACTTGGAGTCAAAACATGAGCCTGGAAATGCAAGCCCACCCCCCTCGCAACACACAAACACACACTCCCACACACATAAATGTCAAGATATTTGCTAGTTCTCTTTCCGGGGCTGGAGCTACTAATTGTTCTGATAGAATTTAATGATATTGCATCCAAAAAAAAAGCACTTTGGATATTTCCAGCTTCAAGATTCGGCCTCTTTTTTCCCCCCTAAAGGGAAGGTCACAGCATGTACTGGTCTTTATGTCTAAGTTTCCCCTGCAAAAGCTGCAAAGTCCCACAGGTTTAGCAGTAATACCCTGGTTAATTCCCCTGCATGTCGGGTTATTGCTGTCAAAGCTCCTGTGTCAGTTTATCCTCAAATTAGGGCTTATTCTTTCATTTTTACTGATGGCTTTATTGCTCCTAGTTACCGTGAATGCCCCACTTATCCACAGTCATAGAGAGAAATGCAAACACACTGGAGAATCTGCAGTGTATGCTTTTCTATGACACACAGATGCGAAATAGTGTGTGTTACTATAAGTTTTTATTATTTTTAGCAGGTGTCTTCACTGGATTTGCTTTTTTGTAGGTCTCCCTTCAGTCTGGTTTTTCATAAAGATTCAAATGCCTCCTAAAATACTAAAAAAAACAACAACCCAGTTGTAAATCTCTCAGTGTCTGTCAGTTGAAAGTCATGTTCATGATATGTTTATAGAAACAGAACTGTTCGCACAGTCCCCACCCACACATTTTGTTATTCACCATGAACAGTTGGTGGCACAGCGGTAGAAATTGAGGTTTCTGAGTTTAAAGTTTCACCCCAATTTGCATAGTTTGTGGGTTTTTTAATAGCAACCGATCCTCAGTTAAAGTGTAATAATTTCCTCAATGTGAGAATTGAGATTTAAGAAGCTCTGTTTAAATGCTTGGCTCTGACTGTTTATAGAAACAATAGGAAACAATGCTTGAAAATTATGACACATATTCGATTTTATTTCAAGATGATAATGTTCCTATAATCTACATCATTGATCTTTATCGTTTTGGGGAAAGGAAAAAACTGAAGTGACTTCTGTAACAATACGGTGGTTATTTACTTGAACTTCACAACTGCCCCATTGTTATAAATGTCAGCTGAAGATAACAGGAAGGTGTAGGCATCGCTGATATGACTTCATTAAATAAACCCTTGACCCCAGAGATGCTGGCTTGATCTATTTCCTTTAAGTCCATTTGCTTCACCAGAGAACGGAGATCCCAAACAGAGATTACCGCAACGCTATCTCCCTATCTTTAATTTAGAAATGCAGGAGGACTTCACATGGGTAAGATGGTTATCCACACTCTGTCTGTCTTGTTTCCTCATGCATGTTAGCTTTGCAAGCGCCTCCTCTGAGACCACGTACAGTATTTCAAAAATAGTTTTCTTTGTCTTTTCATTCCCTAATGACGGCTGGCAGGGGCGATGAAGTCAGAAATCTCTAAAAAAATAAATAAATAAATTTCCATCTTGATGCTTTGGAAGCCTCTGAGACTAGACACAGGGAGGCTAACTAACCAGCGCACTAACACGAGCAGCATGGCTTTGAAATGAGCTCTTGTTCTCTGTTTTTTGCTTTTTCCTCTGAGACGTGCATGTTTGCATTGCAGCAAAGGGGGTGAGCACACAGGGGCAGCCAGGAGCAGCTCCCCTGTAGCTGCAGCCTGATCAAGGACGTTTCTGCAGGGGCGGTGGTAAATCAAAGCTTGGGATGATCTCACTCAAACCACAAAGCCTGCCCTGCCTCCAGAATTATCTAGGTGTATTTGGGGAGGTGGAAGTGAAGGGCTCCTAATTCTGGGTGGCAGTGGCTGTTAGCTTGAACAGTCTACATCATCACAGCTTTGCAGCAAATACACAGCTGCCAAAATATCTGACATGACTCGAATTCCCCTTTTAATTAAATGGCGGCGTTACGAGGCCGGGAAATTTACTGTAATGTCTTTGTGTATTAAATTGATTATGTGGTAAAATTAGAAACCTTAGCATCCAGACATGTCAGAAAATACAGCAATTCAGGAGCTTTTGATCAGTGTTGGTAAATGTCTTAGAAAAAATGTGTTTTCTGCTTTGCAGAAGGGTTTTGTCTGTAGCTTAAGTTGAGACAGGGGTCTGCCTGTCATGATGGAGCATTGACTATGATGTCTGGAGGGCTTTCATCTTTGCTCTTTACATTTGCCTTCCAAACACTGAAAGGCTGAGAAAACAGTGCAATTTGTCTAAAAGGAAGCGACTCCGATCAATAGAATTTTCATTACAGTTATGTTTTCATACTGCAGCCGAGGCAGGGTGTGGAGGTCTGATGAATGAAACATTAACGTTTGAGGCACTCCTCGCCCCCCCCTCGCTTTCAGTCCTCGGCTCGCAAGCACTGTCACTGTGATGATGCGAAAGCACCAGGATGAGAGCGTGTGCGCTGGGACCTGATTCTCCTCAATGCCACGTCCCCGGTTAACAGCTGTCTGTTTTGTCATTGTAGATTTCAGGCGGTGTCGTGGGTTTGCAAAAGGGGAAAGACCAGAAGGCGTGATCTTTCTGAGAGCTGCACTTTATTGAATTATCCCCCACTCGTCCCATTCTGAGAGGTGGAGTTAAGCAGCTTACCTGCGGCCCTGAAAAATACATGAGCACAGTCCAGCAAGGAATCACGTTGGGCCTCCTGGGAATAGCAGTATTCATATTCAGTGTATATACATATATACATTCATATTGTTATTGCACTTTCTGTCTCTGTCTGTATTTTGGCCAGAGGAAGAGAAATCAGAGTCAAATAAAGTAAAGCATCACATTCTATAAGCATATAGTGTATTTTTCCTGCTCTTATCTCATTTATGCTCTTCTAACCCTTTAGTTTGTCAAGTCCGATCTCCTAAGTGTAAAAGGCAGCTTTGGACACTACTATGCCTTAAACTTTGCTACAACATGATACAGCCTCCATGCATAAAATATGGCCCATGAAAGGAAATGATTTTCCAGGTTCGATGAGTGGAAGTGCCTGTGACCTCATTTTCCGGGCGCTTCTCTCAAGAATTTGCTGTTGCTAAGTTTGGAAAAAAAAAAAGTATTTAATACAAGATTGTAAATAACTGAGTTTTCTGTGACAGCCTGGATTAGTTTCACCTCTGCCATCGCTGACAGTGTTTGTACTGCAAATCCTGCCCCTTCTTGACTTTCACTGGTCTGTTAGAAAGGACTGACATTGACGAGCAGTTTAACTATTTTCAACTCAAAGAGCTGTGAGTGCAGCGGAATGAGGGGGGAAGAAAAAAACGGAGCTCTGAGTGCTGTCAACGCTAAATTTTATAGGATTTGTATAGAAAATAGACTCTGCCAGCAAAAAAAAAAAACGAAAAGCGCACTCTGTGGACACAGATCCTAATGCTCTTGTGGATGAATGTGAGCAAATGTCTGCAGCCGTGTTCCAAAACATTATGAGGGCAAGCAGCACGGTTTTGAATAATTCGTTTAGCAGGTTTTTTTGTTATTTGTCTGTATTTGAAGCCCACGTACTTTTTGGCCATGTCGTAATCGCGGTTTGTTTGAATACTAGGGTGACATGCCCACCAACCCAGATTCAGTATGAAAGCAACATTAGCATGTGCGCTGACAGCAGACGTGTGTTCAAATGAGACACCGGAGAGTACACTGTGGTAATTTACACACCGCACTATAATGCTGATCAGCATCCGTGACAGCACAAGGTGTGGGTTTAAACCACGACGGCCCGATCTCTAAATCCAGTAAACGTCCCTGTGATACAACAGTGACAGGTCGGCCAGATAATGCAACACAAAGGGCAAAGCAAATTGAGCTTACTCTCACAGGGTGCCTATTGCTCATTATGCCCCTGGCAATCACATAACAAATGACCACAGACCTTACATGTGCAACCGGTTCACACTCCTCGCATTTAGTCATTTGCATTATCATCATTTACTATGTGTGTTGTGGCAGGCTAATATATTGCTCAGCGTTTGGCTCGTGTTTACGTGTGCACGCCTCAGAACAATGGGAAATTGCACTCACTCTCACATCTCAGTTTACGGACCACCACTCTGGCTGCGTTGCTGTCAGTGGTAGCAAGCAGCAGCTGTGAGAAATTGTCGAGCTTAGAGTTGGTATTTACTCCTCCTGTTCTTTTCTGCTGTGCATCTGCGCAATACTTGTGTTTAAGGTTTAATTGTAATTTTTCTTTCTGCAGCTGTATGTGTTTATCTAACCAGTGATTAACGATCAAGCTCCCAAACTGTACTTTTCTGACTCGTTCACATAAAAACTGAAGTGGGCTAATTAGGTTGTATTTTTACTGGAAACAGTTGGCTGACATGATGGATTGAAAATGCATTCATGACACTTTGTCCTTAAATTGCTGAGACAACAAAATTATTGAATCATTCAGTTGGCCGCCTTGCTAACTAACAACAATTGTAATGTCAGCTGTATTTTTTTAAAGACACACCTCCCATTGAACAATTTGTCAAAGTACAGAGGAAGTGGGAAGTGTGGAGGGGGGTTTGTGATGAAACCTAAATTTTTATTCTCCTCTTTGATTCCTCAAATCAAGTTTTGAACCCTCTCTTCTTCATCTAGATCAACCACACAACGCTCAACATGCACTTAATCGTTTTGAGCTACAGTCACACTAGGGGAAAACAGTCGTTGGGGACAGCGGTGCAATCATGTGCAATGAGCTTGCAATCTCATAGCCTTTGAAATGGTTGCTTTGAAGACAGGGAACAGGTCTGCGGCAACTGGCGGTTGGTCACCATCATCAAAACGACTTTGGTGCCATCACGACAGATGAAAACAGCAAAAACATGGAGTCAGTCTGCTTTCCATTTGCAACAGAATGGGGTTGAGTTGGCGATTACGTGCAATCGGTTTGTGACATGTAGCCATTAACTGTAATAAATCAATGAGAATCACAAATCTGTTGTAGTCTACATACACAGAAATTCATATTAACTACTTAAATTCAGCATCCAGGCATGTCCTCATAGGTCATAGTGACGATGTCGCTTCAGGACTGCAGTTTAGCTGCAAAATGGCACAGACACTCGGCAGCCTTGCTTTTATGGCGCTGATTGGCGCAGACTGAGTCCGATTGATTGCAATGTGTTGGCAATCTGTCTGCGTTTATAAATTAGACAGCAGTTTTTAAACCTTTGCCAAACTGAGAGTGATTGCATTCAGTCTCCAGGCAACCCGAACAGTTGCCTTGTGATCGAATGTGGTTGAGTTTGTGGGTGTTGCGTACTCCACCTCTGGGCAATTACTTGCAATCAGTTTCCTACAGCAAAAGATAAGTAAAATATATAAATGTAATCACCGAACGAGCACTTTTTTTTTTCTTTCTACTCGTGATGTTACTGGTGATGAATTTATTACATGAAAGGAAAACAATTCAGAAGTAAGAAAATGTATGAAAAATGAAGTTAACCTACCAGTATTTTTCTAATGTCTGCTAGGAAGTGCAGCGAGATGTAATAATCTAGTCAACTAGTTGAGCAAATGTCAAGTTGTTTATCATACTCATGGTGTCATGTGTATGACTCGAGATTTGCTAAGAACCATAATGCACAAATGTAAATGTGCTGAAGAAGATTAATAAAAAAAATAACCTAATAACTTTTAACAAGAACATGATTGCAGATAAAGTAAAAGTAAGCAGATCTTTTGGGTAAAAATGTTTATTGCTGCTATATTCTTGTACAAGGAAGATGGGGTGGGGTTGGGGGTTGGAGGCATCAAGTGACACATTTGCAAGATCAAATACAAGGACTTTCTGAGACTTTTGAATCCTTGGATTTCAGTTTTTAGCAATCACCATCTTCCTCCTGCTTGGAACTATGTTTGAGCACGCCAGGGTTTAACTGAGGTAGCAACAACAACCACAGCCAAGTGTGATTATCTGTAAGAACTGCCAAATAGGGAGACATCCTTGAATATAGATGGGTTTTTCCCAGCAACTATCCCCACTGTGATCTTCTGCATCTCTATTAGGGATGAGCGATAAATCGGATTTTAATTTCAATTACAATTTTGGCTTTTAGTGATTATGAAAACCTGATGATGGGAATAAAATGAGTCCTTTTTGCATTTGTTTTTACTGTGAAGCTCTCGATTTGTATTGTGTTATAAATCAAGCGTGCCCTTTTCCTTTATCTCCTCTACCTCAAAGCACAGTCTCACTCATCATGTAGCTCAGATTTAGTCAAGGTGATGGAAAGGAAGTCTTTTGTCAACAAGCCTGACCGAAAAGAAGTTAAAAAGTTTCTGGGTTGTTAAAAACACCCAGGAGTCTAGACACAACTCCCACTCTGAAAACCTTGTCACCATCAGGTCCAGGTCTTTTCTTTTTTTTTTTTCTATTTATTCATTTAAATTATATTTCATAACAAAAACCCCTACAAGAGACATGTTAAAATCTAACAAAAGCATGTTTGTAATGTAAATGAATAATTGTGTTAAATATATAAGCTTACAAGCTCCTAGAATAGGATGTACCCCCCATAATAACTCATTGTAATATATACATGACATTATTTTTTTATTTGTGGATATAAGTAAGTAAAGTTTATTTATTAAGCGCTTTTCATAGACAGGCCATCACAAAGCGCTGTACACAAAGATTAAAACAAACAGAAAGTTAAGTCACAGAATAGACAATATACACAATATAAAAAAAATTTTAAGTAAATAAAAATTAGTATATAGTATAGTACATTTGTAGCATTCATGCCATTAGTGCTGGGCGATATGACGATATATATCGTGTGGACGATAGAAAAGTGTCTATCGTGCCATTTGTCTTCTATCGTTTATATTGTTTCTAACCCGAATTTTACAAATTATTACATAAAATATATCATTAACCCTTTACAACCGGTCGAAGCAGGCAAACTCCGTTTTCCCTAACTATTTTTAAATCCCTGTAGAACTGTAACCACGTAAGGTAGCGCAATAATGTTTTTTTTGCATATGAAACCGTAGTAGTTGTACTTACATCTTATTCCATTAGCTTGTCCTAGGTCACGGTTTTCTTCCACATATAGCTTTGCAAAAAATTGCATAAAAAGCACTTCCAGCAACAAAAACATAATATTCCAGACTTGCAGCAACAAAAACACAATATTCCAGAAACAGGCTTTGCCGATCCGATCAGCTGTTCATAACACTTCCTACATTGGAATATAAGTCAGCGGAACTATCTTATGTCCGCCATTACCTGTCCGAAACCGGAAGTGACGTCATTTTCGCCGAAAATGTAGTTTTTTAAGCTTCAAAGTCTATGTTGGTATTTTTAAAAGTCATGTTTGACTTTATGCTCTTCTGTATCGTTTCTGGGATGCTTAGAAGTCAAATTGCACTGTTGTAAATAGTTTATTTTGATGCACATGCTGTGGTTTTGCAAATTTGCATTTATTTATTTTTCCTGTAGTATATAAAAATTTGTGTATCTCAAAAATAAAACTATGAAGACACTCAAAATAAATAAATGTAAAGATAAGCTCTGGCGGACTTGGTTCTATGGTAGGTCTTAAAGGGTTAAATAGCCTGTGCAAATATATTAGTGTTGTCTTCTCACTATACATACTCTTAACTTTATGCAAGAGAAAATAAAGTATAAAAAAATGAGATTTTTTGCAAAGAAACTCTGTCTTGTGGTTTCGCAACATGGTGCTGCTTTACGTGCACCCGGATTTGCGACATGCTTTACAGTAACTCAAAACAAAGACTGCACCCTTTCCACTCGCTGTTTAAAGACTGCATACTTTCCAGATAACCACAGGTCAGGTGGTATATCGTGATATTTATCGTGATATAAAATAATTCATATCGTGATAAATATTTTTTCCATATCGCCCAGCACTACATGCCATTGTTTAGTAAATTTGTTTAAATGTTTAATATCAGTTGAAAAAGGTTTGTGATTTAAAAAAAAAACAAAAAAACTTTTCAAGCAACATTGCATGTATTCAGATTATGTATTGAAATGCTTATATTTTAAAATTCCGGTATATTCAATTCAATTTTATTTATATAGCACCAAATCACAACAACAGTCACCTCAAGGCGCTTTATATTGTAAGGTAGACCCTACAATAATACATAC
This sequence comes from Pelmatolapia mariae, assembly GCF_036321145.2. NCBI lineage: Eukaryota > Metazoa > Chordata > Actinopteri > Cichliformes > Cichlidae > Pelmatolapia > Pelmatolapia mariae. The sequence goes on along the minus strand of NC_086228.1, from coordinate 4,969,398 downwards.
AGAGAAAAACCCAACAATCATATGACCCTATGAGTAAGCACTTTGGCGACAGTGGGAAGGAAAAACTCCCTTTTAACAGGAAGAAACCTCTGGCAGAATCAGGCTCAGGGAGGGGCGGGGCCATCTGCTGCGACCGGTTGGGGTGAGAGAAGGAAGACAGGAATGCCCTCACGATATATCATTCCATATATGCCTATATGTTGTCATAGGAACAATGGTTGTAAGAAACCTAGTTTTAAATACTTCTTTATACTATTATTGTCAATTTGACCTTCAGATTAATCCATTGACCTTGAATTAGAGGTCAGATGTGACATATTTTTAATCTTTATTTTCAACCAATACATCTTTAAGTTGACCTTGAAGACCTTAGTGGATGTGAACTAGATTTGAATGGATTATTAACACGAGCCCACCCCTAAATTTAATTCATAACTTTTCAAGCTATCGTGTTTACAGACTGATTGGCATGCAGTCAAATGCTACCAAAAACATAGCCTCCTTGGGGGAGGTAATTATGGTACTTTAACTGACATCATCGTTTAAGGCTGCTTGATTAGGGGAAAAAGTATGTTTAAAATGACCCAAAAGTGCTTTATAAGGACCAGAAGAGGGAGAGATTCAAATAGTTAGAGCCAAAATCACGATTGCAGCATTACTTTTCACCCTTAAACTACAATTAACAAAAGTGGTTATTAATGTTAAAGTTCCAAAAAGGATTTGTCGGTTATCTCTTTTACCTCCCGTCTTCCCGTGTCAGTAAATCAAACAGCTTTTTGGTGATTGATCAGAAAAGCGTAGGACTGTGCTGACAAAGTGTTGTGATCTACTTTTTGTCTTCTGAAAGAAATTCTGCTCTGATGGGTTGCAGTTCATAAGTGATAGACAGTTCTGTTGCGGCAATCTTTCTTTCTTCATCCAAAGACAGGTGAAGCAGTAAGCTGATGGAAGCACGCTTTTTTTCATTACTGTCTCGTTGTGCATTTTCTCTGCCGCGGCTCATTGCTGCCAGGACATGAACCCAACTTCTATAAGATCTGAGTCGTTTAGTTTACACGCTCTTGCAGTTTTTGTCCTTTTCTTGACATCATTTATCAAATAGTTTGAAATCTAAACTTTTAAAAGTCTTTTTTTTTTTTCGTTTTGGTTTCTTAACAATAGCCTCATGTTGTGCTGGAAATGTAACCAAAGGTGCTTTAAAAAAAACAAAAACATTTCCCTCTCCCTCCCACTCCAAACACACACTCACAATGTTCCTGATAAATTTCGAAAACAACAAGTGCTGCTGTGGAAAAGATTACACTAAAGTACAGTATGCTAACATTTAATCTGGGATGATTTATGATTCGTGTTTATTATTTCCTCTGAGGTCCAGTTTTCTTATCGCGGTCGTTCTGTTGTAGAAATTTTAGCCATTGTTTTGTTCCGATAAGCCTAACTTCTGCATTTCCTTTTTATTGCGCTCATCAGTTATTTATTTACCTTCATTGTGGTGACTCATGTTGCCCTCACTGGAGGTAAATGGCAATAAGAGGCAGAACAACATCTACAAGGATCCAGAGCATAACTCATTTTTACAGGGGTTACAGGGTTTATTTTGCTTTTCCACCACGATCTTATCACCGACTCTGACTGTTTTCTCTTTTGACCTTATTTGAATCCCGAGATAAGCGTCCCTCCAGCAAAATTGGACCAAATTAGTCTTTTATCTGGTGTGTTTTAAGGGAATGCTTTGTCACCAGGCTCGACCAATGTAGTGCTCAGCTGCTTGCTTGTCTGATTTGCCCAAATGCGTTTTAGTGGTTGTCAATGCTTATTCAGGTCACCCAAGAGAACTGACCCCTCAGTCTGAATGCCTTTAATGCTTTATCAGATCTAACGGAGAAACTCCTGCAAATCAGTTTTGGCTTAAAAGGATTCTAACACATTACAAACAGTTAAAACGAACAGTCAGATTTGTGCAGACAGCTTAGCAGACTCCAGTATTACATTATCTCATTTATCCACATCTGTTAAAAAAAGTCTTTCTTGACTGCATCAAATATTCAAAGGCTTTAAGTGTGCTGAAATTACAAGATGATTCTAAGCAGGAATGACTTGCAGTACATATCGTTGTTTGAGAAATGTGAAGTTTCACAGCTATTCTAGACATAGACACCCCATTATCAGGTTTTTCATGGATTTGCTTTAGATTAAAAGTGTTAATCTGCTTTATTATTAGAGCTGTAATTACACGAGTGCATACAGAAGTTCTGCTCCTTCCATCACAAACAAATCTCCTTTTCCAGACTGTAAAGCCTAAAATTGATTTTGCCAAGTACTGGGGAAAAAAATAACAAATGTTGTGTCCTTAAACATTTTAAAGTGCTAAATTGTCCGGTAAAGGCAGGGCACACAGACTGAATACCTTTTTAAAGGGTTTAAAATGTAAATTTTTTTTTAAAGATGAGTACTTTTTGGAGGAAGTAGCAGAGTAGGAATCAGCTGCCTCTTCAGTGAGCACATCATCTCACAGATGGACAACAAGTCCATGACCTTGGACAGCAGATGGTAGTCCTTACTTTTCACTCCAGCCTCTGTTAGCTCCGCGTAGTGTCGCCTGAAGCCGTTCTCCTGCTGCATTCTTGGTCAGAGTTATCTCCAGAGCAGAAGGATTGCCATTACCAGCTGGAGTCCAAGACGGTGGACTTGGAGTCTGCCTGGCCTGACTGGAGAAGCAGCTGAATGATAATCAAGAAATGCCACAACAGCGGCCCGGCGTGTAACACGAGATTTAAAGTGCTACGGTCGGCTGGTTAGAAATGACTGAACTTTTCAAAATAAGAGCAAGTGGGTTGTTCATTAATAAATCAAAAGCTGACCTGTAGTCATATGGAAAAATGAGTCACCAGACACACTTGGTTGGGCGTTTTAATATACCTGCGCAGCCAAGTGAAGTGTCTGTGTGGCTTACTTTTAGCTGCTCTCTTATTTTCCAACGAGTCACCACACTGGATGGATCCACACGCTTGATTTGGCACAGATTTTACACCAGATGCCCTTCCTGATGCAACCATCCCATTTAGCCGGGCTTGGGACTGCCACTAAGAGCACGTTAGCTTGTCATCTCCCGAGGCTGGGTTTTTATGCATCCTCCCAGTATCAACCCAGGGATCTTTTGCGTGTTAGGCAAATTTGTTAACTACGATGCCAGAGAGCCAGGAAAGTAAAGAAAAAACTGTTTTCCCACTAAAAGCTGAAATGTTGATCAAATAGTTGAAATTGAGGATAAGAAAATACAATTCTGTACTACTGGTTTCCAGTATTTTTATAATTTAATAGCATTTCAAACAATGTAATAATAAAAACAGTCATGTTTTTTAAGGATGGACCCATAATGAAGATAACTGTGTTAGATTCAGCTCTGGATTTCAGCCTTTAATTAGCCAGCAGTCATTATCCCCATTTCCAACAATTATATGATATGGTGGTAATGCAAGATGAGTAGACATGTGTTTCTTTTACAGATAATTTGAAGTTTGAATCGGATATGGCATCGTTCCGCAGGCAACAGGCCTGATGTGAAACGAGCACTAGGCAAACCGTCACCTTGTGCCAAGCACTTTGTGAGCTATCTGGTGCTGAGGCATGGAATGAGCAGATAAAACAATTCTAAAGGGGAAATGATTCTGCCCATAATCAGATTTATTTACGCAGCCCACTGAGGAAGACCGATGTCTTATCTGTGGCTGTGGATTTCAATTCTCTATGCTGCGATGCAGATAAACAATCAGTCCGCCGTCTCCAGAGCTTTTTTTAATTGTCTGAGTGTGTGTTCCAATGTTTTGTCTATCAGCGTGTTTTTGACAAGTGAGATGCTGTTTTTGTTTTTTTTTCTCTTCCTTTTTTTTTCCAGAATAAAGTAACTGTCTCCCTTTCCCAGCATCTTCCATGACTGTTTTTCATGGCTGTTAAATGCCAGACATATGCTCTTACATCTTTGTGACTAGCAATTGAAAAGTGGAGCTCAAGCAGAGATCAAACCACCGCTGTTGCTCCTGTCTAGCTGGGAGACATGTTTTCTTCCTTTCCCGGTGTAAAAGAGTAAGCCACCATTTTGACTGAGATGAGCGCCGGATGTCGAAATCCATTTTGCACTTTGCTCAAAGTTACTACTGTTCACCGTCTCGCGCTCGGGTGCCTCTTTGTTTAAAGCACAGCATTCGAATGCATCTCAGGCACGTACAGTGACTAAGTGATCTGCTAATATAGTTTGTCAGTGAACAACAGTGGAACACACTATATCTGTTCACTAAGGGAGGGAGAACTCACTCCTCGTATGTAGGCCTATTATTCATGTGGCACATTATGTTAATTAGTTACAGGAATATAGACTACCTTAGTCCTTTTTACTATCATCTAGTTATGTGGTATATGAATCCTGAAGTTCAGGGTAGTTTCCATGGTAGCCACTGTATTTAATGGCAGTGACTGCAGTCTGTTGCTTTGGGATTTGTTGTACTGGGAATTAGGAGGGGAAAGCTCTCCATTCCTTAAAATAGGCCAGCCAAGGAAGGTGTGAAAGGAGAAACTTGGCATTACCTGCTGCAGACGGCTTCTCAGAAGTTAACAAATTGCACCTTTTTCTCTTACTCACAGCAGAGCTGATGATAGACAGCTCTCATATTTTCCGGGAATAAAAGGTTTTGTGATTTGTTATCAAGTCGAATTCTCATTCCCGAGGAATAAACTACAACAGAAGCGGTAAGCGAGATCTGAGAATGATTGTCTCCCCCACCCCTCTGCTTCCCCGCCCCTTCCCCAATCTTCCCCACTTAGACGGCTTGTCTTATTATCTCCTGAAATGGCAAGGTTACAGTACCTACAGGTGCAGAGGAAGGTGAGTCTGTTAGCTTTTTTTTTTTTTTTTTTTTTTCCCCATCTTTAAACCAGTCAACCTTAGCAGCGAAGCACAGCCACAGAAGTCTCATCAGACTCTGCAAGGAATAAACATTCTCTTATGTACAAGTTTTGCCATTCAGCTTAGCTACTTAGATGCGGAAATTGGAGAATGCTGAAATATATTAGATGTGTTTAATGGACCTGGAGAAATACTGGGGAAAAACAACCTTGGTTACCTCTGGCATTAATATAAAATTTATGAGAAGGATTTAGGCCGATCTCCTGCAGAGCCTTGAGAAGATGTTGCTTTGTCAGTCAGCACACGTTTAGCATAAATCTCTCACTTCTCCCTTTTTCTGCAGCCACCTTGAATCTCCCATTCACTCAGTCCTGCTGTTTAACTACAGTTTGATTGCGTCCATCTTCGCGTCTGTTGACGTTTCAAAGCAGTTGGGTCGTTTTATTTGTTTTTTGTTTTTGTGGTTGTCCTCCTTATTTATTTATTTTGCATACTCTGTATTAAAGTACACGTGTTTTCATCCAATCGCGAAATCCTTTTTCCTGGTGACCAAGTGGCTACGCAAGCGGGGAAAGTGATCTGTGCGACTTCATTCATTGTAGTCATTCATATTACTTGTATTGTGTAGATCTCGGTAATGGAATAGCAATTAATTGCACAGGCCATTGTGATGTCATTTTGTTTGACACCTTTTCTAACATTTCTAAACAGCAGTGTTAAATTTTTTACTGTAGCTGGTTATTATCTAATTACAACTGTCTTCATCTCATGGGGATTTGTTCATTTATGTCCTTTGTAATTGCTGGCATTATATTAATGTTGGTGTATTTTTTTTTTTCCTTAGGCCACTTATTATTAATGACATGTCAGACTTTGGACGTATTGATTGCACCTCATTTGCATTCACATGAAGGTGGCAATAAATTGAGCTATTTTCCCCGAGTACAATATGAGGCTATTTGCCTGTTAAAAGAAAGGACCATTTTACAGGTTAGCCAACTGCCATTTATCTTACTGTGATTCATTAGCTTAGTGAATGGATGAGCAGCATATTTCAGTCAGTCTTAGGCAGGGCTCTCTCCTCTTCCTGCTGCCCTAATTGAAATAATCACACAAATGGTGTTACATTTTCTTTCTTTAAAAGCTCGCATGGCCACATTTTTAAAACAGGAATTTTGAACATAAAAAAAAGTGTCTAAATTCTTGTCTATATGCACAAAATGTCCCGTCACCTGCAGAGCACGACGCTAAATGATAAGGGAGATCAAAGCTTCATGGTCCAAAAATTCCACCGCTGTAGTCGGACAGAGCTTTAAACTGATTAAATGTTGCTGTTTGTTCAGTCGCAACCAGAGATGATCCGCAACATACATCATCGGTGAAGCACGAGTCTCCACAAAATGTGGCAGTCGCATTATTGAAATGGCGCCGCATATACCTCAAATGTATCTATACGTCTCTACAGAGAGCCATCTCCTCTGCATGATCTTGAAAGTAGGAAGCAGAGATGCAGTTGTGATAATTTTCGTTACAGTGCTGCATTTCCGCATGCCGACTTTGAGTTCATTGTAATATGTAGCGTATTTAGAAAGCATTCTTTTCACTTTGATGACAGTGGTTCAACATTTCTAGAGCCCAAAATGGCTCCTGCATGCAATTCCACTCACTGGATGCTAAATTCAGCCTCGTAAATCAGCGATCTTTTCACAGTTATGTACATGACCTGCATCGGCCTCTGCACACAAGTGTTTACCCAGGTCTTGTGCACCGTAGAGCTTCTTTCCCGCAGAGACAAACAGAGGTTCGGGACCCTCGGTGGGGTTGCTCTGAGCTGCTCGAGCTGGTATTTCTGGACTAGCATTAGCAGCTGAGCAGTATTCAGTGTAATGGTTCAAAGGGTTTCCCTCCTGAACTGGCTGAGGAGCTGCTTAACTTTTCATGTGTTTACTTTTATTTACGCTTATAAATATGCACGTATTGCTACCACCGTCCCATAATGTAGCCAGCTTGTATTATGTTTTTTTTCCCTTTTTTTTTTTTTTTTTAATTAGACAAATTGCACTCAGTCGGCTGGAGAAAGCAAATGGCATAAAACAGAAGTAAAGTTAATTGCTTTAGAAGAAAGCCAAGTCTTTTAATTAACCTCTTAATGAAGGCAGTCGCATCAGAGTTGAGGGAGATGCGTGTCAAGAGCTTAAGCAAAAATCCCCCAAAAAGCTGTTATTTGATCACAAACTTTCCAATGTTCCGCCTCTTCTGCGTGCTGTCGCTATTCATCCTCAGCATCGAGAGAAATGCCACCATGATTAATTTACATCTGTTAGAGATGTAAAGACTCAACAAACAACCAAGCACGAGTCCAACTTCTGCACTGAGGAATGGCTTCCTAATTTCTCCTAACGCACATAGGTCAACCATGCAAAAGAAAACATCATAAATCAAAATTGCTCCAATATATCTTATATTCCGGCCCTTCGGGTAAATGCCATGCATCATAATCTTCTCGTAGCTGCACTTGTGCCTGAGGGATGCTGCCTCTGGAAGTCATATCGCCCCGTTTGTAGAATTTATTCCAGGATTTACAACTCCTGATAACAGCTAGCATTTGTATTCAAGACGATTGTTGATGCAGTGTACACACGTGCCGGACACAAAGACATTAAAAAAAGAAAGTGCAAATACACAGTAGCCATGACCTCATCGTATTATTGTATTAATTATTCCTGCATATTAATTAAATAATCTGCTGCTCGTTAATTGAGCTGATGGAGAAATGTCAGTAAATATGGACAGCCTCAGAAGATGTTATCATTCAGTAGGCACTTCGTGGTTCACTAATTGATTAAAGATAAAGGTGTTTCCTGTTTTGTCCAGCTGGTGGAAATGAAGCACCTTAACACAGATATGCAAATGAATTCTGCCTCTAGGAGCGAATCCACAGATCCCACTAATTTCACTCAAGTTAACTGATTGCTGTCAGGAATGTTGCTGTTATAAATGCCGCTGTGATCGATCCCACAGACTCCACAGATGTCCAAGCTGTCCTGGTCTACTTACTGAGAGACCCCGATGAACGAAAGACTGATGATATCCTTATATCATACTGACGCTGATGATACAGCTAAATTGAAACTCCTTCAAAGCCAGCAGGTGCATTTGTGCCATCCTGGCTTCACTTTGGAGGCTGTTAAAAAGAGAAAGCGCAGTGCTTCAAAAGGTTAACTTAGTTGCGTACCACCAGCCTTTCAGATCTCTTATCAAATAGTGCATGAGAATATCTAGATTTTGTCTGGACTGGGAAGGAGAAAAGCAAATAGGGACCTTTCTGTGTTATTAAAGAAAGGCGGGGGGAAAAAAGGATTTTTCCTTTTTTTTAATAATCCAAGTGAAAGTTTCTGGAGGTTGAAGTGAGTGGGGGGTAAAAACTTGACTTTTTCTGCAAATTTCATGGAAGAGCAGTCAGAACAGACAAAACCATTGTCGACCCGCAAAATAACCATCTGTTCAATCCACTAGAATGCAAAAAATAGGGGGAAGGAAACACAACACTTACAGCAGGCAGAATCCAGACTGTTCCAGTTATGACCCTGCATGTTCTACACCTGTTTCTTGAGGGTTTGGAGAGGAAACTGTGTCTGGTTAAATATGCTTTCAGATGATTTTGTCACTCTGTACCTCCAGTGAATTATACTGTTCTTCAACAAGGTGTTCATTACTTTGACATTAACATTTACATCACATTATCATACATTAACTGCACTGCGTGGTTAAGTATTGGTGATAAGAGTTTATTTAAGGAGCATTACATCTGTGGTGCTTTTGTTTGAAAAAATACAGCACGGTGTTAATTTAATTCCACTGTAAAGTCGCCTAATGAAATGCTTTGTTTCCACTGCGTTATCTTAGGAAATCTGTTGGATATGTGGTGTCTGTGAATTGTAGTCTGCGTTGTCGTTGGTTTAGGTGACTGGTGCCGTTTAACGTCCGAAATGGGGAAAATTGTCTTGTCGAATTTGGTCTCAGATGATCTTGCATAATCTGGGAGACATTCTGTGTCATAACATTTTTATGATTCACGTCTCCAGATATAAACATCAATCTGTTTGAGCTCTGTATTGTCTCCCTATAAAATGTAGCGTTTGGGATCAACAAAATGCTTCTCATACTGAGGTCAGCTTCAAATAAGTAAACTTTTGAGATTCTATTTATGATCTGGTTCCTCCCACATGAAATATCCTACAAGTTCTGTCACGGGGAGATTAAAGACATTGATCCGCAATGGAGGAGAAGGGTAAAAATAAATGCATCACATAATATTAAGTCAGGGGTGGTGCAAGAATCTCTGACCAAGAACACATTCGCTTTAGTCATCACGTCTACTTTTCCTCAATATGTCCCCTGCAGATGGTTTTAACAGAGCTTTGCCTGGGGTGAACGGGCGTCTAAGATACGGTAACAAAAAAGGGTCATAAGAGCTGTAGCTGTGTATCACCACATGGAAGTGAGAAAACATTTGGTGTGAATGGATTCACACGTACGAATGTGTTAAAACACTTTGATCAAATGAATTCAAATAGTTCAGTGTGTAAAAGTATACAACTAAACAAGTGGATCCAAAAATAAGTACATGGCAATTCATGGAACAGCTGGGAAAAGATTTGGACAAATCATTTTTCCATGTATGAGTGCATAAAGAAGACTTACACACACACACACACACACACACACACACATGCACAGAGACAAGTGTGTGTGTGTGTGGTAAGAGTTCGCATAACTCAAGTGTATGTACAAACTCCAAGTTGACAGCTACAGCTTAAACCAAAAAATACAAATACTCGTGTCCCTCATTTGACACTTCATGCTGAACAGCCAATCGAGATAAGATTGATTTAAATTTTGAATATTTCATTCGGAAATGTTGTTTTGCTATCCAGTCATGTTGCCAGGGGGCAAGCCTGATTTGCTGAGAGTCTGCAGCTATAACAAAACTTTACCTTATGGAATAAAAAATAAGTTCTCTTCTCTCTGAGGATGTTATTACTTCTCACTGTAAGATGGGTTAACAACCCCAAGGTTTTCCATCCGGAGATGAAAAGTATGTTTTCTGCTTGAATAATAAGTTAATCTAGTTGTGGTTAGATGCCTTCAAGGGTTTCTCACTCAAGTTAATACAGTATTGCAAAAATTAACAATTACATTGATTTTCTTGCTCAAAGAAATGGGAACAGGAATTGGATTTGAGGCCTTTTTGAAATAACAGTAGTTGGGTTAGACGAACAAGCTGCTGGAAGCCTTTAGATTGAAAAGAGCTGTCATAATCCAATATCATCCCATTTGCCAAGTCAGTGCAGATATTTGATATATGTCAGCATTTGATGTTAGATCCAGTAACAGTAATGTAGCTACCTTTGCCATCATTTACTCTACACTGTTATGAAAATTTGGTTTTGGGATTCACACTAAGCTCAAAACATTCACTCGGTGCACTAACAGATACAGTGAATTAGAAAATTGGGTTTTATCCACCTCAGGGATGTATGATATACACTCACTGGACACTTCATTAGTTACACCTTACTGTTGCTGCTTTGGACCAGATTCTTCCTTCAAAACTGCTTTAATTCTTCGTGGCATAGATCCAACAAGATGCTGGAAACAATCCTCAGAGATTCTGCCAGCATTACAGAGTTGCTGCAGATTTGTCAGCTGCACATTCATGATGCGAATATTTCATTCCACCACATCCCAAAGGTGCTCTATTGGATTGAGATCTGGTGACTGTAGAAGCCACTGGAGTACAGTGAACTCATTTTCATGTTCAAGAAACCAGTTTGAGATGATGTGAGCTTCGTGACATGGCGCGTTATCCTGTTGGAAACGGATACCATGGGTTCATGGTAGTCAGGAACAATACACAGGTTTAAATGACACTCAGATTCTTACTAAGGTGTCAAAATTGTACCAAGAAAATATCCCCCACACCCTTACACCACCAGCAGCCTGAACTATTGATAAAAGGCAGGATAAAGCTATCCCAGCAAATATTTCAATTTTGTGTAACCATCACTGTTGGTGTCATCGACTCATCTAGTTGAAAAATGGTTCCAAAATGAAAGTTGGAGTTATGTTTTTCAAAGCCACCTACACATCATTGTTTTGTTCTTTTTAGTAAGTGAGTTCATGTCCAAAAGTTTCTACTTCATATCTATTAGATTAAAATGAAGTAAACAAAATTAAAAAAGTTTGATAGAATGAGAAGACTAAAAAGTCACCTCGAGGGGGACTCAAACTCGCAACCCCTTACTTTAAACTTAAATCCTCTACTTGTCATACTAAGCTAACTGTCTTAACAGTGGGCATGCAGCATTCCATCAGAGTCTATGATGATGATTATATGCAAGGAGGTAATGACTGTAAGACTCCAGTGTGTGGAAAAATGTAAATGCATTTAATTCTTTCTTGGCAATAATCTGATTTATGTTTCTTTCTTTATATTTGCTTTTTAAGAGATGGTGTAACCTGACCTCTACTTCACATGCAGACTATATCAGCATCGATCTGTCTACTGTTCTTTTTTTTACCATCATTCCACAGCCTGTTTTGACCAGGGGAGATGACATTTGGGTTTTGGTCATATTTGCATGGGTTGTTTCATGATGTTCATGCCAAGTTCTGACTCTACCGTCCACGTGTTTCAGTAGAAATCGAGACTTATCAGACCAGGCAGCATTTGTCTCTTTGGGAGCTCATGTGAAGTGTAGCTTTAGTTTTCTGAGCTTAGCTGACAGGCGCGGTCTTCAACTGCTGTAGTCCATCTGCTTCAAACTTCATATGTCCTGAATGTTCAGAGATGCTCTTCTGCATACCTTGGCTGTAACAAGTGGCTATTTTCGAATACTGTTGCATTGCTATCAGCTTAAAGCAGTCTGGCCATTGTCTCTGATACCAACTGGGTATTTTTCCAAGAGAACTGCTCCTCACTGGACATTTTCCCTTTTCCAGACCATTCTCTGTAAACCTGTCATGTAAGAATATCACATTAGATCATCACCCCACATCAAAGTCACTTAATCATCTGTCTTCCCCATTCTGATCCTATGTTTGAACTTTATCAGGGTGCCTAAATGTATTTGATGAGTTGCTGCCATGTTATTGGCTGATTAGATATTTGCATTAATGAGAAGTTGATAGGTGTACCTAGTGAAGTGGCTGGTAAGTATATAATTTAAGCATCGACACTGCAATGACTATTTGTATAGTAGTCACAAGGCAGGATGTGTCATGTCATGTAAGGGAAATTACACTGTTCTACACATTCAGATGTGTTACCTTGCTGCAGTACTATGACCATATTTTGTTTCCATATACAAGGAATTGGGATTTTCTGAAATTGTCTAATGGAATGTAAATATGATGGCAGCACAGCGTAAGGACCACATTTTACATATAGTCATGTCTTTCGCATGGTGGCTAAGCACAGGTGCACATCAGATGAAACCTCAGTGATGGAGGGACGGGAGCAATCAACTGAATCAAGCATTTGATATGGGGATAATAAAGGGAGGTGAGATCATAGTCAGGCTCATTTAACTCTTATGAGCTGGTGGAGAAGGGAGAAAAAAAATACTTTCTTACTTCAGTGTGCCACATCCTCCTCCAAACTCTGGTTTCTTACAGTTATTGTTTTTTTCAAGTGAAATGTAATAATCCTTTCTGTGGTAGAGAGACTTCAACTGATCCAGAGGTGCAGTAAGCTAGCGTGATGCGGATCAGGCATACCACCCCCTAGGAGGCCTTTGGCAACTTCATCCCTAATGTGCTACTGAATATTTCTGCCCACTTCAATACCCGAGGGTTGTATCTGTTTATCCTGCAATGCTGATAGCACAACATTGAAGAGAGTTCAAGACAGAATGTGTCTCTCATGTTCAAATGTCTTCACTGAAATGTCTAAATTTAAGGTGGTGTTTTTGTAGAATGGATGGACTTCTTAGCAGCATACCAAAGCACACATACCAAGCAGGGTAAGAGGCGAAAGCTGAGCCTGCAAGACATTTACAAGATAAATATTACATTCCAGACAAGAACTCTGCATTCCTAAGACGTAGGCGGCACACACTGTTTCGTAGTGGCATTTCTGTCAGAAGAATGCCAGAGTTGTTATGCATCTCTACAACCATACTGACACGAGTTGTCCTGTTTCTCGGAGTGGATGATTCACTATATGGGAGATCTTTAGTTCCGAATAAATCTTGGCAACAATGAAGTGATGGAGAGGCATTGTTATCCAGCAACCTGATATTTTTTTCCCTTTTATGCACTCCACTGCAAACCACAGTGCTTCCAGTCGCTATTAGTAACAATGCTTTCAATCCTTAGATGCTTATGTTGTCTGCATAATATTGAGTTTAACACTATCATTACTTGGATTTCTTTATCCATTTAATAAATAAGTTTAAACGTGTACAGTGCTGTGCAAAAGTTTTAGGCAGACGAGAAAAAATGCTTTAACCAAAGAATGCTTTCAAAAGTGGAAGTGTTAATCATTTCTTTTCATCAGTCAACAAAATGTAGTGAATGAACAAAAGAGAAATCTAAATCGAATCAACAGCATCAATTCTTGTAGGTACACTTGCACACAGTTTTTGAAGGAACTCGGCTGGTATGTTGTTCCAAACATCTTGGAGAACTAACCACAGATCTTCTGTGGATGTAGGCTTCCTCACATCCTTCTGTCTCTTCATGTAATCCCAACACACTCGATGATGTTGCGATCAGGGCTCTGTGGGGGCCATACCATCACTTCCAGGACTTCTTGTTCATCTTTACACTGAAGATAGTTCTCAATGACTTTGCCTGTGTGTTTGGGGTCTTTTTCCTGCTGCAGAATACATTTGGGGCCAATAAACAATCATTTATATTTACTGCCTAAAACCTTTGCACAGTATTGTATGTTTGACTGTGAACATTAAACTTACTTACAGTCACACACTGCGTTTATCATTTAATGTATAAATATTAATGCTGTGCTACTTTGTATACATTGTGTGGTTCTTAATGTACAGGTATGTGGAAAAAGAGTTCTCATGCTTGTATGCAGTCACGTGAAAAACAAAGTAAACTCTTACTGCTTCCTTAGGGATTAAGGTGGATGATTAGCAGCCAGGTGCTGCTAATCAGATGCACTTCATTGATCATCAGCATATGTGAGCAGTTCTCTAAAAGCAGATGTTTTGGCAGTTGCTGGTCTGGAGCATTTAAGTGTGATTGATGCCACAATCTTCCCAGGAGTGGACATCTTGGCAAATTCAAATGGTTACATCGTGCAATGCTCGGAGAAACAACAAAAAACCCAAGAGCTAGATTGCTGCATGTTAAAGTTCATTACAGTACAATAAGAAGAAAACTGAAGAAGTATGGCTTGTTTGGAAAGGATGGCATATTCTCTCTAAAAAGAATGTAATAGCGTGGTTTAGTTGCATCTGAACAAAACCACAAGACTTCTTGAACAATGGTCTTTGGTCAGATGAGATCTAAATGGAGATGTCTGGTCATAATGCACAGCATGAAGCCTGGCAAAAACCAAACACGGCATATCAGCACAAACACCTGAAACCAGTTGATGGTGGCGGGCTGATGATTTGGCCTTGTTTTTGTAGCCACAGGATCTGGGCACCTTTCAGTCATTGAGCCAAGCATGAACTCCTCTGCATACAAGAGTCAAATGTTGAGGCCATCTGTGTGACAGCTAAAGCTTGACTGTAATTGGGTCATGCAACAGAACGATGATCCCCAGCACAGCAGCAAATCTACAACAGAATGTCTGAGGAGAAGGAAAGAGTGAGGGTGTTGCAATGGCCCAGTCAAAGTCCAGACCTCAACCTGATTGAAATGCTGTGGCAGCCTGTAAAACTCAATGCAACGATGCAACATTGCAAAGAAGCCAAACTTCCTCAACAACAATACAACAGACAGTCATGCAGAAGACAATTTTTTTTCAAGGTATTGCTGCTAAAGGTTATCCTAAAAGCTCTAGAATCATAGGTGCACTTGGTTTTTCATAGGAGTCCTAAGAAAGTAAGTCAAGGTTGTGTTAAAATAGTTTTTAAGTGTGCAGAAGCAATGATTGACATGCCATGTACTATAACTATAAAGGTATATTCAGATCGCTGTCAGTTGATTTTGATTGCAGCAAATTAATCAGCTAGCCATTTTTTTTTCTTTAGAGGATTTTCTTTTCACAAATGAAAAAACTGTTTGATATGCTCATTCTATAAATACATCCATTTTAAGCTTGGTTTAAATCTAATTTTCTGTCTGTCTGAATTGCCGACAGTTTACACAAATTGAAACCAAAGAACAGCTTGAACAGATTTCAGTACACACACAATCACACAGTCATTCCTCGAGTTCTGTTATGTGGATAATCTATAAATAGTCGGCACTAGTTGCAGACAGGAGCCAGATGACATCTCTTCCTAAAGGATTTAAATGAAATCTCATTCAAAGATTATGTTTTTAATACTTCCTTAGTAAAGACTTTCCAATGCTGCCATTTATAATGGATTAATAATTGCAGATTTGAGTGACTGTTTCCCAGACCTTACATGGGGAAATACATTTCTAGGCTTAGAATCTGAGTGAAGAGACCTCCAGAAAGCACTGCCAGGGTTTTATACTTAGTCCTTTAAGTCTTTACACCTTGAAAGCCGACTAGGAGTAACCCTGGCAGCTCTTTTCTGAACTGAGTGGTTTCTGTCTTATTTCAGACCTGCTTATGGAACAAAATGACTGGGTGTGGATCAGAATTTGGTGAGGGTCGTCTCTGCCTATGTAGCTACCCTGGGAAAAAGCTGAAAACTATTTTCATGGTCATCAAACCAAATCTTTTATTGATATATGTGTCCAAACTCATCATTAAAGGTACAGGGGGAGGTCGTTAGATGTTGTCCTTAGGAGGGAAAAGTTGACCTGGGCTGGTCTGCTATCCATTCAGCTTGACTGTATGTTTTTGTTAATGAATTATTTGTGTTATTAAAAATGACACACAGTCATATGTGCTGCTTCCCCGCATTATTACCTTGCAGTGGCACAAATTAGTATCCTGTCTGTCTCAGGTGTGCTAGTATAAAATTATGCCTTCCAGCTCCTTGACATCTTAACCATGACTCATTTGCGAACATGGGGAGCAATAAAAGCAAAAACATGTTGCTGCTTTTCAGTCTTTTAATGGCAGTGATAATGTTGAAGATTTAATGTTACTCCTTTTTAGGCCATTTCTTTTATTTTAGTTAAGTGTTCTGTCCCTCATTATGATGTCAGTTAACTGAAGTTTCCACAAATGACCTTGGCCAGCATCCAGCTTCTTAGCTGTCCTGTCAAAGCTGGAAACACGCCAGCACACTGGGCTTGTTGTCCAACCAGAACCGGGCAGAGCGTCAGGTAGACCAGTCCCAGTGGCACAGTCTGTGAGACAGCAGGCTGCCGACAGCCTATGCTAATGTCCATATGTTCTCGACTGCACTCGGCTCCGGCTCCCCTGGACGCCTAGCTGCCATTCAGTCATGTCATTCAATAACCATCAAAACTTGCAGGGCCGATTGAGGCTGCGATAGCACCCCGCAGAATATGCACGCCCGTCCTTTGAAGGTATTTAGACTCATCCTCAGGCTTCTAACTTCAAAGCATACATCTCGAATCAACTGATTTTAATTATTACAGTCTGTCACAAAGGTTTTTGTTGTATATTTTTGTTTCTCTTGCACTCTCCATCTCTCCCATTTTTTTCACTTGCTCACTGTCCCGCTCTCATCACATGCTCAGCATCCATTCATGGGGCTAATTTTAGCAAGCTTAATTGCATGTGTGTAGTAGTCTATGTAAAATGTGTTCTAAAGACTCAGAAAGAGATAATGAGGTCCAGTGAAAACGTACTGTGTAATTGGCAGTTTATTCATTGTGCCACAGAAAAAGCATGGGTATCTAAAGCATGAAAATTTACTTGCGCTGTTGTCTTTTATCAATGTGATTATTTTTGATGCTGCGTGTTTTTTGTTTGGTTTTTTTGTAAATGTTTTTTTGGATTCTGCTTGTAAAAACTGAAAAATCCTGACCATCTGGTAATCCATAATCTTACTTTGATGTCAATTTTGCTACTGTTCAACTTTAAATGAGCTGTACAGAAGCCAGGTATTGTAGCTGGATTGTCTTTGACTGATTTAAAGCTATTATGATTTGATATATTTGAGGATTTCATGTTCCAAGTTGTTTAACCCAACGCGTCTGTGTACAGCAGTGATGGAAAATTTACGACTTGCTAGTTTCTGGCATGATGATATTTTTTTTGAGAGCCGACAGACCTGAATATGCTTTGAAATCCAGAAAAAGAAGCAGAGCTTATGATAGTGTTGTGTATAATTAGTCTTGAAAGCTATATGGTGATGCTTGTAAACGTGAGCTGTTTCTTTCTTCTTTCTTTGATTGTGCGGATGTGTGTGCGCTCTGGCAAGATCTCGCATGTGCTGCCTGCCACAGGTTGGGCATCGGTGAATAGTCCTCCAGGGGCAAGTTTTCATTTCTTAGGGAAAGAGCCACATTCCTCTTCTCACATATGGCTTCTGTGTACATATTACTCCCAGTGGTCCAATCAAAGTGGGTTTGCACATTCAGACCAGCAGCTTCACAATGTTTTTATCTGAGCTTACCACTGCATGGATCTGTGATTATTCTATTTTTTTCCAACCTATTCCCTCTGTACTTCACTCCGTCATAAACCGGTGTCCATAAAGATCACGAACACACCCACGCAGTGCCCTTCCTCAGGTGATAAATGCTTGTCATTGATCTCCATCACAGTGTAACTCTTTGGAGCTGATCCCTCGCTGTTATTCTTATGGCCAAAGCCATATGGTTAGAACTCGGTGCCACCGAAACTTTGGCTGATTCAGCTGCGATGAAAATGGAAAAATCACAATGTCTCCAAACTGACTTAATGGACTCCCCCTGGTTCTGAGAACGGACGCTGTACCACACGAGGGCTTCAGCCGGATGAGAAACCTTTCAGCAGTGGAACATTAGTAGGCCTGGGTTAGCTGTGCTTCTGTGTACTTTCCCTGCACACTACTATTATTTAGTGTACCTTTGGCTCTCATTTATTCCATCTATGCCCCTAGCCCCATGAAAAGCAAACAATTATAATACCCTTAAAGTACTGTATAAACACAGAGCACTTAAAAATGAATCATATTTATTTGTACTTCAGCTTCTTAGCATACAATTATTTCTGCCCAAGCATCATCTGGTATAAAAGTCATCTCCTATCTAACCATATTAAATCTTCACTTAGACCAGGTGCTTTTTTCCCCCCATTAATTTTAAAGAAGCCACAACAGAATTCCTATCTGTAAACAACAATCAGCAGTAGATGTGTTAAGTTTTCAGATAAGGAACATGCATTTTAATATTTAAATTGTTCCAATTCTTAATATCGAGTTCTTTAATGACGATAAATGGAGCTGTTTTTCTTTATATTTATAGCACTGTTTTCCCTTTCACTGACCATACTGTACAGTCCCATTATCAGACTTGCTTATCTTTACATTATTAAATATAACAGTCTTTCTCTTGACTTCATGACTGCATTAGAGCCGAATTTGCGCACACAGCCCGCTCGGCCCTCCCCAGCCTACACCAGCTTTGCATCCCAATCTGTGAACTAAATCAATACTTAAGGCCATAAGCTGTCAGTCATGAGACAATATCGCTTGTGATGCATTGGTTTCTGTCGTCTCCTTCATTGGTTATCAACATCATATTGACAAATCACATCTAAAAAGACAGTCCTGAATGTCAAATCAAAGAGGCTTTCTATTCGCAAACAGCTCTGGCGTGCGCATGGAGAGGGTACCTCTTCGGGCGTGAAAGCAGCAGTTGCAGGAGAGTTTCTCTTTAATTCAAACTGAATTATATAAACCAAAATCTAATAAGCAACTCTGGAATATCATTGCTTAAGATGTGTGTTACACAGGACAATGCCCGATAGTCTGCAGCAATAATGAGCAGAAACTCCTGGTTCTCTAATTGCTTGCTGGGCCTCTGTATGGCTCATCAGAGAGGAGCTTAATTGGCCATCACTACCCAGGCAAGCATGAGGCTAAGGCTAGCCCTGTTCCTGCCTGCTCACTTTTACCAGGATGCTTACAGAATAAGTAAGCAGCTCCATTCATTCTGCATTGCTGTCACTAATGAACACGGTTTAGCCCGGAGGTCTTGATCATTGTGTCCCACTCCGTCTTACTCAGTCTCGGTCTCACCGCGTTTGCTGTGTTTGTAACCGCAGTTTGCTGGTGTTGTTCCAGTGTTTGGTCTTTTTTTTCTTACTGTTAAGCATCAACGTAATGAAGTGCTTCCCGGTTTTGGTATTGGGGTCTCTAGCGCAAAGCTGACTCGCTGGGAGATAAGTGTCTTCAGCTGCTGGCAATCAATTTATTTGCCCTCTAATGTTGAATACGTGTGTGGAATGAATACTGAAAGACATGAAAAGATGGAAGAGGAAAAGGAGGTTGATGTTGCTGTCTGTGTGCGTTCCTTTTCTCACTGAGAAATGTTCCTTTCAGGAGAACTACACAACTCTCCATGGACCATTACACCACCCTGAATAATACAATCACACATGAGTTTGGAACCTATTTCAATAGACACCCCAGTTAATGTTAAAACATCAACAAAGGAATGACATGATTTTTTTTCATTTCCACACTCCAGCAGTTGTGCATTATTTGTTTTTTACTTTGTCTCGGCAAGCCCGATGTGAACCCCTGTGAAGGGGTGTGAGTCTTTGTGTTTTTGTGGATGTGTTTTGGACTTGACAGACATTCCTGAACCTGTCCTTGGAAAAGTTGTCCAAACCCTGAAAGAGGAAAAAAACACCCACACATAATGCAGTATTGATTGGCACTTAAATCAGTTTGATAACAGCTTTGTCAAATCAGCTCTTTTAACAATCAGATTAAAGCTTTTAGTACAATCGATCGGGGAGGGATTTCAAATCTACAAGATGACAGTTACAGAGGAGCACATTGCTAAAGCTTGGCCACCCATGAAAAGGATCTAGTGCATCTACTGTTTACAATCACTTTTCTTATATGCGTCTGCACCATACAGAAAGACAATCGGAGAGCAGCACCTGGAACAGAGAGAATATAGCGAGGAATGATAACCGAAATTGTGGCCCGAACCACCGTATGACAATAGCTGTTCAGGTAACAAACTACAAAACATTCTTCACAGTACATCACACACATGTGGCAGCCTCATCTGTGCAGATCTGAAGAAAATTGTAACATTTTTTTTCTTTTTATTCTTTGTGCTCCTGGATAATGAAGGTTGTGTAACAGAGTTCAACTTGTCTGTTCTCTTGATGTCTCCCAGAACAATACTGCGATATTGATTCTCGCAGCCAAATCTGAATTAATGTCATGCAGTATGACATCCAGATGAAACAAATGCCACCTAAAATGCCACGTAGAGTAAATAAGATCACCCTGGCAGTGGCCCAATCATTGCAAAATAAAGCACTCCGCTGAGATTAACGGCATTTTAGCTCAAAACGTGAGGTGTTATGCTGTTGCATACCTTTTTTCTTTTTTCCCAGTTTTCTCAGTTAGCATGCATCTGGGAGAAATTTTAAGTGGCTTTATGAGTCACCTCATGAGTTGGAGAAATGGAAGTGGAGAACGGAGGTATTGAATGGTAATTGCTGATATTCTCTATATTTGATGTTGAAAGGTACTCTCTTGAGCCATAATTCTGGTTGCCAAGTCAGCGAGAGGCGACTGTGAGACGGTGCTAGCTTCTCTCCTGGGCTTCTTAATTGGCTTTGTTATTGCAGACCTGTGCAGGGTGAAGGCAGAGAGGGAGAATCTGAGCTTTGGTGTGTAAGATACAGAGCTTTCGACTGTGACCCTCCTCCCAGGGGCAGAGTTTTCACAGCTGCTCTCTCTGGAGAAGGTGACCTGGCTTTGGATCCCTCCCTGTGCTTCTCCCTGAGGACCCCCCCCCCCCCATCCACCCACACACCCATTCTCTGCCGCCCCTGTCGTTCGCTCCCTTCCTCTCAGAGGTCATATTGTACACCATCACGGAGCGTTGTCCTCCCCTCCCCTTTTTCTCTGCACCCATCGTTTTTTGGCCCAGCAGGGAGTCACTAATTCTCTCCGCTCTGCAAATTTCCTCACTTTTTTTCAGCGTGGGATGCCAACACCTCTCCAATGCCTCACTCTGGCATCACCACCCAACCCACCGACACGCGCACGCACGCACACACATTCACATAAGACACTATTCTCCACACTGACTCGACTCCACCCTCAGTGGGCTTTTAGCAGTGAGAAAACAGGGGTGCCGTACGTGACAGTCATAGCAGACCAGCCTTGTATTATTTTGGCTCCTGCCACAGAGACATTTGATGTATTTTTTTACAGTGATGTTCACTGAGCAATTCTTCTTATGACCACTCTTCTCAAAAGCTTAAGAATAAATGTCTGGCACTAGCAGAGAACTCTTATAGGGAACGATGTATGCGTGTGTGTGTGTGTGTGTGTGTGTGTTTGTGTGTCTCTTTGAGTGGAAATGGAAGTGCAAGTACTAACTGGGTGTTTTATTATGTTATGGCATTGAAATAACACGTGCAATCAACTCCCCATTGTCAGTTCTTGACCCATTTCTTATTACAGCTTATTATCATTAGCAGCCACGAGAGCCGTTCCAAGTGAGAGCTACTGCGCTTCCATCTAAATTACAAACACAGTATATATAGGCAAGAAAGAAATAAACCACATAAGATACATTTTTAATACAACTTTGCACCGATGTGGACGTCTAAAGAGCTCTCAAGTAGACATTAGTGTACATGTGACTTGATTATGCAGCATTAGTCTTTATTACTAGGGAACTGCTTTTGAGCTGTCACAGCTAAGACTGTCTCGCTCCTTGTAAACACAGCTTTGGAGTCCATTTGCGGAATTAAAGTTGCAAATGAGCGGTTCTGGAGTAGACCAGGAGAGGGCTGTCAGATAATCATTACATACTATATTAATGCTTCTCGTTGGTGGTATTAAATGATTGTGATGTCTTATTTGGAACTGGAGCTATCGGAAGATGGGATGTATTAATTTATTTCTCTGGAAAAATTCTTTTTGTTTAAATATAAAGAGAACCCTTCCTAAACTAAAAGTGTTTTTGTCTAGAACTGTAGTGGAATAAGTATTTGTATCCATCCGAGGTTAAGTTAAAAAAGAAATGTGGAAAAAGTAAAAGTAATGCAATCAGTATCTTTAGTAAAGTAGCATCAAGTCTTACTTAAATAACACAAGTAAAAACATCCTCATGCAGATAGGTCAGGTTTGGAACATTATATTAGTGAATGATAAATATTTATGCATAAGGGTTTATGCAAGTTTGTTGCAGCTGGAGTTATTTTACAGTATATGCTGCCAGGAAGTGTAATCTGTACTAATATTTGTTAGCTGGTATATGCTAGTAGTCGAAATAATCAACTGGTAGGGTTCTCATGATGCTAGAATTTCAGAAAATAACCCAAAAAAAATTACAAGGCATTTATAAAATAAAGATTAGATCATTAATATCCATGAATTTTCAAAAATAAGGAAGATAAAAATAGCAAAGCATGTTGTTGTTGTTTTATTAAGATGCCAGATTAGTCTGTTCTGCATTCCTGCACAGAAAAAATGATCCTACTGGTTGATAGTTATGCTTGACTATTTTCTGGCTTCTCAGAGAAGTCCAGTGTGCCGCCTCAAATTTGGATATGAAAACACGAATTTAGTTTATTTTCCTAATAAATGACAATATAACTTTTTTTAAAACAGGTTTTTTGACAGATTTCTAAAATGTGTGTGTTCCTGTTTTAATGACAGGTGGTCTAATAATTTTTTTTAAAAGTGTGCATTTAGCATAACAGCAAGTATATAATACAATATTTTAAAAAACAAGCTCACACAGGGAAAAAAAACCCTTCTCAAAAAACGACAGAGTCACAAGTCACAGGCTGTAATTAGTGTACACGCTGGTGACAATAAACTGAGAATGATGGGCACTGAGAGTATGGATGCAAATGGATGGCAGCATTGATATCCTGCCTCTTGTGAATACAGCTTATGTGCATCAGCAGTCACATCTGCAGAGTCTGAATACAGCTAGATTTTGTTTGAAAGGCATTGCTGAATGTTTGGCTTTTCCGCTGTTTAGGTCCCTTGTTGCAGCCTAGTAAAGAATCAGGACCCATTTTACAAGGGCCTGGTTGTTTATTATGTGGAGTTTTGACACATGGTAGCTTTCAGGGGAGAGAAATTATAAGTAACACTTTATTAAACGCACAGTATAAAAGTCAGTATAGTGAAACCTTTCAGGCTTTTGCTAATGCCTTGTTTATAGTGACACATGACATGTTAAACATTTCAAATTTGAAATTTCAAAATAGCATATTTTAACCCTAATATTTTTTTTAATTTTAACCATCTCCAGCATATGCTCGGCGTATGCGTTTCCAAAAAATCAGTTTATAATTAGGTTCCTGTGCTAGAATTCCCTCTTTGTTCTCCATTTACAGTGGCTTCTGGATTGGCCTCTTCCTGCACCACCAATGAAACCAACCGCAGAGGTGAAAGCAATCATCTGAAAAGCACTCAGTGAGCCCAGAAACTTGATCATGTTTCAGCTAGGACACATTCATTACAAATGCAGCATAAGTCTTCATTAATGAGCTGGAAAATGGCAAGTAATCAAATCTCTGCAACATATGGAAAGACGAGCTAAGGTAGGACAGTTAAACAGAGTATAGGACACGGGGAGGGTGGTTGGAGGGCTCTCGAGAGAAGTCCACTGGTTTAAGGCCTTGAAGCTTCTTCCTTGTATTAAACATAACCTCACATTAGCACATTGTAATTCCTTTTCGCAGTGTCCCGAGTATAAGTGAGGCTCTTCCATTAGAGGGTGCGTACCACTAGACAAGCAACAATAGGGCTTTTGAATAGCTTTTTGAATCCCTGGAGCAGTGCTCCTAGCATTTATTGAATGTGCTTATCCAGAGAATTACCTTTGTCCTACTCTATTGTACGAGGGTGATATTTAGAGCAGGACGGCCTAAAAATCAAAAATCTGTCAAAACAAGAATACCATGTCTTTATCAAATGTAGCAAATTGTTGTTCTATTAAGAGAGCTAATCAATGAGACTGGCTTTTATATCTTAACAGAGAGAGATTAAGTTCTGTGTGCTTGAAAAGGTCACTTCAAATGTGTTTTGTATGATTTAATAAAAATGACTCAAATAGGATTTTGACCATAATCAGCTAAATCGATTTTATCTCACAAACTGATTGATCAGTGACCAGAATCGACTCAGTTTCAGCTAATCGAATGTAACCAGTGAGTGGCCGCTCAGTCTTGAATATGTCAGTCTATAATGGTCCATTGTAGCCTAATGTCGTCCACCTCACCAATATAAGAGCTGAACATTAGGCTGCACGTCATCCCAACTGCAACAACTCTGCAACCTACTTTGCTTGGTTGCCATATGCCGTGTAAAGTAACACATAAATCAGTTGACTCACTACATATCGATTTGCAAAATGATATTTCTTCCATGAATCACAGTGTAATGTGTAATGGGCTGTAATTGTCTCTAGCTTCCTGATAATGCTAACGCAGAAGCCAGTGCTCTGCCCGTTCACTAATCTGGCATTTCCTCATTTTCACAGTAATGTCATTTGGCGCTCAGCTATTAGTTCTCGAGTTTGTCTCTTTCTGTGTGTGGAAGTTTTCAGTTGTATTTTTTGTTTAATCACACAATCTGTCCAGCAATGTGGATCACTTTATTTAGAGATTGGTGTGGGTAAGCTTAAGGGGTTTGCTAAGGATTGGAGTACCATCCACGTAATCCAAAAACTCCATGTTATTAGCATATTGCTGTGGTCTCCTGTAGTTTGCATGGAGGATGCCAACTTGTCTCCAAACGGGGCAACTTTAACTTTGAAGGTGAACATGCTGCATTTCCAGTAGATGGGTAGTAGGAGCAGACAGTTAGGTGTCTTTCATGCCAACTAAAAGTGACCATGGCAAACAGCTACTGACTGAAAAAACTGCAAGCAGGTTTTCAGGGAAGCACCTTATATGTCTGTCTTAATATGTCCTATAACAGCAGTCCCCAACCTCTGGGCCATGGGTCAGTGAGTCGTTTGGTACCGGGCTGCGAGAGTTGAGGCTCCATTGCGAAATTCATGGTTTTCAGGGTTTTTATCGGGTTTTAGCATTATTTCTTTATCGTTTTTATCGTTAACTCGGTTTCCCTGGGTCTTTTCCCATGTGTTATGAATAGATCTTCTTTTTTTGGGTACCGGTACTGGTTTTATTTTATTGTATTTATCTGCGACACCTTAAAGGCCGGTCCATGAAAATATTGTTGATCATAAACCGTTACGTGGCACAAAAAAGGTCGGGGACTGCTGTCTTACAACATTATATAATTGATGACCTTCAACAACCACTTGCATGTACTCGGTGGTTGCCAGGGGGTCACTGCCTGAGACAGATTCACAAAGCCTGCACGAGTGATGTCTAACCTGCTGCAGATTAGGATAAAATGTAAACATGCATTGATTATTAAGTATAAATCAAGATTCTATTAGAGAAAACTTGCAAAAATTATGCGTGGTTATGAAATATGCATTTTAAAAAATTGGAAATTGTATTCAGACGAGGACAGTGCAACTGGTGCATCACTAATATTGTTCCATTATAAATGAATTTTCTTAGTAGCATGAGCCTCTTTTTGTTGTTGTGCATTTGTTCGATTTTAAGTGCCAAAATCCTGAAGGGTATCTATAAAAGTACAGATTCCACTTTTCCACTGTACTTGTTGCACACAAACTCGGCATGTATCAGCGAGGGAGTTTTTACATGGGGTTTGAAAATCCATATGAATAATTAAATATTCCATTTTCTTTGAGAAAATCTTGTGCATGTATTTGCTGTTTAAAAAAATAAATAAATTGGTGTGCAGCTCCCAGCTGTGTCGCTGTCCACGTCTGCTCAGAAATATCACAGCAGGCAATTTCCACCAACATCATTGGTACTAATTTATGGCATGGCTTATGCTAATGCATTGTTTTAAGGGTTCATCTTTCACATTTCAGGATAATTAAGCTATTTTGTTAGGTTTAGAAATGTGTTCCATAAACAATCACCAGCAGGTGTTAAAACTGTTATTTTCTTAATGCTGCAGACAGAAGGTATGACCATCGTAGCCTCCAGTAATCACGTCTACGGGGAAGACGTTAGTATGCAGAACATGTGAAGACTCGATCCATTCTTATGCAGTGAAGCACATTAGACAACCTTTGCCTTCCCCTTTGAGACTCTTGATATCCCTGTTTTGATTGTTAAATTCATGTCAGTGTTTTTTCTTTCCCTTATCATACAGATGAGACCATTTTTCTCTCAGTAAGATTCGGCTTTTTCTTTGGTTGAAGCTACACAGGAAGCTGAAAACCCTTAAGGCGCCACTGCCTCCTACATTAGGCACTTGTGGGTGTATCAACTGTTTTCTCAATTGAAATGAGATGTATTTTTGCTTTAGTACTGTTGGTGTTGCCTAAGAATCTCGAGTTACTGCTTTGCAGTTGTTAATCCTCTTATATATTACTGTTCAAACACTTTAAGGTTGATTAAAATACTGCAAAAATTTAAGAGCGCACATTTTAGGTGAATTTGAGCAAAGACACATTCCCACATTGATCAGTGTATAGTGCGCACTTACATTGTGGCTAAACCACAAACCTCAAAGTGAATTATACTATATATACAAGACTGGAGTATTAGTGGTTGTGAAGTACAATTATAAAGTAGGTGCAGTTAAATTAGAATTTCATCACATACTCACATAATTACCTTTTTTATAGGTTACCCAAAAGAGGAAAGGAATTACTTTTGTCCTACTTTTAGCTTCCCTGCAAGAATCATCTCATAACTCTTAGCTGAACGTGTCTATAAATGTTCCGCTTGATGAGAAAGTGGAGCTAGGAGCTGATGTATTGAAGGAAATGTCAATCATGCTCAAAACACTGACCAATATTTGGAGTAATTTCCCACAAACTTTGCGGGTGCCGTGGTTGTGTTTTTCCCCGGCACACTCCCGTAAATGTGCTTTTCTGCCACCCCTCTCGCCCCCTACATCATTCGCGATCCCATTATTTCATGTGCAACAATTCACTGCTTCTTATAGCAAATTAAATGGAATGGCTGCAATGTCAGATATTGCACTGGAACAGCTCCACAGTTGGACTGCTGCATTATCGCTGTGGTCACTTGTTTTCCCTCCTTTTTTTTTTTTTTTTCCTTTTGCAAAACCGTTAAGTGTTTTAATGACGCACACATCATAGATTGTACCACAGGAGTGGTGATCATGAGGTATAGCGAAGGAGAGTTGTTTCCCATTTTGTTTAATCCATTGACTTTTTTTTTTTTTTTTTTTTTTTTTTTGTAAGCAGGCAGAGATTGTAACATGAAAGCACAGCCCTCTTTTGACTGATTGTACCAATACAAAGGTGCTCTCCGTTCTGGCCTGTCGATACCAACGTGCTCAGCTGAAAGATAAGTTCCCTCATGATGGAGCTGCGTGCTCTGTGCCGCTCTGCTTGCTGTGCGGTGAGGCTGTTTCAGGACAGAGTCGGTGAGTAATACCACGTGCTGCCTCTCATTGCAGCCGATTACTTATCTATTGATTGAAGCCTGCGTCGTGCAGATGGATGTCTTCGGAGTGTGACAAGCGCTTTAACAATCCCGGAACCTAATGCTCCTTAACGTCACTCTCTGTCCATGTTAAATAATGTCCCGTCCCTAAGTCGCCAGGATTCACTCACGGTCAGTTGCAGCAATGGCAAAGGGATCCATCTCGATTGGTTGTCTTCAAGCCAAAAGATCTGTGGACGCAATTACATGCAGCCACTCTTGTGCTGCAGCTGGTGAGATGTAATAAATGGCATTAAGGATTGTGAAAATCCTTTAAATACACTTTCCTCCTCCTCCTTCCTGCTTGATGGCTAGAAAGAGCAATGAATTCCCAGCGATCACTGCAAGCTGCCTGTGAGAAGCAGAACCCCGTTTCTACTGCTTATCACTTTCACTTAAGCTGCTCAGGAGATTCAGTCACGTGCACTCAGATGTGGTACACACAGCTCCCCTAACACCTCGAAACACGGTGCCAGCTTTTTTATTGTTCTCACAGAGCATGGGATCAACCACAGTGCAACGCAGCATCCGGTTCCTCGTCCTGCCGAGGGCTTCCTTCACCGGAAAAATGTACTTGAAGACAAAGATTGCTTCCTCACTGATGTACTCCCTGCATTTAGAAATTTCAGGTAATGTTTTCTCTGCCTTATCCTGTCAGGTTCTGGCACAGGTCCACAGTAGCCTTGGGCCAGCCGAGTCAATCAGTTGTATAATCTCAAAATGTTAAGGGTGACCCAACGAGATGAATGTTTAAGATGAGTCATAATTCATCAGACTAGTTGCTGTTTGAAGATTTAAGCCGACTGCAATGCACAGGCTGTCCAAATATTGCATTTATAAATTTCAGCCATTAGTTACGTCTGCAGACTTTTTACCAGCACAGCTTTAATCGACTTTATTCAGAGTAAAAAAAAAAAAAAAAAAAATAGATGAATTCAAATAGGCTCAAAGGCTGAACAACACTGCTCTTTATGTAGCTCTAAGTCGCCATTTACTTACTCACATGCTTTACATAAACACTTTACCTGCAGTAGGCAGTTGAAAATAGGCTGGGTGTCATAGCAAAGAAAGTAGGCTAACCAGGGGCGTAATTTCCAGGGGGGTTAGGGGGGCTATGACCCCCCCCCAATAAGACCCAGCCAATCAAGGCTTTCTTTTGTAGCCTTGAACAAATTTTTATAAAAGGACCTGTGGACAACAATGGTGTCCTTCAGCCATAACGTTAATCTCTCCATCAGCAGTACCACAGCCACACTACTTACTGTTAAATCTGCTGCTTCTGTCACTGCTTAATGTATTTTTGGTGTGCTAATGTTTATAACTTGACAACTGACAAAGAAATGTTTTGATTAATTGGAGGTGGTGACACTTTTTTTTTTCTTTCTGCTATTTGGCAAAAAAAAAAGACTTTACGTATATGTTGTCTTTCAAAAGCATGTTTTCACTTGACCAGACTCCAGCAGATAAACTGTCATTGTATTTGTTGAAGTGTGGATAATGCTTTAAAAAATATGTGATTATTTCACAATGAAGATGTCAAATCTGTTGCAGTGTTAAAAAAAATTGAAGTGTTTTTTTGTGAACTGGCTTTGAGCTGTTAGCCCTTCTTATTAAATCTTCTAAATCAAGCATTATTAATTTGCAAACAAATCTTAGAGGGATTCAAAGAAGGAGGATATTTTTTTTAATCAAACATCAAAGCACCTCATTTTCATAGAGCAGCCCTTTGGCGTAGAAACCACAATAGGATTTCAGTGTTGGTTCAGGATGTTATTGCTTTCTTGTCTGGTTTTTTTATTTTTAGGAAGATTACATTTTCTTTCAAACTTGCACATCCCCCCCCCCCACCCCCACTCGAGGGTGTTTTCCATTTGCACTTCCCCAAAGTGCAGGAAAAAAACACCGTCTGTGAGCGACTAGTCTTCACTTAAATACGAGCCTGACAATAACCGGACACCGTGGCCTGTCTATGAAAGAATACAGTGATAACTGAATATCCTGCTGAACTGGACCGTTTGCCGTCTCAACTCTCTCATTTACCATAGATTCGCCTTGATGATTTCCTGCTGAAAATCAATGATTCACTCACTTTCAGAATAGCAGCTCCTCTGAGGGTGTTGGCTAGGTTCTCCCAGTGGCAATGATTTCAATCAAGAGGCATGCGAATTCTCCTGCCTTTCACAATAGAACAGAACAGTCTCTAATAAATTGGACAAATAAGTAATTTCTCTGCAGAAGATGGCTTTAAATTGCTGCATGTAGCGGCCTCTCGGCACACGTGCATTCTTAGACACATGCTGCACGCGCACAGATGTGCAAACGCCAGACGTGTACGCACATTTGCTCACTGCCTCTGAAGGTGCATTTGTGTTTTGTGTCTGCAACATTTTGCTTCGCGGTTAGTGTCGGGCTCCAAGCATTGGGGTAGCGTAGCGCAATACTAAAGGCTATCCCCGCGTACATACAGGCACTTAACAATGTTGACCTTTAACAAGTGCAGGCATGCATTTTGGAATACTTGCAGCTTATAGCATCAGAGGAAGACAGAAAGGAGACTGTAGGAGAAGGTGGGCTGTGTTAAAGCTGCTGTAAATCTGCCAGCAATCCCAGAATGGTTTTCTATTACGGCGCACCATTTTTGTAAATTATTCATGCCAGTAGAAAGGTAATCACATTATTTTGCACCAATTGTTCTAGTTTTGATTAGATCGCATAAGTTCACTCAAATAATAAAAGTCATTATCGACACATACTGCCACAAGTGTGCTGGCCAGACCTCAGATTGCAGTTGTGCTAATATTAATCTGCTCATTATCATTTGATTTCTTTTCTCCTAACTGAGCACTCTATGACCTAACATAGTTTTAAATATGCCAGAATCTTCTTAAATCACTTTTGTTATGAAACAATGTGACTAGGACCCAGATTTGGGAGAAACGTATGTTCCAACATGTTTTTCTAAAGGGATGATTTGTTCTCTTCATTTACGGCTCAGGGTTGCCATGTAGTACTGTTTTAATCCTCTAAAACCACCGCAAAGTGCTTGCACTTTTAATCCTGTATTACTATTCAAATGAGAATGCGTTATCCCGCACAATTCATCTTCAGTCGTTACCAACATGTCTTGCGTGTGTGTTGACTAACGAAAGCCGTGTGATGTGACTTGACTGGACTGCTGCTTTCTCTCACTGCCGAGATGACGTAAATCTTACACTATGACTTGCAAAGACATGTGACTGCGGACAAGGATTAAAAACGCTTGTGGTCCTGAACTATTAAAGACACTGACTATAAGAAACAGGGAACTCTATATCATACTTTGTTATAGGCAAAATGACTCCATAACTCTAATTTTCACCAATAAGGTCACACAACCTTAACACTGGTTCTGAGCCTGTAGTCATATGCTGTGAAGAAATCTTGTTGCAGGCCTGGGTTTTTTTTCTTTTTTATATTAATGGAGGACTTGCTGCTCCTAGCCAGGTGGAAGCGGAGCAGTAATAAATGTGGCCCAATATATCATCCGCAGCACATTACAGGGAAGCTGGGGGTGATTATTCATGCCGGCAGGGGCATGAACAGACCTTTCAGGGGTTCATGGGCTCAAACTTTGAAAAGGGCGTCTCCCTCATCTTTCTCAACAGGGTAGGTAGAGTCTCCCCATGCCTCTGATATTGTTGTATCTGGTAGATCATATTTGGATAATGGCAAATGTGTGTGATTTTCTTCTTCATCTTTTTGTTTTCTTTTTCTTTTTTTAGCTGATTACTTGATGAGTCTGGATTGGTGTGCACATGTATTTATCAGGGTCCTTTGTTTGTTTTCATCCACTTACTGTAATCATCATTGAATTCTTTAACCTTAATCATCAGTGTCAAATAAAGCACTGTGCAATTTGTAATGTTCAGGCTGCATTGTTAACTCTTTGGACTGCAACTGCACGAACCGTTCTATTAAGTCTCGTTGAATCCTAAATCCTAGAATTAGCTTCTCAGACGGGTGTAATCAAGACTTCAATTACCATACTTGCAGCGAATCAACTTTTTTTTTCCCCCCCATCAGCCACATTCTTGGTCTCAATTAAGACCCGACAACTCTCCACTCATTTAGCGAGGGGCCGGGGAGATGATGGTGTTGTGAGCAGCGGGACGCAGGGTGAAGGTAGTTGAAGCGTTATGTTTCGAGCAGCCTGTGTTTACTGTCTTTTTGTGGCTATCGGAGCACACACAGAGACAGATGAGGCACAACAGCTGGCTCTAATGCGTGTTGGGTAGCATCAGCCCGGCCCAGTCAGAGCACATCAATAGACCCATACGTTAGGTGACAGCAAGAGCACTAAACTGTGCTCGTCTAGCAGGTGCCACGGGCCTGGCCCCAGCACGGGCGATAGGAAAATAGGCAATCTGTCTTTCCACTGCAGAGGTATGGGGGTCATTTAGGTGGAGGGAGGGGGGGGTGGGTTGTTGGGTTGCCACTGGACATCAGAACTCTGATTCTTCACAAAGGGAGAACAAAATATCATTTTTTACACAATGCCAGACATTTATATCCTCGACTAGCAGCACTTTCCTCAAATCACTGCAGGTGGTCACTGAATTCGACATTGTTGATCAGTCATGGCATGAGATAGATAGTTGATCTGCACTGCTTTGCTCATTAACTGTTTTGTTCTATGTTGCCTTTTATTTTCTTTGCACAAAAAATAGCATGCTAATTCAGCCCTTTGTAATTGTAGCCGAATTAATACTGACAGACTTAAATATTTTGATACTGTAATGTTAATGCCTTTGAGCAGCCGAATGTTAACACCAAGCTGTTGTGCAGTCTTGCAGTATAATGCTGTATTGTTTCTTATTCAGATTTGATAGACGGGCTCTATTGCCCGAGTCTGTCCGTGTAACTTATTAGAGCCATATCACTTTGCATTAAGTCCCATTACCTGATTTAGCGCAGCCGACATTTAAAAAAATAAAAATAAAACTGAGTTTAAAATAGTGCAGAATCCAAGGCGGTGATTTCTCCAGCTATGGAAGAGCAAAGACTCACAGGACCGCTGATGTGCATGTTAAAATCAATGATTTATTTGTGCGGTTGCAGTTATTCAGTCATGTTATGTTTGGACTTTGATTGGTGTGTGCGTGTGTGTGTGTGGTTTTCCATTGTTGGTAGTTCTTTATCTAACAAGGCCACCATGACAGAGATGCCTGCAGTGAATAATAACATTGGGTCAGTTTATATGTTCAGAGTGGCTTTTGAAAGTTCACTCCAAACACTGAGTCATATGTGAACCAAGACACAGAGAATCTCATCTGCATTACATTGCAGGGGGGTTTATTTTAACATAAATAATTTCAATCTTTAGCTTCTAACAGGGTTATACTGTAAAGATTGTAATGCACCTGCATGCATTGTCTTTTAAACATAGGCTAGGAGTGCTAAAGAATGATCACTTCTTTAAACTAATCTAAGCAGGTCTGCAGTGCTTGTCTGCGCTGCTCATGTATTAGAACACAGATATGTGTGTTAATTTATTGTATTATTCTTTTTATCATTTTATCTATATATGAAGTCAGAAATAGCTGTTCATAAACACTGAACAAATTATTAATACATACAAATATTTCTTCTTCTTCTTTTTCTTTGCAAGCTACATATTCATTGTGTAAGTCAAAGTAATCTATTACAAACACTATTCGCGTCACTGTTTGATGAAAACTTATTTAGAGATATGACGACACATTCCAGTCACCCCAAAGTGTCACTGCACTAAAATTTGTTTAGTGAAGCAAGCAAACAACATGCACATAATTTCACTGTTTATTATATAATATGACACATAATGTATATAATCTGTATATAATTTGTAATAATTAAGTATTATAAAAATAATTCCCAAGTGCTATAAAGATGTTGATAATCCTGGTTGGAAGTTTATAGTAAATCTAATCCAGACTGATTAACGCATGTAGGAGGAGTTAAGTAACAGAAATACATAATTATGCTACGATCATTATGATAAGATGTAAATATAGTTTACTTTGGTATACAGAGGAGCTCCTGGTCCACTCGATGACTACAAGGTGCCCAGGTGCTGCAAAACGAGTGCAAACCATCACCCCTCCACCATCATGCTCGACTACTGGTTTGAGGTGTTTGTGCTGATGTCCAGATTTGGTGCTTTGGATTTGGTGTCCTCTGTCCAAAAGACAATATTCCATCATTGTGGTGTGGCACACTATTAACAAGTGTGCCACACATTCAGAACTAACATGTAACTAGACAGTTTATACACTTAAGACATAATTGTCCTTATTGTATAAAATGCCGTGTTTTATTACAAATATGTAATATACAGTGTTGCCCACACCCCTGTTTTGTTTTGTCATGCCTCTATGTTCATTAAACTGCACATCTTGTTTATCAAAATGAAAAGATTAATAATAAAAAACCATGCAAATGTTAAAATAAAAAAAATAAAAAAAAATCACACATGGCAGGTTATCTTTATCCCCGTGAGGTGGACCTTGGCATATGTAAGCTGTGCTGCAGACAAGCCAAGGCAGAACATCAGAGGAGCTGACTATCAGCCACCCTCTCTTGAGAGAGACATGCATGTCATTTCATCTAACAGGACGTAGATGAAAGGTGTCTGGTTACTTCACACTTAAGCTTGTCCAACATAACCATCCAGATAGAAAGAT
This sequence comes from Pelmatolapia mariae, assembly GCF_036321145.2. Taxonomy (NCBI): domain Eukaryota; kingdom Metazoa; phylum Chordata; class Actinopteri; order Cichliformes; family Cichlidae; genus Pelmatolapia; species Pelmatolapia mariae. The sequence continues at coordinate 4,934,990 of NC_086228.1, read as the reverse complement.
TAGGGCACCCTGAGTACGACTAGACATACATCGTTTGTTTCATTGCCAACCTCTAATCAAACATCATCAGCCGGTAGATCAGCTCGGTGTAGTTCCTTTTGTTGACAGAAGAATTGCTTTCAGAAACTTTTCATTGTGCTGCTCGATGTCTAGCCAAGCCTGTTTAGCCAGCTGGAGCTCTGCAACCAAAAGTTTTAGACCAAGCACACCCCTAGTCTGACCTTTTGGCAGATCATGTTTTTGCATGACCCTGTGCAAAGTTTCTAAATCCTGCAAGTTTTCCAACTTTTTCTTATATGTGTTGAAATAAAAACGCCTGGTGTCACCTGTATCGGGTGAATTTGATCCTGCTCTGCCCTTCTAGTTATTTAAAGCTGCTCCACAAGACAAAGTGAACTTCTTGTCACACATTTAAGTTGGGGTGATTAAACGGCTTCTCCCTGTACATGATTAATCAGTTACCGCCACTTCTTAGTGCTTAGGAAGAAAAGAGTGTTGAAATCATTTTGTAAAGTGTGCATGTGTATAATCGAGACTGATACGATAACAATGATGACTGACAGTGAGCGTGATCAAACATGCACATCCTCTATCACTGCTTGACAGATCCCAGGTTTGGCAGTGATACATGGTCAAAACCAAGAAATGGATGAACTGATACCTTAGCGTATTCTTAGCACACATCAGTTGTTTGCTTGTGAAAGTATATACTCCATGCACCAGTAATGAATGTTAGCTTTTAGGTCACAGTAGGTAAACTGTAGAATAACAGCTTCATTGTGGAAATGTGTTCTAGTGCAAGTTTTATCCATCACCTTCCCTGTATACCCTGTATATTATTGCATGTGGAGACAGGCTATGATTTGATTAAAATGAAATAAAGTAGTGAGCTTTGTGTTGTGCATCCTTTTTAAAGCTCTGTAATATTGAACATAATACAGAACAAATGACAACAGATTACAAGTCCCAGTCACTTGTAATGGGAAAACGATGATAAATTGATAATTGGAAGGTGAAATGAAATCATTTGGAATTTTATGAAAGTGACTTCAAAGTGATCATTTGATCCTCTGAGGGGCTTATTTTTTTCAGCTATGGGTCACTAATATCTTATACCACTAATACAGTTATAATGATAACACAGCAATAATGGTCTCTGTATTTTTTGCACCATTTGCACTGTTTTACTGGTGCAATAGATCTAACATCATTGCCATTTTAGCCTGGAAGCTAAATTAATGCAGAGCAGACAAGATAATAACCAGTACATTTATTACAAATGTAGATTTAATTACAGAACTTGAGTGGCAATGCATTGCCACAGTAATACCGTAGTAATTTAAGGTTTCATCATAAAATTTGGTGGGAGAAAAAAAAAAAGGCCCTCTTACTAAATCTGAGTGCGCATACGATCGGCTTTTATCTGATGAGATGCTTAACCACAGTCATTTGTTCAGGGGATCTTAGAAACTGTGAAAATAACATGACAGTGGCGTCTGTGAAGCGTAATTCAAGTTGAAATGTCTTTATTTTGCACTTTGTTGTTTCCCACACCTCGTTCTTTTTATATCAAACACTAGTGTTGGCAGAAATATGTCTTAATGACATTAGTATGCTTTATATGTAAAAAATTATTCAAAGCCTGGTCTGATGCAGACTATAGACTATACAGACATGTGAAAAAGAGTATATTCTTTCAATTCTTAGGTTTTAAAAAGCAGGATATAAAAACATAATATGGCACTCAGCAGGAAAATTAGTTAAATAACAATACAGCCTGTTATATTTAACAGAAAAATGTGTATCTCTGTGTGTATTGGGGTGGGGTGGAGTAGAATAAATATAAATACACCCTTACTGCTTACATAGGAATTAAAAGAGTAAGTAGCAGCCATTGCTGCTAACCAAATGTTCTTGATCATCAGCTGATCATCGCAAGTTTGAGCACCTCTATAAAAGCAGAAGATTTGGCAGTTTACAGGCCTGGTGCATTCAAGCGTGTGTTAACAAAATGCCAGTCAAGGGAGTGGACGTCCCAACAAATTCATCCCAAGGTCAGACTATACAATGCTCAAAAAAACGAAACCTCGTGCCTCAGTTAGTATGTTAAATGTTAAAGTTCATCAATACGATTATAAATAAACTAAAAGTTTATGGTCTGTTTGGAAGGGCTGCCAGGGGAAATGCTGCATTTTAACACACCACAATGATGGAATATTGTCTTTTGGACAGAGGACACCAAATCCAAAGCACCAAATCTGGACATCAGCACAAACACCTCAAACCAGTAGTCGAGCATGATGGTGGAGGGGTGATGGTTTGCACTCGTTTTGCAGCACCTGGGCACCTTGTAGTCATCGAGTGGACCAGGAGCTCCTCTGTATACCAAAGTATTCTAGAGTCAAATGTAAGGCCATCTGCCCAACAGCTAAAGCTTGGCTGAAATTGGGTCATGAAACAGAACGATGTTCCCAAGCAACACATATACAACAGAATGACTGAATAAGAAAAGAATTGAGGTGTTGCATAACAAGTTTTGCATAAACAAATGGCTGCAAACTTCAGTGAACTCGAAGCAACATTGTAAAGAAGAGTGGGCCTCCACAACATCCAATTTTAGACACCGATAAAGTCATGGAGAAAACAATTGCCTCAGATTGTTGCTGCTAAATCTGGTTCTGCAAGCTACTGATTCATAAGTTGTACTTATAATACTCATGATGCTACACAGTTCCTGGCGTATCTGTCTGTACTCTTTATTCCTGTTTTGGCCCAGTTTTAATGCAGACTTTTCCACACCGTAGTAAAATGCATTTAAACATTTCTTCAGTGTGCATAGCAAAATCCCTTCATCCACCCGGTGTCAATTAATTTTCCTTCTCTTTAGTTTAGCAGCACCATTACAGCCCTAAGGTACAGCCTCTGGTTGTTTCAGTGGTTTCTGCAATTTTATTTCTTTCTTTTGCAATAGCATTTATCTATTCCCTACACTTGCTATTGATTTGTGCTTGTATTTATTCTCTCTGTTGTTTGATATGTCTGATTTGCCATGTTGCAAAGTTCAAACCAAATTCCCAAATGGGATAGTAATAGCTTCAACTAAGAACGGAAAGGGTGGAGAAAACAAAACAAATACATAAATCTTTTTTTTTTTAAGTTGACCCAAGTTAAATGTGTTGTTACTTTGTATCAGTGTTTTGCAGACATGTGACCCCTGTCCACATGACTTTAATTTGTCCATCTTTTTGGACAATCAGCGTGACAATGTGAGAGCAAGTGAATAAGACCGGAGTCACACAGGCCAAGAGACCAGTCAGCAATCATCTGGCAACCACCAGTCATGGGAGACAAATGTGTACACCCCTTCTGGTTGGCAAAAACCATCTTGTGATTGGTCACTAGCATATGAACACCGTCCAGCTACTGTGGTGAAACAGTGAAAAGCACAACGCAAACTGGAAACTGAGGACATTAAAAGCATTAGAAGTTATAGAAAGCTCTAAATAGTAGTAATGTAATAGTAGTAAATGTTTATGTTAATATGTTTTAGGAAGAGATTTAAAGGAGGATACAGAACTTTCCTGCAATTCTGTAACCATTAACTTCTGTATCCAAATCAGGCAAGGAATTACAAGGTTGCGGCGCCCAGACAGCAAATGTTTGAGCACATTTAGCGACTAAACGAGCCTTTGGAACCACTAATAAGGGCATGCTAAGAGGTCTCAGGCAGTGGCCGAGCTCATATGGAGTCTCGCAGATGTGGGCAGGGGCCAGACTGTGTAGGGCTTTAAACCCCAGCGATAAAATCTTAAAATCAATTCAAAACTAACAGGTAGCCAGTGAAGGCCTGTTAAAAGCCTGGCTGCAGGATTTTTAATTAATTGCAGTCTGTGTGTGTTACCACAGCTGATGCCTAAGTAAAGTGCATTACAGTAATCAAGTCTGGATAAAAATGAGAGCATGGATGACCTTTTCGAAATCGAACTGTGACAGGAATGGCCAAATTTTTGCTGTTTGTCTAAGCTAAATGAAACAGGACTGCAAGACAATAGACACCTTTGCATCAAACGAAAGATAGGAATCAAAGTTACCACTAAGCAATGGTTTCCCTAAGTCTTGCAGACATTAAAAAAACAAACAAAAAAAAGAAGAAGCCCAGACTAGAAAAGAGGTCAATAATCATGCTAGTGCTACTGGTTAGCAACCAGAGCAATCACTAGGAGAATTTCTTTGCAACCAATTTCACCTCAAGAACCACTGCCAACCAGTTGGGGAGTGGCTGTATCATTTCCAACATGGCGGATAACAAGCAACAACGTGCTCATGATGTCATGTGACAAACCTCAATAGCTAGATTGTTAGTTTCCCCTTACTTCCTGTCTGTTAGCTGCAACAGCCATATAGTATCTATTTTTCATTAACTGGATAAAGGCGAAAGGAAAGAAAAAATTATAAATTTGACTGGAAACCTGATGACAGATCATGTAAAATGTCAACATTAATTGGATACAATTAGAACAGGTATTAGCTGGAGTGGTGTGTGTTTAAAAATGTAATGTGTGATTTGAAGCTTGTTGGAGCACCTGTCTTTTTTTTTCCCCCCTGCTCATCTAAACTGGCAGCAGCAGGTGCACATTTTACCTTGAAGCCAAAGCACGTCCAGCTCTGCACAATGAAATGGCTCATTATTTAGCCAAAGATCATCTGAAAGTGAAATCAGCTCTGTCATGCTAAATTTAGAACAGAGAACATTTCCCCTTTTTTCAAATTTTGAATTGTCATTAAAACCAAATTGTGTTGATGGTGCCTTCGTGCACAGCCTCTCGGGGTCTTCGTCTGCCTTGCATTTCAAAGCAGCTCCCAAAAAAAAAACCTTGAATACCACTCCATTATCCAAATGACATTCAAATGCTCTCAAAGTGAGCCTATAGTTTGAGACTTCCATTTTCCTGCTAGTTTTACAGTCAAACAAGAAAAGCCCTAATTGCAGTTAGTCACAACGACTCTCCTTTCTATACTGCTTTCAAGAAGGAACAAGGTGACGTGCTGACTCAATTTATAAAAAGTGTTCTTATTAATTTAGATAATGATCTTTCTTGCCGTTAAAGCACTTTGCACTGTTCATTCACAGTTTTCTGCACATTGGTCGACAGTCCCGATAAGATTACTGCACTACCCCCAAACCTGGAATTCTATTGGTATATTTTCCTGGAGCAAAGTGCCTCTTTTCAGATATTTATTGCTAGCCACCTAATGCTTTGCTATTGTTCATGTACATTACTGGATAGGATGTGGAAGCAATTTGTGTCTCTGTGTGGTAGAGTGTGGCCATCAAGACTCCTCGTGGATTTGAAAAGGCAGAGAGGAAGAAAAACCCAGAAAATATATTGTTGGCATTGTTGGAGAGAGGGCTGCTTTGCAGAACCTGTATACTGCAATAACAAAGTATTTACTTATAGGGCCCTTTTGTATTCACAATGCACAGATGACAGATTGAAAGCCACAGTTCTCAATCGGAGGATCTCAGTGAGTTTCTGTGTTGTCCTGTTGTAAATCTGGTTGGAGGAAGGGGGTCCACCTATAAATTCAGATAAGTTTGCTGTAGCCCCTGAAAGTGACTTAGTACAATAGCACCACTAAGCTTTTTTGTTGAGTGTTTAGGCTTTGTTGAATGTAAACAGAAGGCACGCTTTAATTCTGGATGCCATTGTCACCTGCTATACCTCGGTGTATTTGTAGTTTGTTTATTTGTAGATTAACTTTGGAAATGTTATTACATCTTGCCATTTTTAGCATACCACACAGTAAATGATTTTCAATTTCAGAGTGCTGGAAAACAGCCACTGCACAAGTTCAGCATGATAAATTTTTCAAGTGCAATTCGAGTTTACTACAGAACTGAATAATTGCGTTTTAAACAGGGTCTCCGAAGGTAAACATGTAGAAATTCTACACCATCGTGTTGATTCAACGTACCTGCTGCTCTCAGGCACTTTTCCAATATTCTTTTTTTTAAATTAATTTAAATAATAATTGCGCTGATAACTTGAGGGAAGATTGCAGAGTTGAAAAAAAGGGGGAGAAAAAAAAGGAAATGCTAAAAATTCCAGGCACCTTTTGCACATTGAGAGCTGCTTCCTTGTTATCAGATGGTGCATGTCTTCAGCCCTTATTTGCAGTAAGGTATTATTAGCAGCGTAGCGGCACTGTCCCACCTCATCACATCATCTGTCAGAAGATCATCAGTTGCCGTAACGGCCCAGGAGGAAGTGCCCTGTGTGCTGCTTATCTGGCTCAGGCACAAGGCCCAGTGTGTCTTGTCCTGGTGGATAAGGAAAGGAACTTGGTGTACTTTATTCCAATACTGCTTTGGTTTTGTTATTGTTAAGGTCACATGTTATTTGATCCAGAACTTGACATTCGTGTTCCTCCTCTGTGGAGCTCTATTGTTGTCCAAAAAAGTCTGTCCCAAAGTGATTTGGGTACCAACAAATGTGTATTAGTCTGGAATATAATGAAGTCCCAGACAATGTTATTTCAATAAAATTAGCTAAATCCACCAGTACACATAGTTTATAAGATTATTCTGCTTCTTGTCCTTTTCTATTGCTTGTTTTTGTACAGATTGTTCAAAAAATTAAAGGGACAAAATTTAATAGAGTATAGCATCAGGTTAATAAACTTCTTGGATATTGCTGTGGTCAGTTAGGTAGCTGGGAGAGTTCATAATCAGTTTCAACTCCTTTGTTATTAATGACATTGAGAATGAGACAACACCCAAAATGTGTGTGTGCTACAAAGGTTACACAGGTAGTCCAACCCCTCCAAGATGGTGTATTAATATGTGCCATTGCAAGAAGGTTTTGCTGCGTCTTCCAGCGCAGTCTCAAGAGCATGGAGGATATTCTAGGAGACAACCAGTTACTCTAGGAGAGCTAAACAGGTCCTTAACCCATCAGGAGGACTAAGCACCACCAGAGCCCTACAAAGTGACCTCCAGGAGGCTGCTGGTGTGAATGTCTCTGAGTATACAATCAGAAACAAATTTCATGAGGGTACCCTGGGGGTCTGACATCCTCTAGTTAGCACTGTGCTCACTTCTCAGCCCGTGGAGCCCAATTAGCATATGCCATCAAATACCGGAATTGGCAGGTTCAGCACTGGTGCACTACAATTTTCACGGGTGAGACCAGGTTCACCCGGAACACATGTGACAAAAAGGGTCTACATAAGCCGTGGGGAATGGTATCCCTGTAGCATTGTTCAACATGACCATTTGGTGGAGGGACAGTCATGGTTTGTGGAGGCATTTCCACAAAGGTATGCACAGACCTCTACAGGCTAGACAACGGCACCCTGACTGCAGTTAGGTATCGGGACCCACTGCATCAGCATGGGTTCTGGGTTTCTCTGAATGTAAACAGTTCTGGGAGGATGAAGGAACTGATCGACCTCGAGGAGATCTCCCTGGACACCATCCGTCGTCTCATTTGGAGCACGCCCCAGTATTGTCAGACATGCCACACAAATTGCTGAGGACCATTTTGAGCTGTGGCACTGAAATTTGATCAAAATAGGCTTGCCTGACGCATCATTTTTTCACTTTGATTTACATGGTGTCTGTGAATTCAGCTCTCTGTAGGTTGATCCTTTTTATTTCCATCAAACAATGTGGCACTCTTTCATTCTTAACGGATTACCCAGTCCTTATCAGTGTAGATATCCCATTGAGATCTGATGTGCTGATAAAACCTTCCTTTATTTTATTTTATTATTTTTTTTGAACACTATAATAATGTCTAATGTCATGTGTTTAGGCAAATGAAACATTACAAACCTACTGACATTTTGTATCTTTAAAGCAATTTTCATCAGGTGAAATCACACCTTTATTTTTCTCCAGACAAAGGTGGGAGTTTTGTGTTTAAATTGCATTGTGTAGGCATCACCAGTCAGAGCCTGAAGTAGCTTAAAGCCCACAACATCACATCTGATCTGCAGGGTTAAGGCAGAACAAGCACTGTGCTCAAGTGCGTTACCATCTTTTAGCTCCTTTTATTCGAGTTTCAATGCTGTTAAAGCAAAACAAATTAGACTGTCTGGGAGGAAAAACAAGTAGAAACTCCATTTTTAGGAAGCAGTGATTTCATTTGAATGTGTTGTTGAGCAGCTGGTCGTCAGATTTCTTTTTTTTTTTCTTTCGTTTTTTAAATTTCCTCCATTTGCAGTTTCTTTTATTTTTCCCTCACTGATGGTAAATGTTGCGGTGACTGCGCATCAGCCTGCGTCATTATTGTTATTAGTCACCTCTAAGTGTACAGGGTCATACTGCATGTTCTTAGGGCACTATTGCCATCACTCCTAATGTACATGACTAGGTAGGGAGTCATGTACAAATTACATGAGTGATTACCAATGCACAGTTAAAGGCCAAATAACATGAGTCAGCCTCAAAGAGGAGAATATTCATTTAAGTGAGGAAGCTGAGCTGTCGAGCCAGCTACACTTGCTGGGATTTTGACTGAACCTTATCTGTCTTTTGTCTTTTCTTACATGTGGCTGCTGTCACACACTCGGGGATTCATTTTGTTCACTATTGTTAGGACTTCATTTGTAATATAACTTCCTCAAATTGGCTAAGAAAACTCAAAAAAAATTTCTTAGGTAGATTAACCTGAAATGGAATAGACGGTGTGTTCTGAGTAATGAAAGCGGTACTTCTTCCAAAACAGATTTGTATTCATGCATTGCTAAGTCACAGCCGCCAGTGTGTCTTTGCTTTTGGTTGTCATGTCAGGGGGACTGGAAGGAGCTGCCAGAGAGGAGGGAGGGGAAAAAAAACTTAGAGAATAATCAGAAAGCTGTTCAGGTTGAAATGAGTTTCCCCACTCTGCACGCCGCTGCTGCCTTCGACTGATACCCTAAACACGCGTACAGTTCAGATGTGCTTTGGTTTGCTTTGGGGGAGAAAGTCATATCAGATAACCAGCTCTGCCTTTCATTTCTATACAGGTTCACACTTATCTACATAATTCCCAGTTATATTTCTCTTTCAGGTCCAGATCCTCTGGATTTGAGTCTCTGCTGCTTGTGAACATGTGACATTGTGGTAAATGTGTTTGTTTTTTTTGACGGTGCCTCTGCCACATGTCTGCATTTCTTGCCGTTAGAACATTCGTTAATCTCGTCATAGTCATGGATTATAGAAGCTGGGAGTTGGCATTTGATTTTCCTCTTCGACTTTCCTTATGTATCTGTGTTTATTGGCTCTTCAAGTGAGGGATCAGGGGTGAACAGCCACGCTGGAAGCATGGCTAAAAAGGATAGCAGTTGCTGCCTGTCCACCACTTTGGTGCAAAATGAAATCTCATAACAATTATTGGACAGACTACCATGAAAATTTGTTCAGATATAATGGTGTTCAGAAGACCCTGCAAGACCAGCAGTCCTCTGGCCATCGGCACTTGGGATTATTCTTGTTCACAAGTGGTCGCCACAGTGGTTAGCGTAGCCTGTTTGATTTGGCAGAACTTTCTGCACTATTGCCTTTCCTGACGCAAACCCAAAGGGATTCATCTCTTCCCAGGATAAAACTGGGAATCTTTCACTTGTTAGGTAAATGTGTAAACCGCTACACTATGGAAACATTTTTTATTATTTAAGTATTGTGGGAATAAAGGAAAATATATTATTGCTAAATATGGCTTGCATTACGAGCATTTTATTAAAACTTTTGTTAAAGGTGTAGTTGTAGTTATTTTATATACACATTGCAAATTGTGCCTATGAAGAGTTGATGCTCAGTCTATTTAAGGTCATAAGCTTCATCTGGCGTGATGGTCTCGACGATATATTGTGTAAGTGACTTTGAGCAGTAGAAGGTTAATGCATACACGCTTACAAATACAAACAATTATAGAAGATAGTCTAGGCCGAAGGCCTGGAATCCATTTAGCTTGAAATTGCATTTGTGCCCTGCCCAGCAACAAGTGACGAAAGAGGAGTTAAGAAAAATTGTAAGTCAACAGGAAACATTTGGAGGGTGAGAGGATCGAAACAAACTGCCATATATGGTAAAATGTTGATGATAAAGGGAACTTGTCTAACTGTTTTTAGCTTTTTGTTCCTTTTAAATCCTGTTAGCCATTTGCACATGCAAAGAAAGAATCAGGCCAATCGTATGACTTGATACCAATATCATCCCCACACTGCTGATCATCTACTTTAGATCTTCACTTTAGGCCAGGTCGTTCATTCTCATGTCTCTGGTTCTTAAGCTTTTTCTCTTTATGCCCATTTCCTCACATTTTTTTATCACTCATTACTAATTGAAAATGAAAGTTGAATTTCTACTACACACCATCAGCCAACTCTTTCAACTTAGTTTCACTGCAGGCACTTTCCCCTAGACATCCACACATCACCTGCTGCCTGGTTCCAAATGCCACAGTTTGAGAACCTCTGCCATATGTGAACAGTGTTAACTGTGATTCAATGCTTTCTTGCTGGCGTAGACTGGATCCGGGAGATAAACTCCCCATTTGTAGTGGCATACTCACCAAGTCACTGTTGTCCTTGATGTCACTCAGCTGTCTGTCCTGCAGTCTCAGTGACTCTTGCTACCCTGTCTTTGACTACATCCTACAACTGTTTTTTACAGAGATTTGTATATAACATGGCGATTTCATGTGTCCCTACTCGTTATGCTGAACTCACCAAGGATGCAGAGCAGATCAAAATGTGCAATCAGTTATTTTTTTTTATTATTATTCTTTATTTAATGTTTAGTTTAAGAAAGTCTGGGTACTCCTCTACTGTGTGCACATGCATACCCTGTCCCGTACTGCCAAAATACAGTCTAATTCTGTGGGAAACACTGAGCATGTGCTTCCTCCACCCTAATGGTGAGTCATTAGCAGATCCAGTAGCATAGTGTGTCACCTCTACAAGTGCTGGTGGCATGGCAAATTGGAAAGCTGGCTCTGCCATTGTGTTAAGGTTATTAAAGTTGAACAGGTGATGGTTTGTCTTAGCCTCGTTATTGATCATATCTTTGTATTGTGTTCTAATTTTCTGTCTAATGCCGAGGAGCCTCCGAGCTCCGTCACAGTAATTAGATAGAAGTCACCCTCTATTTGTTTCTAACAGGATCTTTACTGGGAAGGTGGTAAATGATGAGATGAGGAGGAGAAAGAGAAATGAATAGGCGGGTTAAGGTGGTTGGTAAGTGTCACAAGGGTGCGTTTAATATAGTTTGTGTCGAAAAGCCCTTGGAAAAACTTTAAGGAGCTTCTGCAGACATCAGCAAGTGTACGCTCTGTGTTTGGTTTGTTGCGTTGCCAACATGGTTTTTTGGACAGACACTAAAGTGATTTTTCTGTGTGTTTTCTGTGAGGACTGGTGCAAGGGCAGCGGAAAGAGAGCACATTTCCATCTAGTTGTAAAAAGGCATTTGCAGTATGAGTGTTGAATCATTATATTACATTATAGCAGTTAGTGCCATTTTTCCAGCATCCTAGCCAAGCGTATGTATAAATCACTAATAAACAAACAAAAACTTTTGACTGTTAAAGTGAGGAGCATTTTTCTAGTATTTTTAGGTGGTCTTGTTGCCTTAGAAGGAAAGGTTAGAGCAGTAGAAAATTGCTCGTATCTTTTCATGAAACATTTCTATTCTGATCGGCACAAAAGGATCATGAATTAATGCTATAATGAGACTGAATGCCGATGGAAGAATTATGTTCCATCACCTCAGCAGGGTTTGAAGCTGGGTGTTAATACACTTTATTTAGTTTTGTCCTCCAGTAGTCGATGTCGCCATTCTGTATTTATTTATTTATTCTTAAGTTTATAGTTTTGGATAATTATGGCACCCTGGCTCACTTTCCTGATTGTTCTGCCCTTGTAAAATTCAGTGTGTGAAACATTCCATTTTAGCTGTAGGCATACCTGGTAATTAAAGGATTAATTTGGTAATCTAAATTGTCTTTTGTCTTTTTCTTCCTCCTCCCTCTCATTATTTCCTAACTTCCATTTCAAAGATTTAAGGCCTCCTTTACTTCTCCGTCTGCGTTTCCGTTTCTCCCAATGCCTGCTCCGAGTCCTATAATCAACTTGCTTCTGGATAACCTCGTTTCCGGCTAAGCGCAAGGGGACGACAAATCCGCAAGCGAGCGCGTGCCTCGCATGGCAAAGACTGCGACTGGCTCTGCCCCTCCTGCCAGCGGTGGATGTCTTTACCTCCTTTGAGGATTGTGTGCAGTTATTAAGTCAAATGTGTTTAAATCTCCGTGGCTCTTTTGAGAAACATCATGCACCGAAGTGCCAAACAGGTGAAGCTTTGAAGAATCGGGAGGCATTTTACATTGCGAGTCTTGCTACAGCAAGGCGTTTTGGATGTTCCTCTAAAATGAGCCAAATCTGTCAAGCGTGTCTCGTGTTTGTGCAGACTTTTACAGGAAAGCAATAAAAACCGTTTTTCCTCACTCAGCTTTTTAGTTTTTGAATTTTCCAAAAATATTCAGTAGTTTCTTTTCATTTTCTTTTTAAAGTACTTGATCTTTGGCCTTTCATTGTTTTCTCAGTTGTATGTTTTGCTTGGTTGAAGTGACCTTTTTACTCCAAACACTGAAAAGCAGTTAGAGATGCTTCTGAATGATGTTTTTTTTCCCCTGCCTTTTATGCTGTTTCGGGGGAGCTCAAGTAATTTTTCGACATAAATGCTCCAAGAAGAGCACATTTCTACTCACAGTAATAAGGCAACTTGATCTTTGCAATGCTCTGCTTTTGAATTACGTATTTTTCAGTTAAAACCAAGGCCTTAATATAAGGTGAGGATCAGAAGTTTATTTACTCATTTTCCTACAAAATGGCCAAGTGCTCTTGTGCTTAATTTCCTGTGTACTCGAATTTGTAATCAAAGAGGATCGCATACACACATGAGTAACACACCCAAGTAAGTGCAGTCGCTAAATAATCTTACTGTGAAGTTACAGCCAGCAATGAAACCACTGATATAAGAAGTGACTGTGTGAGAGGCCGATTCAGCCCAAAGACCGGATTGTGTGCAGAAACATCTGGAAATGAATGGCCACAAAGCATCAGCTGTGGCACTCGAGCAATGAATATGCATGTTTTCGTCTAATTTGGAGACCCTCAGTCCACGCCGCCAACGGCACTTGCGACAATAAGAACGTGATTTCGGAATCACCACGGGCCTGTTTAAAATCCCAAACTCTCTCTGCGCGCAGATTTCCACCTCCCAGCTGTGCTGCTCCTTTTTAAGCATCACTTTCAGCCATTTATTCACACACCTTTTGCACAAACTGCACATTTGCAACGACAAGAAATCCTCGCATCAAGTCGCTCAACTTCCAGCGCGCTCTCACTTACGCTGCGCTCTCAAAATGTCAGCTCTTTTACCCTGACAGAAAACTTAAAATGGTCTCATAGGTTTCGAGGCAAATGCGCCTTTCATGACGGCGTCGCCTTGAAAGGTGAGCTGAAGCGAGGGGAGGTGGGGGGCTGACGCGGGGTGTCAGAGCCGGTGCCGGTGCTAGACGGCACAGAGTTGCTTCCCTGCCTAGATCCACCGCCACCATCGCCACCACCACAACTCCCGCCGAGATGTTACTTCAAATAGATGACAAGGAAAATTGATAAATAAGAATCAACAAAGCGGAATAAGTAAATGTGTAGGCTCCTGTTCAAAGGTGTAAGGCTCATTAATGGTGTTGTTGTGCACCATATTTACACAACAGCTCCACACTTGTTTTTCTTTCTTTTTTTCCCCCCCTCCTTTTCCTTCTACTGACAAACTGTTTAATGACAAAACAAGCAAAAGCATTTAATCACATAAACAAAGAGACGCCTGTTTTTTGAGTAATGATGATTTATGTCTCCGGCTTTTGAAGGCACTTCTCAAAGTTGACGATGAGATTGAAGCTTCAGAAGCGCATCTATTATGGAAATGTTCTCTTCGGGAGCACTGTGGGCAGCACGTTATTAGTATCTAGGATGAATATATGCAAACACATGTGCAAGGGCCCGCATCACCGCTATATGCTCAGCATCCAATTTTGTATTCAATTAAGGGTGGGGGTGGGGGGTGGGGGGGTTGTAATAACGTCATATGTGGCATGCGTGAGGACAATTTACATATTCATCCTCCTCGAGGCTCATATTCTCCTTCTGTCCTTCATACTCTTATTTATTAATATAGTTTTAAAGCCTCTGCATCCTCGTACAACTGATGCTGATGCAAGTTTGGGTTGCAGTAGGTGCCGGTGCTAGTACATGTTTATTTAATGCATGAAAGCAGTTTCTATACTGGTGGATATCTGCTGACAGTAATTGATTGTTTTGCAGACCGACCTTAATGACCAGGGATATTGCATAGTGTGATTTTGCTTTTTAGCATTTCTGTTTTTTGCATGCATAATTCTGCACCTCTCATTGATTGAAAGACAAAGCTGTTTGTGAGCAGCTTTTTTTGTTTTCGTCTGCTCTTTTGCATTGTTGTGGTCTTTTTTTTTTTTCTTTTCTTTTCTTTTTTTTGCGTACATGCACTTTTTTGGGGGTTCATATATGTGTCTCGGCTCCAGGATGGCGTGTAAGTGTACAGTATACGGGGAGCACGCATGCTTCTGATACCAAATGAGTCTGTGTTTGTGGTTCGAGTGCTTGTTGAAGCGTGTTTGTCTCATTGAAAAATGTACTCTGAATCCTCAGACATGTGGAGGAGTAAATATTTCTCATCTGGGGACAAACATACATCAGTCAGCCGTGCAGCAGATTATATATGATGGTGGAGGAAGCTTTTTTTTTCTTCCACCCCCCCCTATCACCGCACTCATCCTATTTCGTTTTCCTGCATTTTTCACTCTCGATGTAAATGCCGGGCATATAGATAGCATTTCTAACTCGACGTGATCAGCGCTTCTCTTCCCAGAATCATTATGTACATACGTTACGTTTAGAGCGATCACTGAATAAAGACACTCGGTTGTTTAAGAGAGTCCGGAAACCCACTCGTACAAACCCAGGCACTCGGAGGGAAAACATCAACCAACAAAGCGGTCAAGACAAATTTGATCTTAGCTTTGCTGTTAATAGCCAAACAAGAAATTGCATAATATTCTGGATTGTAATTTTAATTGAATTAATTTCAGAGGACATCGTAAGGCACTGATGGTGTCATAAAACAC
The DNA here is from genome assembly GCF_036321145.2 of Pelmatolapia mariae. Classification (NCBI taxonomy): domain Eukaryota; kingdom Metazoa; phylum Chordata; class Actinopteri; order Cichliformes; family Cichlidae; genus Pelmatolapia; species Pelmatolapia mariae. The sequence continues at coordinate 4,919,784 of NC_086228.1, read as the reverse complement.
TTGTTATAGCTGCTGTTTATCACTCTGATGTAAATTATGCCCAGTGATTGCTCAATGATGCTTTACTTCAGGGACATGATGTTGGGAGAAAAAAAATGTAATTGGCTCCAAAGGGCATATGATGTGTTGGTGCTGTGAGGGAGAAACACAAAAGAGGGTTATTTCCTCTCCAGCTACGTTTTTCTTTTCCTTTTTTTTGTTTTGTTTTGTTTTGTTTTTTTCGCCGGCTGACATCGCCGCACTGTGTCACTTTCTGCTTTTCATGTAGATGGAAGCAAAATTTAAAAAGCGGGGCACATCTACAGTATGTTGGGTTTTGTTTAGAAAAGAGACTTGAGCTTTCTGTGTATACGAAGGAAAAAAAGAAGCCTGCTCCTGCAAAGTAAGTGACACTAGAGTAGAAATCATTATGAAGTATTGAAGATTGTAACGGTCTTGTGTTACCATCAAAGCTGCAAAATCTGATCCTGTGTGATAATATAAAACAAGCATATATAGTTGCAGTCGTTACAGGAATATAATTGTTATTATTATTTCATTTTTTTTATTTTAAAATTTTTATGTTATAAGTGTTTTGTTTTTTTTCTGACGGCATCACAACAACTTTATCATCTTATCCTCATGTGAATGTGCTCAGCCCCTGACTTGGGAGTTGATGTGGTCAGCAGGACAGATGAGTCATGGGGTCTGTGTGAAGCAAGAAATCTGCCCTGGACATCATGGCTCAGCACACTGACAGCTGGTGCACCCTTGTTGTTGTGTGTGTGCATTTGAGGTTGTGTGTTTTGAATTGCCTCTCAAGAGAAAAGCAGCTGCAGACAAATATCAGGGCAAAACTTGGCGTGTTTCTTTTAAAAATGACAAGAATTTTAAAAAAAGAAGAAGAAAAAAGAATCCTGGTTTCTTTACAGGAAAATCTGCAGGAGTCCAAACAGTGGCCTGGCCCCAGGAACTCATCCACCATATTGTAGCAATTAAATCAGTGTCATGGCTGTATGATCAACAAGGGAGACGTTTAGCATCCACTGTTTGTTGTTTGCGCGCGTACAGAATGATCTGGCAATGGGCTCGGATGCATTTCACAATTAACAGCGGCCCAAGCCAATCACACTCAGCGGAATATAATGCAGGGCTGTACGTCTTGATTTGTGCACTGACCCGCAAGAAGTCAGTTAAGTGGCTGATACTCCCTATGTGTGCGAGTGAGCGAGCGCGTGTGTGCGCGTTGACTTTGAAGTATGTTGTGTCGTGACAATAATCTAAGCCAATTTACTACGCATCAGCCCTCCATTATGGGTTTGACATAAAGCGGTGCGTGACTTGAATTCTCTTCCATAAAATGACAATTTGCTTCTCAAAAGAAATTACGTGTTTAACCTCATTAACCTAAAGCACATGCACTAAAACGGAAGGCTAACCGCCCTCCCTTGCACCCCTTGTGACACACTCAAAAACACAAATTGGCAACATCATCAAAAGTTGAGAGTTCGCTCTGAATGTGACCCCTTGCAAATGGGAAGTCAGTGGCGAGTTAACATCGGTAGTTCGTCGAGTCATTTCACAACTTGTCAGCCTTCTCGGGTGGCTTCGGTTTCACTCTGCTTCAACATCATCTGTCCTCTATGAGATGATTAACCTGGCAGGTGCGAGGTGAGTCTCGCCTACTGTTTTAGTGAGCTGTCGTCCTCGGTCTGCAGGGAGTACAGGGGGGTCAGCCCAGCCGGCTAATGGCCGTATTCACAAAGCTGGAATCAGGCCCACTTGAAGAACCGGCCATCATTAGGAACAACACATTTTCAAACAGCCTGACCTGCCGGGCCCACGCTGTTTATTAGCAAAGTTTTTGGCTCTCCTTTAAAGCAATTATATTCTCCATTCAAGATGAACTGTGGCCTAAACATACACTCGCATGCGCAGTCAGTAATGTCAGGCGCTCGAATAGAAAGCTGTCTTTTTTTTTTCCTCTGCAAATGCATGCAATAAGAAAATGTGTTCGGAAAATGAGGAAAACGGGGAAAATGGCAACGTGTCAGCAAGTGATGTATGTCGTTCATTGGACACAGAACATTTAGTTTTCATTAAGAGTTAAACATGTACACGCAACATTAATGGGGTTCAGTGACAGCAGCAGCGCCGCGCCTCACTGTATCTCATCCTGATAAATTAGCAACTCAGCACACAGGGGTACAAGGGAAAGAAAGAGAGACATTAATATAATGGGTAGTGGGGGAGGAACTGACAGATAATGTCTTCATCTGAAGATTGGTATTTATGATGCAATGTAATATTATCCCTGACCCGGGCATCGGCAAGCTGTAAGGATGAACAAAGGCCGGGCGAGGGAGGACGACAGGAGTGGGGGGGCGGAAGAGGTCAGCACGAGTGTTGGCGTTTTCATTGTGTGAGATGTGGACTGCCGTCCTCTCCCTCCGCGCAGGGAGTGATGGAGAAGGTTGTTAATGCCTGGTTTGTCAGCCATATTGGATTCAGGGCAGTAAATTAATATCGCACTCCTTTTAGAGGGGTTTTATTTTGGGATTTACCGGTCTCCCTTGAGTGTCGGTGGTGTAAAGAGGTTATTTCCCTCTTTCTACTCCGTTCTGTGTCCTCTCGCTATCTCTCGCGCAAGGCTAATATGTTTAGAGAGAGCGAGAAAGTGTGTTCATGGAGGAAGGATGTGTGCGCTGCAGGCTCTTTTGTGTCACTCAGCATTTGGATAGCACATTTTTCAGTGAGAAGTCTGCCGTAAATTGTGGCATCATCCGAGCAAGGACAGCTCCGTATCTCCGAGGTGTTTCTCTCCCCCTCCCGCCTCCTTCCTTTACATGTCATTTATATGTCATGTGAGATTTTAAAGGAATAAAAAGACGTCTACTGGATATAGGAAGTGATTTTAAGTTAACAGGCTGTTTAGCTGTCAGTCATCAACCTTCCCTGCCTCGTGCCCTGTCGTGTTTAATGTGGGTAGAGTTAGAGTCCCGGTTGAAGAACCGTATAACACAGTGTGAAGTGGCCTAGTCGTTGAGATGGGGATTTATGGCTGATGGTCCATCAGTGGTGATGTTAAAGGGCTGTGATTAAGAGCTGGAGTAAAGACATGGACTTTGCTATCCCCGCGACCCAGCCAAGAGTACACGAGGCCGATCTCCGTCACTGCCAACTCTGCTCCACGCAGCTCCGTCTCTTTTTTTGCTCTTTGTCCATCTGTCTCTCTCTGTCTTCTTCTGCCTCGTTCGTGTGCATATGTATGAGCTCAAATTCACCAAGGACTCCCAATCCCTGCATTAGATATTTTCTTGCGTTTTCGCTCACCAGTCAAGCAGTCACAACAACGAAGTACGACAAGGTTCAGCTCCTGCTTTCATGACAACTTGAAATACTTTGAAAGCTTTTCTTTTTCACTTTTATTTGACATCTCTCTGAATATCTTTTTCTTCCCCTTCCTCAACTTTATCCTCCAAGGTTCTGAGCACGCTGCCACGGCAACGCTTCCCGCCGCCTTCTCGGACCTGTTACCTCACTTCTTGGTAGAGCCGGAGGACGAGTACATCGTAAAGAACAAGCCGGTGACTCTGACCTGTCGCTCCACCCCGGCCACGCAGATCTACTTCAAGTGCAACGGCGAGTGGGTTCACCAAGATGACCACTTGATTGAACGGACTGTTGACCCAGCAACAGGTACACCAGACACAAAATCTGTGAACCACATAGATAACAAATTTTCACTGAATTTTGCCTCTACTGGGACTCCTTCTGTGCAGTGTTTCAACCCAGATATGAGCCAGTTTTCTTTTCTTTCTTTTTTTTGCATTTTGTCTGCTACAGATGTATGACATGTGCAACTTCATAGAATCATTATGTAAAGTGTTTGTGTGCTGAAACCTGGATTTGCAATTTGCCAGTGATTACTGTGCTCCATCGGGCTCTTGGCTCATCCTCCAGCCTATTTAGCCTGCCAGTCTCATAATAAGCACATTGGTTTCAGTCTCAGAAATCTTCTCGATCACCTTGGAGACCTGTTTGTTTTTCTCTCCGTTGTGCTGCAATCCCCCGCCTCCACCATCAGTGTCATAAACATGTATGACACTGATGTGGTGTGATTCAGCAGCGATCTGCAAAATTCAAACCACTCATTTAAAGCCTGACAACTGATTGGGAATGAGAAACGTGGCCGTGACAGGTTTTTCTGGGGGTGCGTGGTTGGGTGGGGGGGGTAGACGTGCACGCATGCACTTGTGGCTGGCTGTACGTAGCAAAGCCATGTTTGAAAAGCGGATGAAGTGCAACAACTGAGAGATGCATGAAAAGATAGGCACATCAGTCGGCTTCTTCACACAGACACAAAGGGAATTCAGGAAACTCTGAAGAGAAATTTAATCAGAAATATATTAATTCATATGCAAACACTGCCGCTTTGTTTTAAGATGAAGAGCTCACAGTTTTAACATTTTATCCATCTGGGCTACAGGGTTCGGAATTAACATTCAGCACCTCGGCAAATGTAGGCACAAAAAAAAGGCATGCTTATCTAACTTTCAGTGTCTAGATATCAATTCAGCCTGACACTTCGGTAGGTGAGGACGTCTGATCTAGTCTCCAAAATTTTCCCACAACGAGGCTTTGATTGGTGTACGTGCAGGCTTGTCCCTTCCCGTTCTGCTCTTTTCTTTTTTTCTTAATAAAACAAATCTCCTGTTTTTGTTTTCTAATGATCTCTTCTAACATGAGCATCTTTGAGAAATGTTTGGTGATTTTAAACTTCAAATTCTCCCAGGTACACAGCTTGTTTATAGCTCTTCCTGTCATGTCCCACAACCTCGCTGTCACTCACACGCCGTCTGTCGATGGCGGGCTGTTTTGGCTTTTTCTGTTTTTTGTTTTTGGCATCAGGGTCTTTAAATAATGGCAACAAAACAAAAAGTATGAAAAGTTGATTGTAGTTCTTTGCTGAAAATGGGATGGGAAAAAAATGAGCACACAAGGGAGCGCTTGTGGATTTGCATCATTAGGAAGAAATTCTCAGCGAGTCAACAGTGATAAAATTTGATTTCCCTTCTTGTGTTAACAGCTCTGCTCTCACAGTTTGGTACAGTTGTTAATCGGAGTGATACGAATGGAAGTGCTTTAAAAAGGGCTTCTTTTTTTAGTTTCTCAAATAAATGGTCAACATCTACTAGCCACGGGTGAATGCAAACACTTAGCAAGCCGTGACGTGCAGCGGTTTTACTGCTTTTCTGTAAACAAACTTCATAATGTCGCAGCCAATAACTGTCCAATAATCTCCTTTTAAAAACATTATTAATGAAAATGAAAATATCAGAGAAACCTGGCTGCAGATTTCTCTCACGTGTACACTGGTTTCTTTGCAGCTCCTTACCGGCACACGTGCTCGTGACAAAAGAAAGTAGAAAAAGGAAAAGTGTGGCAGCAGTGCAGCTGGCAGAAGGAGAGATAATTAATTAGAATAATTACACGAAAATTGCGACTGAAATTGAAATTAACACAAGCGCTCTAGAAACTTTTAAAGTGGCCTCTAGCTTTTGATCACTTTGAAATTCAGGCTTGTTCAAGCCGTTAACACAAGTGTTACACTCTCTGGTTATCACGTCGTTTGTCGCTATCCTTCCATTCATCCGTCCACCCCCCTAAATGCTTTTCCAGTGAGGTTGACGTGGGCTGGAGTTTAGCCCAGCTGGACAAACAGCCCTATGCGCTCAGACAATCGGCCAATTACAAATCATCAGTTAATTTAACTTGTTATTCTTTAGTAAAGCCACTGGGCCAGCGTCTTTAAACAACATAGTTAAAATAAGTATTCATGTAAGCAATGTTCCTGGTTACCTGTATAACCTTGGGTTTCTCTGTTTAATTTATGGTCTGTCCACACTGCATTTCAGACCGTCTGAAACCCCCGCCTGCCAGCCCTCTCAGACGTCTGATAGGTGATGTCTCTTTAGCTTATTTTAACTCGGTGTCTGACTGGATGGGCTGTCAGAAAATGTGTTATCACTATTTTTACACAATATCTGCTCCTGTTTCTCCCTTCCAATTTATAATGGCTGTTCTTTCCCCCCCCCGTCCACTTTTATAAGAGCTAGAAACACACTTGATCTCCGATCAGTTTGAACAGTGCGTCTTAAGTTGAGAGTGACCTGTTTATTTAAATAGACACGCTGATTGGATGATGTACAATCGCTGATATGCAGCGAGCACCGGGTGACGTTGTGGAGGCTGCTCCTTAACTTTGATCTGCAGGATATGAATAGTTTTGTCAATAGCTAAAAAGAACATGACGTGCCCCATAAACTGCTGACTTTATGGGGAACAACATTACTAATGCGATGTTGCTCTGCCAACGTTTAATGATGATGGACCATTTGCCATGTCGTTATGAGCCGTTATAGTTGGCATTTATTTGTCTATGAAACAAATCCGTCGTGCTGGGTGCCACAGACCCCCCGCAGCAAGCGAGGGGCTCGGTCTTTAGAAACCCTGAGAAGTTCCAAGGCTTCCTCGCAGCTCCGAATATCAGTCTGCAGTCCCGCTGCCTTTGATGAGGGATGTTTCATATGTGGAGCTGTGCAGTTATGAAGGACGCGTGGTTGTCCAGAGGTACGGCTGCTCCAAGGTACCTGCATCGATCTCTCAAACACTTGTGCTGTTTAATGTCAGCACTGCACCGAGGAGTTTACTGATGGCTCCGTCTAATCCCACTTCTTGCAAGAAATGTGTAAGGTGCACACATCCAACAGTGGTAAAGCGTGCGTGTGTGTGTGTGTGTGTGTGTGTGTGTGTGTGTGTGTGTGTGTGTGTGTGTGTGTGGCACAGGCTTGTCAGGTTGTTCTTACCCTGGATGTCACACTCACACTGGACTCTAAACTCGTACCTGTTGCCAAGCAACCAGGACTTCTGTCACACCAGAAGCTGCCCGATATCAACATCCTGCCTTAAGGAGGGAGGAATGAGGAGTTTGGACTGGTATCCAACTTGAAAAAAATTGATTGACAATTTATACCTGGTGGAGCAGGGGGGAAAATCATCTTGTCAAAATAGCACATTTCTTCGAGAGAAATTTTGAACCTTTCTCTGCTTGATTGCAGTTTCTCCTGCCCGTGTTTTGCACCCAGTGCTTTTGCTATTAAGAAGGCCAGAGATGTAAATAGCCACACGATCAGCCAAAAGCTGTCAGAAAGCTCCTGAGATATCAGCCTCGGTTTAAGCTGATTAGCATTCTTGTCAAGGGTCCTCCTTTCTTTTCTTATGCAAATGAAAAGGATGTGCTTAATTGCAACAATAAATTAATAGAAATTGCACGCAAACACATCAAAATCAAGAGTCACTGTTGGAGATGTTGTGCAGATTTATTGCTTATTGTCCTCTATTCAGACGGGATTTTTCTTCCAGTCTTTGATGGATAAGTGGCTGTTCAACAATGAGGCACACATGCAGTTTGAAGTTTTGATTGTGAAAGAAGCAGCAGGCCCGCTGTCGTGGTCTGCACTGTCCGTCGATTTTTCTCCATTCTTTTCTCATGTTTTCGTGCCTCCCTTGTATACTTTGACAGCATGCACGGTGTTGACCACCGATTTGGACTCTTTGATGTATTTATTTATTTTGTTAGCATCAGTGTTGTGTCCTGGTTGCACACGTGTGCACCTGTGTACACACTCAAAAAGCATGCAGGCTTTTAAGGGTCTCCTCTGCAAACGTTTCATATCATTTTATATCACGAGCTGTAATTGAACATTTTAATCAGCTGCCTCTCCAGCGAGTCCTCTTGGACTGCAGCTGGTAGAAGCTGGTTGCTGTGCTGTGCAGGCTTGGTGAGATCTGAGTAGTTTACGTGAAGCAGTTCTTTACCTGCTGGAGATTCTGGTCATAAAGGGAATGGAGGATCAAGCGGCTGAAAATAAGAGTGAGGGGATTGTCCGCTAATATGTCAGTCGTTAAAGATGTCATTCTCTCACATCAGCGGAGAATAAAAATACTGTGTGTGTCTGTGTGACTTTGTGGTCCACAACTCTTCCCGTTATATTTTGAAGGATTACTACATTTCTTACTGCTTTATTGCTTTATAGTTTACCTGCGCTTCATTATTACTGCGCATCCATCTCTGAGCCTTCCCTCCACATTTGCCTCCACACCTTTGATTCTCCATTTGGTAATTATTTTTCCTAGTTTGGTTTTGCCGGCTTTTTCCTGCCTTTGTTTTCTTTCACTGAAGAACCTTTAGTTAATCTCCAGCACTTGCCTGTCTGAAAAACCACCACCAGTGATATTGGTACAGAAATAAATAAAAAGGTAATTAATTAAGCTGTTTGTCAGCGTAAGTGTGAAAAATTTATTATTCATTAACCAAGAAAAACACCTCCACTCCCCCCAAATGTTTCTTTGCCCGTTTGAGTATTTTGGAAAAGGTTTTAATCGACAGTGAAACTTATCAGGGTGAAATTAGAGTTAAACATTAACCTGACTTATTATTGGAGTTTCACTCAGAGCCCTACTGAAACCTTTTTGCAGCATGCTCTGGCTAAGACATGCAGACTTAGCAAGTTAAAGACTTGACTATATATATGACAAATAATAGAGTTATAACACGCTGATAGGCAATAATAGTGTTTGTTATATGGTATCATTAAGTCCATACACATGAGTCAAATCTGAAACAATAACTTCTCAATAGCAACTGAACATTTTAAACTAGCACATTAAACTAGAAGCTAGAAGAGACGGTGCCCGCTTTCTGCAGCAGCGATTTGAACGTGCAGAGATGGGGGAGAGAGAGATAACATTTTCCAAAGTTTGAGCAACTGTGGGAGGTTTGAGGCACGTGGAGCTGCATGCAGAAAGAAGAGATAAGATTGTATTGGACCAAAAACAATTTGCGTAACAGCTCTAAATCTATTAAACTGGAGAGCAATTCTTATTTGTCAAATAGGACGGAGCAACGTGGTTACATTCTGTGCACCAGCATGTAAATTTGACTCAACTTTTTTTTATACCTTTTAAAAATGTTAATGTGTAGACTTCTAATGTTGCAAATCATTAAGTAAGCTATATATTGCAATATTAGACTATAACAAGTTGTGATTTATTGTCATCGCGTGGTGTCATTGTAAGGTATCACTAGATTACGTCATATATTGATACCGCAGACCTATCCTAGTACTACAGACCTGCGTTTGTGGAAAACGGGCAAAGCAGTGAGCACCAGGTTGTGTGACATAAGTTAAGTTGAAGCAGACTGCTTGTTCTGAGCGTGTCTGTTCACCGAAGCACTCAAAGCATTGAAGCAACCTGCCGTTGTCTGCTGTGATTACCGCCGAGTGAACATCAAGGGATTCCCTCAGTCCTAATCGCTTTTGGTCATGCTGTTGTTACTAAAGAATATCAAATGGAAAAACAAAACTGATCAAAGCGAGCCCAAGAAGTGATCGATGAATCCTTCACCTTCACGCAGCCGAACGGAGCAGCAGAAGGAATACGGGATACGTGGCTGTTTCTGACATGAGCTGTTCTGACCCAGCGCACCAGAGGTAATATTCAGCAAACTCCAAACATGTTCGGTCCCAGCGCTCAGACAAACGTCAAAGTAACTGGAAGGGTTTAAATTAATAACTGACCCAAGTCTGACGTGCCGGCGTGTTTCAGTCAGACCGCTCAGTATCCAGGCTCGGGCTGTAGAAAACATGACATGTGGATAACTGTCTATGGGAGACGTGACCTCTGCCCTCATCAGACAGGTCTGTTTATTGAATCTGATTCAGAGCAGGAAAGACAGAAGAAGCGCTCGGCTCGACTGTGTGCTGTTTAGTTACAGTTAGATTTGCTCACGCACCTTTTGTGTTTCATAACACACACACACCTACATGAAGCTGCTTTCAGAAACTCCTTTGAACATGGAAAAGAGAAGAGATGTCACAATTTGTCCTTCCTCTCTTGGTTTCAGTGTCCAGTATCGATCCGTCCTCAAGTCTATCGGTTCTCATTACCTGTCCTCAGTAACTTATCTCAATTGTTATGGCTGTGACTGCTTCCGAAGCCTCGGACAGCTCTGTGTCTTTCCCAGGTCGGCGAGAGGAGACGTCTGGCGAGTCCTAATAAAGACATATCCCCTCCGAACAAATCAATGCTGACAGTGTGTTTGCATAGATTAGGAGATTCTCCCACTCTATGATTTCTCATCAGACGCATGATGAGGAGAAGGGAGATTGGCATTTGAGCGGAGGCTTGTTGTATGGGGCCAGGCTGATTTGATTGTGTTTGCATTTCATCTGCCAGCATTGATGGAAACGATTTTGATCCACGCTCCGCATTGTCACCCAGCAGCAGACCCTCTCAGGTGGAAAATACATGCATTTCACATTCCTATTTCAATAAACCTCTGCAACTGCCTTATAAAGATGGGAGATTATATTTTCTTTGTTGATTGAACCGGATGTCGACAAGGCTCCTGAAAATGAAAAGAGAACATGATGGAGAAAACAGCAAACACTTTCTTTGTACTTTTTGAAATAGTTTATCGTTGAGTCATACGCACGATATTAATAAACTAATATTCTCTTTTTATAACACCGCAAATCATTTAAAAGGCCTTTAGAAAGGGACTATAACCCATCCCTAAGAGGGTTTATCAGCATCCGCTCTTGTCCTCTGTCAATCCTTTGAAGTCTAAATACCGCATATGACGTAGTCGGTAAATCTTTTAAAGCCATCTACCAGTTTTGGAAAATAACTAATAATGTTATGACAATGCAGGGCTAGCCCTGATGTCTGCAAACCTGAGAGGATTCATTTGTATAAAATATGTTGGGGGTTTTTTGTTTGGTTTTTTTGACTCACTCCATTGGATTGTGATGTGATGACATATTTAATTTCTGATCTGAGGGGGAGATAAGCTAGGCTAAGCCTAAATGATCTGTAACCTTTATTTTAATACCTGAATACTTATCTGTGGTATTAAAGCAGCCAGTCGCCTCCCTAACACCAGCTCCCACCCATTCTCCCCCACTCTCCATGTCTGTGTAATACACATTTTCTTTTCTTTATTCCCTCACATCTGTATAGGTCAACATCACGGATGCCTTAGAGGAGACGAGCTCCTTTTACACAAATGGCATTTATTTGAAAGCGGTAACCAGCCCGCTGTCATTTCAGCGTTGTCAAAATTCTGGTGAAATCAGGACAGAGGTGTCCCAGTTGTGCTGGGGCCACACAAAAGTGATTAAACGTGATCTTTAACAGAATATCGAAGAACAGTCCTGTTGCAGTTTAAGCAAAGCCTGATTGGTCCGCGAGCCAGGATCTAATGAACTGAAGGAAATAAGAGAATCAGTGGGGAAGAGGACAATATAGTCCTAAATGAACGAAATGGCCTTGTACCACCTGCTAAGCATCGATCAGTAGCCAAGGGGACTAATTGATAATGCATTATTAGCTGCTTCCCCATAATGGGACTTGTATTTCATCCTGCCCTTGATTGCAGGACGGAGGGGAAAGGATTTGGCAATGAAGCACTGAAAAACAGATGGCAAGGTGAATTGTTCCCGTGACACATCTGCCAGTGTGTTCTATTAGACTTCTCAGGCAGGTCAGCGAGCGCAAGCGCGGACGTGTTTATGTGCAGGGAAGCAGACCTTTCTCAAAGCACAGCAACACAGCACAGAGAGAGAGGGGAGTCAAAGTGGATTTAATTGAAGCCCGTGTTTGTCTGGCCTTGAGACAACTGCAAGTGTGTTTGCAGCAGTCGGAGTAAAGTGTGGCAGGCTGAATTAAAAACCAGCCAGCTGTGCTGATTGATCCCACCAATAAAATCATACAAGAGGCCGCACTCCTTGGCGTCTCCAACTTTGTGTAAGTAGTAGTTGGGGGGGGGGGGGGTTCTTAAGTTTCAAATTTGGTTGGGTCTGTTTCTTTTGAAGTTGGTCTTGACATGTAGGAATAATAAATTTCAAAATTAACTGCAATTAGTGGAACAAAAGTGGGAAAAAAAAGATAATTACCATTTGTCAAACAACAACACCACTGTTCCAATCTCCCACACGCACAGCCTTTGTCCTCCCACCAAAACATATCCCACGTCAGCTCAGCGCCATGCTTTCTCTAAAGTAATTTTGCATTTGTCAGTCTCACAAAAGCTGTGCCCTTGGTGGAAGTTGGAATGCATTCAGCAGTCTTAGTGCTTCGTTCTTTTTAGAGCCGTTAAAGTTATTTATTTATGCCGTCTGGTAAAGATAGACATGTTATCAATACAGTCCTTCAAGCTCGCATTTGTGCGTGGAGTTTTTGTTTTGTTTTGTTTTTTCTTTTAAAAAAAAAGAGAAATCTCTTGTTGTGGCCAGTTCCTCATTTTGAAATGGAAATGCACTGCTGGATATTTTCTCTTGGTCTGGGTGTGTGTGTGTGTTAAGTATTTTAGTTTTGTGAATGCTTAAGAAAAGGCATTTAAAATGCATTTTCAAAGGCTCTCGGTACCTTTGTGGAAAGCAGCTAGGTTCTGAAAGCTACATGGAAATATTGGCTTGGATCCTTCTTAACTACTTCTGAGCTTTTCCTGCCCTAACCAAGACATCTGGATAAAATGTGCTTTGTATGCTGCAGCACATGCATTACCCAGACCACTCGCACTTTCCTTGTGCCAAGCAAATAGAGGCCAAAGTTGCAAATGTGCTTAGATTCCATAATGTACCTCAGAACTGGACAGAGAGGAGCTGGTAAACTCCATCCATGACCCGGTGGTTCGGTGTTCAGCAGTAAACTTTTACATTTATTTATTTACTTTTGCTACTGTAATGTAATTTTATCTCTCAACTTACCTCTGCATCCTTTGGAAAATGAAAAGCGCTAGTGTTATGCTGACAGAGGGAGACAGAGTGGGAGTTTGCGGTGTCAATCAACATCTGCTTTGCTCAGATTCATTTAAAAATAGTGGAGCTGCAGGTGTAGTGAGGGAGCTTGACAGCTAAATAGTCCTCCGAGATTTTTGATAGGCAGAGGAACTCGGTGGCTGGGAAGTTAATGCTTTGTGTGCTTGGCCCCGAGGAGACTTTCACTATAGGTATTTTACACAGTCCTCAAACAAACATCAAGTCGCAGCTTTTCTCCTTTTTAAACTAAAAGCTGCGGGGTGTCCCGGGTATGGGATAGTAGTGCTGTAGTGAAAGGACTGTTTTGTGCAGCGAGGGGAAGAAGAATAGCTTCAATTTTGTCATGAAGTGCTGCGTAAAATATGAGTGGGAGAAGAGAAAGAAAGTGTCACAAATAGGTATTTCAATGGAGGTGGGATGGTGCTTTTACAAGCAAAGACATCTAAATCTGTCTAGTGTGTATTGTGCTTTAAGAATTTATTTACTCTAAAGCATTAAGTAAACCTACAGTGCATCGCCTGTGTACTTTTTATAGAGGCTGTTGGACTTTGGGTCGGGTGGGTGACAGAGTGAAAAACAAGCAGGCAAACGTTTTCTCCCTCGCGTTTCGGGAAATAAAAACTGGAGTCGGCAGTCAGCGTTTTCCTGCCCACGTGTAACACTTCTAGACTCTGTGTTTGCGGTCAGCGTGCTGACCACACGACACGGGGCAAAAAGGGGAATGCTGAAAAAGAGCGTCTGAGGAACCTGAGGAAACCTTTGCATTGAAGCAGGTGTTCAATGAGGCATGCTGACAACAACAGGAGCAGACGTCCCAGTCTGGGAGCCATCAGGAAGCAATCTTGAGGATTTGATGTGATTCAAATGAATAATTCATTTGTGTTGTTTTAGCGTTTTTTCTTTTGAAGATGGTTTTTCTCTTCCTGCGTCTTTCGAGAGATTTCGGAGCGACGTGTATTTAGAGAGCAGTCAAAAGCCAATTACTTTATTATTTAGAGAATTATTTAAATTATTTGTTCATAAATTGGGGGGAGGAAAAAAATGTCTTGCAAGACGGCCCATCGGTTCCTCCTTAACATTTGGTTCGCTTCGGTTGTTTTGTGCATCTGTGCTTCATGTCTGCATATTATCCCAACACCACCTTCATAACATCTGCTACCTCTGGTATTAAACAAGGCTCAGGAGGTCCACTCTGTGTTTTCACCCCAGTTTTTTTTTTTTCTTTTTCAGCGTCAGGTTATTTATAAAGTCCACAATTCTCTTTCTTGCATCCGCAGCATTAATAATTAAAGCAGTCGGTTTCGAACAAAGAAATCAATATTTAAAGGCTCAATCCGTGCTTGGTCTGCAGCGCTTCATCCCCTCATGCGTCGCATTATACTTGATTGTGGACTCAACAACGCGCTTCGTGTTGGAATGAGAGCCTTGTAAGCTCAGCATCATGTGACCGCTGTGGTAGTTGGGGGGGGATTTAAACAGATTACACACTGAGGCTGTGAACAGTTTCCAGGTTTAAGTCGGAGCTTCCATTTCTCTCACTACAGGAAATATATGCTTTTTTTTACCACCTCCCCATTTTTCCCCACAAAAAAGGCCAAAACACCAAGAACTCTTAAAAGTGCATAAAACCTAAATAAATAAAATTTCAAATAGGGTTAGGTGTGGAGCAGACCAGTGGAAGTCTGCTTCTGGTGGTGGACACACTGTAATGCAGCAGAAGGGTTGGTATTTAGGTCTGTACAGCTCTGTACCAGTCCCTGGTTACACCTTTGGTCTGTTTGTCTCTATTTGCCTCCAACCTGAGACAAGAATTGGCCTGAAGTCACACGGCCCATCGTTGTAACCCTATTGACTGATGTATATCTTGATGCATATGATTGTTTTTATTTTTTTGTATTATATTTTATGACTACTGAAGACCCCAATCCAGAACTCATGGATTCGTGGATATAGTGGACGATATGCAGAGAGTTAGTGTGACTGAGATCGAGGCAGGTGATCCGCTGTGACGACCCCTGAAGGAACCGTAAGAAGGCGGCCTTTGGTGGACTTTTGTTTTCTGCATTCTCAGTTCCTTCCCCATGCCTCTTGAGAGAAGGTGAACCCTTACCCCCTGTTGTTTTCATTGCTGTGAGGCTCCCTCATACATCCTATTTCAGCTGCTGTTCTCTGGTGCTCTTGTAACACGGAGAAAGGTTAGTAAGAGTTGAGGCTATTATTTGTACCATACGTCTTGAGGCAAAATTGATTCTGTGACAGTTATGTATATCCAACATGGCACAATGTTGACACTCACTCTCCAGTGTTTTCCCCTGTGCTTCACTCCTGGTTTTCATGCCAGATGTGGTATAATAATAAATGGTTAATGTATCATTTCTTAAGAGCACAGTGCACTCTGGCTTTTGTCTTGACTTAGCTGATTGCTATATGTGAACATTTGGCCAGGACCAGAATTGAGTTTGTGGTTTTAATCAAATGTCATTGCTAAAATATTTACTGTTTCTGAAGGATTGTGTTGCACATTCAGTGCTGTTTTCCCTTCTTTTTTTCCAAATAATTAACCACTTTTAATTACTGAATAAATTACTTGGTATTCACCAGAGGATTTTCCTGCCTGACAGCCTTTTTTTAATGTCACCAAAACTGTCATTATTCAGCTTTTGGCTCCATTACTGGCACAAAGAGAAAGAGAAACAGTCATGTGTAAATTAATAATATGGTTCTGTTTAAATGTCTGATGCCACATCTGTAATATATAATGTGAATTTTAAGTGGAATTGCAACTGTTGTTATTAGGAGTTTTTCCTATAATTCCTGTCAGATTTCTGAGTCCTGAATTTGTCTTTTTTGCCCGAGTATGCAAATCCATCCATTACATCCATGCATTTAGGAATGTAGACATGGGCAAACCGATCAGAATAAGGAAGGAAGGCTATATAGAATGGCTGTTGAGCTACAAAACCATCTCTAGGGCTTAAAAAAAAGAGGAAATATCCATTGAGCAGGGATGAATGCTTCAAGCTGATTGAAGGCAATCAGGCAATTGATGGAAACTGATGCAAAAGGGCACACAACACTTCAAACCTTGAAGCAGATGGGCTACAGCTGCAGAAGACCACACCAGGCCTCACTCCTGTAAGCTAAGAACAGGAAACTGAAGCTACAATTTGTACAGGCTCACCAAAATTAGAAAACAGATTGGAAAATTGGAAAAAGTTGCCTGACCTGGTGAGTACTGATTTCTGATAAATGCTACCAGCTGGAAAGCACATCATGTCACAAAGCTCAAATAATCTCAAACTGGTTTCTTGAACAAAACAATGAGTTCATTGTGCTCAAATGGCCTTGACAGTCACCAGATCTCAATCCAATAGAGTACCTTTGGGATGTGGTGGAACAGTAGAGTCACATCATGGATGTTAAATCAATAAATCTGCAGCAGCTGTGCGATGCTGTCATGTCAATATTGACCAAAGTCTCTGAGGAACGTTTCCAGCACCTTGTTCAATGCCGTGAAGACTTACAGCAGTACTGAAAGCAAAAAGGGGTCCAACCCAGTACTAGGAAGGTGTACTTAATGAAGTGGTTGGTGAGTGTGTGTATAAGCTTTTTATACAGACAGCTCTCCCCTTTGTGTTCTAAAACGTTTGGACTCCCACAGGAGTTTTGCTCACAAACAGGAAACTGTGAAAGACACGACTGACTGTTATCTTCGTCTCTAGTAATTATAGAAAAACTGTGTGTGTAACTTTGTGTCTGTTTCTGATGATCATGAGTGTCAGTAAAATGTGACTTCCACATAGAGATTTTCATTTGCAGTTTTTATAGAACTGTAAATAATATTTATGTTTAATGAAGTTACATTCTGAGTCATTATCTGCAAAAGCTATAAGTTGATATTAATACAAATTATAATCTTAGTAGTTCTTTCAAGGAAAAAAAAAATGTAGAAAGAAATGGAATTGGGTAGAAAGACTTTTAGCCTCTGCGTTCCCCCAGGCTGTTTACTGAACGCTGGATGTTGTGCTCAGTATTTACATTCGCCTACACACCTTCATTGGATTACCAAAAACTCCTGCCTTCTAACTGAAACAACACTGCTGGCCAAAGGCCCAAGAGGGACCAAAAGATCGTCAGGAGGGAGGAGGAAGCCTTAATGTAATTTGTATGGCGCAGAGCACTCAGCAACCAGATGGGAGCTAGGCTGGCTTTACCTGAAGCAGCTTTCCTTATTTACTTCAGTGCCCAAGGCCATGTCAGACAAGGGGGAGAGAAACATGTTAGCCCGAGCAAATTATCACGGCTTTCATGTGGGTAAGCTTCTATCAGATCCTCCCACTCTGCAAAATGTAATGGAAGCAGAAGCAAAGTGCTCAGGGCCTTCACCTCCGACGTGTTCTCATTCGCAGTAGGACAAGGTGTATGTGGGAGATAAAGGAGCAGGTCCCAGTCACTCCCAGCCAGAAGACTGTGGCATCGGGAACATTTTGCTCTTGCCAATCATCGGGGTTAGGATATTGGATGGAGAGTAATTACAAAAAGGGCACTTTGGTAAGGGCACGGTGGTAAATCACAGCACTGCCTCTGTGCAGTGTGTGTGTACACGATTAAGAAAGGTTAGGCAAACTAATTATGGAGGGACAGTGTAAATAGGAAAATCCATTGCTTTGAATTAATGTCCATTTGATGTAATCAGTTCTGGCTTTTGTACGGTAGCTAGCAACCAGATAAAAATGTGAAATACAATAATGGAAACTCGATTTTAATGTCTGGTTTTTGATGTCTTTGCTCGGGTGCAGAGAAGAGCTATTCTGAAGTTTTTGTAAATCAATTCATTATCACGTTCTAAACCCGTGAACACCTGTGCAACTAAAAACAACTTGAGCGTCATTTATTCCGCACTCTGCATTCTTGTGAGAATGTGTGTGCACTTAGCGTAGTGTTGTGTCACTGACGAATATGGCAGTGGAGGTTGGGATTTTTTTTGTTTTTTTTCTTGCATTGTGAAGATTTCGCTCTCCTGGGGAATACAGAGTGTGTACATGATTATTCATTACTGGTGAGCTCAAATCATTTTCACTCAAAAATCTCATCTTCTTCCCATTGTGCTGTGGCCTGCTCTGCAGATTTATTTATTTTTAATGTGAAATTTTGTTTAAAAAGTAATTGGTTTGAATCTAATTAAGTCGTCTCGCCTTAGCATTCCAAGTAATCATTTTTATTGTGTTTGATTACAAGTTAACAATGGAAAAGGACACATGAGGAAGAATTATCTTAAGTGGTGTAATAGTTTTGTAACCAGACAGAATACACAATACTAATAACTGCAGTCTGGTATCATAGTAAGGGACCTGACCTGCTGTTAGGCTACTGCTGTTGAGCTTTTATTACATTACTAGTGGAAACGTGATGGGTCACTGAGGGGATTTGGCAAATTTTAATAGTGTAGCTCAATCGGGGTGCGATGATTTCCCCCTCTATACCCTCCTCTGCTAAATTATTTCTATGCCCCGTGGGGATGGACTGTTTCAATGCCTCTTGACACAATGTACAAAACAAACGACAGTAATATCAGAAATTAACTTTCACTTTAAGCACTCCCGATCCCATGACAGTTGATGACACTGCATAGATTGCATGCCAATCCAACTTTTCATTATGCAACCAAGCAACTGTTTCAACGTGAAAACTACCACTAACTAAATAAAATAGAAATTAAAAGGATTCATTTAAAAGTGATAATCAAAGCCTTATCACCAAGATCAGAATTACCCACAAAGGTGAGATCTGAAGCTTCTTATTTTAACTTGATGAACTGCAGTTATGCACTGGAGCTGCTGTCTGTGACATCGTACAGTTAAAAAGTGTTGCTATGCACAATTCTCTGAATAAATGTTATGGACAGGGTTGTTGGCTTTGCGGACGATGGCACAGCTGCTGTGACGGGCTGATGGAGAGAAGCAGCCACGCTCTGTGTGAAAAGATCAGCCATAACCTGGCTGTCATTCAATGCATCAGTCACAAGTTAGAGCTTGCGGTCCGTGATGCTGTAAAACACGTTACAAAGCACAGTTACTTTCACATATTTAATGACTTAAACTCAAAGTCTGTTGTTGATCTCTGTAAAGGGAGTAGTGCCTGCCTCCCTCTCTGTCAGGAGATTTGCACATGGGGGTAAAAGAGGGAACATGGCAACTTGAAGAAATAATCCATTATCACACTGTTTTCTTATCTATCTACTATATTTAAATATTGAAGTCAATATCACTGTGTGGAAAGGGAATTTAATTCTGGTGTTTTCATTTTATTGAAAGGTTTGATTGGATCGTCTGAAAAGGGAAAAATGAGATGGAGGAAATTGCACATATTCATTTCATGAAAAATTGTGTTATATTTGTAAACACTTTTTTCTATTATTCGTTTTTTAACATGTTTAGTTGAAGTTTATGATTCTTTAAATGTTATGCAGACAGCAGTAATAAACGGGCAACTCCAACATGATTATGGTCCCTGAATTTAATGGGGGACGGGCATCCCTTAAGCTCTCTACATAAGTAAAGAAAGCATGTATATAAAGAATGGCTGCATTCCACTTATTATTTTTGTGCATGCTATCCAGTCTTTAAGTCTGACATCATTAGCCGTTTCCGGGTCCAAGCTCTGCTTCAGGTCCCAACGTCAAACGAACACTCCGGCATCACTGAGAGTTAAAAACTGTCTAAATTCTTTGATCTTTAATAAAATGATCAGTGTGGCTGCTCTACCAGGTGTAACAATTAAGTTTAACATCCAGGCATCTTCGAAAACAGAATTTATATAATTCAACTGAGCTAGAAGTTAGCAGGAAGTTAGCTCGCTAGTTTCCACTCAAACATAATATACCATGCTCTGACTGAGGGATTTCTGAAAAATTAAAACGTACAGCTCTGCTATCACTTTCAACATAAATGAAGACAAAAAAACTAAACAGCAGTGACGTTTGTAGGGATACTCAAGTTGGGCTAGCTGGTATATAATGATGTGCTACGACGTGGTGGCTAGCTACACAGCTATGGTTAACATAATATAAACACATTAGCACAGTGAAGCTGGAGGATGAACGCTAACTTTTTTTTCCACTCGATAAAAGTTAATGTGAGGGTTTCCAATGGTTAGGGACAAATGTAATCACATGACAGGATGCTGCTGTAAACGTACCAAACTTTAGGGTGACCAACTGTCCTCTTTTCCCTGGACATGCCCACTTTTCACGTTCTGTCCAGGGGGGATTTTGGAGATTGATTAAAATGTCCGGGTTTTTCTATGGGCCTACAGAGGACCCATATGTGTGACATCATCCCCCTGCTGCTTTGTGACTGGTTGTTCTGCCTCACAGATGGGATACAGCGCACCTGATGATGTTTAAAAGATGCCAAAGCGCAAGTGCAGCCTTTCAGATGAACTGCAAAAGAAATTTCCCTCGTACCGTCCCAGTACTGGTAATTTTTACTTATACAGATGAGGCCTTATTTCTTTACCATTATTTAATTTCAGAGGGTTTTGAGTTGTTTTTTTGTTTTTTTGTTTTTTTTTTGCACTTGTTGACTTGTAAAAGCCTATGTGACATTTTTTATTTCACCATTCGTTAACCGCACACAGAAGGCATCATTTAATATGTTAAAAATTTCTTTAAGCAAACAGTATTATTAAAGTTCTTCATGACTGGGCCAAGTGTCCTCTTTTTTGGAAATCAAAATATGGTCACCCTACCAAACTTCAGTCAGGAGAACAACTGAGATAATCCATCCATGCTGCGTGGGCTGGGCTTTAGTTACATCGTAAGGTTTTTAAAAATTAGCTTTAAAATGAATAGTGGTCATAAAAACTGAGAGATGCCAACAGTGATCACTGCCTTTTTTTATTGGCTTGTTCAGATTAAAAATAACAAGATACAAAGTTTCTCTTTCATGGCTCACCTGGACTCTTACAGTAACTGCTGGCATTAATTCCACCTATCCTTTACCTTCTGTGACAAGTCAAAATATCTCCTGTAAAAAAACAAAAAGTGACAGCCATGACACAGAAAGGAAAAGATTGCATCATCAGTAGCTCAGCTACTAGCATGCTAAGAAAACTTTGCGGAGAAATACACAGTTTAACCAAACGTCTGTCTGTTCTCTATTAAAACACTTTTAGTAAATGAAGGTTGTGAAATACATGAAATGGCTTTGTAACTAATTAGCCATACACTCATGTTGCCTATGCTAATTAACCATGTGAAGCTGTGGGTAATCCTTGGTTAAAGCTTTTCAGTCTGATGAAAGCCATCGTGTTTTAAGGTCCTTCAGATAAAGAATGACCTGGAAGTACATCAAAGTAATGGAGGTTATTTTATTCGTAATCCAATCATTTGCTAAAATCTTTTTTTCTCATTTGTTTGTTTTTTTTAAACAAAAAAAAAAAATGTTATGACTTGAACCGTGGATTTGCAAAATCATTAAACTAATTATCCGGAAATATTATCCTCATAAATGAAGGTAACCTTCAGATAATAATTATATTACTTATTTATTCATGTTTTTATTTATCGTCAAATGATTCATTGCTTAGATTAATAATCATGTTAAAGGAAAATATGCTAAGAAAGAGAGAGGGACCTAAGAGAGACCACTTAATAACACAAGTAGATTTTTTTCCCAGGCATCTTTCTTTCATCCTGCGTCCTGTACTCTTCCCCCTCTGCTGTCAGATTTCCACCTGAGTCTCCTTGGAGTGGCATTGGACTCAACCTGGCCGGATTGATTGGAGCACTACCTGCTTGCCTGTTTGTCAGCCATGAATAATCTGTAACGACATTCAGAGCATCAGCAGGGGCCTTGCAGCATGCATTCATTGTGAAAAATGGACAGCTCAATCAAAAGAAGCTCTTGAAAAGCTGGTCATAACCGGAGGCAGAGCCTTGACCCAGAACACTGTCCCACTGACTTGAGTCGCAACCTCACCAACATCCCTGAATGGAAGGTCCTAGTGTATTCCTTGTGAACCAAGCTCCCCGCTTCCTTATCCCCTCCCCCAGCTGTTCCCGTCTCTCCTGCTCTTTAATAGAATCATGCTTCATTCGGGAGGCCACGTTATCCTTGTCAGGAGAGGCACGCTTATGGCGCCACCTGCCATTTTCAGCTCTCGTCGTCACCTAACTTGGCCCACTCATCACTGGGCTGCTTTACATGATAATGGAAGTTTGAAGACTGGATAAGGCAGTTGTGCCCTTGGTTCAGTGACATGGGGTTGCAGCTGTAAATACTGTATAGGCTGGTAGGTAACTGTGCTTTTGGATTGATTTTGACAGGCTGTTTAGTGAGCTCCAAAGTTGTCTTTTTTGCCAGCCTAGCTTGATGTCTGGACTTCTTTCATGTAGGAGAGGTAAATTGGCCGGCGGAAGAGCACATTGTTGGTTTCGTGAAAGGAAGCTTTGGACACTTGTGGTGCCGTTGATGACACTGATGCCATTTGGTACAAAGAAGAACCACAGGAGGAAATAAAACCCTTAGAATATGGCTTTGACTGGTTGCCGGGATGTGCAGACAGTGCATTCTTAAAAGCGTTCATCTGTGGTGCCTCCCATCAACCATTGTGAACTCTCTCCCTTGAAATGGTGCATTCCCCTGATGTAGAGTCACCCAACCCTAATCCTCCTATATCCACTGATGAATCCCACCCACACACACTGTAGGGATGCTGCCTAATTGAATTTCCTTGGTCACAATGAGCGCACACTCAGGACCTGCAAGTTCCAGTCCTTGCCTTTGATAAGCAAATGACCCCTATGGAATTGAGGTCAGAGACTGCGAAAACAAGAGTGAGGGAGAGAAAAATAAAGTCCTGCACTCAGACAAGCCCAATATCGACTCACCCGGGATTGAGTCCAATGATGTTTACCCTGTGTGTGTTGAGCCCCTGTTGGCTCAGGGGGAGATTCATCCTACCCACACACACACACGCAGAGAAAGATGTCTGTGCTCTCACAGTGTGACCCCGTCCCTTTTGTTCATCGTTACACTCCTTGCACATTTGAATGGAGTGCATGTGTAAATAATCTTGTCTTCGTTGCAGATTAAAATAAAAACACAATACAGTAATTCTGGATGTGTCCTTTGTGCCTGTGTGCATGTCTGTGTGTGTGTGCCAGTGGATCTAGTAATAGCTTGTATTGTACTCTGTTGCCTGAAGACTCCATCATACAATAGTAAGGTCAGTTTATTCATGAACTGAACCACTCTGCATTTGCTTCGGTCTTTTTTATTTCTTCCATTTCATTTTTTTTAATTCAGGCTTTCTCAAGGCAGAGCCATGTGGTTTTTTTTTGTTTGTTTGTTTGGGGTTGGGTTTTTTTGTTAGGTTTATTTGTCTCCGAGCCGGAGCCCGTGGCCTTGATACTTTTCCCAATCCTCCTTTTTGGATAAAAGCATCCTCTCTCTCTCTCCCACTCTCTGCTTTACACAAAGATTGTTGATTACCATAATTGTTTGTGTTCAGGTAAACGAAATCACGGGGAAATAAGGATGCAATTTTCTTTGGGAAATTGGATAATTTTCAAAATCCAATTTGTCTCCTCATATTTTTATGTTTAAGTTTGATTTGGGCACTAAAATCTCTTCAAACACAGCTAACTGTCTGTTTGAGACTTGAGTTAATACTGTGCACCTTCAACAGCTCAGAAGCAGCAGCAGTATGATTTGCTGACTTTTTTTTCCCCTCTGGGTTTTGCCTCACTGGCAGCATTACATTGCCCTATTAAATTATTTTAAATTGAGTTTGTAAGCACCCTGTGTGTGTGACTCTGCTAAAAAGGGCACAGTACTCTTCCCTGCATGTATTTCAGGTAAATCACAAATGTACATATGATTATTTTACAGTTGTTATGTGTTTAAATTTGAATTTAAATAATTACCAAGGAACAACACTTTGCTATCAAAGATGCTCTGATTGGGTCGGTTTAGTGTTTAATAATTCAAGTTTGCTAAAATTAACGTAAGAATTTATTCAGGTGGCACAAGTCAGCCTGTTTTCAGGATCACTTGACAAAAATCCAAGCAGGATATTGTCATTTAGGCTTTCTAAGAATGAGCTAGACTTCTGGTAGACCAGGCTCCATTTGCATGCCTTGAAAAAATGCGGCTCATCATGCAGAAAATATCTTGTGAGTCTTTTAAAGTAGTACAAGTAGTGAAACGATTTGTGAATGCATCAAGCAGAAGATTAGCAGAATTCAAATTTTATATGAAGCCAAAAGTTTAAGATGAAGAGCTGTCTGTACTTCTTTTTTATATCCATCTATTGATCAATCGATAGAGATATAGATAAATATATATATAGATATATATCAAAACTGTTCTGTTTGTTTTTTAAGTAATGGATATAGATAAATTGCGATAAATTTCAAAAATTGAAAAATTTTTATATAAAACCTTAATGTTCACAAGTGCTCGGTTACAGATGCCAGACACATGACATCTGTCCATACGATAGTCAAACTCGTCCCATACTTTGCAAGCATGTCTGGAGTCACTGCTGTTGTTAAGCTACCTACTGGCAACCACGTGGAACCCACGAACCCCCCCTTCCTGACAGTATGTGTTTCGATCGTTACTAGTGAACATCCATAGAAATAAAGCACGTTGAAGTCGGATGAGTCTTTATGATGATACACCCTGTATATGTTAGTGCACCTTTCTACTACTGGGTCGGACCCCCTTTTGCCTTTAGCACTGGCTTAATTCTTCGTTGCATAGATTCAACAAGGTGCTGGATTTGCCAGCTGTGAATCTCCCGTTCTACCACATCCCAAAGGTGCTCTATTGACGTGGAGGTGTGGAGGCCGTTGCAGTACAGTGATCTCATTGTCATGTTCAAGAAACCAGTTTGAGATGATTTGAGCATTGTGACAGCTTCGTGCGTTACCCTGCTGGAAGCAAAAAAATGTGTACACTGTGGTCATAAAGGCACGGACATGATCAACAACAGTACTCGGGTAGGCTGCGGTGTTTAAACAATGCTAAGTTGGAGCTAAGGGGCCCAAAGTGTGCCAAGAAATGGTCCCCAGAACAATTACTCCACAAGTGCAAACCTGAAACTCGATACAAGGCAGGATGGATCCATGCTTTCATGTTATGAGAAATTCTGTCCCTACCAACTCATTGGATTACACAGTGTTTTTCCAGTTTTGGTGATCCCGTGTGAACTACAGACTCGGTTTCCTGTTCTTAGCTGAAAGGGGTGGACCCCAGTGTGGTCTTCAGCTGTTGTAGCCCGTCTGCTTTAAGGTTCAACATGGTGTGGATTCATATGCTCTTCTGCATGTTTTGGTTGTAACAAGTGGTTGTCTTAGTTACTGTTAGTTTCTTATAACCTTGTGTGGCCGTTCTCCTCCAACCAATAAGATATCATTTCTGTAAATCTTTGCAGGGAAAATCCCAGTAGATTCCTAAATGCAATGAGTTGCTGCCATGTGATTGGCTGATAACAAGCATTTGAACAGGCACACCTAATGATGTGCCCAGTGAGTGCATATGCTTTTTCTTTGTTTCTGCAGCTTTAAAGCTTGTCAGGCGGGTAGTTGGTGTGAAAAGTGATATTAATTACCACAGGAGAGGACTCCACTGCTGGTGGCATTTGTGTTCATGTTTTATTTTTCTGTTTTTCCCAGTCCAATTTATTCCCATGCAGTGTTACAATAGTGAAGTGTACTTTCCAGAAATTGTATTCAAATGTGGCCTAGTAAGTTATCCCACTGCTCTACAATAAAAATATACAAAGGATCCAGCCCTGGATTCACACTGTGTCAATCACATAATCACCCTTTAAATTTTTCTCACTCATTTCACTGAGGTTTGGGATGTGAGCTCATTTAGAAAATGGGCTGCAGATCAAACCAACGGCTGAAGGAATCGTGCCATGTTTTAATTATCATTTAACAGGAATGTTAAGTGTACACTTTCAGGCAAGGAAGTGTAAATTTCCTCTTTTCCGTTCCTAACACCTTGAAGGCGGCAAGCATACTATTATAAATCAATATTAATATAATTGAGTCATAAATGTGGCGGTGCTCCACTTTCAGAAGGACGGCTTTCTAGGAATCAATAATGTAGTTTCTCCGTCAGTCGTCTCTGAGTCATTTTCATAAAGTTTTGTTTTACTCATAGCTGTGTTGATGGAGCAGACTTTGGGGAAAACAACAGTAAATAGCAGCCTGTCCGATCGTTATAAACTGCTGTAAAATTACAGACGCGTTTTGTCCTCAAAGTGATGAGATTATTTTGTCCTACTTATTAATTGGAGTGAAATTGGACAGAGTGACTCACAGCAGTGTTACTGGAAGGTGTCAGACACAGAAAGCAGGTAATTATGGAGACAGGAAAAGATAAGGAAACAGAATGCAATTACCCTGGCAAGCAGAGCTTCAAATTGCTCTTCTTAGGATTTCTCACCTCAGGTTGCTATTGTTCATGCTTTGCATCTCCATACTGATCTTTATTCCTTTCACCCCCTAGCTCAAAGAAGGAGGAAGGTTTGCATTAATCAAACGAATTGCTACTGTAATTTGAGCCATACCGAGCACTGAATATCACTTTATACCAAATTTCAAATTCATGTATTTAAATATATTTTTCTAGCTTGCGCGCATAAACTGCTTGCTGTGAGCTCAGTGTAAGTTAGGGCGATCAGATGTTTCTGTACAGATTCCTCAAAATAAACGTTCGTTTAATGTTCAGGTTTTAGGGCATGCTTTACATTGATTTTTATCTTCTTCTTTTTTTCCCCAGTTTTTGCTCTGCAGCAGGTACTCACCCATATATAATGTGCGTTTCAAAGATTTTATTACTTACATGCACAAAAGAACAAGTACACACATGGTGTGTACACCAGCAAAAAACACGTGCGACTTCTCCCTCTCAAAGCGCTTTCTGGCATACAAGATAGAATTTGCACATTACTGCAAAAGTAAATATACATCCAATAAGAAGCGCTGCTCTCCTGAGTTTGACATTTCATTCAGTACTGTGCTTAATTTTCTTTTCTTTGGAATCTACAAGATGTAGCTGCTGAAATAAGCGTAATCCTTAAGTGATGTATGTAAAGTTAAAGCTACTGCTGTTGCGTACACGTGTACGTGTTTAAGAGGAAAAGCCAAATTTCCCCATGCCGCTTATTTGCAGAAGGAAGGAGGGTTTCTTATGCTCCATTTGTTCATGCTCTGCAGTGCCCATTTTGTTACTTTAGCCATTTCTTTAGCTTTTAGGTGCTCTCTCAGCCTGCGCCGAACACTCCTGCTGCACACACGGAGAACAAACACACATACTTAATAGAGGATGTGGACCTTCAGAAAGACAACGAAAAAGAATAAGTGAGGATTTCTCAATCCAGTCTCGTGTTGGAATTGAGTCCAACTTTTTTTGACAGTTTCTGGCAGGCTTTGTAAAAAGGCAGTGTAAACATAAGAGGATCACTTTCTCTACTTTTTAAATTAACTGCGAGCGAGCATGTTGGTGAAATGTTGCACACAGCACGAGGTGTTGTTGATGCTCAGAGTGATGCTTCGGGGCTGGATTCACTGCACATGGACTCACATTTACTGTGATCACATATAGCAAAAAATCTGCCGCATTTAGACACTAATACATGGCGGTCTGCCAGTGACCCTCACAGCTACTTATCACTCTGTGTGGCCTCCGGCGGTGGAGCCCGTCCTCCTCTCGCCGACAGCTTGTGTCATCATTGGGCAAGCCCGGGCTCGTGCAGAGTCATGTGCAGTACGCCTCAAATTATTTAGCAAAAAAAAAAAATCCCAATTTATGCTTTGCTGGTTTGCTCGGATACTCTTTGCTGTGAAGTCGTGATGGCGTAATGGAGCACTCCTCACTTCAGTCGGGTTCAGTCTGGAGCTGGAAATGATTGTCACCGACAAATCAAGAGTGTGTCAGAGTGCTTTTGTGTGAATGGAAGTTAGAAAGTGGCTTTCCATTGAAATCTGAATATAGTGCACTTTGTATGCGGCTCCTGTTAGTCTCCAGGATGTGTCCTCTGCGACTCTAAAATGTGTTCGTATGAACGCCTCTCTCCAAAAGACAACAAAGAGAACAGATAAGATGGGGTGGGAGGGAGAAAGCTGGAAGCTCAAGGAAAACACGGCAGTCTCTTTATCAGGGCGAAGACAAAGTAAGGCACATGGTAGGGATCAAGGTCGCAGCTCAATATATAAGAAATACCCATGGATTACAAGTCCCAAGTAGAAGGTCAAAAGAAAATGAAATGAAAGATTGCTTCTCAAATATAAGAAAAAAGAAAAGATACGTCTCTAACAACACTGTGTTGTTTGGACGGTTTAGCGGGTTGGATTTTGCCCCAATTTTTCTTTGTTTAAAGGAGGCTTCTGTTTACATTCCTCTAGAAAAGCAATAAAGCCACTTTTGCCCCGTGTTCCAGCGGCGTCACTTATATCAACACGGTTGTGGGGAAATGCTGAACTCGTCCCTCCTCCTGGATTTAATAATAGAGACGTGGGTTATGTTGAGTATTTTTGTTTGTCGAGTGCTTGTTTAGCACTT
This sequence comes from Pelmatolapia mariae, assembly GCF_036321145.2. NCBI lineage: Eukaryota > Metazoa > Chordata > Actinopteri > Cichliformes > Cichlidae > Pelmatolapia > Pelmatolapia mariae. The sequence goes on along the minus strand of NC_086228.1, from coordinate 4,891,334 downwards.
CCTTGTTCCTTCCTAACTGTTGCTGTATTCACGCCCTCCAAATTACACCAAGGATAGCTGTGAGGCTCTCTTCTCATTTTCCGCAGTTAACAAGCACTCTGTTTATATATGATTATAGTTCTCTGCTTGTTTATTCTTCCTCTCCTTTTTTAAATTACTTTGCTGGTTTAGTTCAAGGTACAAAATGCACTTAAGGTATCAGTTCAGCTCATTTGTTTTTGTTTTTGTTCTTTTTTTATTTTTTTCCACTGAGAAGTATTTCTGGCCTCTTAGCTCGTTGCTGCTGTCAAAGCCGTGCTTGTCCCGTGTCTAACATTTTGACTCTTCTTCTGGGTTTTTGCTCTCCAGCGCTGCCAGTCATGCAGGTGACAATCGAAATAACCAGGCAGCAGGTGGAGAAGATCTTCGGACTTGATGAGTACTGGTGTCAGTGTGTCGCCTGGAGCACCACCGGAACCCAGAAGAGCCAGAAAGCATACATCAGGATTGCTTGTGAGTGCACTGTCAAATGAGCACTGCATCATTACAAATCCAAAGCCTGCTGCCTAACAAGGTGCTTGTGTATTGCATGTCGGCATGTAATACGAGAATATTGTGTTTTCACCTTGGGTGGTTGGGAGGGGGAGACTAACTTTCATTTAACAATTAGCCCAGAGAACATTATGATCTGTTGCACCACAGTGCACTACTGTGATTACAATTTAGTTAAATCATCTTCCTGTGATGATACTTGTGAGAAGAAAACATCCAACCCTGGCAGGAAGAACCCCAGAATAATGTATCTGCTCGAGGAAGGTCTTAAAAAAGAAAAGAGTGGAACTCTAAATTTGAGTATTCATGAGCATATTTTCTGCTGGATACAGTATATCAGAAATGATCCCCATGAAAGTAACTGAAATAAAAACAGATTTGAAATTTATTGCTGTGCAGCAATCATAAATCTGTCTGGGGAACGCAGACACATCCCTCGCCGCAGCCTCAAAAGCTTTATTAGAAGAAGCCATTTTACATTTGAGTATTTTAAAACATTCCGCCTATTAATTCCCACATAAATATGTATTATTCCAGACAGAGCCAAACACGGCACCGTCTCCAAACCACCAGACGTTTTGAAAACACACATTCATTATCCATCCGTGTGTGAGAGCTCAGCAAAGTCAGTTAGATGTAAGATAAGGACACGCACATGCTTGAATAACGATGCATAACCAGGCGATCGCGTCGGCGAGGTTCCCACGCACGCGCCTGTTTGCTCGCGTACGTTCGAGCCTTCCAACACTGTTACATCTCAAGTCTCCTCCAGTCCAAATTTATCAGCTTTAATTAAATCGAATGTCGTCAGTCTCTCCCTGCCTTTCTTAATGTTTTCTCTCAGTGTGATTGGTCGAGACAGGCTCAACATCTGTTTAAAGGAATTCTCACAGCCGCGCCCTCAGCCTCTTACAACACAATAACACATTGCTTCGCTCCGAGTTGAAACCTGGGGTGAGCACATCAAATTTGTGCCAGTCCCGCCAGCTATCGGCGGCCTGTCTGGCTCATCTGATACAAATGGATCTACATTTATTTCCCCCGCAAGAAATGAGTGTTCCCAGTTTTTACCTGTGTAATTCACAGCTGGGGCTTACAGACAAATATATACTAGGACTTTGTGCAACAGTAAGTATTCAATGAGACGTAATGTGAAGCCCCATGCAGTCAGCCAGGCTTGCAGGAGCTCTTGTCCAGGCGCCTCAGGGCTTTGTTTTCGTGTGGCTGCTCCAAGCCGTCATACAGATGGAAGCTGGAGGCTGGCGGATGCCGGGGAGAGGAGAGTGGGTGGGAGTGAGGGGTAATGCAATTGCTTTTGCTTGATGCCGGGCCCCTCTGGCAGCAGACAAGCATCTCTGAACCAGCCAGGCAGCCTGTAATAAGCAACATGGTTGGTGCCACCGATCCCAGTGTGGCTTAGGGGCCAACTAGAGTGCAACATGCTCGGCGAGGCCACTGGCGGACATTTCAAGAGCTGCAAATTTAGACACATCACCAGGCCAAGTTATTTGCAGAGAGAAGGTTTTCTTTCAAATCTTTGCAAGCTTTCACATCCTAATTGGTTCTGTTTCTCTACTTTTTTTTCTTTTTTTTTCCTGTAAGACCTGAGAAAGAACTTTGAGGAGGAGCCGCAGGGTAAAGAGGTGGCATTGGACCAGGAGGTGTTGCTGCGCTGCCATCCCCCCGAGGGAGTGCCACAAGCCGAGGTGAGACACGGATACGGGAGATATTTATAGGCCCGAATCTGCCATCCATTTACCCTTTCCTCACCGAGGGGACAAAGACCGCAGAGTAGCTCAAGATCAGCTCCCTGGCATATCCCCCCATTCCACCAGGGGAACAGACAACCCTGTTTGGATAAATTACACCTCTAATTATTTGCCCTTATTGATTTATTATCTCTCTTACATCTCTGGGAAGCTGTATATCACGTCGTCTCGTCACATCACTCAGCATTGGCTTGGAGGCTTCACTCCCCATTTGGCATCTCTAAAGGCCTATGCATAATTAATGGATCTATTTGCCTCACTCTTTCCTTATCTCATTCGGTGTATCTCCACCGCCTCTCCATGCACTGTATCTCTTGTTCTGCTCAAGTCACACTCGCTCTCTCTCTCTCTGTGTTTCACCGTGCCATGCGTGTGTTTAAAGGACCAGACCGGGGCCAGCTGTTTCACCTCATTCGCTGCATCCTCCTGGTCCCAGATAGGCACTAACTGCTCTAATAACAGCACAAGAGGAGCTCAGGCCAGCCGCTCAGACAGCCCAGAGACCAGAAACAGCAGACTAGCCAATCGCAGATCGACAGCGTAGGGACAGTTTGCAGAGAAATAGGAAAGAAGGTGCCAGCCGCAGTTCAACAGAAAAGAACATCAGAGTAGAAGTCACGACGGGGGGAAAACGGGGATGGTGCACCAGAGGAAGAAGGCCCAATTATATGCGGTATCACAACTGGCAGTAATACCAACAACAATGCTGCCGCACTGTTGCTCCTCTCGAGACAGAACAAGGTCAAGTGAGAGCAAGAAAACAAGCAAGCCAATCTGAGAGAACACCAAAAAAAGAAATAACATCAGTTTTGCCTTCTTGCAAGAGGGCACGGAAACTTACACAAAGCACGATCAGTCGTGTTCCCGGACCTCCGGCAGCTACAGAGACGTCCAGCAGCTACAAAATAAAAGCTGCAATCTTCCCCCACAAGAAGCGAATAAATATTCAAATCAGCAGGGCATTAAATAAATTGTATCTCAGTACCACACCAGCCCGCGTCTGGTCATCTTTTGTCTGTGTGATTGCATCAGAAAAGAAGTACCTCGCTGCTTCCTCCCTACACACACATACACGTCAACGTAGAAGTCTCTCATCCACATCATGTCTGGCCACTGTAGAGCTGTATGGCGAGCTGCTGTCTGTCGAGTTACAGTGAATTTTGACCGCTGAAATCTGTTTTCAGGTGGAGTGGCAGAGAAACGAGGATGTGATCGACCCAGCGAGTGACCCCAATTTTGTCATCACGCCCGACCATAATCTCGTCATCAAAAAAGCCCGGCTGGCCGACACCGGCAACTACACGTGCGTGGCCAAAAACATCGTCGCTCGCCGCAAAAGCACCTCTGCCGCGATCCTTGTCTATGGTAGGTGACGACTTCTTTCAGCAGATGTCAAAACTGTGCACAGAGACTAGTGCCGGGGTCTGGGCTCGATTGAGCTTCCAAATATACAAACGCAGAAAACGGCTCGGATGAATCCTTTTAAGCTTGCACGCCGCTTCCCTTGTCCCACATTTCCACATTAACCTTTGCATGCTGCTGCACGGAAGATGTGTGGGCGCAAGTCTCCCGTCAGCTCTTCATACTGTTACATTCAGAGTTTACAGTGTAGTTTTTTATTATTACACTGTGTTTCACATATTTGACATATGGTGACAAATTGCATACGTCAGCTCTGTTTTTCAGCAGCGAAAGAATTACACTTTCATAAATCACTACATAAAGAGAGAGTGGTGTATCTGCACATTAATTACCACAACTTAAAATGTTACTGGCAGCCATTCTGCCAAAGCTGGCAGTCTCTGATGTCGAGGCTGCCATCTTCCTCCTCCTCTGTAGTGGATCCAGTATGAGAAGAGAAATTGAATTAACAGCAAACTGTAAATAATGACTTGGCTTGATAAGCAGACTGGCCTTTATTAAAATGCAGAGAAACAGCATATTTTCTATCACAGAGGGTTCCACGGCTACTGGCACTACAAAAGTTTTGAATACATTACAGCCTAGCGTAATTCTCAACTCCACGCGAACAGAAGATGGAAATCACGAGGGAACGATTGATGAAAACAACATTGAGAATAATAAATGGATAATGTGACACAATGCCTGACACGGGGTGTGTTTTTTTTAGTTAAGGCTGCCAGAGAAAGATGATACTGTGATGTACTGTAAGGGCAGAGCAGCAGTTCTTGTTTATTATCTGACACATCAGCTCAGAAACCCAGTGCATGCCACAAATAAGAGGCACTACCTGTTCATTTTCTATATTTAAATCTTTTTTGTTTTTTGATATCTGTGTAATATTGTAATAGGATGTTATTTAGATAAACTTTACAAATCAATTCCCCAAAATGGGCAACTTGGGATGTGCGGTGGGGTTTTTAAAGCCTTTGAATTTCCTGTTTGACCGTTCAAGCAAAAAGTGACATGTGCCAAACATGGTAACAGCTCCTTCATGTTCATGAGAGGTGCCGTTGCAGTTCAAACAAAGCGATATGAAAAATAAAAGGCAGTAAATAGATAAATACTCGTAAATTAAGTAGTGAAAGATAGACGATGATGGCAATAGTGATCGCTAAACATAATCCACTGACTCATAATAATGCAAAATGAGGACTCTATTCAGTCCTGTGGAAAAACTAAGTACACCCTTAATGCTGTTATAGGGTAATTAGCAGCCAGGTGCTGCTAATCAAATGCACTTAATTAAAGGACCATCAGCAAGTGTGAGCGCCTCAATAAAAGCAGAACCTCTGACAGTTTGCTGGTCTGGAACATGCAGGTGTGTTAACAGTGTCTTCCTGGGAGTGGACGTCCCAACAAATTCAGCCCAAGGTCAGATTGTGTAATGAGAAGAGAGAAAAACTTCTTCTTTTTTAATTCAAGTGCTACATATCAGATTCTGCAGTCAATATAATTAAAGAAAGACGGGGGAAAAAAGGGTCATAAAAGTGAAAAAGACTATGGCAGCACGACCAAACCATAAGACCTCTGCAACAATGTTTTTTAGATCAAAGATGTTTGGCCATAATGCACAACACCACATATGGTGAAAAGCAAACACAGGTTATCAGCACAAATACCTCCTACCAGCTGTTGAGCACGGTGGTGGAGGGGTAATGTTTTGGACTTGCTTTGCAGCCACAGGACCTGAAACCTGTGCAGTCATTGAGTCAACCAGGAACTTCTCTGTATACCAAAATAATATATACAGGCCATCTGTCTGACAGCTAAAGCTTGGGCTGAATTAGATCATGGCACGGGACAATGATCCAGAGGAGAGCTGCAAGTATGAAGTCATACAGAAAACGGTTATGTAAAGTTATTGCTGCTAAAGGTGTTTCAGCGACTGAATCATGAGGTGTACTTAGTTTTTCACAGGAATTCATGGAGTCCTTTGAATATGTTTCTTTTCATATGACTTTATATCTTATCATGAAATTATGTTAAGAAAAAGATGAATAGTTGTATAATGTAAAATTGCTGTATGGTGGAAAAATACATCTTTCTCACTGTGGAAAAATAACATTTGTCTCAACAGAAAACTATGAGGATTTTAAAAAGATGTGGAAGATGCCCTTCTGTATAAATCCTCATTGAATTTTGGTTTTTAGGATAAAATCCCATTAAGAAAACATGATCTGAATGTGGTTTTAGAGTCTTTGTGCATCAATTTAGATGAATTAGAGTGAGAGAAAAAGTGTTTGCATTACTTTTTATTTGACTTGCATTTTAGTTAATAAACATAATCATCAAATCAATATTTAACAATAAAAGCATTATAAACAGTAAGTGAGCCAAGTGTGTTTCAGATCTTTGTCAAAATGCTTTCGTTTTATTAGGTTAATTCTCTCTTCTTTTTTGTAATTCAACAAACCCAAAGGGGGTCCGAGCGTTACGGCTTTAAATGCAGCTGCAAATTGAGTCGTGCATTTTCACACAAAAAAAATGTGTTAATTTGGAGCATGCAGTCAAAACACATTATCATACATTCCTCTAAGCCTCCAGCATAAAACTAAAGAAGCGCAATTATTCCTAATTGATTAGCTTGTTGTTAAAAGATATAAAGAAGCAATCTAGGGCTGAATTAACTGTGAATGCACGACCATACGCACTCTTTTTTTTTTTTTTGCCTTTCTTGTGTTGTCAAACAATGATTTCCACTCAAAGACCCAGAAAGTTGGGAACAAATTGCTGAGTTGCTTGCATGTGCAATTTTACTTGTTTCCATCACACTGTTTGCTTGATGACGTTTATTACTGTTGCAGCACTGGTTTAGGATGATAGAGGGTTTTTAGTTTAAAAAAAAACCAAACAAAAGAAACTCTTGCTGCTGTTCACTTGCGTTGCTCTGAGTTCGAGAGAAAAAAATCAGTTAGCTGAAGGTACCACAGTCTACTGTGCTAGTTAATCTAGCTATATGTAGCAAGTCATAATAACTGCTACTTTTCAAAGGGGGTTCAACAGGGGGCCAGAGATGCATTTTAACAAGGCCTGGCTGGTGTGACTGCACTCTGTGCTAAGAGGTAATCAGGGGCCGAGTTGCCTGGCAATTTACCTCGCCGTGGCGGGCAATCAATCGCAAAGAGAGGGCAAGGAAATGATTCAGCCACGACGAGCAGAGGAGAGTGTTAGGGGGAAATTAGGAAGGGAGTATGTACAGAGAGAGAACGACAGTGCTGTTCAAGTCAATAAATCAGGAATGTCTGTATCTTGTGAGCTGGAGGAAACACGGTAGATACAGGATGATTTGATGTAATCACCTGGCATGATTGAGAGACATAGTACCAATTAAGTGGCAATGGATGGTTAAAGTTTGCTCCGACAAGTGGCCGTAATAACAGAAATTCAGAGTTTTTTGAGGAAAAAGAGGAATGAATTATACAATGCTGGTCTCTCCAATTCAAAGATAAGCCTACCTTATTTCGTTGAATGATATGTTGTGGTGTGAAATCAGTGGCAGACGTGTGAAGGACGTAGTCCGAATTTGCGGAACAGCCGTGATGCATTTATATCTCAGCAGTGTGTTGGTTGTACCCAGGAGTAGACGTTGTTGTTGGTTTTGTTGCTTTTACGCATGTATGACTGTGACAGCGTGGTTTTAAATGGAATGGCTTTACAATTATGTTATTATATCCTCGTATTATCTCTGTGAAATTCAGGGGGGAGATTCTGATATGTAACGTGCCCGTGAGTTACTTCGCAGCGGCTGTGCCTTCCTCAGCGGGGAAACCGGGAAACCGCCGTCAGATTTTTCTGCTCCCTGTTGAAGCCATTTTGTTTCCACTGCAGTTCGTGTAACTCCAGCTCAGACACAGGAAGCGACCCTTTTGCTCTCGCGCTTCCATTTGTTCACTTTGCAAAGAGTGTAACAGCAGTCTTGATTATTCTAGTGCAGCGCGCCTATTTTTCCTTAGTGCATGTCGGGTAATCCTGGCTGCTCTGTCCCTTCATTCATCCCTCCCTCCCTCACAACCTTCCTCCCCCTTTACCTCACCCCTCCATATCCCCCCCCTCCTCCCTTGGCACTGGTCTGACAGTCAACGGTGGCTGGTCCACGTGGACCACCTGGTCGTCCTGCAGTGCCGTGTGTGGGCGTGGCTGGCAGAAGAGGAGTCGGAGCTGCACCAACCCCACGCCACTGAATGGAGGCACATCCTGTGAGGGGCAGAACGTCCAGAAAAGTGCCTGTGTGGCCACCTGTCCAGGTAACTCCCAGGCAACCCTGTTTGTCCTGTGGCGCTTGGCTTCCTGTGGCTTCCTTTTTGCATTTTTTTGCATCTAGAAGTCATCACTTCATCTTTATTTTGGCTGCTTTTTTGTACCAACACTAACAGTCTATTTTTTTTTTCTTAGATGTCAGGCTTTATTGCTTCCTGCAGTTAGACCGCTTACACCGCAACGTCAGAGCCTATTAGTCTGCACAGTAAGGCTTCATGCTAAAAGTGATTTATTATTATCGCACTTTGTTCACATACCTCTTTATCTTTTGCACTGTATGCAGACACCGCTTTTCTTTCAGAGACCCGTCTACTTAAGGAGACACGGTTACAGCCACGTTATTTTGTCACTATTGTTTGCTGCTCAAATTGTGTAGTAAATACGGGCACTAAAAAGCTGAATTATGTCGGCCTTTGTGCGATGTTTGCGTGCGAGGAGTTGGGGGCGTTTCATTTGCTTGCCCATCCTCCCTCGTGAGAGCATCGGAGAGGCAGAGAGTGTCCTGCCTGATAGTGAGCAACACATATTGATCCCTGGTAGCCTGAGATGGAAGTCAAGCTGCTTCATTTGCAGTCCCACATTAGGCCCCTGACAAAGGGAGAGATAGCGAGGGAGAGAGCAAGCTTGGAAAAAAAACGAGGTGTAAGGTGTAGGCAGGGATAGAGACGGGTGGAATCAGATACAGTGTAAGGAAGGCAAGAACAAAGCCCGGAGTGAGAGAGAGAGAAGCTGAAAAAGAAGTAGAGAAAGCCTGACTGTGTGCGCAGGAGCTGGCTGTTTGTCTGCCAACAGATCAGTGTGCGGACGTATAGCTGAGGCACAGCAGCCATGCTGACCACAGGAGAAATCTCCCACGCGCAGTAAATAGCAGGGAGGGAAATACAACACCCCTGGCACTGGCAGCTTTTCCCTGTCTAAAACAGAGGTTATCTTCCTCAGTGAATCAGGGTGTTGTCTTACACATCTAGCATGTAAAGACATCACTAGATGTCAAGCACGACTGTAAGTAACATGGCCTGCCTGAATACGGCGGGAGGAAGACAAAAGGGGAGCAGGGATTCATAGTCAGAGTGAGGACCTGGGTGGATTTGGAATTACTGGAGTTGGAGCAACCAGTAATTGAATTAGAGGGGTGCCCAGGGATGCTTGACATTCCTCTACAGCAAAGCAGGATACTGACCTTCATGAGCTTAAAGAAATTAATGTCAGTCCAAGCTGCTATTGTTAGGCCAACCCACCCACCCCCTTCCTCCCTCCCTCCATCTTCCTCTTGTTCCACAAAGAGAAAGTGTTTCATTTCAACTATTGGGAGTGCTGTGACAAAAATTACATTGTACTCTGTGAAGACAGTTTATAGAGATTTTGAGGGAGAAAGAACTCAATTTTTTCTCCTTTTGATGGGAGACATTCGAGCACCGCGACCCCGCTCGCACCCCTATCAGCCCTGTTGTTTGGCAACAGATGCTCGTCTCTGCCCCCTTTTGTCACTCGTTACCTGTCTGCTGTGGGGAACATCAGTGAAGCCCCCAGCTGTCTGCTGGGGAGAGGGGTTCCCCCTTCACTCTCTCCCCCCACTCAAGGCCAAGAAGTCCACCGCAGCAAAGCTTGGGGGATGATGAGCTGTTGTTTCCCATCACAAGTGGCACCGACACTCTTGTGTACTCACAGACGTGCCTTTGAAGTTACCCGAAGGTGAACCGACAGACAGCTCCTGTCGCTTTTGTCACCCAGCACGCACACACAAACGGATTCACTGCCCCTATGTACGCGTTTGTGTGTATACCTCTCTTTAATTAATAAAGAGCATGATTAACACACCTGCCTCAGGAAGGGGCGACAGGACAGAGCAGCCTGGCAGATGCATCACTTGTTACCGAATGAGAACTTTATTCATCCCCGTGCTTATAGCTCAGTCCATTTTAGGAGAAGGCAACTTGAGAAAAATGAATTACATGGGAAGCTGTGACACTGCAGATAGACATGATGTTACTTATTTAGACGTAGCTGACATTTGGAGTCAGAAGTAGTGGGATTGAGAGGCAACTTTTTTTACTACACCGGCTTTGTTTTTGAGCTATGACTTAAAAATTTCATGATTTAATGCTGGTCTTGTTTCAAGAGTTCATTAATTATCTAGACAAAGTTTTTTTTTGGTTTTTTTTTTCATCATTAGTTCTCTCTAGTGCATTTAGCTCTCAGCATTAGGTCTTTGAAATGGTTTATAGAAAAAATATATTGAGTTTTTAGGTGCTTATGCTGTGAAAGCCTATTATGAAGTGCAGAGATGGCTTCTTAGATTTGCTTAACTCGTCCTTTAGGGATAAGAGCCGCATGAATATTGGCTGGAAACAAATCAGTTTTAATTTGGAACCGACGGCATGCGAAGGCTTTAATTTGTCTCTGCATCCTCCAGCCGAGCCTTTATGTATTTATTGGTGAAATGCTGATGGCCATGTATTGTTCCACATTCAAAAAGTAGCACGACTCCTTCAGAGTATAGTCGCTGAGGCATATTTCACCCATGGATTATATCGACCTCCGCGGACAGACACAGACGGCCTCTTCAGTAATAAAACCCTCCACGTATCTGTTCACAATGACTCTTGTATCCGAGCTCCCACCTCTCGTCAGGAAAGTGTGAAGCTCGAGAGGCTCATCTGTATTTTTGTCTAAGTCTCCAAAGTGTTTAATGAGAGTTGGCGGAGGCCTGTGTGGCAGATCAGATGGGCTCCATGCTGGGAGAGACACAGGGAGCTGTGGAGGAGGAGGCGGCTGAGGCTAAAGCCTGAGGCTCAGAGCAGAGCATATCAACACTTGAGACAGCGAGTAGCCAAGCTATGCAAAGGCTTATCTCCATTTCGCTTTCCTCTCGTTGCCTCCTTCATTTCTTTTGTCTCCATCCCAGCATATCCCTGCAGAAGTATCCCACATAATTCTGCAGTCCATCCGTCTCCCTCTCATCGACTCTGCCCTGCGCTGACTTGTGGTCAGAGCCAATAGTCATGGCAAAATGTCAGATCACGCCAACATTTCCAGCAAAGACAAACATTAAACCTGAGCCAACAGCAAATAGTTAAGTCCCCGGTTTTGGAAGCGATTCAGTGACGCCCACCCCGCACGAATGAACTAAACTGTTGCTTGATTTGCGAGTGAACACCAAACAACCTGAAGAGATTTCGAACTCCTGTGAATTATTTAAATATAGCACAGATCCCTCAGGCTTGCCACAGGAGTCGTGAGAATTGAGCGAGATGGAAAATAAACAGACTCGGGGGCTGGCGTATCCGTGCGCATTTCCGTGCACGTACGCGTCGTAGACATCCGAGTTAGCGCCCGTATGTCTGCTGTCTGCACTGCAGGCAAAAGTCTAATTCTACTCTGGGAGTAAACAGTCGTGTTTTTCTTCGTGTTTTATCATTGATTGTTGAGGCGACTCCATATTTTATCCGCGGAATAAATAAAGGCAACGGAAAATAAATGTGGCAGAAAAACACATTATTTCAGTGTGAAAAGATGGTGGCCATCTGGTGACAGCCTTGCATCATTTTTAATCACTTGGTGCCATTTGGTTTCTTTGTGTTCTTTGGCGCACCCTCTTCATATCTCACTCTGTCGCTTTTTCGTCAGTTTTTGGTGGTTTCGTCAAAATTGGGGGTAAATGTTGCTTTTCTCAGTTATTGATTGCACACCACTCCTAAATAAGCAGGCAAGAAACATCTAATGTTAAGATTTCATTTTTATTACGTTTATCAGAAATACGGGCTCCTGGCGGGCGATTAATCTCTGTTGCGTCATCCACTTCTGTGGCTGAGCTATCAAAGCCATCCGTGGCTGTTTTGTGGTTGTTTTTTGTCCCCACCCGCCACCATCAGCTTGTGAGCACTGGGATTAGTGGTGCTTACACACATGTGTGTTGACAGGACAGTGGAAGCAGAGGCCTGCTGGTCTCGGTGATAGTTGTCTACCTCCTCGGGTTCCCTCAAGGACACGGAAACCGTGGGTGCTTGATGATCTCGGACTGTGTCCATCAGCGGCGATTGTCATTTTTGAACAGCGGAGCTTTAAACAGGCCCTCCCACTGACCTTTAAAAAATGGTTAGATTCCTTTTGCTTCTCCCCTTGGCAACATGTCCAAACGGGCGCTTGCCACTGGGTTATTGTATTACTGTCCCTCCTCGGCGACCTGGCTGACCTGAAACCTGCGGTGCCGGATGATTGAAAATCAGCTGCGGTGCCTTTTGCAGGAGTGCTAACAATCTCTTTCTGGGGATTTGATAAGGAAAACTGTCTCTGTGGACAACCATTTTCTGATGTGGATTCTGAGAAGAAACAAAGTATGAGGTGTGACTCTAATTTTAGTGTTAAATCTTGACTTTGTTGTTGTTTCTCGTTGCATTTATTTAGCTTTTTGTGTTCTTGGAGAAAACCTTTCGCCTTTCTTGAAACGGAAGCTGTGCGCAGAGTCGGCGTTCAGAGCCAGGCCATCAAGGACTGTTTATGCATCTTCATTTTTCTTTGATTTGCCTTAGCCTTGGGCCGCAGTGCTTCTGTCTCATCCACATTCTCACTTTGTTGCCACGCCAATCCCCTTGTTTGAAAATGTCATTTGCATGGCGATTAGTCTTGCTTTTGTGGTGGGGATAAGAGAAGTAGAATTTCATCACCTCATCAGGGCAGATGTTGATCTCATCCCTTTATTTCACCGTGGTGTGGATAAACTGAGGGGCGACATAATATATTCATTAGGATGTAATTCGCTATTCAATCATTCTCATTCCCAGCCTGGATAATCAGCCCACTGGCCCACGGATGGGTCCACTCAATGCCAAACAAGGACAATTATCTGATTGGTTCTGCGCTCTCTGCCAAATGGATCTGACTGCAAAAAAAAAAAAGGACCCAAGCTGTGTCAGCATCCTACCACACACATATGTTCTTGCACAAAAATAGTCTCGCATTCTCTGGTTGTCATTTCCGGACACGCACACGGACCGACACATAGACTTGTGTGGGAGCAGGGTTTAATTCACCCTGTGCGCTCGCGGTGGTTTTCTATCTCATTTCTCCAATTGGGGATTTGCTTGCGAAGCAAATAAAATCATTAGTTGATACAGTTATGCAATAACAGGTACCCTCGCCCTCAGTAACATCTCACTTATGTTTTATTAACCAAAGCTTCATGACCTGCAGTGGGTCAGAGCTGCTTTCTGCAGGTCATGCCCCCTGCACTCTTTATTGCTAGGATTAATGAGCACTAAGGTTTCCTTGCCCTTAGGTCAGCCAGGGGAAGGGCTGCTGCTGTCATAGAGGTGTGCATTGACTGCGTGTGTGTGTGTTCAGGTAATTCTCGTCTGGTCCCCTTCACCCTTACATTTGGGAGAGAGAGAAAGAGTGAGACAGTGGTGTTTTTTTTCCTTTTTTTCCCCCATGAGAGCTCATTATTGCTCTTTTTCCCATTAGCCCTATAGTAACCTTCCCCAGACCTGGCGCTGTGTCACTCTCAATATTACTCCCGGCCACCGCCCGCACCAGCCGCAATGCCAAATTACCCCAACCTTTGCAAAATGGCCCTCCTCTCTGTATGTGGTAAAGCTGCTGATATTTCTTACAGCCAGGCGTGCTCCGAACTATTACGGGCCCATTTCCATTGTGCTCATTGTGGGCTGTTTGAAGTTATGGTCAGGCTGCAGGTGTAATGTACTTTCTCTTCTTTTCAGAGTAATACCACATGTATTTTGTCATGCATTTGGATGCACTTCAGGCAACACTGCAGGCGCTATATTAGCATCTTGACAAAGAAATCAAACAAGGGTGATGGTTCCCACTTTCAAATGTTATATTATGTTGTGCTGGGTGTATGAGAAATCTGAAACTTATATTCTTGCGTATGTATGGACCGCTTGCTCAGAGGTTACTTTTTTTTCCCTTGGTTTGTTGGCAGCTTGGTTTACCAGGCCGCACTTGCACCAGTGGGGTTAAACTTAGTTGCATCTGATTTCCATGCTGAAAATAAACAAAGAAAACAGAATAGAGACAATATGGCTCTCCTCAGCAGCTCTACACGCTTTGGTTTCTCTGTGCAGCTGCTGGATTCTAGTGTGTGCAAGTGGATTTGCATGTCTTTAAAATGTTTTCATTACCAGGTTTCCATTTTAGATTTGCACAGGATGGCAACAGAGTGTTGAACCACTTGTTCTCGTCTCGCACGCAAATACACAGATAGTTTGGCGCCACCGTTTCCACCAGTTCACGTTGTTGCTGAAAAAAGGGGAGTTATGGCCCGGTTTATTGATGTTTTCCAATCAATAGTTAACCACTGTGAGCTGAAATAAATTGTTTGAAGAGAATTCGTTTGAGTTTTAGCTGCTGTGCATGTGTTTCACCACTGTTATTTTTATTTTTTATATTGTTTTTTCTAGTGGACGGAGGCTGGAGCGAGTGGAGCAAGTGGTCAGCATGTGGCGCAGACTGTTCGATGTGGAGGAGCAGAGAGTGCACCCAGCCCTCACCTGGCACAGGGGGCAAAGACTGCCAGGGGCTTGATCTCCAGTCTCTCAACTGTACCAGCGAGCAGTGTCCACAGAGTGAGTGCACCACCACCCACGCACCACAAGCTAAACTCTCACTCTTCAACTCAGTGAAACAATACAAAACATCTACTTTAGATATGTTTTTTTAGCCAGTTTCTGGCACAAGGATCAGTAGATGGTTGTTTTGTTATGTATTTGTGTATTAAAACTGAGCTGATGAGTGGCAAATGAACATTTTAAAAACCAATAAATGCACTCAAAACAGCATCTGAGAGCTTTTGCTAGATTATACACTGTTAATTTAAAAAAAAGAAGCATGACACTCAAGGCTGAAGTGGAAAAATTTATTCAAAGGTAAATATTAAACAGGGTTCAGTCTCACAACCTCATCAGCTATAACAAGTAGATCACAAACAATACAAAGAGAACAGGTGTACAACATTAGCATCAATTAGCCCCTCAAGTAAATGCTAGATGGGGATAGGAGGGAAAGGCTTTTTGCTTGATTTTTTAAAAACATTTTCCATTTTGGGGGGAAAAAAAAAAAGGATCCTCTTCCTTTTATCCGATCAAACGCTTGAAGCCTCCTTTTTGTCATAGATGTTGAGTTCATCTTACAAAGGGTTCGTGAAGGAAAGGTGTCCATCTCATTAAACACTCGTACAGACAAAAGATTAATCTGCAGCCCACTGCTGGCTCATCCCCACCTGTGTGACCTTTTCAGATGATCATTTCTAATTATCATTGGGTAATGTACCTTCTTTCCTACCTTGCATATTGGTGCCGTGTTGCTCTATGACCTGTTAATAAAACCAGGAATAAAAGCATCTCTCCTCTGATTACAACACAACCTATCAATTACACTGGTGCATTTAAAATAGTGATTAATCTCATATTGTGCGTATATTAAAACGTCTGGGAATGCATGTGCACTTTTCTGTTTAATTCAAGCCAGATTATACTGTGGTGCCACTCCCCTGCGTGTCATTAATAGGGCATGTGCATACTGTCAGGATGAGAAAGGGCAAGGCTCATATGGCCGGAGACGGCAGCTGAGTGGAAAAGTGACACCACGGGGTCCTCTGCAGACCAGATGGACATGAAGGGAGAGCTCTGTCACTTCCTACAGATATCAAAGACAGAAAGATACAGCATGTTGCCCACAATGAGTCTCTGGGTGGCGTCTCATAGAGAAAATGTTATAAATAGTGTGCTCTCTGGCTGATCTGCATGGTAAACACTGAGTTTTAATGGGGATTCAGTTGACATGGGCCACTGAATTAATAAACTGAATTATGTATTTTGCCGTGATTGATGTGATCAAATAGACCGATGCTTGGCTGGCGAGGATTGTTTGGAATTGCATGCGAATGCTGCATTGTGTGCTGCATGTGTTAGCGCAACGCGAGCAAGTGCACGTATGTGCGAGTGTCCACCGATAGCCGGGTTTGGCTGGTGCAGTGAACCAGGGAGTTCAGTCAGCCCATCATCAAAGGTCAGCAGCTCCTCCCAAGAGAAGCAAGATATATACACAAAGATGCCAGTCATTGTTCTTCACACACACACACAGTCGAGCAAACGCACACACAGAGTCACTCAGTATTTACACTGACAGAGCAGAGCGGAGCGCCGGCCTCTGAAGAATGCCTGTCCCAATCTGTTCCCAGCAGATGCGTTTCCATAGACAATTGCTGTGTGAAGTATTATAATAAGCAAAATAGCAAGATGGTTTTGGCTTGTCAGCAACTCCCATACTTCAACCATGTCTGCAGGCTATTAGCTGAGATGGAAAACTCCCCCTCCTTGAAAGAAAAGGCACCCTCCTCTCCCAGCGCAATCTAACACAACAACTGCACAGTGAACCACAGTCACTCTGCAACAAAAGCCGTCGTCCGTCTGAGGACCTCACAGACACGTCTAATCTCCCTCATTAAGCCAGAAATGAAACGCGTTCGATGAGGTTATTGTTTTTAGGTGTCGCGTACATGAGAATAAATGTACAACACAAAGCTGGAAAAGCAATCTGACCCAGGAAGGATCATTTTCATAAAGCAAATAAGTGAAGCCCAAACATATACTCTATGCAAAATCTACGCAGGGGGAATAATAAATATGCAGGCAGCATGGCAGAACCAAAATGGGAGACAGGTGTTAGAGGGCAGAGAAAGGATAGTGGGGGGAAAATAATGGTGCTCGTTTTCTCAGGCGCAGGGAATTAGGACAACATAAAAACAATTATTCGGCTTAATGTGTGTAATGAAGGTAATGAACTTAATTTGCAGCAGCATCCCATTTTGGGATGTGTCACAAATTATTGAGCAAAACACATCAAACTGTTAATTTATCTTCAGCCTGTTTTTTTTTTTTTGTTTGTTTGTTTTTTATATTTATTTTTTTTATTTCAGAGCTAATTTGGCGGCACGGAGGCTGAGATTTTCCATCACCGCTTTGTTTGTCAGAGCGGGGTCACGGTGCTTTGTGAAAAATGGCCGGACATTTATTTTGGGCCATATTTCACCGGAGCCTGCTGAGGGATGGGACGACTGTATTGTGGAGATAGTAATAGTCACGTTCGCGTTGAGAGTTTTAGTAGCCATATTTCCCTGACCTTAAGAACTCCTGTGTTATTCATCTTCGGGCGAGTGACTAGGATTGGCCATGGGATGAAATATATTCTCAGGTGTCCTGATAAATGCCCGGGGAAGAGGCGCAGGAGGCTCCAAAGCTCTTATTTATCAATGCAGGAGAGAGGGGGGAAAAAAGCAGTCAGAGAGAGTGGAGGACTATCAGGTGCGGTCATTGTGCTGACTGTCAATACAGCCAGAGTCCAAACTTCAACAGGAGCCAGATACACCGCCTTAGAGGAGATGAATTATACCGGCCCATCTCGAGTCAGAAACTGATCCCCTACCAGCCAGCCCCGGAGCGAGTCTGAGGAGCTGAAGCGAAAGCTCGTGGAGACGGGCGCAAAGAGAGATTGGCCTGAGGTCAACTCTGAAAAAAGCTCATCCCATCCACAGATTATCCTCAGGCAGGTGTCACTCATGACGAGAGGTCACACACAAAGAGAATCAAAAGTTTTTGCCAGCAATTAAGTCAAGTGGAAATGAAAGATGGAATGACTGATGGCGGAGAGGAAGAGAGGTAAATTGGTGTGGAGTGCGATTGGAAAGAGAGAGTGTGAGAGAGGGGGCATGTTAGAGAGGGACTAAAGTAAAGCCCATCCAATTATAAAACCTGATTAGCTATGTCAATTAAACTGTGATGGATGTCCTTTCAATTATTGGCTGGCATCATGAAAATCAATGAGTGGGGCCAGGAGGAGCTGAGAGCAGTTGTTGGTCAGGGTTGTTGTGCGCATCGGGATCGTTTCGCTAGGACACCTGGCGGGTCAGATAAAACTTCACTCAGCGATGCTCCGATAAGCCACCAGAGATTACAGCCAGAATAGAGAGAAAGGAAAGAGGGAAGAGCTGTTTGATTGACTGACTGGCTTTATTGTCTGGGCGCGAGGATGCTGTTTGCAGGGGGAAAAGGAAGAGTCGAGATACTGGATCTTTGCATCTGAGGTTAGCCAGTTGTCTTTGGTGTGCCCTTAGCAAGTAAACAGCAACCGGCCAATCTAAGGCTATGTTTATCCAATCAGCAGAAACCAGCTGGCTCGTCTCCTTACTGACGGGTGTTGCTTTGTCTTTAGTCAAACTACACATCTCCCAGCGGACTGCAGCACAAGAAGTTCAAATATCACGGCATCATCTGGCCTTTGGCTCGCCAAGACAATTGGATTTGGGAACTCTAATGAGAAGTTCAGCCAGAGTCTCTCTCATCCTTTTTTTCTTTCTTTCTTTTTTCTTTTTTTTGGAGCTCATTGTGAAAGGGAGGGAAAGTTTAGCCAGGCTTCCTGCAGTTAAGCACCTCGGTGCTTCTCTAAGGAGAGCGAGGCAAAGGCAGGTAAATGGACAAGAGGAGAGGTGGAGGAAGGTTGAATGCATCAGATAAGAGTCCTCATGCTTTAAGTGTGTTATGTGCAGGTGTGCTACGTAGCATCACGAACAAAACACACAGTCTTGTGTTTATCTTCAGCCAGTCATTCGCGATCGATTACATGTCAAGAGATCTCTGGCATTACGAAAAGCTGCCATAGAGGTTGGCTGCATATAATCCCGCTACTTAAAGTATCAGATTGTACTGAGATAATCACCCATGAAATAGATTCTGGCATTTCTCTTAAACACTTGGGTATGTCAGGCAGCTTTGTCCAAAGATGGATTTTTCAAGGCAAAAGGAGAGGCAAGGACAAATTGATGTAAAGAGATGAATAGAAATGAGAGCTGCAGACAGAAAGGGAGCTTATTTTTTTCTCCCTTTCTCTCTCTCGTCAACTTTTAGCGCTCCGCTAATTCAATTGTGGCGTTTTCGTGTCACAGATTTACAAACACCAATTAAAACTTGTCAAATCTGCGTTTCTAAGGTTGAGCGCGGCTCCTGTCATGCAGCAGGATTACACAGTGGTGACAGCCTGGAGATATTTATCAAAAGATGACAAACCTAATGGTAATCAGGTTGATTTTGACACAAACCTTTTGGACGTGTTACTGCTGCTCATTGCTGAAATGCAAATCCCACATGCTGTCAGTCGCAGGCACACGCTGTCTTCGCGTTAGTCTTCTTTAATTCTGCGTTTTCTTTCTTGTACACTTGCTCCCCTCGCGCTCCCCGCTCCTGTTCTCCTCCTTTTGTTGTCAACTCACCACATGCCAGCCTGCAGTGCTTTAACCTTTGCTGTTGTTCTCCATCCCTCAAAGCTGCGCTGTTCAGCGCGTCCCCTCCTTGACTGTGTTCAGTTGACAGCGCTACGCCCCCGTGGCTCACCAGCACAATGGCCCTCCACAAAGGCCCCAGGAGCATCCTCCACCTCCACCACCAAATTCCCCCAGCCCCGGGAGACAGCCGTGGCAAATCCCATTCTGCTGCAAAACACATACTCGCACACAAACACACACGAGTGCATAGACAGAAACGAGCAGACACATTGATGTTTGTCTCAGCTTGGCTGTCAGCTTCATACTGTACTTTTGGGAGAAAGACACTCCTGTGCTTTTGTGAGACAGGCAGTCAATACGAGGAGTTAGAATTTCATAAGCAAATGCTTCATTTTTTCCCCTCTCTGTTTCTCTTGGGGGTGTTGTGTGCTTAGAGAAAGAGAGGTAAAAGAACATGCTGGCCTAAGATATATTTATCCGGTGCAGAAATGAAGAAATGTGACAGTGAAACAGTGAAAACCTGCTTCAGAAACTGCTTTTTCCTGTTTAGTTTTTTTCCCCACAGCTTGACATCGAGACCTCAGAGTTTTAGAAATTCTGGCCTGCAGTATTTGATAATGTTGGCTCTCTTAACTTTTTATGAAGGCGTCAAGCAACATTAGGTGGCAGCGAAGGAATGCTTCATGCCATTAAACAGGTCCTCGAGTGAGACCTTTGCACAGAACATGTTGCAGCAGCTCAAAATGACATTAACACTGAACACCAGAGGGCATCCTCCAGTCTTGATTAGTAATTTTTCCTCTTCTTCTTTCTTTCTTCTTTTGTCCTCCTCTTTGCAGCCGTGAGCGGAGCCGAGGATGTGGCGCTCTACGTGGGCATGGTGGCCGTGGCCCTGTGTCTGACCCTGCTGCTCATTGTGGTCGTCCTGGTCTACAGGCGCAAGAAGGAAGGCCTGGATGCCGACGTGGCCGACTCCTCCATCCTCACCACTGGCTTCCAGCCCATGGGCATCAAGCCCAGCAAGCCAGGTGTGTGGGCGCCGCGGTCACGCAGGGCTCCCCCCCACAGCAGTAGGACACTGTTCTTTGTTCCGCTTTCGTCTGTCCGTCTTCGCCACAGTGACTGTGCCGCACTCATCTACATGTACCACCGGTGCTGTTTGTTTGTGGTTGTGGAGGTGGTGCGAATGTGTTTGCAGTGGATTGTGGTCTAAGCGAGATTTATTATGTTGCGTGTATGCGTGTGTGTGGTGCACGAGCTGTTTATTTGCCTGCCTGACACATTATGTTTCGCCAGCACCTTATTGTCAGGAAATGTACCCACTCTGTTTACTGCCTGTGTGGAGCCTCAGAGGTTTAACAGCGAGTAATAGAAATACAACTGTCTGAGTTGGATGGAGATGGGGGACTGGGTTGCTGTGTCTGTGATTCAGTGTGAGAGGGGGAAAAAAAGCCTTTATATATTCTGGATGCTAAGCTGCATCTGAGTTCTGTTTGGAATTGATTGTGTGGTTGCTAAAGAGACAGACAGTGATAGAGAAACAGAGAGCGAGAGAGAGAGAGGATGGGAATTGACTGGCTTTGACTGGAATTTGTGTTTGTGTATTGTTGAGAGTGTGCGCGTGCGTGCGAGTGCTCTTGTTTTCTGCGCCATGTGTCTTCTTTTCTGTGTTTGTTTCAGTTTTCTGTGCGGCTCGCAACAGCTTTAGAGAGTGCGAGGTCTGTCTCTGTGATGTAGGGACCCCCTCCCTCCCCTCCCCAGCCTTCCTCCCACCACTCTTTGAGATTCACACGTTTGCTTTTGTCTTTTGCTGTTTTTGCTTTTTTTTATCATCTAAACAGAGAACTCCCATTTACTCACCATCCAGCCTGATCTAACCACCACCACCACCAGTTATCAAGGCACCCTGCGCTCTCGTCACGATGCCACCGGGAAGTTTTCAATGACCAACGGGCCTCTGCTGGACCCGCTTCCCAACGGCTCACACACCTTGCACAACGGCAAGCTCAACTCTGACGCTGCTGCCGAGTTTGTAAGCAGGCTCTCCACCCAGAGCTACTTTAAAACGCTGCCCCGCGATGTGGCCAACACCTCCTACGGGACCTTCAACTTCCTAGGCGGCAGGCTGACTATCCCCAACACAGGTAGGTTCTTCATTAAGGTCTATTTAGGTTTCATTCTGACTCTCACACTGTTCAAATCAATTGGTTTGGCTTTAAACCCCCCAAAAAACTTCCACTTAAGCTTTTGTTCACGTATTGTAATCACCTGTAAACAAAAAAAGCTCACTATTGCTACATGTCTGTTATTGTTGTAAACAGAAAGTCATATTTATTGGCTATTTATTGGAGGCTTTGGTTGATGTCATATTGCATCTTAATGCTCCCTTTTCTGAGACCAAATAACACCAGTGCAGTACATTGCTGGGCCTTGATGTGTGTTTTCAGAAGAAATAATAAGGTTAACATCAGGAGGAGGTATTTACTACCCGGGGCAAGTAGTGTGGGGTTACCAAACAGTTTTGGACCAAACAGTTGTGGGCGCTTTCTACCCACCTGAGGCTCTGCTGCTAACTAGGGTGGTCCCCCTGAGAACCGCGTACCCTTAGGGGATCTTTTTCTGTTTGCTTTCCAACCACCTAACATGATGTATTATCCTGACTAACAAATCCTTTGTGCCCACATTACCAGTGCGTGCGGGTCTTTGGCTAATGGTTTTCAGTAAACCATAGCCACACTGCAGCCAATTTGACATAAAATGGCAGGGAAACACAGGTGTTACTAATCACATTAATAAAGGCTTTGTGCCTGAATAAAACAGAACCTCTGTTAATGGCATTAGTATGTGTGTTTCGCTAACATTTTATGGAAAAAAGCTGCTGTGAAATAGGCCTATTTGGATCCGCTTTGGTTGTTGTGGCCTTTTGCTTTCTTGTAATCCTATTCCAGCCTCTCTGCATTTTCTCTCTACATTGCTGCACTGTTTGTTTGGATGCCCTAGGTAGCTGAGAGGAAATGCTAGGAAAGATTTTTTTATATTTTGCTTTGCTGAGTCAAAATTCCATTATATTTCCTCTGCTGCATATAAAGGCTTAAAGCCTGGACCAATTTCCCTGTTTGTATCATTTTTAAAGCTATCTGTTGTTTACACAGCTAACATCAAAGTTCTACTATAATTTATATGCTGGTTTATTTATATAGATAGATATATATATAAATATTATGTATACATTTCCAAATTGCTGTGCCACTCACCACATGAGGGGCATATAAGGCATAGACCAATAAATGTCACTCAAAGGTTCCCCTTATGTGCTTGTGAGAACTTGGCTAAAGTAGGAGCTAAAAGGACACAAATGGTGGACCCTGAGAACTTTGATACTTCCTTATTCCTGAAGTGTAGAAGTGCAAAAAAAATGGGGAATTACGTCAAAATAAACGAAAGTTATGACAAGAAAAAAAAAGATTGCAAAAAGTAACATTGAAGAATTGCATGCAAGCTGCAAGTTCTACAGACATGCAGCTTGCATTTTATTTAAAGGTTGCTCTAGAAATTGATCTTCACCTCAGTCCAGTGTTATTTATATTGCACCAAATCACAACAACAGTCATCTCAAGGCAATTTATACTGTAAGGTGACGACACTACAGTAATACAGAGAAAACACCAGTATTAAAATATCACCCTATGAGCAAGCACTTAGCAACAGTGGGAAGGAAAGACTTCCTTTTAACAGGAAGAAATGTCCAACAGAAGAAGGCTCAGATAATGGCAGCCATCTGCTGTGACCAGTTGGGGATGACAGGAGACGGGACCTTCACAAACCTACTATTATTTTTCAATAGCTCAGTTTTAACAGTAATTAACGTTTTGAATTTATCCTAAAATCAAATGTCAGGTGTTGGAAATGATCAGAAGGTCTGATCAGAAACCCATCGTGATGTGGTTGCTGCCTCTCTATAGTCTGTGTTATTACGTCTCTTTGGTAACAAACAAACTCTGATACTCTGTTCAGCTCATTTGGATGGATGAGGGTTCACGCTATCGCTGTCTGTCTATTATTATTTATTACCAAAGATGCAGTTGCTGGCTGAACTAATAGCACTCCATACATTATTTCTTTGTTAGCTCTTTGTGACAACAGGCAACTGTGCTGCAGACATAAGGTGCAGCAGACTATCTGTCAGTCTCTAGAAGTTGATTTTGCCCTGGAGGTCCATATAGCGGCTGATGCAGAATGACAGTCACAAACACTGCACAGAGAACAGCTAACCCACCACTCCGTATGTTTCTCTGTTTACAGCTCTTGGCTTCTTCGTAATAAGAAGTGAAACCTCAAACTTGAAAGCAATTTCCACTTTACTGCTCCCAAATTTATAAACGTGATTCATAAAAGTGGAATAAAAAACAACAACTTTGGACTGTAAAAACAGTTGTTTTATTCGGGCCTTGTTTCACCAGACATGGTATTGTAAGTTTGTGTCGTGCAATGGCATCTTTAGTCCTCTGTAGGATGTTCCTCTGTTTACAGCTATACTTTAAGCTCACAAAGAAGCATGATCGAAACAATTTAACATCTGCTCTGTGTTTGGAAATGCTGCGGGAGCGAGTCGGCTTTATATGTTTTATTACACCTGCTTTAGTGTCTGTGACTGGACATTTGCAAGGAGAATTGAACAATAACGGCTCAGTCCCATAAACATTACTGTCTTGTTGAAACCCACTCCAGACTATTCAGCCTTAAAACTCATGTTTCCTAATAGGTTCATGCCAGGACAGCCATGAAGTGCACATGCTGTATTTCTGTATGGGATACAAATTAGTTTCCATCAGTTATGATGGAAATAAGACGGGACACCGAAAAAGTCACTAATCCAACATTAAATCACACAAAAAAACAGTGATTCTGCTTATATTTGTCAACAAGCCACATCTACACAGCAATGCATGAATAACTAAAAAGAACATTCAGTGCAGTGATGAGATGAGATATAATGAGTGTGTGCCGAAGACGCCGTGCCCCGAAAGAGATGTGGAATAAAATCTATAACAAATTATTCCAATTATTTCCTTGGCTAATGACAGAGCTGGTTGGGGGTTGTAGCCAATGTTCACAAGTGTCAGTTTTGTGCTAAGAGAACGGACAGAAAGGGGGAAAAAGACGGCAAAAATCGGCCTTATAAAAGATATAAAAAGTCCACCACGCCATCATTAAGTCCCTATTTTGCTTCCCCTCTTCACATTAGCCGATTAGAGCTTATATAATTATACTGGAAGACAGTGTTTGCATTTGGCTCATTGTAGGCTGTCCAGATTAGCCGATGCTGGTACGTCTTGTGGAAGAAAAGGTCCTTTTTTTCCTTCCTGTTTCCTTGCCACCACTCTCTCTCTCTCTGTGCCTCTCTTCCACTCTCTTGAAGATGTTTTATGCATGGATTAACTCAAAGCCATGTTGACTATACCACGCATTGGCACCCATCTTCTCAGTGGGACACAGAGGGGGGAAAAAAATCTCAGCACTTTTATGCTTCAACTCAAAGCAGATATACTGTCATTTAGCACAGTTTTCAGAGTGGGCACATGGAAGACATGGTTTATAGATTCAGACAAGGCTGTGAGCATTTAGGCACCTTCGCCTTATTCAAACAGATGTTTTATGGTGAATAGAGGCCCAGTTTTACCATGCAGAGACTGTTGAGATTGTGTCACATAGTCTCTATTTGTACAACATTTAAAATGGGATTCTAAGTGGATGATTTTGGCACCGGAAACACAGCTCAAATGCCACAACACTCAAGCTATTTCAATAGCTCTGCCTATTCTCCAGTGTGCATTCCTACACTCTCCTGGGGAAGTGCAATTTTCCTGGAGTAGTCTGTTCCATGGTCTCAATTATCTACTTGGTGGCAGACGGAGGACATTTAAACTGCGATGCAGCGTGCGCTTTTGTCTCAGCTAATTGTTGACCGTGGGGACGTGTGCCGCCTCGGCTGCCGGTGCAGAGATTTGCATCTACTGTACCTGAAGGAGGCTGCCTCTGACCTTCAGAATAGATTTGTTTTTTGTTTTTGCAGCCTTACAGTTTTGTCGAGTAGGCTGGCTTCCTTTGTGGGATGACAAAAGCGTTGTTCACTCTGAACAAATGAGCCTGTCCCCCTCCCTCCCTCCTGCTTACCCCCTCCTCTCTTCTCTCCCTTTGTTGTTATTTGCATTAGGAATCAGTCTGCTCATTCCTCCCGAGGCCATCCCCAGAGGAAAGATCTATGAGATTTATCTCACTGTTCAGAGGAAGGAAGATTTAAGGTGGGTCTCTTTAACGCTGTCTAACTGGCAGTCTTCCCTGCCACTAGGCTGTTTGTTTTGATGCTCTACTGTTCCATTAGGAACGGCTTAGCAGTCTGTGCCAGTACTGTGGAGGAAGGATGTAAATAAATAACGTAGCCTTTTAACGGGATGTGCACTATTTAAGTTAAATGAATTGTTTGGGAAAACACTGTTTATCTGGCTTGCTGCACTTCAGTCTCTCGTGGCACAGCCACTGCAGCATGCCGCGGTAGTGTCATGTTATTACTCAGTCATCACAGCTTGGTGCGACAAGTCAGCGAGTCCAGCAGGCTTTCATGATTCTCTGTTACAGCTGCTAGATAATTTGCAGAGGTGACAGTATCATATCCTGCTTACAAGAGACCGATAAATTCTCACTTATATCTCAATGAGTAAAAGCGTTCATCGCTCTCTCTTGCTCCTCTCCCCGGTGTAGGTTACCCATGGCTGGCTGCCAGACCCTCCTCAGCCCCATTGTGAGTTGTGGCCCTCCGGGGGTGGTCCTGAGCCGGCCAGTTATCCTCAGCATGGACCACTGCTTTGATGCATGCCTGGATAACTGGGCCGTGCGCCTTAAGAAGCAGAACTATGAGGGCGCTTGGGAGGTAAGACGGCACTATCATTCCAGCACAAATCCTTTGGAGAAAGACAAAGTTGCCATCCAGTGAATTTGTAAAGTCTCACTAAACTTATTCAGAGCTTTTCTCCCCAAAAAAGTACAAACTTGTTCAGCAGTGACTTGAAAGGCACTCAGTGGTATATAGCGGAGATAGTTCTGACCCGGCACTCATCTACTCCATCGGGTTTAAATTATTGACCATCAGGTGTTTTCTCATTGGGGCTTGAACAAAAGCCTGGAAGCGCTGGCTCTCTAGCTGACGAGTTGCTAAGCAACATGTTTCTCAAAACAGACATTCTCTAAGCAAATTACTGATCCTCAAAGTACTCCTCTGAGTGCTCCTTGACCATTTCTGACCGCGGCTTCCAATTACAGAGTTCCCTCCCCATTTTTCTATCCATGAAATTTGAAAGTAACCAGAAGTGCCAGGCTCCAATAGGATGCAGTTGGGAAGAACCTGCCTACACACACACACACAGGTACACGCACACAAACAAGCACAGTTTGAGGTAGTGTAACCATCTCGACAATCCAGAAAGATTGGAAAGGGTGCTGGTGGGCTTCAGAGTGTTACTAGGTCTTCTTTCATGTTCGATATTGTGCATAAATTATTCAGCCTCCCCCCCTGTGTGGCAGCGGTGGGGTGTCTGTGGGATGGATTGGCCTGTCTGAGGCAGAGGTTAGACCAGCCCTTTTAATCATCGGCCGGACCAAATATAGCCCAACGGCCTGACTTGCGTGGACACCAAAGGGGATAAAAGTGCCAGGTGGACAAGAGAATAGAAGACGAGAGGGTGGAAATAACTGCGGAGTGTGACGAAAAGTGGAAGGGGGGGAAAAAAGAAATAAGATCGAGAGAGAGAGGAAAAGTAGACAGGCAGGTAATGCAGATCTAGAGGAACGCCATGCAGGCGAGGACGATGCAAGGCGAGAGAGTGAAAATGGATAACAGGCATGCAGAGGGAGAAAGAGGAATGAATTGCTCGTAGAGCGAGCGCTTAGTGGCGTAATTGAGCCACCTCGGTCTCTGTTCCACTCTGTAGAAATATTAAGATGATGAAAAAGTGAGACTCCATTGTGGTTGCATAGCAAATGAATTGTGTCAATACTAATTCTATTGATGTAGATGGTGTCTGGTTGAATCGATCCTACAGGGGCTCGCTGGGCATTTGGCAGGCAGAATGCTCTCTTCAGCTTGATTGGCTAATGGGTAGAGTCAGTCAACTGGCATGAAGGGATTTTAGAGAAAATGTTGTCACCTTGGGTCCAATTTGTCTCCATCAAATTATCTCAGAGAGCAGTGGAATTATCTCATGAAAAATATCCCGTACTGTGATGGAATGGGATATTTTCATAGGTGTCTCATCCTTATTAAGGATGCATTTGCGATGCAGGATTTCAGCTCTGTAACGACGATGAAAAATGCAAGGTGTTGCTTCTGAGGGTTTTTTTTTTCTGTTTTTGTTTTAAACCTGTCTTTTTTTTTTCTTCTCCGTGGCAAATTAAAGCACCAATTAATTCTTGTACTGCCTGTTAGTGTTTTTCAGCACTTTTCACCATCAGGCAAGACTGTTGTTTTGCAGATAAATTGGCAAGTTGTTTTCACCTTTCTTAACAAATCTGAAACAATCGTTGTAGGAAATTCCAGCAATCCCGATAATCCAATATTCAGCGCACCTCCAGTCTTTCCTTTCTGCAGAAGCGTCTGTTCTTGCCAGGAATCTGTTCGAGTCTCCTTTCATGTCAACTGAATACCTCGTTCATGCATTATTAAGGAAACTGATGGTGTTCTATAGGATGTATGTCTTTGTATGAGGAGGTGTGTGTCTTTACATCAGGATGTAGTAAGTTGTAGTGCGACGAAAAAGGAATCTGAAGCGAGATCAAAGAAGACCTTTTTCCCCCTGATCTAAACATTACCTAAAGACCTTTTACCTTTGATGTTACTCTGTCACACAGCACGAACAATAGAGTTTGATGCCCTTCTACTGCGCCAGTCTGCTTTCCTAAAAGCCCTTTGCAAACACACATACACACACCAGATATCCAGGCAAACACATCGCCCTTGCCTCCTACATAAATTGGGTGCCTGACCTTCTATCCACACTTTGTTTTTTCTTCCTCCCCCACCCCTGCCTCTTCCAGGACGTCCTGTTGATGGGAGAGGAGCTGGTGTCAGACCCTTATTACTGCCAGCTCGAGGCCGAGACGTGCCGGCTCTTCTCGGAGCAGCTGGGTACATTCGCCCTGGTGGGCGAGTCCCTGCACATGGGCGCCGCCAAGCGCCTGAGGCTGGTGCTCTTCTCGGACGCTTACTGCTCCACGCTGGAATACAACATCAGGGTATACTGCATGGACGACACGCAGGACGTCTTCAAGGTAAACTTGTGAAAATTGTGGCTGTTATTGTGTGTGATGGGCAGGCCTGAGATTGGCCGGTTTCGAATCAGCTGAGCGATAGGTGGACTATTATGTCTAACAGCTTTGTCTGTCACATTGAAAGGTTAGCAGAAACTGGCACAGACGTGTAGGAGGTAGGCACAGCCATGATAAATTGAATGATATCGCAGGCCTGATTACACCATGTACAGTTCGTGATTGTGCCATTTGTTCAGATGATGGTTGCCCCCCGCCACCACACACACACACACTGACCCTAAGTCAGTTGAAACAATCCACACATCCAGCTTAAACACATAATATATATTGTATGTGTTTTGGGTTGTTGTTCTTGGTTTATTTTTTTTTGCTTTTCTTTTTCCATCCATGTCAGCGGAGACACCTCACTCCTTTCAGCCAAGCTGTGGTTCTGCTTGGCTGCCACGGGCCAAGAAGTTTCCCATCACTTTGTTCAACAGCATATTTCAACTTCGCTTTTTTCCCCCCCTCCACATGGACAGAGTATAATCAAGCACTAATGCCTTCCTCCCTCCCCCGAGGACTGCCTCTGAGTAGCCTGTTAAGATTTCATTTGCATGGTTAATTAGTAAATTAAAAGGAGAGCCTGTCCCAATCTTTTCCCAGCAACCCCTGTGCGCTCGCTCTCTTCTCTCTCTTGCTCTTTCTCTCCACACCTCTTTTTTTTCCCTCCCTCTGAGCTCTTCCTCTTCTTCTGACACCACCCACAGCCACAAGTGCCACTTCCCGCTAGAGTCCACTTTCGCTGGCTTTAATGGCTAACCTCCCCTCCACAAGCGCAATCTACGGACGTCTGCGGGACATCGGCAAACGAAAGTCAATGGGAGCTTGCACTGAAATTAGCGCTCTCACAGTCAGGGAGTTGAAGATGAGATGGAAACTGTGTACAGACTCTCATGCCTTACGTTTGTCCGTTTGTGCTTCAGTTTTGCCCCTGCTGCTATCACATGATAGCCGACACACTTGGGAAAATTCCTGGCTAAAAATCTCATGTGTAGAAAAGAATGTGACACAGGAGCTAAAGAGTGTTTTTCCTCAGATACATTTCAGCCCATATGTTTACTTGACATTAGAGTAGCTCTAACGGTAGCGTGCTCTCTTTATTCAGATCATCCGATGACCCAGTAGTGTGCGACTGTTGAAATGACCTTGTGTGTCTGCGTTGGATGCAGGAAGGCTGCTGGTGCACAAAAACTCGCTCTCTCTCTCTTCCTCTCCCTCTGGCTAGCTCTTGTTCTGCTATTCTCCGGCTCTCTTAGCCAAGAAAAGGACATCTGAGCTTGTTGACTCCAGCACTTGTGCTGCCATACTCTGCAGCTCCCTCGACGCCCTTGAGTGCATTAGCTCCCCGTCTCTCACACAACCTGGTGCTGTGGTAAGCCACGGCGTCTCCAGGGTTTTGTAGTTTTTAGTGAGTGATTTAGAACGTGGCCCACGCTGCTTAGTAATGTCAACTCCACACTGCTCTTGGTGCTATTATGGAGGGAGCAGTTCATTTAGCAAGTACATTAACTACTTTGAGTGGAGATTAAACTTCCCTGGAGAGGCTCAGACTAATCACTAATCACTATCTTTAAAATGCACCATTTATGATTAGACTTTCACTATGGCTACCATTAGAGTTAATTGTAGTGCATGAGAGTGGTGGACAGTGGTAGGTGGTGCAGTGAAGAGTGTATGTACAGTACACCTTCAGCACATGTGACTTTTATGACCACACTTGCAACCTGCTAATGCACCGCAGATGTTAACTTTCCATGCATTAAACAGGCTGCTCAATGACGAGAGATAAAATGGATGTTCAGTGGCGAGAGGAAAGTGTAGAAACCAGAAGGGATGCTGAGCTTTTCTGACTAGTCCCATTGCTGGCTGTCACTCTGAGCTGACAAGCCTCCATCAGGGAAAATGACAGGCACGCACACGCACAAACACAAATGCATTCAGCTACACTTATGCATGCTGTACCATTGAATCTCTTATCTCCCAATTACAGCAGATTAGAACCAATGTTATTGTCTTTGATCCTAAGTGTGCGGGGGCTCTGGGGAAACAGTGACATTTTCGTCTGATGCTTGCCGTATGTTAGCACGGCTCTGCTGGGACCAATTAAGTTAATATTTAATGTGTGTCCCACTCTTGATCGGCCCAGCCAAGGCTGGCACAGCAGCAGAGGCGACATAATCAGCGTTTGGTAGCGCCCTCGCTGTGCGCTCGCTTGTTCCAGCTAAACCTGTGGGAGAGCATCACTGAGGTTCTGCCATTCCACAACTGCAGTGAAGCAAGCCTCCAACTCGGAGCAGAGATACACCTAACACCTTTATCTAATTAACTGTAAGGGTGTCTTTCAGGACTGGAATATGGTGCAGCTGCTTTTCTTTATATATATATATTTAGCTGTGATATTCTTCGCAATCTGACAGCTTTTGAAAGTCTGTATGTTTTTTCCACTAAGCATAATCCAAATTTGAATAGCGGAACATTAATGAAAAATCTGTGTTTATTGATAAGTAAATGTGCTTCCTTTACACCCACATGTCTGTGTTTGTGAGGCCAGTGTTTTTTTGTACAGTTAAAAAAAACATTTAAAAAATGATTTATAAACCACCCACTCCCTGTCAGATTTTTTTTTTTTTTTTTACTGAGGTTGAAGCACAGATTTATTTATTTTTTCCGTATTAACCAGCACATTGTAAAAGAAACCATAATAAATACTGATGCAGTAGTGTTTCTAATAAATATCTGGATTGGATTTTTTTGTTTATTTGCTTGCTTTGGCAGTACTTGTCAGATTGAGCCACCATTTCAATCCACTCTGACTACTTGACAGATTTAAATGACATTTTATACAGCTAGGCATGATGCTCAGGTAGATTGTACGATAGCACCGTAATGTGATCACAATTCAAATAATTTGTCCAATAATTTAAACTTAATATCCTCAGTGGCTTTGATTTTTTGTTTTTGTGCACTCTATGTTTAATATACGTATTTTCTTTTGTGCCTGAAATGAACAAATAAATGAATGAATGAAAAAAAAAATGAATGAAATAATACTAATTAGCAAGTGATAGCATTAGCATTGCCAGTGACCGTTGTTAGCATGCTAATGGTGAAACATTGTGAAACGCAGCCTCATAGAGTATATAGTAAAGGTTTCTTGTTTAATTATTGTTGTAGCAGAAATAGTACAATTTTGTACTGTGTTCGACTTTTGAAAGAGCTCTTTATGTGCTCCCACTGACATGCTTATCGGTTTTAGCTAACATTGCTAACGAGCGCAGTGTTGCCAACTCCTCAGTAAGGAAAATCGCTATTGGCTGTCCTAAAAGTCGCTAGAAGTCGCTGAATGACGTCATCACCTAATTTGCATAATTGGTCATGCTAATATAATTGTAACCTATGTTGTTGGAGAGAGAAATAACATCGTGGAAGAGAAGAGTGAGTAAAAAACGTCCTAAATACATTTAGAGTTTATTTAGAACTACAAATTAAATTTCTTTTAGCAATTGTTTTTTTAATGTCACAATTCCAACCCTGCTCCTTTACCCGGGCTTGGACCGGCAAAAGTGACCCGAAATAGGCACTCTGGTGGAGTTACTTTGTGTGTGTGTGTGTGTGTGTTTATAAGTAGTTTTAAACCTTGTGATCCACAAAACAGCATAAGAGTAAAAGAAGAACTGACTGCGTTACAGCACCCGCTGCTTGTTGAGAGTAAAAGCGATACGCGCTTTCACGTCTTTTTTTAGAGACTTTTTTTCGAAAAAAAGTCGCTAGGGGTTCTGAAAACTCGCTAAATATAGCGACAAAGTCGCTAAGTTGGCAACACTGAACGAGCGCTAAGTGTAAGTATGCGTGTGTCCCAATTCCTTCAAAGACCACAAAGGCTGGAGCAGCTGTTAATTGGGACAGTCCTGCCTACGACATGCTGCTTAGGTTGTCTATGTTAGCATGCCAATAGACAGTATAAAAAATGGACCCAGGTACCTTGATAATCACCCATTAGTTTCTGAAATCCCGTGATGTGATAAGATGGGGTGGGACTGACTGTGAGACTGCTTATTAGTTGATTAACAATAACCAATGATTAAATACAAAGTGGTGTATCTATGCATAGAGTGAAAAAATGTAAATGAAGAAGAAAATCTCTTCCCTCTGCAATAAACCACAGGGTAAGTAATGGAGGATTCATGGTCACTTCATACAGCCCTAACTGTATGCTTTATCAAATAGGAAAGTTTTAATTTAAGCCTAATCTTAAAAGTAGAGAGGGTATGCCACCTGCGGTTAAACTGACCATCTTCCACATGAAAAACTGGGACCTACCCTATATCTACACAAAAAAGGTCACCACCTGGATTTAAGCAAATAGGCAACAGCTCTCCATTGCACTCAAGATTTAGCAAGATGACAGTGCCAGGATTTATCGGACAGAAATCTTGAGAGCGTTGTTCAGGGAGCATGAGACATCATTTTCACACATGGATTGGCCACCACAGAGTCCAGACCTTAACCCCATTGAGAATCTTTGGCGTGGGCTAGAGAAGACTTTACGCAACAGTCTGACTCTCCCAGCATTAATACAAGATCTTGGCACAAGAGTAATGCATCTCTAGACAGAAATAAATGTTGTAAATAACTCATCAGGTCTAAACATGATCCAGGGAAATATTAGTGGGACTTGTTTTTTCTAGCAGAGCAGTGTATATGATTATAATCTAGTGCAAGGTTCTCATCAGAGATGATTTTGGTGTACTTGTACACTTTCCCTATTAAAAATACTTAGTAGCTAAAATAAATTTGTGATAAACTAAACACGTTGTGTAATATTACACTGAAATACAAGATGGATTTAAGAGATTTAAAATAACTTCAGTATCTTATGGTAGGGTAAGTTGGCTGGCTCAATTTAACTCCTGGCATGATGCTTACTTTTTCCCATAACCGCTATCAATTCAGACTGATATTGAGCTTAACAGTTTGCATTGTTTCATAGCAATTGCCTGTTATAATAGGCCTATGCTGCTAGGCAATTCACATGATGCACTAAGCATCTCTTCTTCTCTTATCTCTTTTCACACTCTGTGTTTATACACCACTTTAATCATTAGTAATTATTAATCTCTGGCTCTCGTCCACAGCGTGTCTTTCGTCCTGTCACCCCTAACTGTTTACAGAAGATGACTTCCCCTTCCATGAGCCTGGTTCTGCTGGAGGTTTATTCCTGTTAAAAGGGAGTTTTTACTTCCCACTAGTGCTGGGCGATATGGAAAAAATATTTATCACGATATGAATTATTTTATATCACGATAACGATATATATCACGATATACCACCTGACCTGTGGTCATCTGGAAAGTATGCAGTCTTTAAACAGCGAGTGGAGAGGGTGCAGTCTTTGTTTTGAGTTACCGTAAAGCATGTCGCAAATCCGGGTGCACGTAAAGCAGTACCATGTTGCAAAACCACAAGACAGAGTTTCTTTGCGAAAAATATCATTTTTTTATACTTTATTTTCTCTTGCATAAAGTTCAGAGTATGTATAGTGAGAAGACAACACTAATATATTTGCCACAGGCTATTTAACCCTTTAAGACCTACCATAGAACCAAGTCCGCCAGAGCTTATCTTTACATTTTACATGCTGTAGTGCCATTTGTGGGAGCATTTCAAGTTGCTATACATCAATACAACCGTTATAGCCCAAATTTTAATAATATGTATGCATTAAGTCCATATTAACTACATAAATTGCAAAAAAGTGCAATAAACTACAAAAAAATTGAAAATCTTTTTTTTTTACATATATTTCTAGTTAGAGAAATTTAAGAGGCTTATCCCTCAAAACTGTAAATACAAAAAAGTTGCACAAAATAGTTTCCAACCACGAGAAATTTATTTTGAGTGTGTTCATAGTTTTATGTTTGAGATACACTAATTTTTATATACTACAGGAAAAATGAAAATAAATAAATGCAAATTTGCAAAAACACAGCATGTGCATCAAAATAAACTATTTACAACAGTGTAATTTGACTTCTAAGCATCCCAGAAATGATACAGAAAAGCATAAAGTCAAACATGACTTTTAAAAACACCAACATAGGCTTTGAAGCTTAAAAAACTACATTTTCCGCGAAAATGACGTCACTTTCGGTTTCGGACAGGTAATGGCGGACATGCGATAGTTGCGCTGACTTATATTCCAACCTAGGAAGCTATGAACAGCTGATCGGATCGGCAAAGCCTGTTTCTGGAATATTATGTTTTTGTTGCTGCAAGTCTGGAATATTATGTTTTTGTTGCTGGAAGTGCTTTTTATGCAATTTTTGCAAAGCTATATGTGGAAGAAAACCGTGACCTAGGGCAAGCTAATGGAATAAGATGTAAGTACAACTCCTACGGCTTCATATGCAAAAAAAACATTATTGCGCTACCTTACGTGGTTCCAGTTCTACAGGGATTTAAAAAAAGTTAGGGAAAACGGAGTGTGCCTGCTCCGACCGGTTGTAAAGGGTTAATGATATATTTTATCTAATAATTTGTAAAATTCGGGTTAGAAACGATAGAAGACAAATGGCACGATAGACACTTTTCTATCGTCCACACGATATATATCGTCATATCGCCCAGCACTACTTCCCACTGTCACCAAGTGCTTGCTCATAGGGGGGTCATCTGACTATTGGGGTTTTCTCTTAACCTTACAATATAAAGTGCCTTGAGGCAACTGTTGTTGGCACCGTGCAAATACAATTGAAGTAAATAGTTGACAGATCACCAACATAAAAGATCGTCTTAAAAAACAAAGCATCATAAATACTTTTAGACTCGGATAAATTTGCTTAGATGTAGCAGCCATTGCAACTGGTGCCAAAAGAAATGGCTGCATGGCAATAAAAGGGCACGGTTGCCAAGACCCAAGGGGTGGCTTATCTTGTGTGTCACGTGTGTATACAGGTGTTTGTCTAATTAATCATTGTTGTACCTTTATGTGGCATTTAGAGTCATAAAATTCCAAGTCTTGATCTAGGAATTAAATGCTGAGGTAAAAGAGAACTCTTTGTACTCCTGGTGTTTTATTTCCAACTGCAGATTTACTCCCTCATCAGTAACACCTTACGAGTCCAATGCATTTAGCTTTTCTGTCTCCCTGTTGTAGAAATGTATGTTCCAGGATTTAAATGGGTGTTTAATTGATGTCTTGCTGGTTAAATAGTGGCCCCTGGATTCTTTTTGTACAGTTTGACCTCGAGCAATGATTCTTATTTGCGTTAAAAAGGGCTCATAAACTGTTTATGTGCTCCCACTATGACGTTTCCTTGCTAGCTGCTGAGCAGCGAGCCATGTTTGAGCGGAAACTTTTTAGCTTTTATGTAACAGAGAAGAGAAAAGCAGCATGTACGGAGTGAAATACAAACTGTTTTTTTTTTTCTGATCCCTCCATTACAAAAGTTACTGGCAACAAATTCTAGAAGAAAAACAGAAGAGCATAGCCCAGTAATTGCTGGCATTAAGTTAAACAAGACAGTCAGCTTTATCACTGAGCCCAGCTGAGAAATTGTTTCCATATTATATTTCTGTGTTCCTGTGTGCTGTTTTCTCCCGTCCTGCTCTGTGATTTATCAAGCAGAATGTGCATCTTTTCCCTTGCAAACACAGTCCCCATTTATAACTGAGCAGACAAGTCCCTTCTATTTGTAGTTATTAATCAGAGTTGACTGTAGCGGGCATGGCCACTGGAGCTCAGACCGATAGACTCTCAGTCAGAGAGGAAAAGCCTGTCACATCCTGCTGACAAATACACAGATTTATGGAGCCCACATAGCCAGGCTACTCTCTATAAACAAATGCATTTGCCTGAAAAGAGCAGCTCTGAAAATGGATCTTCACTATGAATGCACATTTTTAAACACGACGACACCGCGTCGCCAAGAGTGAGGGGCTGAGGACGAGTTTATGAGGATATTACCGCCCGTGTGCATGTATAGCTCCATGTTTTGGATGACATGTAGCTTGACTAATTAACTGATCAAAGGCTACTCATAATCTCCATTAGAGCTGGTTGTGTTAATCAGTTTGCTACACACAAAGCCGGCACAACACAAGGCCACAAGAAACAGCTTGGCCTTGCTGTGAGGGGAAAGTCTGCAGCTTTGTGCCAGTCCAGTTCTTAATATATACGCCTCTGCTAATACTTTGATTTGTTTCGTTTGTGTTTCCACCCGGCATCCAAGGCTGGCTGTTCTTTTCTGTCGCAGGAGAGCGTTCGGTGCAGCCACTAACCTCTTTCTGTCATCACCAGCCCGGAGAGATTAGCTGTATGAGTGTCTCTTGTTTCCTGGTGGAGCCCGGCCCCCAGTCCATTACAGTCCCAGCTCTGGTCCATGCCGAGGGGATGGGTGGAGAGTGGGGTGGGGGGGACATGAGTGAGGGTATAAAGGGGGTTGAAGTCATAGAAAACTGTGGCCATGATTGCAGTAATCCTGTTATCTCTCTTGCTAAAGCTGGCCACTCTAGTGACCTGGAGACACAAATGTTAAGCTGCCTCTGTCTCTCTCCTCTCCTGCTCCTGCTCTTTTCACTCCTCCCTGCTC
Organism: Pelmatolapia mariae; assembly: GCF_036321145.2. Classification (NCBI taxonomy): domain Eukaryota; kingdom Metazoa; phylum Chordata; class Actinopteri; order Cichliformes; family Cichlidae; genus Pelmatolapia; species Pelmatolapia mariae. Next base: position 4,854,066 of record NC_086228.1, on the reverse strand, counting down.
TATCTCACTCTCTTTAGCCAGCCTCATTGAATGTCAGGGGGTGGTCTTGGCTTTGCCTGACTCTAAATTCACAGTCTTCACACACACCCCAGGCTATCTCGAATTCCGTCAGAACAAAAGGGGTTTTTCTCCTGCGGTACTTGAACTTCTCGCCCATCTCATGCATCTTAATGCTCCCATAGCTGTACAGGTTCAGGGCGCCTTAGGAGAAAACAGCTCTTATTATTTTCCCCTGAATTGGGGGAAACAAAACTGAGCTGGTGCAATCATGATTAATATGTGATTTGATAAACTAATTCCAAACCTTGCATTGTTTTCCTCCCAGAAAGAGTAAATAATACGGTCAAATTTAGCTTCTCATCTATTAGCTCGCTCACACTGTCATTTGTTAACAGGATAATGGGGCGTAAAGAGGGCCATTATTCTCTCAGTCCAGAACATATGCTGAAATCCTGCAGAAAAAAGCCACTCTGCAATACACACAGTCACAGCCACTCGGACGCACACAAACAACATGCGGGCGAGACGGTGTCATTTTGAAAGCGAGGACATGAGCACACTTTAAAGGAGCAAATGCATCATCCTGTGTTGTTCAACCCCCCCCCCTCAGTGTCCCTGTCAGGTAGCAAGAGAATCATGTCCCAGACCCTGTTTTGATTGTAATCCCGGTGTGCCGGCCTTGAACCTGACGTGCTGCTAGGCAGCTCGAGTTAGTATTCATTCTAGTCGCCACATTTGATAATAGGATAATTGGCATTCTGCACTCGTTCTGCTGCTAGCGGGGCTATAGATCTGTTCTATAGGTCAAAACCTGATCAAAGTCCAACACCCAATTTGCAATGCTAATCGCCGCCCAACAAATAATTGTGCTTAAGAACTGTTTAAATGAACCTCTCTGGAAGCCCACATAATGTGGCTTTTGTATCTGTAAGAGACATAATAGCAGAGGGCTTTTCTGTGGAGAACGCGCTGCCCTCTGTTATTAACTCATTAGACCTCGACGCTTTGATTCAGCGCCATTGTCTGACCTTCCCTCTCTGAGTAAGTGGACTGGGTAACATCACAAGACTCTTGTCTGGCAGAGCGTGGAGAAGTATATTCCAGCTAGATGCATACATTCAGATCATTTTAGATTTTTTTTTACGGTTTAAAAAGAAAAAAAAGGTAAACCAATGCAAATTCAGGAATCAATCTAGATAATCAGAAGGGGCATAATAATCACGTTAACAAGAAGATAAGCACAAAGCAAACATGGAAATTAACAATGCGACGAACAAACAGTGAAATTCAATTGTCGGCCTGAACCAAAAATTGCTCATTCGTCAAAGGGGAGAGCACATCAAATAACGCAGGTAGAGATTCCAAATGGATAATTAACAGCTTTCTTTCCATTATAATTGGAATCAGTCTAGCCTGTTCCTGGGAAAGAGGGCAGAAAATTGAATCAGTGTTGTGCAGATAGAAATTACCACCATTCTCCACCTTAATTGGATGTCTTTGCTGAAATCATACCATGGGCAACCATGCTGGCATGCAGCGTTCAACATATGGCAGCCATCTATACGCACTTCTCCCTCTCGGAGCTGTTGTCTTTGAGGTACGACTCCGAGGCACGCCCGGGCTGACTGTTTTCCTTCTGCTGCCATCTTGTTTCCCCTCCTCAGACAGATTAAAAGAACATGTCTTATTTTGGAGGTCTTTTCACACCACTAATTTCAGAGGCCTGTTTTCTCTGTTGTAGTATGCTCCTGTGATTGGAGTATGAGGCAGCACATGTGAATGGCAACCAAAGCGCTGGATTTCTGAGGACATGTTCAGCACAAAGCATCCAGCTCAAAGCGAATTGATAAATCAGAGGCAAATGTGCCGGATATTATCATCCCATTCCAGATGGTCATTTGGATGGCAACAAATGGTCCACTGAGCAAGTCCCACAGAGATTAAAATATTAAGCATGCATTTACAAATCTCTACTGGCACAAAAACAAAAATGAAATTAAGGAGATTCGCCATGCGAGAACAATGAGCAGTTGACTAATGGCTCGTTCACTTACTTCATCACAGCCCAGGTAGCCAGTAGGCTGGGAATGGCTGCAGTTCCTGCATGCTAATGCAGATGCAGAAAGCCCGGCATATACAAACCGAGGCAGAGGATCAACCTTGCGATGACATTAAAGCACTGTGGAGACGAGTCGGTCCAGTCCTTTGTGGCCGCACGCAGAGACACTATCTTCTTTTCCTCAGATGTACTGTACCCCTGCCTCATGCTCATGCTGTGTGTGTGTGTGTGTGTGTGTGCGCACAAACAGGCCTTTGTGTGTGTCTCTCTCTGTTTGAGTTAAATCTATTCAGTGTCTCCACCATGTCTTTGTGTATTTCTTTGGATGTGCGCTGATACATTTTCGTTCCAAAGCGGTACCGTTTTGTGTGCGTGAGTGATGCACCAGACAAAGTGTAAACAGGAAACAGTTATGGATTGTTTTTACACGTTTTCACTTACCTCTGCGAGTGTGTTGGTAAATGTACCCCCCCTCATCCCCGAGCCCTGACACCTCTTCTCGCCTCTTTCTCTTTGATCAGGAGGTGATGCAGATGGAGCGGCAGCTCGGGGGTCGGCTGATTGACGAGCCTCACGTCCTGCTTTTCAAAGACAGCTACCACAACCTGCGCCTGTCCATCCATGACATGCCCCAGGCGCACTGGAGGAGCAAGCTGCTTGCCGGCTACCAGGTGCGTTGGGCTGCCCTTGGGGGGCTGCAGGGGCAGGGAGTCGCTCTGGATCAGTGCGGGAGCAAGGAGATTTAATACAAGTGCCTGGCCGAATCTGTCAAATTTGTGTACTGGCAGTAATAAGGCCGTCGAATGTGTTTGTTTATGAGCTCAATTTAAAATCTATGCCGTCTGTTAGTTTAAATTAGCCATCCAGAAAAGTCAAAAATGAATTGAACACATGTTAACAAAAGTTAAAAAGTTACTGACTATTCAGAAGCTATTTGGGAGAAACTTTTTTTCTTTTAATTGTTAATGAGGCTTCGTGGTCTCCTAATGTCTCTGGAAAGTTGTTTTTCATTTGAGTTGGGCCAGACTTTTTAATTAAGCATGTTTTGGTTTGGCTTCAGTTGATCACTTTAAAGATTCACACAAAGCAGTGTTTCTAAGTCTGTTACTGCAGGACTCTGCTGTCCAATAACCTTTTCTGTTCTTGGCACACTTTGGAACTTAGTCATTTGTCAGAGTAGAGGGAACCTTTTTTTTTTTTTTGGGTGTGTGCACCCCTGTGCCTAGACCGCGAGTGTGCACGTAGTGTATACATGTGCATAGAGGAGCTGAATTGCGTGCACTAACTCAGGGCTGCAAGCTGATTGATTATACTAGCTGTCGCTCTCTCAAAGGGGGCTCGTATGAAATATAGAGCAGTATGTAAATATCTCGAACTTTGCAACCTGAATTTTGGATCGGCTCCACCTTACTGCACTCCCCGCACCTGCGCGTGGCCAGTTACACTGCAGCCTGACGTATGCACACACAAGGGATGTTCCAGGACTAGAAAATGTTCTGGCTGTAACTATGTGAGCATTGAGTACCGGGTCCCCAATGAGAGCATGCAGACTGTGCCAAGCAAGCAAGGCGGCAACAATGCACCCAGAACAGAGGCTTATTCCTCTGGACTGTGCCTGTTCATTTGGAAGTGTTATTCCCCTCTCAGCAGTGCAGTCAAAAAGGCCTTTAGTCTCCCTGGGGCCCATGAAGACTTCTGTGCGTTTCACTCGGCTGCTCTGTTGCCAGTCTGCCTGGGTAACAGTGCCCCCATTTGGTTAGTAGGATGTGCTGCAGGCCACACTTCTTTTCGACCGAGAATCCTGGTAGCCGTTGAACTCGGGGTAAAGCGAGGAGTTAGTGTGCACTTTTTTTTCCTCTTTCTCCAGCATTACAACTGTGCTTCTCTTGGGTTATGCAAACAAGTCATGAATATGCAGCAGACGAGAGAGAGGGGTAGAAATTGCAGCCTCAAATGCATTCTCCCAAAGACTCCCTGGTATCCGTTTTCTAGGCAGAAGCTGAAACCTATACAGCAGCAATACTCAGAGCTATTGAGTATGCTTATGCATTCGCCGCGTGATGTGCTTTAGCTTTAAAGTAGTGGTGTGATATTTCAGCGTTTACACTAACGCCACCATTTGTATATCTGCCTGAAAGTTAGTACAAAGCTAAAGCAAGTTAATGAAAATAGATGAAAAGGGGAAAAAAAGAAATGCTTCCATTGCCAGCGTGACAGATTGCGTGTGTAATCTATTAAAATCCAAAGTTTGATTTCTTCTGTTATCAGCAGAGTCGGGCTGGTAGCTCTTAACTCCTATTAAAGATTCTATTTGTCAGTAACAGCACATTTATTCCCTTTAACTTAATTGAACGTTGTCATTCCGCTGCCTCAGATATACTTAGCCATAATGATGACAGCTTATGTCAGTGTAATTAATGATAATCTCAGTGTATTCTAGGCAGGCGGTCGTGTTATGGCGCGTTTCAGACATGCAGTTCTGACTGTGCTGCTTTTTTTCCTCCTTCTTCTACTGCAGGAGATACCGTTCTACCACATCTGGAACGGTTCCCAGCGGTACCTGCACTGCACGTTCACTCTGGAGCGGCTCAGCCTCAGCACCTGCGAGCTCACCTGCCAGCTGTGTGTGTGGCAGGTGGAGGGGGAGGGACAGAGCTTTAGCCTGGACTTTAACATTGCCAAGGTAACGTTCGTTCTGCTCACTTAAAAGCTGCGGTTGATTATGCCGCGGCTACTATTTAGCATTTTGGTTATTCGTAAAGGAGATGATTTTTCTGCTGAGCTCAGAAAGCCTGTGTGGCTTCCCTCCCCCTTTCCAGGACACTCGAGCGTTGGACTCTGAGTTTCTGTTAATGGACAGTAACGCCACAGCTCTGGCGGGACCCAGCGCCTTTCAGATCCCGTACCTCATCAGGCAGAAGATCTGCAGCAGCCTGGACGCCCCCTGTCCCAACGGAGCCGACTGGAGAATGCTAGCACAAAGACTTAAACTCGAGAGGTAAAGATCAGCTTTACAATAACGCCTTATCTGATTGCTGATCTGATTGTTGTCAGAGCATGTCGGAGCTGGCGGCTTAGCTTTGAAAGCTCTGAAGAAATTCTGAAGAGCCTTATTTATCCAAACCTCTTGAGAAGTGAGGTTTCACAGCAGAGTTATGCACAATATGTGAATACAGCTCACTCAAAATAATGATTGTAAAGAGGTATACTAATACAGATGTTGGCAGAAAAACAGTGAAATTTCAGTAATCAAGCACAATCGGTGTGGAGTGATTCACCTCAGCGGAGTGTTTTTCCTAAAGTTCAGGTAAACAGAGTAATGCTTTAGCAAGCTAATCCTCTTTTGACACAGCTAGTATTATAGGATTAATGTGGACTTGATGGATACAGCTATCATTTCTGCAAGAAAACATGACCCCCTTCTTCATTTCTCCCTCAGAAACAGGTAAGAAGCTTAAAGTCTGCAGCTAAACTTCTACCTGCTACATTCTGCTTAACAGCTGTAATTGGAAATGCAGCGAGCTAGCTGCCCATCAGCGGCAGGGAGGGGGGGAAAAAAAAAAAAAAGTTGGAATAGGTTTGGATCTGTGCCGACCACTTCGTTCTCACAGCTACTGTACTCTATCACCAGAGCACCTGTAACAAGAGCGTAGTTGGGCATTGATCCCTTATCCTCCAAATTAATTTCTACTTGGTAATGAAATCAAATAGGTACACTTAATTTGTCCAATCAACTTTTATTTACCCCAATTAATCACAAATTGAATTGATGCACTACAGGTTTAATTAGCAATGTTTTGCTCAACATAATCAATTCTCATTTAGACCTCAGGAAGAAACAACTGCTCCGTTGTTTGATCTGTCCTTAACAACGCGTTTTCCTCAAAAGGCTGCAGCTCCTTGGCATTCTGTCATGCTGCATTTCTGTGTTTGTTTCTGCGCGTGTAAAGTGTTCAGACCGAGCGGAACGGGACCAATCAATAAAACTTAAAATGCCAAGAACCTTTTATTTGATCTTTCTCTCCCAAGACGGTGCGAGCGGCTGCGTCTGAGCCATACAAGATAAGCTCTTGTTTCACGCGGCGAGGTGAATAAGCAGGGTTGACACATTTCTTTATTTTTTTTAAACTTTAATAATGACACAGAGGTTCATTCCCAAAAGATTTTTTTTTTGACCAACGCTCCTCTTTGTCGCGTTGTCCTGATGCAGAGCCAGAGCCGTTCACGTTCTATAAAATCCAATTGACTTAAAATAGCACGGTGACGATGTGTTCCCGGTGCTTGTGTCCTACCGCTGCAGTCACGTGTTTATAACCTCCACATAATGCTTCACCAGGCAAACAGAAAGACGGGAAGTCTGACTCCGTCTGACCTTTCTCAAGGTGAAAAAGGCTCGGTGGCATTTTCCTGTCTCCCCTTTCCCCCCCTCACCAAAACACCCACACGGCACGGTGATTCTTAGTGCTTTACATCATTCTCCTTTTTAATGTCATGTGGGTTCTACATAAGAGTTAAAGCCCCGGACATTTGGAAAAACAGAGAAATGCCATTTAATCAAACAAGCATCTTCGGCTACCGCAGGGATAAGGTCCCACTCAACATCAAATATCCAGCTGACTCGGGCCACTGCTTTGTTGTCATTGATTGGGTTTGATCGTAAAGGTTCTGCTCCCAAAATAGAAAAGGTCACTTCCGACTTAACTGTGAAAGTCCATATAGGATTTACTATATGGGATTTTGGGGCCAATTTCAACATCAAATAAAGAGGGAATGAGGGTTGTGGAGTTAAGCTTCAAATGAGAATTGTTAGAGAGTCTGTACGTGACGGCAGTTTCGAGAGCTCCGACTGTGTTCTTGTAGCTTTTATCATTTTTTTACTTAGTGCGCCGACACTAGATATCAGGATGTAGCAATATAACCCACAATAAAACCTGACATTGACAGAGTTACAAGAAGAGGCAGCACAATAAAATACCTGGTGAAAGGTTTTCCTGACACTCTTTAGGTGGAGAGAAAATGAGAGGCTCTGCTTTCTGATGTGTGCGCGTCGCTTGATTTAATTAATTTTCTGTGTTCTCTGCTCTCTCTCACCCTGCAGACACATGAGTTTCTTTGCATCCAAAGCAAGCCCAACCTCTGTGATCCTGGACCTATGGGAGGCGCAACATTTCCACAGCGGCAACATCAACCAGCTGGCCACGGTCATGGCCGACATCGGCAAACAGGAAGCCATGATATTCCTGGTCTCCGATGGCGAGTGCTAACCTAGAAAAGAGGGACAGACTGGTGCCGAGGAAAAGTACACAACGTGATACACTAAAACACATTGTTACACACATAAAAAACAATAACTGCAGCGGGAATCGAAGAACAGAGCTGTCCCAGCGTTCCTTTTCTTCACTTTAGAAGATAAGAAAGTGTTTATGTAGGATTGAGTCCCTATTTCCCATCAAACACAGTAAAAATCTTTAAATGACAGACCAAATGAGGAACAAGGGGGTAGAGTTTGGGTGTGTGTGTGTGTTTGGGGAAAACGTATTCACAGACTCAGTAGAGAAAATACCTTTTATTTCCCATCAAAGACCCAAGTTGAATTAGTCCATACCCTAGTTCTGCTGCAAAGGTAACATCAAATTAACTCTTTTAAACAGGCCGCGTACGGCTTAACAAGGAGCAATATGCAAATGTAACGCTATTAGCAATGGCCAATATTGCAAATTCAGTCGTTAATTTTTGAACTTAGATTCAAAAACCGTGTGTTTTTAAACAGTCAGTAAAAAGAAAGGTGGCAAAAAAGGGTGCAGGTCATTTCAGGTTAAAGAGAACCAGCAACATATGCAATTGGCAGGTTCGTCACATGACATCAACTCAGAAGATTAGCCCACTTTTTTTTTTCTTTAGCTTTTTTTAATTTATTTTAAAGCAACCTAGTGAGACTGTGTGCGTGTGTGTGTGAGTCACATAATCTGTTTAACACACAGACGGCTTGTAGCGCATTCTGGACTTGCTGGTTTAAAAACAGATTGTGTGTCTGAGCCCCCCAAAAACCCATCTCATGTAGTTCGTGTGTGCGTTTGTGTGTGTTGTAGTCCAGCCGGTATCATTACTGTGAATCTAACATCTTGACATCTTGATTCAGTGAGACGCTTTGCAGCTTTTCCTGCTTTTAAATCGATATATGTGAGGTTTGGGTTCTCTGGATCCTTTTTTTTTTTTTTTTTTTTTTTTGAAGTGAGTAATATCTTGACTTAAAGTCATATTTTAAAGGAAATTTCTATTTAAAGCCTTCTGATTTTGATCCATAAGGTTTCCACATTTTATATTACTCCAATCGTTCATCGTGGCGTTTCTCTGTTTTAAATTCCACAGCTTAATGAAGGAGCCATAGGGCCGAGAGGCACGCCGACTGCACGTGTGCGAACGCTGAATGTCGTCAAAGCTCATTTCTAAAATGACATTTTCCTCTTGATTACATTGATTTTTGTAGTCTAAAAACATGGCCCGAAGGGTTATTATTCCATATGAATTATGTAGAGCACTTTCCCTCAGAAAAATCTGACAACAAATTCTTCAAAATCATCACAAGATTACTCATGTTGAAAGGGTAATTGTGCAGCTTTGTTTGTATTATTCATAAAGCAATGTTGGTGGGAATTCTGCATTTGCTGTGTGGCAAACAGTATTTCCACATCAGAGAGAAGCCCGTCTCTCAGATAAAGTAAAGAGCAGCTTTTTCATAATGTCACCCCCTCTGCTCACAAATAGATGCTTTGAAAGGATTTTTTTTTGGCTATCTGTATCCAGACAGCAACAATTATCCAATAGATTCATGCAAAAATCCATAAACTGCAGCGGCGCATTTGCATTCTGTTGTATTTCACTAACAGTATTTTTCTTTTCCTCGTAACGAATCTGTCAAACAAACACAAAAATTTCTCGTTTAGCAATTTTCCTTCGGCGAGGTGTGAGCAGTCCCAAACTAGCCATAGGTTCTCTCTGTGTCTGCCTCAGGGTTGCATGTGAAGTTGTCTGTTCAAAGCTATAATGAAAACCCCGCCCCTTTTCATTCAAACAGCGAGGACGGCCCAATCCTGCGGGCTCGAATGGTTTTTAACCTTTAAGATGAAATGATTGTCAGATTTTTTGGAATGTACATTAGTTTCCTTGTAGCAGGCAGAAAGCTTGACTTTCTTTTTATACCGTCACCCATCGCCTTGCTCGTTTAACCCATCCCGTTAAACCACATCTCCCCTCAGAGTCCAGTTACCAGTTTATATAAAGATGCCGTGAAAATGATCAGAAACTCAAAATCTTTTCACGTTGAATCAGATCGCCGTGCATAATTTGTAAATACTTTTCTATACCAGCCGTGTGCTGTCACTTTGCATACTGTATATCAGCAGAATTGTTAACCAAAGTTTTCTGAATATCATTTCGAGGGCCACCGCATCCTCACGCCGTGTCCACGAATCCACTGTTTTCTAGAGTAGCTGTCTCTTTCATTGTCTTTCCTTTTCCCCTCTCTTTTTAAGGCATCTCAATGCTGTTTGTTTACGCAGTACTCTGTGTCACCTTATCACTTTGTAAACAAATGTAAATTATATTTTAATATGAAGCCAAAAAAGACACTTAACTGGCGCAGCATTTGTCAAGTCTAAAACCGTGACGTGTTTGCCTATATACTGTTGTTTGGCGATCTAGCAGACTATTTGCAGTGTTAAGGGTTTCGAGACCGTTTCACAGGAAAGCTTTCTGTCGACGTTTTGTTCGTCCTTAACTCTGCGCACCTGATGATTTCTGTAACTTTAAGCATTTAAAAATCCAAGGTGGAAACTGTCACTTGTGCTTAACGAGTCACCGCGTCGGTGGGCGGGCTGCGTGGCTAATTGGAGAGTGAGGGCGTCGGTTCTCGGACGCTGACGAGCCGGCGTCGGCGCGGCACGTTTAGATGAGCCACGGCAGCTGTACAGTCAGAGCGCGTGTGTGTTTTTTCACCCCCCTCCCTCCGTCATCGTCTTGGATATGTTGCCTAAGCATATTTCAGTAATGTAATTCACCAGCCGCCAGGATGTTGAGCATCTTATCTTCACATCTAGCTCATCCGACAAATCTAACAATTCTGCTATGACTCAGTGTGTGTGTGTGTGTGCGATGAATACAGTTTGAGAGAAAACCCAGGCCTGATAATTCTGTGTAAGTATGTGTCAGTAACATACAAGCTTTGTTCAAGGGTTTATACTGTCAGTTCACCCCTGTGTTATGGGGAGAAATGTAACATCTCAGCACTGTACTTTTTGTGTCACTCATTACTATTCAGTGTCAAGGATGTATTTGAGTGTGTGTGTGAGAGAGAGAGAGACTGGGTGCGTGCATACCTCCCCGTCACTCTTACTAAACTGTTTTCTTTTTGAAGTAAGAACAATAGACTTCTGTACTTGTGAATGGGTTTTTTTCTCTTTAGTTCCTTGATTCAATGTTCCTTGCCTTTCTGCAAGTCAAAAATGCTGTATTTATTACATGCCACAGCGCTTATGCAATTGTATAATCCTCCTTTATGTTCCTTTGTTTTTAACCTTTTTTTTTTGTGTTCCCTATCGTTAATGTAAATTGTTGTCGAAACTTTTGTGGCGATGGAAAAACTTCTGCTAAGGGAGATTTTCTGTACTTTTTTGGACAATGATATGGATTTGTGGGTAGAATTTTGGAAATTCGTTTCTAAGTGCTTTCAAGTATTTACTTGGCCTTATGTATATATATCTATCTATGACATTTCAGAAAGGTATGTATAGTAATTCAATCCGAAAATTGTTGTAAATAAATTATATATTGTTAAATCAAGGCCTGGATCTTTTACTTGAAAAGCTGTCTCTAGTTTGAGAGTTGGATATTTTATGAAATGCGTCTGTTGTTCTTTTGCCATGGGATTAAATGCAAAGCTTTTTGGCTGATGAACCTGGAGCCTTTCCTGCTACGGTGAGGGGATCCAGTGGCTCTGCTGTGCTGTGTAGGAAATTTTGCTGTCACGGTTTTGATCATCTTGTCCCCTGAGATGGAAATGTCAATGTCAATCACTACTGAGTCATAATTCTTACCTTATGATGAAACATTGCTGTCCTGACGGTCTCTTCCAGGATGACTGTGCTCCCACTCATAGCACACAAGGGCTCACTGAATAGTATGACTCATTGAGTACGACCTTCGTAACGTGACTGAGCACCTTTGGGGGAAAGATATGGGACTCTGCTCTCCACCAACATGATCAAAACAGGAAATGAGGAAACACACTCACGTCCACTTATTAGGTACACTTCCTATTATTGCGTTGGCCGTCCTGCCTTGAGTAAGCAAGGTCAACACACATCGTTGCTGCACATTCGTCAGCTGTACATTCATGATGTGAATCTCTCGTTCCACCACATCACAAAGGTGCTCTGCTGGAAGGGCGTTTGAGTACAGCTAATCAGTTTAAGATGATCTGAGCTTTGTGACATGGGCTGTCACCCATATCACATTCAATGTCACTTAAATCACCTTTCTTCCCCATTCTGATGCTCAGAGGTTTGAACTTCCGCAGGTCACCTTTACCATGTCTGCATACCTACGCGTACATCACCTTTTTTTAAACCTACACCGGAGCCTGTCATCAGAGGAAAGGGCAGGTCGCCAGTCTATTGCATAGCTAACACAGATGACTATTCACATCTAAGGTCAAATAAGCTAACAAGCATGGCTTTGGACTGTGGAAGGAAACTGGAGTAGCTGGAGAAAACCCTCTTGTTGTGAGATGGTGCTGATTTTACTAGATTTGAGAAATACCCTCCTTATAGCTCATAACACTGTAAGTTATAAGTAAAATGAAATGAGCAAACTAGCAAACTGAACCAGGACAAAAAACTCCAAACAAAATAACTAGAAAACAGAACTATAATGACTCTGTTGAAAGCCAAGAGTTTCAGAGCAAATAAAAGTTATTTGCCCTACAAAAATTTATTCAGTTTATTTTCCCCTGGTTATCTACACCCCACCTGCAATAATTCTATGCCTTCCAGTTTGAGGAACCACTGATCTACTGCCTTATCCTGCATTGAAGTTGAGCCAGAAAAGCTGATTAAAATATTTAAACTTGCTCACTTGATCAAAGATACATTTTTGGCACATGTCATATCAATGCATGGTTCAGACAAAGAAGCAGGTTTTACAGCTTGGCATCCATTTTTAAAACACCTCTGGGGATTTACTTTAAAGCTATATCTAAACTCACTCTAATTTCTGTGGTGACCAGGATATAAACAGAATCACCAATCGAATCTGATGAAAAAAAAATATTACAAGGGAAAGCATTTTGCTGTAAAATTTCAGGATGCTTTTAGAGGATTCCTCTCTAAATGGTAATGGTCTAAAATGGGGTCTCAAACTCCAGTCCTCGAGGAGTGGTGTCCTGAAACTTTTCCACGTGTCCATGTTGCAACACACCTGAATAAAAATCAATAGGTCATTAGCAAGACGCTGTAGAACTTGACTACATGCTGAGGTGGCAGCCCCTAACCCAACTCAAGTAACTTTAAGTGTTTGGAAAAAAGTACTTCTAAAAGTACTTTTTTGCATTATGTTCATGCACTCATGAGCTGCTGTAACATGAATCAAATGGCTGAAATGCCACCTCAGCATGCAGTTCTATGGTCTTGTGAATGACCTACTAATTGTATTCAGGTGTGTTGCAACAGGCACACAAGGAAAAGTTTCAGGACACCGGCCCTTGAGGACTGGAGTTTGAGACAACTGGTCTTAAAAAAAAAAAAAAAAAAGTGTGCAACATTTCATGAACTGTAAACCTGATCATCTCAGGACCCTCATCTTGTGTCTCCATGACACAGAACCACTGAGCTAAAGTCTGTAAGCAATTAGCCTAGCTTAAGGTACAAATGGCTAGCTTAAACGCTCTCCAATGGTTAAAAATTAAAAGAAGATAATAAGCTTTGAAGTTGTATATGAGTCATTATACCAAGGAGTGTTTAAAAACAAGAAACATCCATTTGTGAGCTTCACCTTTGGCGTCAGTTTTTTTTTTTTTTTTTAAACTCTGGACTGCAGGCTAGCTGCTTCCCCACTGCTGATGCTAACCTTTTAAGAGGAGCTTCTCACCTAAACAAAAATGTAGCTATTCCAGCAAGAATGATGTTTAAAGCACCTGGCTACCTACCAGTTAAGAAAAAATGCCACGTATTTCAGTATCACTTTGTTGATTATATTTATAGGGAGCATACAAAGGCTTCAGCAGGGTTTTGGAAAAAGAGCAAAGATGGCAATTGACAATTTTAGAAATTGTTACAGATTGGAGTGTTTCCAAGAGAAATTAAATGACCCAGCACATGGAATTACTAAATAATTTTATTTGAAACTTTCAGCTGCAATAAAAACAACACTTACAGGCCAGTTCTGAAGCAATATATATACAGATTCAGTGACTTGAAAGTACTCTAAGGAATAATATCACAGTAACATGGGGGACACTTAAAGACTTACTTTGTCTCATTAAAAAAAAAAAGTCAAATCAAAGGAATGTGAAAAGTTAAAAATCAATCTCCATCACCCGCGTGTATGATGATTAAAAATGGGTTAATTACTACATCATTCTAAATGACTCTTCAAGCTGGAGTATGCGCTCTGACTTGCCAGAGTCAAAGTAATAAGTAGTTAGTGATTCTGTGGAGGAGATCCAGTCAAGCAGAAATGGACACCTCCTTTTCTGCTCGACTGGCCCCCCATTACATTAAAGGGCGCTGCAGCGAGAGCCGATGAGTGGGCTGGGGTCCTGTATGGGGCCAGCACTTCACTACACTTAGTGCAAGAGAAGTGCTTGATCATTACTGCAATATGAGAGATTATTAGAGGCTCAATGACTCCTTCAAGTTGGTGACTTGAATTAACAAGGACGAGGAGAACAGAGGCGGGAGATTACTCCGCTAACAGCTACAAATCGACGTGACCTGCGGTGACATTTTTTTCATGACCTAAAAACAACTCGGAAGTCAAAAAGTTACCGATGGCGTGACATAATTCCTCGACTCCTTCCAGTTATGCAACACAGCATTTGGCATTAGAGGCAGTGCCATCAGAAGTCTCCTAACAGCAGAGTAAAGTGACGGTACGTGCAGCCAGCATTAAGCCTCGAGAACAAAAACAAAGTCTGCAGCACAGAGAGAAAGGACTTAGTTTAACAAGTTGTGTGGCAAGAAGGGATGTGGTGCGTCTACAGAAGTGTCAGGGGGTAAAGAGAAGGGAGAGAGCAGTCCTCCTTCTTCTGAAGATACATCTCGCTCTCTCACACTGGAGCAAAAGCATGGCCTTTGCACAGGGGCTTATCCTTCTTCGAGTAGAATGTCTTCCCCTCCAGGTTGATTTGGCAGAGCTTTAAAGATGAAAGGAGACACACAGAGTGAGAGAGACGGATTGGGAAACGAGGGCAGAGGAGATATCAGACTTCAACACTGCCGATGTGAATTTACACAGTTTCTAGTGGCCAGAGCAAGCTTTACTTGACTGCATTTGCTTTCAGTTTTCCCTCACAGAATGAGAGAGATGGAGAGAGTGATAGACTGCAGGTGACAGGCTGAGAGAGAGAGGGAGAAAGCTTGAGGTCCAGACATGGAGGCAAATTTTTTTCTCCAGGTGCCATTGTACTGGGACAGCTGCGAGATACGGGGGCAAAGAGAGCCCACAAGGAGCTATATCCATCAAAATGACTTACAGCACAGACGAAGCACGTATCGTGCCAGCTGTAGCCCAAGGCCTCCAGAAACCGATCCCCGGCATCAATCTTGAAGTCACAGCCATGGCATTTGGTGCCAAACATCTTCTCATAGTCTGGAGAGGAGGGGGGAGGGAGGGGGGGTGGAGTGGCAAGCAGAAGAAATGTGAGATAAGGTGAATATAAGATTACATTTTTAATTCAAAAGAGCTTTTATCGTTGCCCGCATCAGGCCAAGGAATCACCGCGGCCTCCGCAATCGCCGTTTGTAAACATCGCTTAACCTTTACTGGATCCGTAGAGACTGAAATCCTTTTCCACATCTTTCATCTTTAAAAGAAGAAGTGGAGGCTGTTTGCCGCTCCGAGATGAGCAATCCTCACTACACGCTACACGCAACCACTTAAGGGACTGAACGGTGTAAAATAAAGACGTATAGAGCTGCTTTGATGCCAAATGCCAGCTCCTCTTCTTATTGGCCATTTGATATCTATACTGTTTGTGTTATTGTGTCCACCCACTGTACATTAGTGCCTTTCCAGAGTGTAGGGGTGGGATTAGGATGAGGTGGAAATTGCTCCAGATACTTGACTGGATTTGCCAGTCTCTTTCATCACAAGGACTCTGGGGGGGAAAGTGTCAGATTATAATGCTGCTTCTCAAGAGTGAGTGGGTGAGAGCTGTACAGTCCCCGAAAGATGCTGAGGCAGCAGAATGTTTATCAGAGCTGAAGGCGTTATTTAGAATATGAGTACCCAGGTTCTGGCTTCGCCTCTGATAAAGCAGCAATCCACGTCAGATGCCCCGCTAAATCATTTATATCATAATAGAAGAGCACGCACCATTCATAAAACCCAATAGAGGTATGTATGAAGTAAACTGGAGCTAAATAGATTACAGCAGATGAAAACATCACACTTTATGATTGACTGCGGCATGTGCCAGGAGACTCGAGATGTAGGTTTCTGCCAAACCCCACAGCAATACTACAATGTTTGACAAAACGTGTCAGAAATAGTTTGATTTTTACAAAGAAAATAATGAAAATTATTTCAGTTAGACTGGAGAGGATGCACTGTAGAGAGGAAACAATTTTATCACAAAATGCATGCTACACCTGATTCATGCACTGGCTGAATTTAAAGATTTTGTACCCCGACGTCTATGACGTGGGCCGAGCTATAGGATCCATTTAAAATGTGCTTTGTGGGTGTCAGCTTGCTCTGTCTCATCTGTGGACTTGAGGCCAGTGCAGATTTATAATCAGGCTCGATCCACGTGTGAAGTCGCGGGGCGTCTTACATGAGTCGAGATGTTCTCAGTCGGCGCTGGAACTAATCGATCTGCACACTTGGATTTTCAGCACGCTCAGGCAAATGCGATCTGGCTTGGACTCGGGTTTAGAATTAAACTTTTTATTAAAGCACAGGTTTCTGTGGGCGCTTCCATCTGCTCAGCAGAACTGACTACTGTCATTGTTGCAGTTATTAGTAGTAGTAGTATTTGCAACTGTTCCTTAGAACTACATAAATCCAACTGCTTTTATTTCCAGCAGAGGATTTTTCACCATGGTGACACCTTTATCTCTTATGAAGCCTCCAGTATTGTATTGTTTGAATGTATGAACAGAGTCCTTGAGTGAAAACACAGTCGAACTACACATTTGGTCACGACTGAGGTCTTTATTATAAGTAAACTATCCTTTTTTCACCAGACACACGCGAGTCTGGAACCAAACTGTCCTAAGGAGTGATGAAATCGTAAAAGAAAGGCGGACATTTACCACCTTTTGGAGCACAGTTGAAGCACAGACTGCATGTTATGGTTTTTGGATCAGACTCAAACTCAGGATACTGCACGCTCGTATGGTAGCGACTTGTTAATGGTGAAATAGTGATGCCCTAAAGCTTGCCCTGCTTTATCGTCTATTTTACTCTAAATGGAACCATAATTTACAAAGTGAACACCGAGCTGTATTAAATAAGACTCGAAACTAGCAATTCAGAAGAAAAACTCATTAGGAAAGTGGTTACAGAGGTCATTAATCAAGACAGAAGTACACTCATTTTTTTCATGCACTTCTACAGAAACTGACTTCTTTGTCAAGCTGAGAGACGTCGCCCCCTGCTGGCCTATAGGAAGAATGGATGTAAAATCACACTAGCTTTAATTTGAATTCAGCTTTTTATACTAGGTGTGAGTTCATCCCATATTTTACACAACAGAGGACATCACAGCCATCACTACCAAGCAGAATAGTTGTATGTATCCTCCCCTGGCCCTTGGGAGACAATCAACTGTGTCACAGCATTAGTGTTGTTTCATGTAGGATGTGAAGCAGTAGCATCCGTTTGTGAATGTGGCTCCAAAAAGAGCCGTTTCGGTCTTTACTTTTTCCTCCTCGTTTTTGTTTTTTTTTTTGTACCTTTTCCAACTCTTACACAATAAATTGCACCATTTGCATTTAGATTGCTCAGGTATGCAAGACAGGAAGTATAGTATGTGTGGACTGCAATGGTTCAGTTACTCACCTCTCTCACAGTAGGGTTCACCCTCCTCCATGTAAAAGGCTTGATTCCTGATAGGATTCTTGCAGGCTGCACACTTGAAACACTGAACATGGTAAGTCATCTTCAGTGCATGCATGATTTCCTGATGGGGGGAAAAAAGAAAAAGGTTAACTTTTTTTTTTTTTTAAACTTTGAAACAGCAGTGCTTTTTTGATTTTGCTGGATAGAACAGAAGCTTATACCCCTATGATCTTCTTTTTGCACTTGGCACAGTTCGGAGCGTATCGGTTATCGTGGCACTTCGTACAATAGACGGCTCCCCTTTCTTCGAAGAAGCCCCCCTCCTCCAGGACCGCCTTACACTGCGAGCATGTAAACTCTTCCGGGTGCCAAGACCGTCCCAGTGCCACCAGGTACCGTCCCCTGGAGAAAAGAAAAAGAAAAAAAAAAAAAGACTCTTGGTAACACATAAATAGGGATTTTTTAAAATATAAATTGGCTAAATAATCCAAAGCTTCAACAGAGGAGTGAAAAAAGATCCAAAGGCACTCAGCAAAAATACACTAGACTGTGAAATGTGAGCAAACGCTGAAGACAAATTTTAGGTTTTCCAGAATTTGAATATTCACTCAAAAATTAATGACTAAAAGCTCTTTGTTTGCAATGGTGACCAGAATATCAACCAGGGTTTCTTTGTTATTCTGAGTGATAACAAGATGTCTCCAGACTCTGTGAAATATGCTGACTGGCTTAATTTGCTGCAGACAGGCAGTGTGTCATGAATATTAAGAGTCTTAAATTGTCATCTCTAACAGGAGCCTCAAAGGAGCAAACGCAGAGCGCCTCGCTCGAGTTAAAAAGAATCAGCCCGTGTGTAGCGGCGGTGCAGCCTTACCTGATGATTTTGTTGCAGGCACCACATATGGGGGTCCTCCCGCTGTCTTCCGGCGCCTGCTGCGCAGCCTGCAGGATGGAACTGCGGCTCTCCATAGGCGTGGGCTGGGCTGGCTTCTGGTGCTGGGTCACGACGGTGCTGACCTTGTCTGGGCGAAAGCGGTCGGCAAAATTGGGGTCCGAGACCCACGGCGGTCGGCAGGAAGGAGCAGAAATCTTTGGTGCGGCGGCGGCGGCACTTGTCGATTCTGCACACCACAAAAAAAAAAAAAGAAAAAAAGTCCCATAACAATCCACCCTTCAAACAGATGTCTGTGGTGACAGCTTTGAGTGTCGCGTTGTTGCTGCTGTATTGACACTTAAGACTTAGAATCTATTAGCGCAGCCTCTCCCGGAGGCTGCTGGGGCTCTTTTTAACGCATCAGTAGGAGAAGAAACTCACCATCTGGTTTATTTGCTGCTTGGGCCTTGGCAGGTGAGGGAGTTGGCTCAAGGCTGTGGGGAGAAAATGACTAATTAGAAAAGGTAGGCACGCACACACACACACACACACACACACACACACACACCTACCTCAGTAACTATAGTTACTTCTCAATGGATGCCATGTTTGGATATCTCCTGCCATGGCTGAGCTGTCACCATTATGCTGTGCCACGGATTACCTTGTGTGTGAATGATTCCAAGCATCATAATTAATATTAATTGGGATTAACAGGGTAGCATTGTGCCCCCACCTGTTGTGGTCACACATTCTGTTTCAGAGTATTAGATTTAACTGAAAGCAGCACAATAATTGAAATTTCTCCAGTATCAAAGAGCAACAGTGAGCAGTTTCTATCATGACTCAAAAATCAATCAAGCCGAACATGATTTCAGCGTCATCACCCTGCTGTTCAAGAGCCGCAGCCTCTGATGAGAGCATAAGAAACACCAACATCTCCTCAGACTGACTGACGTCGCTCAAAGTTAGGCAAAAGTTAGAAGACTGGAAACTCAGTCGCTTTCAGATTTGGGTGCGGAAGAGTTTCGCTTAGAGCTTGCATGTGCAGGAGTGTTGAAATAAAGCATTTTCTACATTTCAAAGTTCTGTTACCCGCAGCAAGCGTCACTATATTCAGAAAAAGCTTCAAATCTTGACGGAAGACAGAAAAACAACTTCTGAGCCAAGACAGTGAGCTCTGGAGACTTTTATCTTGAGAAAAAGAACCGGGCGGGGATTGTAACAGCACCTTAGGCATCTATCGTGTTTACATCATCAACTGTGCCATCTAAAACACACTAATGAAAGGAGATGAAATCCCCTTTCATTAGCGTAAAGAAAATTAAAGAGATTGTGAAATCAATTACCCTACACCAACCTCATCCCATAGTTGTGCCTTTATCAGGTTAAGTCTGTATATGAAATAATGTTATTTATGTCGCCAAACATAAAGACACGAGGAAAAAAAAGAAGAAAAAAGTAGCTACAGAGGCAGAAGTTACAGCTGGGAGCAATCTAGCAAGAAAAAAAAAAGCATAAAAGCCGTCTGCTATTTCTGGAATAATAAAGAACATTAAATCCCTTTGCAATACCAAGAATCTGGCTTATAGGACTAGTGACAGTAAGGAAGCTAAATCTTTCTAAATTAAGGAACGCAAGACCTCCTACCATGAGATTTTTGCAAAGAACCCGCAGAAAGAAAAAAAAAAATGGGTAAGAGGAAGTCAGAAGACTGGATGAGCAGGATGTCTGCTGATGGAGTCAAACAAAGGACAGAGGCTGTTTCTGCCCGTGTGTGACTCACAGACCCTGGGTCAGCTGCCCTCCACTCCACACACACACTGACAAGCCTCACATCTGGGACCTCACCTAACAACTCACAAAACAAACTCCTATTCAACACCGCTGCCCCGGCTACAATCCCTTGCCAGGCTGCCCGTACGTGTTGAAAGGCCGATGGCTCGGCTGTCTCGCAACCATAAGGTTTCTTTCTTCTCTCTGCTGCACCTCACTATGATGAATGTTGCAGGTGCAAATTGCACTACACCTCTATGTCGGCTTCTTCCCACCTGGAGCAGCCTAGATCGTGTTATCCTTGACATTTTCCCTGCTTTCAAACCCCCTCCTCCTCCTTGCTCAGCAAGAGGCTTGATATGATGCAGGTGCACATTTTCTCTATCAGAGGCTGTGCAGACGGGATTTTTTTATTTATTTATTTAGCTTTTGACTGGAGCATTTCCTTTCACTTTTCTTGTTCATCCTTTGCAGCTCTGATTTTAGATTCATCTGTACCGGTTTCTCTTTTTTCTCCCCCCTTTTTGGGTATCCACTCCTGTGGGATGCATCAACCTGAGCAACGAGGAAAGCAGAGAACTTTGCCGGATGCTGAGCTGCCAGCAAAGGAAATAGCAGGTTTTGATTTTTCATGGAGCAACAAGCCCCTGACATGTGTCACCCCTCCACCCAGTGAGGAGGTAAAGATGATGCAGCTCTGCACGAAGTCGAATGTGACTAAAAACCATGTGCGACAGTGGTGGCACATGCCTAGAAGGGCTGAATGAGAAACCTCATTCATATTGGCTCTTCAGATCTAAGCTTTGCACAAAGCTTTCTTCAGTATCTTCCTGCTTACTGTTATTTCTACAGATGTAAAGTAATATTTTTACACATTGATTTTTTCCCCCTCTGCAATCCTCTCTTACAGTTGAAATTTCTCTACAAGTTGATGCTTGACTTCGATTAACTTGTCTAATTTAGCACATTGGTCTGGATACATTCCTACTCTAGCTAGTTTTCCACTAATTTTTCTTAATTAGTCACTTAGTAATACCTCCAACTTCACTATACATTAAAACACATTTGTCAGCCATTTCATTAGATACACCTGCTTCTCTTTAATCCAGATATCTAACCAGCCAATCACATGGAAGCACCGGAATGTATTTACCCTTGTAGACATGGTCAGGATGACCCGCTGAACTACAAACTGAGCATCGGAAAGAGAAAGAAAGGCAATTTAAGTCTCTTTGAATTCATCATGGTCGTTTGTGCTAGACAGCATGGTCTGAGTATTTCAGATCTACCAGAATTTCCCACAAAACCATCTCTGAGGTTTACAGAAGATGGTCTGAAAGATAAAATATCCAGTAAGCAGCAATTCTCTGCATCAAAAATGTTTTGTTGAAGGCAACAAGCAACTTAAACAGGCACTTTTACAAAGTATGCAGAAGAGCATCTCTGAATGTACAACACATTGAACTTCGAAGCAGAAGAACACCTGTCAGCTAACACAGGAGTGGGACCTGGAAACAGCTAAGTATCTGCATCTGCACGTGTCACCAACAATTGGAAACAAAAGACCAGTAAAATGTTGCCTGGACTGATCAGTCTCTGACTATGCTGCGACATTCGGATGGTAGGTTCAGAACAACATGAAAACATGGATCCATCCAGTCTTGTATCAATGCTTCAGTCGGGTGGTGGTGGTGTAACAGTGTGGAAGACATTTTCTTAGAGGCCTTTAGCACAGCCTACCTGATCATTGTTGCTGACCATGTCCTGTATGAACACACTGTATTCATCTTCTGATGGTTCATATCATCTCAAACTGCTTTCTCCTTGTACTCACACGGCCAGATCACCTGATCTCCAGATCTCAAACCAACAGAGCACCTTCAAGGTGCGATGAAACAGGAGATTCACGTCATAGATTTGCAGCGAAAAGAAAAATCTGCAGCAATTGTGTGATGCTGTCATGTCAGTATGGACCAAGATTTCCCAGGAATGTTTCCAGCACCTTGTTGAGTCTATAAGCACAAAGAATTAAGGATCTGAAGGAAAACACTGGGTCCAATCAGGTACCAGGAAGGCATTCCCAGTGAGTGTGCCACAAGCTCATTACATAAATCTGCTCTCCTCACTACTGGTGCATTTGTTAAACGAATTATTTGCCAAACTATGAAAACTCTGTCAGTATGTGCTAATAATTTATCTTCGTCTTCCACCTGGGTCTGTGCGCCTCAGACCAATCAAGCTCTATTTCGATGTTTATGGACCAGCGTTGGTTAACCAACCATTTCCCCCTCATAAAGCAGCAGTTATAATGGTTCCCCTTACATGACATGAGATTTGTTTGGACAGCACGAGAAACAAAGTATAAGCATGAGTCAGATGTGTGAGAGTGAGCACAGCTAAAGGGTTTAAAGCCGTATCCTCAAGCTCCAAATCATCTCATCTGTGGACATTTTTAAATGGGATTTATAGACGTCCTTCACTATGGATGTTATGGATTTTATACATCCAGAAACATTACTACAAGGAATACTACTGATGAAAAGTCATTACCTACCAAACCTATTTGTTTTAGTCTGGTGTCAAAACCTATAGCACTTCAGGATTACATTTTTTTTCGCATTCCAGGAAAATGCAAATAACTCGAGACAGACTTTCCTCACCGTTCATCTCAGCACTTTATAAATGAGTATGCACATTTGTTGGGTTTTTTTATGCCCGAATGCACAACAATTTTCTCTCAGGGGCAATAAAAGTAAACCTTGAACCTGGCTCTTTAAGACATCCCATTAATTCCAACCTGCATAAATACTGAATAAAGCCTCGCTTCTATATAATCACTTTTTGTTCAGCACACTGTAAGTAAAGCAATTGTGACTTAGCAGCAGGGGGGGAAAAAAGAAAAGAATTATTAGAGAGATATGCCCTTGTAAGCTTAAAGTAAACAAGAAAAGAAACACAGAAGGACAGAGAACAAGAGTTGCTTTTTTTTCCAGATGTTTTATATTTTATATATTTTTGATGACAGCAGGAAAAAAAAGTACAGTTTTTTTTCTTTAAATTGTGCAAGAAGCCTATTAGAAGAGGGGATCAAAACTGAGAACTCTAAAAGATGAAAACTCAATAAATGTAAACAGGCAGCAAAAGAGACAGATCAAAAGGAGGGTCTGAACTTCACAATCAAAGAAGAAAGAACAGTGCTTCCCACCGCCGAGACCCCCTCCCCACCTTTCCACCAGTTTACTCCGAGTAACGCAGTGTGAAATGGAAAATAGGGCTACAGACACAATGGTCCACAGTGTTGTCAACAATCATCAAGTCAGAATTTCAGAGGGAGATCTTAGACTTAGGCTCAGTATGCAAGGTTCCACTTTAGGCTTTTGTCATCTAGGATACGTTTCTTATATTTTTGCTTTTCTTCGCTTCCCCAAATTTCTTTGTCAGTCCATCTGCATCTAAGGAGGTGAATTTGTTAACTGCCAGGAGACAGTCCACTATCTTCGTCGTCTTTATCACGTAGTCGTTGCAGTGTAGCTATCGCTAGCCGGCTCTGGCTGGGCTCTGCGTCCCAGGGCGTCTAGGATGTCGCTCAGGATTTAATATTGAGGGCGCGAGCAGACCTGTCGTGGTGCCAATCCCTCAGACGGGCATAGCGGGGACTCTGAATCTCAGTGAGGAACTTTTCCCTGACCGCAGGCAAAAACAGATATGAGAGAGAGATAGACAGGAAGGAAACAGATTGCAGGGGAGAGAATAAATGAGATGAAAGGGATGGAGCAGAAAAGGGAGTAAAGTGCACAAAGTGAAAAGTTGAGGGAAAAAAGCAGAGGGATGTAGTAGTAACATTTATGACATTTAGTACTCTTAAATATAACGATTAGAAAAGTATGGAAACAGAAGGAACCTGCTAATCTCCTAATTAAAATAAAAGGGGACTTTTGAGGAACATAGCATACTGATGCTGCATGCACCAAGGTAATTGGACGATGGCTCCAGTTATGTAGAAATCAGAAATTAAAATGCTATCAAATCTTCCCATCTGCATTTTAGCAACAAAGCAAAAAAGCAGAAATGTTAATATGTTACGCTACTGAGCAGACTCAAAACAACAACAAAAAATCCACACTATGAACAAAAACACACCACGCATGCTGATGTTCAAAGCAGCAAAGTTATGGTTGCTATATCTGTACAACACCACCATGGATCTTACAGTCAGGATGTGCAGACTTTTAGCTTTAATTCAACGAGTTTAACAGACACTGATCAGAAACCTTTTTTTCATTATTAATTAGTGCTGTCGCGTTAATCTCGTTAAAATGACGTTAACGCCACAACCGCATTAACGCGGCAAATCTCCGTTAGCAAGTTAGCGGGGATGCCCCGTGAGTGGGGCTGGACGGTGCTAACGCGTCAACGAGCTAACTGCGCTAACGCGTTGACACCTCGCTAACGGAGATTTGCGGCGTTAATACGGTTGTGACGTGAACATTTTAACGAGATTAACGCTAAAATCACTAATATAAATACAGTGCCTCAGTACCATTCCTTTACAGGCCCAAAAGTATGTGTACAAATTGGGAAGTACCATTTTTAAGGCAGGATCTGGAAACCATAAACATCCCCGAATGCCACGTTTCCTCCTTTAAGATGCTTTTCTGGGCCTTTACTGCAGCTGCCTTCAGTCGCTGCAGCTTTGTGGGGTTTTCTACTTTTAGTTTTGTCTACAGTAAGAGAGCAGCATGTTTAGCCGAGGTCAGGTGACCTAACTTGGCCATTCATGAACAGTTATGCAGCATTTGACTGAATCTCAGCAGAAAACACAGCTCTGCGCACATAAAATGTATCCTGTTACTTTCTAATCAGTAAACACAGATTTATAATGATGATCCCATGTCACTGTAAACATTGCAAAAAGTCTAATTACTGAATGATCAGTGTAATAATTCTGTTAAACCAGTTTAAGTTGATCTTCAGGTCTACACTTAAATCAGATCCGTCTCGTTTTTATTCATTGTGGTGGTACACAGAGGCAGAGCTGCACGATTTAAACTAATTACACTAACGGGAGAGGTTTTTTGTTCCTTTTCTTTTTTCAAAGTAACTGCCAAGCTGAGGCTTCCACATATGCAAGTGTACAAACACAAACACGTGACCGGTCACATTAATGACACTCCGTTTACCTGGACCTCTTCATGTTTTCATCATCTGGGTCCTGCACTGAGAGATCCAGGAGAGACACACATCAGAATGCCTCACTAATACAAATGTTGACACACACCTCAGAATAAGTAATGATATTCCTTATATTTAGCTATGCAGTTTCTTTGTCAGACTGGTTACAGTCAGGGTAAAAAACATGAAAACCTGTCAGTGAAAACACCAGCCACCTCTCTTCAGCTGAAAAATGAAGAAACCCCTCATCCACCTTTTCTGTGTCACTCATTCTTGCTGTCACACTCAGTCCCAGAGATCAAATCACATCAACCGTTTAGTAACAGCCCCACCGTCCTACACCTTATCTTGACTAACAGAGGCCCACCCCTCAAACCCATTACTCTCTGCTGTAACAGTCCATCACTTCTGTCTTAGGCCCTGACTTACTGAAGTCGGTGCCTGTGAGCTGAGCCAGGATGCGGAAGGAACGAGACTGGGTGGTACCAGTGCGGGGCTGCCAGTCCTCAGTGTCCTCAATCAGCCTCTTCTTGCTGCGGTCGTTGGGTATAAAACAGGGGATGTTCTCCACCCTGAGGCCGTGCCTGCCGCGCACGCACACACACACACACACAACAGCAGCAGCAGGAGCAGGAGCACACAGCAGGTGTGGTTAACACAATCACATCCAGGGACTACCCACTCACACAAACGCATGGAGGAACGCTTAGTATCAGAGTCACGCAATAACAGCACTAATGGACACCCATTACTAAGATTTCTCATGGGGACACGGCAGAGGCTCATAAACGGAAGATACTCATAACTGTCATAAGAATCAGTGCAAGAAAAGCCACTTCACTTCAGTACCTGGCTTTATGTGAAGAGGGAAAAAAAAGAAAAAAGCTAAAAGGAGAAGCATTTATTTTTCATAAACAACTTAATCACTCAAATGAAATGCTTTTTAAGCTGCTCATTTTAAGCACAGCTGTAGGTCAACTGCAGCATGCGTTCGTAAACAAGCGAGAGAAATATCAAAAGACACAGTCATTAATGAACTGCCATCCTCGCTCTGTAAACACAGTCACTCAGTCTAACAAAAGGGCATCAGCATTTTCTCTCTTTTACATAAACGGCCTGGCCAGATTAGCCTACAAAGCCGACCGCACAGCCACCATGCAGCTGCCCCTTACTTGGACTGTTGGTAGATATCATCATAGTAAGTTGCTTCACCCCTGTGGATTAGACCAAAGAGCACGTAAACACTAGGCTCGTGAAGTTACCATAGGAACGAGAAGATGGAAGGCGATATTTGACAATATTTCTTATTTTGCACAGACCGCAATGTAAATAAGATAAATAGTTTAACTGTGAAGTAGGAGATAAACAGCAACTTCATTCTCCTTTTTGGGGTCTCTGACTTTAAGGCTAATTAAAAAGGTGCACAATATTAGACTCGCATTCTTCTTTTAAATTAAGTTATTCTAATACAATAGTTTTGTGAAGTCACACCCAGTAAAGACATGCAACCGAACTACTATCAGGCTGTGCACAGCTTTGTCATGAGACTAAGTGTGAATGCCAATTTATAAAAGTGTATATATACACACACTTGACTGCAAATGAAAACAAAAAAAGAAACATACTAACTTGTAATGAGCTTCCATCTGTGGAGTTAAAAGAAGAAAAGAGTGAGAAAAAGGTTAGAGTTAAGATTTCAGGGGGAGGAGAAACTGAGCACGTCTATACACGACAAAGGTTTCACACAACAGACGATCAAAAACATTGCAAAATGCAGAAACCATGCGAGAGGTGTGTAGAGACATGCCGCTATTGTCAGCAGGCTCTGTGAGAGGAGGAAGAAGGACGGCATTGTTTGACTGTCAAATCATCCATTGTCACCCTGACCCAAAAGGACTCAGCAGACTGGCACAAAACATTTGCTTTTCTGCTCCTCTCATCCCCGTACACAAACACCTCACGGAGTTACGTACACGGCTGTAGCCTTTTCAAAGAAAAATTAAACCTAATTTCTATGCCATTGGGCTTCATTCACGGGCAACAGGAGCACAAGAGGGATCTGCTCATCATAAATGCTACAGCAGTGACGTATTACTGGTAACTCTGTCCAAACAACACAACGCTAAACCTGTTCTAACACGTCGGGCTTAGACAGCTTTTTGGATCCAACTATTAACTGTGGAGAATCAAAGAATAGATGACGTCGTCACCAGATTAACCTGATGGTTTTGATTACGCTCAACTCTTTTCAAACATGACAAGAGGAATTAGTGTTGCAGAGTAACAAGAAAAGTTGATTTTACAAAGAAGAAGAAAAGCAGAGCAGGAAAAGCTTGGAGTGGGAACCCAACAGAATGTATGAGGCTAAATACAGCAACAGACCACATCTCACCAACGGCTGGAGACAGAGCGCTGCCATGACCCAAATTAAAAGGAACCGGCCTATCCTTACAGACCATTTCATGCCAAACTTCTACTTTCCGGATCATTTAAAACACATTTCTTGCAGGAATACTTGGAAAAAAATATTAAAAACTCAGCGGGTTAAAGAAAAAAAAGAAAAGAAAAAGCAATGAACATTTCAAGGTCGAAGGCTCACTTTTACAGCAAACTACATCAAATTGTTTCTGGGAATCTGCGTCTCAGGCGGTACAGCAGATTATCCCGTAAATGCAGAGGCCGGCGTTCATTCCCCGGCTATTCCTCGTACCGAAGTGTCCTTGAGCAGGACTCGGTGACAGCTCGATCAGCATTAGCGTGTGAGATTTGTGCATCAGAATCATAATGTCAAGCGCCACACTGCATCTGTCAAACATTACATATCTCATTCTGCTAACTGTAGATGCAAGAGACAAGTAATAATCAGGCTCGATCAATAACCCATCTGCTGAAATGGAAAATCTGTTATAAGAAAGAAATGATTTTGCAAGAAATATTTCGCATCTTCTTTTCAGTTCCCACTATTAAAAACAACATCAGTGCTTTTCTCTCCCACACATTACGCCGACTTGCAATCATTTCCTAAAGACTCACCTCCACTGTCGCTTACTCATTCTAATCTATACTCGAATCCAGCCTTAAACAAAGTCTTTGTATAAATCTTAAAGATTTAAATCATGATGTTTGTTTTTTTCCCCGTCCTAAGGGAAGAGAAGACGTAAAAAGGAAAGTGACTGAGTAAACAGATTAAGTTAAACACACAAATTGAGGATGATGGGAACAAAGATTAAACAATGCAGAAAAAGAAAAAACTCGTGACAACATCTACAGTGTCCAAAGAACACAGAGAGTTTAACATGGCTGTAAAACTGTGACTGATTATTGGCACATATAACCAATCCCTGTTCAAATACTTCTCTGTCATCTTGATAGATTTCCCTGCAGCTGTCTTTCATCCACAGCTGGAACTGCATATTTCAGCTAAACATTTCCTGCTATACAAACACCACCAGACTTAATCAGGACACAATCTACAACAGCAACTACTACTGCTGGTGTGTTTAGCATTAGCCTAAGTTTAGACAAATTATTGGCACAGTTAATAATTGGATTTCCACAGTGAGTCAGCGTGCATTTGCCCTGCTCTCTTTTCTCTAACGTGCCCTAAAATAAAATGTAAAAAATCTGTGACTTCACTTTGGCACCACACCGCAGCACTGATTGGACTAAATTCTTTAAATTCCTAAAGGCATTATTTTCTTTTTAAGTTTAAAACAAGAATAATGAGACGTCAGAAAAATGCCATTAAAACCACATTAGTCACGTTGCGGTTCCAGTGGTAATAGCGTTTATTCATCCACCTACCCATTCTGTGGCTGAGGTGTACTGGCATGCCCCTGTGAGCGCGGGGTGTTGAGTTTAGGAGAGTAGGCCACAGGTTTAATAGCAGGTCCTGAGTTGGCACTAGCACCACCTGCTGCAAATGGCCTCGCCATCTTGTTAATGGTCGTGCTCGGGGCAAAGGAGTACTTAGGCGGAACAGAAGCTGTAGCAAGCGAGTCCTGTGAGGGTGTGGGAGAAGGAGACAATGCAGCACAGTGCACGACATGCAGTTAGACGTTTGTGACACGCACAGAGAACTCCATCTGCCGTCGCACAAGCCCAAGCTTTTCCAGCGCAGTCCCAATATTTCATTATAGCAAAAAGATTACTCTGTACTGCGACGGCGGCTCTGTCAAAAGCCTCCGGGCTTTTCTCTACACATGGAAAAAAGTGCTTAAGAAGTGTGAACACAGATTTTATTTGTGTTGGCAGTCGGCCAATTGCTGGCCAATGTAATCTGCTACTAAAATGAAAATGCTCAAACTGTCGTCTATAACTGACGTGTCTCACTAATGAGATTTCCTCCTTGAGCATTGTGCATGGACTGCAGCGGGAAAATAAACAACTATTAAAATAGAACAGTGACTCTGCGTTTGTGTCATGTGCTGGCTGCTTTTCTAAAAACCGTTCAGTTTGATCAGCTGGCCGGGCGACTCCACAGACTTAAAGCGTCAGTATTTATCTGGTATCAGGGACTGTGCGGGAAATTCCAAATGCATCAGCGACAACTCCCCGGCAAACTGCTAATTTAGCAACCTGCTGATGCTTGGCTAATGCAGAGTGCATGGACTCTGTGAGAGCCTGACAAGGCAGGTGATTCACACGAAATTGAAGAACACAAAGTGACACGAAAACTGTGAGTAACAATTAAGTTTGAATTTAACTGTCACAGCACACCATGCCAAACCACCCAGAGTGTCCACACTGAGGTGGGGCTCGGTGAGTCAGATAAATGCAGGCTTACCTTCTGGTCTCCACCCGCTTTGGAGGGTCTAAAGAGAAAGAGGAAAAAAAATAAACACGTCAGAAAAAATGTGCTCATTATTCATTAGATTTCCACTAGTTTTACTTCACATTATCATAAGAGGTAACTTGGAAAAATTTGTTTAATTTTTTACAGTTTGTGTGCTGTACTTTGTTTTAAGGTTCACAAAGGGAAAAAAAAAAAAAAAAAAAGGATTTTCATTTTAATAAACTTATTAAGAGAGCCGAGAATCCAGCGGGTCAATCAGTCCTGTTCAGGTCTTAAAGCTTCTCCCAGGATTAACATCCCTGCGGTGTCCCCCGCCCCCGACAGAGCACACGTTTATTAGAATAAATCTTTACGCATTAAACATAGAGGCGGCCGGCTTTACACTTCTGTTTCCTCCTGAAATAATTGAACATAAATCACCACCACCCTTTGACCAGCGCTTACACGCTGCACAAAGCTCAAATAGGGTTAAGCCAGAATGAATCCACCCTGCAGTTACTCATTGTTTGAGGCTATAATCACCAACAAAAACAATGGGCCGCGCTTCCTGTGACACAGAAAATAATAACTGCTCATGCTGTTGCCTGTTCAGCCGCTAATAGAGCAGTGTTTAAGACAGAATGACAACAGGGCTGAGCAGATAGACAGGGCAGCGAGGGGAAGGCATACTGACATGTCTGCTCATGTCACATTTTTGGAAGACAAATCGATGTGACACAGTGCTTGAGCTCACCTTAGCTAGGCTGACAAGTTAATGAGACACATTTGAAATCTGGGACACGGGGAATTCGTGCCATGACCCTTCTGTTACCGCGTTTATTTTGGCACCATGGACTAAAATGAACAAATATGGAGATGATTTTGGCGGTGTTTTTGGAAGAAATCAGTTTGCTTGTGCTGAAACTGAATACGCACGGTGTATGAGATCATTTCCCACCTCATTTCATGGGTCACTTATCTTAGCTGATGCACTTTTAGCTTTCAAGCTGATCTTAGATAAAGTTAGAAATAACAAAAAACCCTCCCATGATACTGTAATCAACTTTGCACACTTCACCAGCATTCTCCATACACAAGCCTCGAGTCCAGCGGCTGGCTAAAATATGAGTCTAATGTGTCCCCGTGGATGCTGCGGGATGTTTTTCCTGTGAAGGTGAAACTCTACTGGACATATTTTTTGGAGGATTTCAGTCCCCATAAAAAGGCTCAGGATAAAGCTAAAACCTTTTCTATTAGACAAGATGATCATTGGTGTCGAACAAAATGAGACGCCAAACCAAACAATAGACCGTATCTCATCATCGCGCAGCTGTCCTCCTCTCTGGGCATAAAAAGAAACCGTGGATGGCAGCCAAGATATGAATAAATAAGACTGACAATAGCTCCTCTCTGAGAAGTGTTTCAGGAAAACAATATTTGCTTGTCTTACAATATAATAACAATCGGACGGGGTGAGATGAAGAGAGGAGACTGGGGAGTCATGGGAAGGGAGTCATCGGAAGAAGAATGTGAAATGTTTACAAAAGCCGGACTCCACAAGGAGACGAGAAATGGAGGAGGAAAAACCACAGAGTGCAAGAAAAGTAAACACGCTGACCTGTTACTGTTCTGTCGAAATATTACACCATTTCCTGCGAAGCCACATTTTTAATTAAACTGATATTTTTCAAATACAAAGCAAGGTTATATTTTGACATCCGTTTCACACAATATCCAGAGTGCAATACTGCTTACATTCACGGGCCACTTTATTAGGTACACCTGTTCAACTGCTCCTTGATGCAAATATCTAATTAGCCAATCAGACGGCAACAACTTGGTACATTTGGGTATGTAGACATGGTTAAAACGACCTGTTGGAGTTAAAACCGAGCACCAAAACGGAGGAGAAAGGTGATTTAAGTGACTTTGAAAGCAGAAAGAGAAAATATCTAGTGAGCAGCAGTGTAGACATCGTGAATGTGCAGCCAAAAAAAAAAAAAACTATTCCAGAAACTGTGTGATGGCATCATGTCAATATGGAGCAAAATCTGAGGAATGTGTCCAGCACCTTGTTGAACCATGAACTATTGTTCAAGGCATATCTAAAAGCAAAAGAGGGCCCAACCCAGTATGACCAAAGTATACCAAATAAAGTGCCAGGAGAATGCAATATACACTATAATTTAATGAATGATAAGACTGATCTGATAACACATCAACAGGATGTAGCAAGTCTTCTTATTCCTGGACATTATACCCTGTTTTAATTGGTTGTCCAATTAAAGAAAGAGAGCTTAAAATGCTTAGAAATACAGGTTAATGTCCAGTAACACGCTGATCAACATAATAAAAAGGGAAACAAGAGTGGGAAAGCCAAGTACCCAAATCTATTATGTTGTACAAATGCAAGAAAACCCGGAATATTTGAAACAATATGCCGTAAACATATCTCCAAATCTCCCTGCTATTCATTCACGTAATGGCTCTGCCTTCTGAGCAGCCTGATAAATGACCTGTGGCTGCTCGGATTCAACTAAACGCACAAAGAAGATTTGTAAGAATTAAAGAGTCGAGTCTCTTGGTAGGAACAATAAAGCGAAGACGATAACACAGCCATTTTCATCTTATGAGGATCACAAAATCAAAATGAGTCCCATGACAGCAGCCCGCCCATCTTTGTTACTTAACAAGTCAATACCTTCTCATTTTCTGAAGGTTTTAGGTCCTTGAATGATTATGTTTGATCCTTCATTGGGAGGGATTTTTCCCCCCCCCACCTTCCCCTCACTCTCTTATAATTAAGCTCTTGATGAAACATTCTGGCTTCGGCTCTACTGAGAGACTTTGTCAAGTATTTCTGGCAGGAAGTATGTGAGCAGGTATAAGTGCTGCCTATAGGAAGGTTACGCAGTGCTAATTAAAAATTACTGAAGCAAAATAAAAAGATTTTCCTGGCGCGCATTTAACAACAAAGTGTTGTATCTGAAAAAAATAAAAGTTTCTCTAATTTCATTATGGAACTGAGGCAAGTACGGTGCCCAAGGTTCCTCTGAAGATGGTGTATTTGAACAGAACAAAGGCCGGTACATCCACCCGACAGCAGTTGCGAGCATATCTGCTGCAAAGTGCGGCGCACTCATCGCTGCTTTTCCTTCTTTATGATGTGAAGGACAGAATATTACTGTTAGAAGTAAGCTAGGATGGATTCAGACAGGCTGTACCTCTGCCAAATCCACGACATTCTCTGCTTTAATAAGTGAGAATGGCGCACCTAGTATTACTATTACTATTAAAATACATGCAGTGAATAATTCATTTGCATCAAGTTTAATTTCAGACCGACAGGCACAAAGTTAGTCTTTTTAAAACTGCCTGCAAGCAAAAGGCCATCATATTTTAAGAGGGTGTTTCAAGGCTGAAGTCTCTTATGAATGAGGCTGGAAACGAGGCCGTTTATTTAAAAAAATAAAAATAAAAAAAGCTTCGAATTGAGCACCTGAATATGGCTTCCACACCACCAATTCTGTGAATCCAAGTGCAGCAGAAATGTCATAGCCATTTGAATTGAATACACATGTGCAAAAAATATGCCAGAATTCATTGTTGCTGAGAAGAAAGGAAGAAAAAGAAAAAAAAAAAAAAAGGAAAAAATCCTTTATAAATGTGCCTCAAGGTTTTTTTGTTCGATGCTAATGAAATCTTCTGAATTATTCTCCAGATATCCTGTTAACTCCTCATTAATAACACCTTTCTGCCAATAAATATTTACTTTGCTTTATTTGAGCCGTGCCCGAATCTAAAAACCAATTTAAAATCCGTCACGTCGGATCAAGTTTCACTCAAAGTATGTCGTCCTATCTTGTCAAAGTAAGGATGAAATTGGGCATTTGTTTTGTGGGGATTTGTGCTTCTGTTTGAATGAGATAAGCGTATCATTTCGTTACATCGCGCGATGTCAGACGGCTAACCTGCTGAGGGTGAGGGTGAGGGAGCCTGCCGCTTCTCTGATCTTGTTTTGTGCCTCCACGTGGGTCATCTCCTCTGCGTTGGCGTCACCGATCGCCACCACCCAGTCTCCAACATCGATGGCAGCCTGAGCTGCCTTTCCACCCGGCGTCAACTGGAGGAAAAGAAACAAATTCAGGCAGGAGGTTAGACAGCTATGGTAATGTGAAGCGTACATGGTAACATCAAGCAGAGAGGACTGTTTCTGTCCATGTTCAGACAGCAGCACCTTGTGAATGCCTTGTGCTACCATGACACACCAAATATCCCTGTAAAGATCACCTTCTCTTTCTTCTGAAACCATTTGAGTTTCCCATCTAGCACAAACGTTAATGGAGTTACAATCATTTAAAGGTGCTTGTAAAATGGGACCGCAAGTGGGCCCGTGGTAAACAAAGGGTTAATGTGAGAAACAGAAGTGCAGTTTAAAACAGTGTCTCAGTTTTTCTACATAACAAAGACATGCTGCTGTAATAAATGACAGAAATCTGTCAGCATGACTCTCTGGGCTTAAACTGTAACAAATAAATGTGTAAAATTACTAAAGAAGGAAAAAACCTTTCATTTAATACAGGGGAGCGTTTTCTCTGTAGGAAAAGCCCTCCTTCAGATTTTACAGGGGCCATCCAGTGAGCCACACTGTTTGCTGGGCCTATTCTGGCCCCTATGCCTTATGTTTGACACCCCTGCTTTAGAGAGCATTTTAAGTTTGCTTTTAGAGATAATGTCAAAGAAAGCTTAATAAATCCCCCTTTAAAGATCGAGCTGTGTGACTTCCATGTTCAGCTCAGCCCCCCTTCACACATGTAAAATAAAAACAACAACCTAAACATAAAAAAAATCATTAATGGGCTGCTTTAGTATGCCACTTTCTAGCCTTAACTCTGAACGCTTTACGTCGTGAGCCACATTCAGACACACACACAGACTTAGACAGCGCTTTATGCATCTCACACATACTGACGCATTGGGGGCAATTTGGTGTTCAGTATCTTGCCCCAGGACATCTCAACAAGCAGCTCAGAAAAACCCAGGAATCCAACCTCCAACTTCGTGATTAGTGACAACCCCCTACACCTCCTGAGCCAAAACTGATTTTGCTGTGTTGATCATTAAAACTCGATGATCCGCTCACAGAGTCTGCGCTTCTGGGTCCATTTCACCAGCAGAGACAGGCATTATGGGTCATCATGACGTTATCAGTCAGCAGCATATGATTTACCGCAGACTGCCAGAGACATACTTGATAGCTGCAGACAAGGACCATGTGTTACCAATAGTCACATCATTTACTGGAAAGAACCATCTACCTTTTCCCACGCAGGCAGGTAAATCACTTGCTGACAGGAGTATGACATCATCCTCTCGGGCTGTCACACAGAACGCGGGCATATTGAGTCAGAGCTTGAGTCAAGGATAGGGTCCTGTTACAACAGGAAAAACTTGACAGAGTTTAGAGAGGCAGTAATGGTTTTCTATATGTGCGCACACGTGCACGACACGTCTGGCAACACCTCTACAGAAGAGAGATGACCCGTCGTGTTCAGTAAAGGCTTAGTCAGCTTTTCCAATGGAAAGACGTGTCATATTCTAAATAAATGAAGAACCAAGTGTTCAGCATTAGATAAGTGAGGGAGTGCCAAGATTTGTAACAAAGAAAAAAAAAAGAGGCCCCACAAGGATTACTCCCTGATGTCATGGATCCCTGTAAATGTTAGCTCATCAAAAGCTCAGAGGAGTGGTGCAATCAATAGCTTTCTGGCATGCTCGGCTAAGCTGTCGCACTCGCCGCTTTGATTGCACGCTTTAAACATAAACAGCAATGTCTGTGGGGGTGGGGTGTAAATATGCATCATAAACAGATGACGGTTAAGGCTGAAAAATGACTGCGCCCCACAAAGACAACGCAAGTTAAAGCCAGTCTGGCATCAAAACATGGCAACGCTAAAAATAGGAAGACATGCATTCCTAAGGGGCAATCCAAGTTACACTTATTTTACAGCCAAGTTCAAGCATCACTTTAATTGCCTTTGATTTTCACTCACTGGAAGCAATTAGAGGGGTTAAGAAAGATTTTTCTTAGTTTAGAAAGAACTTCAAAAGGCCTTTAACAGCTTACATTAGGGAAAAACAACTGTGACATGTGACGTGTTCGGAAAAAAGGGCCACATCCTGGCATAATGCCATGGAGGTTCGCTACAGAGCGCTGCAGTCTTGCTTCCCTGCTACACTGCGTAGTAAAACTCCAGCATCTCGTCACTGTGCCAGAGCAAAACAATTATTTGATTACTGTTAAACAGCATGTCCTTTTAGTTTTTGGCCACAGAAAAGTTGGCAAAGCCACTTGGGAGCTGTATCTTTAATCTCCCTTAAATCAAAAGGGGTTTTAAAATGTTAACCAACACAGTAAATACCCATGAACCATAGAATATGGACAGAAAACCCCAGGAATTTTGGAAGCTTTTAACAACGAAGCTCCTAACAAGGGGTACATTAAGAAATTAAGGAAGAAAATGCAACGGAAAAGCCAGCAGCTTTCCCCAACCAACAACTACAAAGCAATAAATGGCCATCTTCTTTAACCCTAGAACTCTAAGGTCGGGGATTTTTACCCACGCGATTACAGTCATGTGATTATCATGAAGCTCACTTAGTGGTAATTTCCAAGAGAATTCATATGATGGTCAGAGTTCAGGGTCAGTTGGCCATTTTCCCCTCTCAAATAAAAACAAAACAAAAATGAATCTATCTCCGACAATTGTCAGCGATGCAGGACGACTGTGCCTTGACTAGACGAGGCTCACGTGTCCCAGAAGTGGGTGGACCAACTTCCCAGCTCCAGGATTTATTTATTCAGAGTTTTTTTTCCATTAACAAGTCCATAATTTTTCTCTAATTAGAGCCTTTTTATAGTGTCGCCACATAATACATTTTTTCCATTTTATAGGAGGAAATAAAACAAGAGTACTTCAATTCACCATGCTGATGTGAAGAATGTTTTATCAGGTAAAATATATTACTGACTTTAGTGATAGTGTTACAAAACTGCCTGCAGGTGTTCTAGGACAGCGGTTCCCAACCCCTGGGCCACGGACCGGAGTCGTTTGGTACCAGGCCGCAAGAGTTGAGGCTTTATGGTTTTCAGGGTTTTTATCATTATTTTTTAAATCGTTTTTATCGTTAACTCGGTTTCCCTGGGTCTTTTCCCATGTGTTATAAATAAATCTTCCTTTTTTTGGTACCGGTACTGGTTTTATTTTGTTGTATTTATCCACGACACCTTAAAGGCCGGTCTGTGAAAATATGGTCGGACATAAACCGGTCCATGGCGCAAAAAAGGTTGGGGACCGCTGTTCTAGGAGGAATAAAAAGAACCAATGACATTATTCGGGAGGGTCAAGGTGCTCCTCCCGAACTGGTTTTGCTTTTAAAAAGAAGATGTAGATAAAGTTCTAACGCTGTGGACTGTGGACTGCATTAGGTGAATATGTGTGTGAGAGAGAGAGTTGGTTATTGATGGACACGGACACCTGTGCTTCTGGCTCAGGTTCAGAGTGCAGCTGCTCCCTTACTTGAGAGGGCAGCAGTTAAAGTTGCTGTGCTCAGACCTTCGGTTGGTGGGGGGCAGACAGAAACCCTACACCCACCTCGTTCACTTTGCAGCAGTTTGTCAATACAGTTAACGTCCGTAGAAAACATGTTCTTGTTCTTGAAACGCACTCAACTGTTCCCCACAACAGCCCGGGCGCGGCACAAAGACGGCTGCGGGACGAGGCCAGCTCTTATCGTATACGTTTATTTACACTCTACGTGTTACACGTGATTTTGTGCAAATGCGATGGGATCTCACGTCATGCCAATGACACGATGTTTCTGCAGCTTCAAGTATTTGAAACTGCAAGGCTAGCCGAAGAGTTTGTAGCCAGTTTCAAGGCTTTTTGGCAGAGCAGCAAAGCTGTTTTGGAATGCTATTGAATTTCAAAGCATTCGCCAGCCTCTCAAAATGCAGCTTCTTGAATTCAACTTTGAAGTTCTTTCCTTGGGTAACCTCACAGGTGATCCAGGGCCCCCCACACTTGCTCTCAGCCTTTCTTTTTTTGGTTAAACTAATAATGCCCTCAAGTTTATCTGCAACTTCTGATATACTGACTGTGTAACTCTGCACCAGCTCACTTTTATTCTTTCCAGGGCTATTTGGGGGCCAAGAGACAGTCTGTCCTTACATCACTCACTCAAAAACACACACACAGAGCACAGCTGATGCCAAGCCATAAATATCACTCTGAGAAATGGAAACTCAAACCTGTAAGTATGTGGTCACCCCCCACCCCCCCCCGCCCCCCCCCACCCCCATCCCCCCCCCCCCACCCCCGCCCCCACCCGACATGACTGCAACTGAACACCTAGTACCAACTCACCTTAAAAACACTGCATCATAAGACATTTATTTATCCAACTAGGAGAAATGCCCCCTGCAGCCAATGTATCAGCAAGCTCTGAATTATTAAATCACCCCTCTAACAAGGCCTCTCTTCCCGGAGTTTGTGTGAGAGTGAGAAAGAAAGAGGAGTGTTTAAGAAGATACGAGTGATAAAGCAACAGATGGCCTACTAGTCAGACTGGGACACAGAAACCGGAATATAAGAGCCGATGACTCATCCAGCTGTGGTGGTGGATGGGTGTTGGTGGTGGAGAGACGGTCACAAATCTCTCTACTTGCTTATTGACATGACATCATTAGTAATTTCCTATGAACATCTGATTTCAGTGGTATGGCATGTGTTTGTCAAAAGAAACCAGATGGCGCTCAGAAGCCTCGGTTATGCTATCATAATGTTTCTGGAATCACACTGGCACGAGATCTGGGTCAGATATATGGACAAACTCCTCGGAAGAGTTGCGGGACTGCACCAGAGCGCGTTGCACTCGACATGGAAAGTGACAAAACTGTATTACGACAACATCTTGCTTCCTATATTTCATGCCTTTCCTGTTGAAACAGGATACTGGCGTCAATATGTGGAGCGAGATACAAGTTGAGTCAAGAAGACGGCCTACTTCAAGGTCATCACAATCTTACATTCAAAAAGCAAACAGAATTTTGCACACTACCACCATGGCCAAAGAATTACATTATGCTAGTAAGTGAAGTTTGCCATTTTTCATCATAGACAAGCGCTTCCTTAAATACCAACATCCTCTGCAGCTTTAGGGGAATTCTTAGGAAACTTTAGTACGTCTGAGAAAATAATTCTGATGTTGTCACAGGGAGAGACTACATATTTATACGGGAAATTCTTCATTACAGTCTAGAGCTGTAAAGTATTAAAAATGAACACACTACAAGGCAGGAAGGATGTAATAAAAGGAACCATCAAACAGCTTTATGGAAAATTTAGGACTCAGTCTTTCTAGAGTTTGACTCATACTTGGGAGTAAAGGTGGGGGTCTCTGAGCCTTTGGTGCTTCAGCTGTCTCTTGTAAGTCCTTTAACTTAATGGATATGAAATAAGAATAGCTGTCCCTTTAAAACCCACTTAAACTCAAGTAACGCTCAGTTCTGAACCAAAAAAGAAACCAAAGCCAAGCACCACTCAGATCCTAGTTGTTGAGAGGGTGAAGCAAAGTCCACTGGGCATGGCTGCGACTAGCATAATCTTGTCAGGTTTTATGGCTTATAATGACATGCTTTATAGATAATTCTTTAGCGGTATGGTGAAGAGTCACGCAAACTAATGATTTTACTAGCTAGAAATGCTTAAGCATCTACTACCACGAGGAAGAAAATTAGAACAGCGAGAAGAAAATCAGCTGTGTCCCAAGAGCTGAACATTGATTGAACCAAATAAAAGCCCTGCACATATTTCTTTCAGGATTAAATCAATGTGTACCTATTAATCCAAGGTGAAAAAGTTATTCTTCCTTTTCCCTTCACTGTGACTTAAAAGTAATGGCCATCATTCCTCTGATCTCACTGGGAAAGTATCCCTTTGAGACCGGAGGAGTCCATCACATGAATGAGAAAAGTGAGTGTGCAAGACATATTAGACACAGAAAGGAGACAACAGGATTGTCTGTTGGCAGCAACAGGGTGGATATGAGAAAAATCCCTGGAATGCTGAGAAAGCATAGCCTTCCCCGCCTGCAGACAGAGGAAGGAAACAACCACATTTGTCTAGCATGGAAACCAATAAAACCGAGCGCAAAACACGGGGAGGAAGCAAGTCACAGAGCCGCAACTTTACAAATCGATAATTGGAATATCCACGTGCAGTACAAGAAACAATATCACTATCTGCCACAGCACGATCAAGCTCGAGTGACCTAAATAACCATCAGCTTCAACAAATCCACTCCCAAACAATGGCAACTGTCATCTGGTGTTTACCAAAAAAACAAAACAAAAACCACTTGGACACATGGATCCTTCGGGAGTTGCAATCTCATCACCTCACAGAGACTCTAAGAGCCTTTTGTTCCATCAATCTACACTCTCTTCATTTTGTAATCACTTAACCGTCCGTCTGGGTTCACATACTCATCAGCTACAAGCCGGTAAACACAGACCACCCACCACATCCATCTAATGCGAACCCAGTAAGTGTAGGTCTGACTTCTCTTCCTGTTACTAAGGGATACTGTAGATCACTGGGGTTTACAGCCCCTTGTTGGGCTGTTTTCAACCTCTGCGACTGTGGGACTCGCTGTCCCTACTTTTATGACAATCACGATGAGGGCAAACAGTCCCCGAGAGGTGAAAAGAAAAAAAGAGAGAAAACCTGTCACATCTTTATAACTTGTGAACCCCGAGGCCCAGTGCTGGAGCAAACAGAGATATTGGCCACTGACCAGTCGTTACAGCTCCAAGCTTAGAGATACTAAGGGTTTTTTGTTCCTCGGCTAGGAGCGATTAGCTTAGACCAACCTGAGGGAAGGATATTGCTATACTATAAATCATAAACTATAAAATATCACACAAGTTTTTGTAGCAGGGAAAAATCACCAGTGTGTGATATGTACCTGGAATGCAGACAAACTGGGCTCTTGCGCCACTTCAGTAATCAGTCAACACATTTAGATGAGAACTCGTTTGATAGCCGTCTAGATCTACTGACTCACACATTGATATTCACCCTGCAGTATGCCCCGTCTGCCTGGACTGAAATTCCTCCAAGTTAACAGCTATGTCTCAGTTTGTTTGTGGCCGTTCGTCAAAAGAGGTTTCTACATCTGTTCGGTCTTTTATGGGTACAAGTAAAATGCTTCTTGTCATAAATCCAAGGGGAACATTGTGTTTCTGACTGCAATGCCTGGCAGTAAGTAGAGCAAATACAAGACAAGTACTGACAGGGTTGGCGATAACGTTTGCCCTCGCCACAGGATTACATGAGCTCTACATGCACCTCAGTGTGATGCTACTCACAATACCCTGCAGTTCATGGGAACGCGCATTTGTCTGTTTTAAGTATGCAATCATTTTTTTTGCACCTATAAAGACAAATAAATGAAAGCTCAATTCAATAATTACACCAAGGTCCAAACCTATTAACTCCTAATTATCTCTGAAATAATAAACTGCAAATATTGAACATAACTACAGAATTAATACCTGTTAAGTCAGACTGACACTTACAGATCACCCGGTTTATTTGGATAGCAGTGCAATAATGCAATAAAACCAGCGAGCACATAATAGAAAACTAGATCTGTGTGAGCAATAGCTGGCAGGAAAGTTGGAATGATTTTATGTGTGTGCAATGTGCAGGCGTCTGTGTGCGTAGCTGCAAGTGTGAGTCTGTATGTTTGTCAGGCAAAGCAGCTCTGCACTTATATGGGCTGGAAAGTGGTCGCTGCTCTCGTCAATAGCAACAGAAGTTTATAAAAGAGTATCTGAAAATTTGTCCAGGGAAGGAGGAGGGGAGCGAACACACAGAGTACAAAGCACACAGCAGGAGTGTCATGCAAAGAAACTGCATGTTAGAACAGATCGGGAAGGGTTACTAAAATGAGCCATAAAAACATTTGAATAGTATGGAAATTCTTCTGTAGACAAAACCCTTTACTATCTTACTATGTGTGCCTAATAAAAAAAAGAAAAAGAAAAAAAAGTGATGTGACACATGCATATGCTGAGGCAGGGTAAGCCCTGATGACTGAGGTGGCCAAGCTGGTACTTAAAACCAACAGACTCTTGTTAACAGGCCGAGGCTTTCATAGAAGCTTAGAGGAAATCTCAGAGGAGAGTGCAAACATCTCAACTGCTGCTCTGCACAGATGCAAAAAAAGTACAAAAGCTGATTCCATGTGCACATTCTTACCCTTGACACGGTGAGAGGCATGTTGAAGTCCTTGCCACCCTGCAGCCTGAAGCCCCAAGGCGGCGAGCCGCTGAGGGTTACAGAGTACGTATTCATACCCTTGAGGAAGGAAAAAAAAGGGAAAGGAAACATCTTAATTAGCCAGAAAGCCCGGAAAAGGTTCTCAAGGTCCTTTATTATTTTGCTTTATCTGAAACAGTCTATCTGCTGGCTGTCAGCACCACCAGCCCACAAGAGCACACACACACCATACAGAAAATGGCACTCAAGTTGTTTTCTTTTACAGCAGATAATGTCACGTCTTAGTTTTAGGAATAACCACGTTACAGCAAGTCAAAATTAGGCAATAAAGAGGGAGCGCTGCCATTTTTACACATTTCAAAACACACATAAATAGCCTGGTGTCATAATCTAAAGCTAAACTCTAAAGGTGAAGTTAGAGTTTAATTCATTTCAGTCTACTGCAGCACCAATGTGCAGCATTTAGAAGATCTACTGCACAACAACAGCAGTAACAACTTCTCTTTCGGGGGGGATAATGTGCCACTTGCTGTATTCAGCCAGGTAACAGGTATCGTGGCTTCACCGCAATTAATTACTGCCAGTCTGCGGCAAGGCACTAAATAACTAGGTAGTTTTAAGAACCAAAGGGCAACATGAGATGCAGGCCTCTGTTAGTGGCTTACACAGAGTTAGGGTTTGACCACTGACCTCTGTGCTCACACTGCTACTCTAGCC
Source organism: Pelmatolapia mariae (assembly GCF_036321145.2). Lineage (NCBI taxonomy): Eukaryota > Metazoa > Chordata > Actinopteri > Cichliformes > Cichlidae > Pelmatolapia > Pelmatolapia mariae. Next base: position 4,811,068 of record NC_086228.1, on the reverse strand, counting down.
CTGCTCCTCCTCCACCTCCTCTTCCGCAAACCTACCAGGTGTCACAGGTCTCCGTGACACACAGCTATGCCACCTACCTTGTCCTCAAAGGTCAGCTGGTAGCCCAAACCTGGGAGAAAGCTAAAGAGTCAGTAAGCTGGAGCAAGCAGATTCCCTCTCTGTTGGCAAACCCTACCCCCTCGATCCTGACTGTGACACAGGCAAGCCGTAGCCTCTGCTCACTCCTCAGAGGCTATATAAGGAATGTAAAACTACACCAAACTATTTCAGCCCAACACCCACATGAGTCACAGGGAGAGGAGGAGGAGGGAGGGGGGCAGAGGAGGATGGAGAGAGGTAATGTCAACGAGCCATGGATTCTGGCACGGGCCAGGAGATTTTTTTTCTCCTCCTCTAAGTTCATTGCACTTGGGAAACGGCAGACGGCCACAAATGAAGCAAAGCACACAGACCTCTACATTCTTTCTGTAGGGCATGAAACATAGTACAAGCAAGAAAAAAAGAAACCCTCAGCAATTATACTTTAACATCAAGCTCTTAAAGCAACAGAGCAGCTCACACACACTGTTACACACTGTAAAGACTGGTGAGACAGTGGTGTGCTCACAGATAAGGAAAATCTAGCCTTTACACACACAGCCTTTAATCCAGCCTAGCACCCCAAATAATCCCACTAAGAAAACCTGCAAATCTGCTCAAGTTAATGGAAATCCTTAAAATAAAAAAAAAGACTTGCATTCGCATTCATTTACTGTCAATGCAGCCTCTAGATCTGTACAAACCTGACTCTTTATTGGCAAAGCTTAAATTAGTTTTTCCCAGAGCCAGGGAAATGAATTATGATACAAAGACGCATAAGGCGACACACAGAAAGACCTGCAGCAGGAGCAGCAGGTAATGGAGGCTAGATTTCACTGGTGACAAACACCACACTGAAAGCTGATTATTCCGACTGTATTAAAGCGGAGGAAGTAACAGCATTAATGTGAATGCACTCCAGTTAATTAAACACCACCCTGTATGATAAGCAAGAGAATAAAAGCATCAGTTTTAAGCCAATAAATGTGTGGCACTCATCCCCATGCTTATGGTGTTGCTATTTATAATCTTCTACATTATTGCTGCTGCTGCATTAGTTCTATAGGAACTCGTGTTGCTTTTAATGAGAGCTCAAATACACGGAATTTTTTGGTTAACACGCTACGCAATTACGAGCTTACACGGGTTTCTTTTAAATAACTTCAATGCGTCCAGCACACTAATTTCCCAGCGGTAATTAAAGGCCACGCTGTGAACGCTGTACCCGGTTAACACCGCCGCAGACAGCCAGGTTTCCACTCGCGACAACACGGGATACGAAAACCGGACAAAACTCTCGGCTCTGACAAAGTAGTTAGCACAGCTACAGAGCAGCAGGGGCTCGGGGAAGATGGCCAGAAGCATGAGCCTGCACAGTTTGGAGCACCAGCTTAATCCATACAAACCTCCTCTGTGGGGGGAAAAAGTTGGTTTGAAGAAGTTACACCACACAAAGATGCATTAGCTTACCTCTTGTGTCTCTCTGTGCTCGCCGGACATCACGAGTGTACCGGATTAAAAATAATTTAAAAAAATATGATAATAAGTGGGTTGGCAAGCAGGCAACTTTTCAGACTTCCTTGAGGCAAACGTCAGGAAGCCGCCGTGGATCCCCCTGGTGAGCAGCAAACTCATTCCCTCAAATTCTTTTTAGCAGGACTCTGCTGAGACGTCAGAAGTCACATGGGCGGAGGCTTCATTTCACTTCGAGGCCGAGTTGCACTCATCAGCTGCTACTACTAAAGCTATTCATCACAGCCGCCCTGAAACCGCTTTCCTCAATCACTCCGTCGGTTTTAACTAAAGGAAAACAAATAAATAAATAAGACTATGCCTCAGGGAAAAAAACAAAAAACAAAACAAAAACAACAAAAAAGTTACGGTCAGCTGCAATCAACACTCTTTATTATCATGCGCATGTCATCAAGCGCAGTCCCTGAAACAGAAGTGGAGCTCTCGCTCTTTTGTACCTTTGTACATTCCAAAGAAAGGGGAGGAAGTCACAAACTGATCATACACGCCGCTCGCTGCGAAACCCAACGGAACTTCCATTACAATGGGTATGCTGTTTCGTGCCCTTGGCGCTATCAGCACCTGCAAATGGAGTTGTTTTCTTCAACTACTGAGGCTGAAATAAGTTCATCTGGTTTTAGACTGTTCAGTTGAAGTTTTACATTACAGTGTCACAACTAAGCATACGCATAAGTGCCTATACACCTTAAATGAGAATAATAGAAATTTTCCATTACAGTGTGATTGCGTGAAAAATAATATGCACACTATAAATCTAAGAAAAACTGCTGCATGAAGATATAATACAAAAATATGACTGGGATCTTATGTGTGACAGGTGTGTTCACCTGTGTGTTCACCTGTCACAGCATGAGTCGGAGACGTTGTGAGCATCGAGACCTGAGTACTTTATGTCGTTCTGTCAAGTTTCTTTATGATGAGTGACAATAAAGTTACCCCCCCCCCCCCCCCCCAAAAAAAAAATAAAAATAAATTCTTTCTGTTCGCAAACAAAAACAGGTGTTAAAAAAAAGGGTTCTTTTGAACAATTGAGGAGGGTAATATTTATTATTAACATTCATGTGACAGACACTATATCAGTTCTAGCCAGATTCATGCAATAAATAATAATGTGTATCTTCTTCTTTCAGCTGCTTCCTCTAGGGGTCGCTACAACTTCCGTCTCATCCTATCCCCAGCATCCTCCTCTGCCACACCAACCCTCTGCATGTTCTCCTTCACTACATCCATGAATCTCCTCTGTGGTTTTTTCCTCCTGCCTGGCAGCTCCATCTTCAATATCCTTCGTCCACTATATCTACTATCACTCCTCTGCATGTATCCAAACCATCTCAGCCTCGTCTCTTTAACTTTGTCCCCAAACTGTTTATCCTGTGCTGTTTTTTCCAATTATGGATTTTTAACTTGTACAAAACTCCACTAACCACGTCGACCATTACTGAAAGGTCATATGGGGTCATTCAAGCCTATTACTAATGATCATAAATGCAAAGAAATTGTTTTAATAATCTATAATACCCAGTGAGGTCATAGGCCGTTAATAAGATCCATAGCAGGAGTAAATAGCAAACAGGAGAAATATATAGAGTCAAGAGGGGTATATACAAAAATAAGAGAAAGGCACACTTTAGAGAACAAGTTGCAAAGTGCTTGGAAGCAGTACAAAGAAAATACATGGTCTGAATAAACCGTTTGTGAGTCACCTGAGTGATGAGGATTACTCAAACCATGGTGAGGTGAGTGGGCAGGGGTGGGGTGTGGGGAAATAGTGTTTGTTAACAGTCCGAATGGCCCAGGAGAAGAAGCTGTTTGTGACTCTGGAAGTATAGGACCTGATTGACCTGAGGCCTTGCCCTGGCCTCCACGGTTGGCAAAGGAGAGCCAATGGTTTTTTGGGCGGTGTTAATTACATCTGCACAGCCTTCCTGCTCTCAGCTGTGGCCGTGCGTACCCAACACCCAGGCAGTAGGAGAGCATGCTCTCCGCTGAGGAGCAGTAGAAGGCCAGCGGAGGACACGGAGGAAGTGCAGCTGCTGTTGGGCCTTCTTTACATTGGTGTTGTGGGTCCAGGTGAGATCGGTGGAGATGTGGGTTTCCAGAAACCTGAAGGTGGAGACAGATTCCACCCGTTCTCCATGTGTGATGAGCGGAGAGTAGACCTGTCTGTGGCTGTATCCCAATTCAGGGTCTGCAGCCTTAAAGGCCGCATTTTAAGGCCGATTACGTCACAGCGATGCGACGAAGGCTGTACCACGGTCGTGTCCAAATTCATGGGCTGCATCCTCCTGAGGACCCGGCCTTCACGGTCTACGTGGGCCGGGTACTCAGAAGGTCGGGTAGGCCGGAAGTAAACGGCTGTGGAATTGGACGGTCTAGCCTTCTGATTAGCGTCACCGCTGTCTCGGTGGAGTTTAATAAACTCGGCCGTCTGCTCCTTGCTATCAAAAATATAACAGGACACTGGCGTGAATTCTCGACCATCTCACACTTCGGTTTAATCAGTTTTCTGATTAATCACCCACCCGGGTGATTAATAAAGTTTTATTTTATCTAATCTAATTTAATAACTTTAATCTCAGCCAAACCGATTTACTCACGAACAAATAAAACACTGAAAAAAGCCCAACAATAACATTTTTAGGTTGTCTAAGTGACTTATATATTACGTTTAACCTGAGTAGCGAAAGTCCGCCGTGATCTGAAAATGATGTGCCGGGAGTTGTGCCGTTCTCGGCGGCTTCAGTGACCCTCGAGCTCTCGGCTAGCTATTGAGCTGGTGGGTAGCAGACGTCTCCGAAAACGTCGAAGCACTTTTGCAAATATGCGATATCTTGATAAACCGAGCAGATATTTGATGTTTACACAGCTACATTCTCGCCTGAAAATATGTTAAAAATTTATTTTGTGACCCAGAAAGATTAATACGAGTAATTTTAAAACTTAGTAGTGGCTGCCATTGCCGGAAACTGGAGTTTGGCTGGGCCTGCATATGAATTCTGGGATAAGGTGGGCCACGAAGGACACACCCGACCCATCCTTCAAATTCGGGGAAAAGGAGGACGCATTTGTCGGCTGCATTCGGAGGAGTCTACGAATTTGGACAGCCTTCGGCGCGTCGCTGTGACGTAATCGGTCTACAAATGCGGCCTCAGGAGGATGCAGCCCATGAATTTGGACACAGCTAGCGGTGACGCTAATCAGAAGGCTAGACCGTCCAATTCCACAGCCGTTTACTTCCGGCCTACCCAACCTTCTGAGGACCCGGCCCACGTAGACCGCGAAGGCCGGGTCCTCAGGAGGATGCAGCCCATGAATTTGGACACGACCTTTTATGGATAATTAAAGTCAGTCATATATTACACAAAACTAACTCGGGATCTCGCAAAAGTTGAATTCCAACAATGGCGGCAGCTACTTAGTTGTAATATTACTCTTTCTGGGTCACAAAATAAACTTGTAAGATATTTTGAGGCGTGAAAGTAGCTGTGTAAACGTCAAATATCTGCTCGATTTACAAGACATCACATATTTGCAAACGTGCTCCGACGTTTTCGGAGGCGTCTGACACCCACCATCTCGAAGCTAATGGGAGGTCGAGACCTACTATAGCCGGGGGGGGGAACACTGCTCTCCCGGCACATCGTGCCTCGACCTCCCGGTCGGCTTCGAGCTGGCGGCCTCCGAATGGGGCTAAAACTTTTGCGAGATCCCGAGTTTGTTTTGCGAGATCTCGCAAAAGTTCATCTTAATTTTTTTTTCTCCCATGTCCCTTGCGGGGCTCCGTAATATATCCACAAACACAACAAGTTGAAAGTCAGTGATGCTGCTCGGTTTGCAGTCCTGAATATGACGGCACAAGCAGGATCCACTGCACTGTTAATGTTAGCTATGTTATATTGCTGCCTCTGTTCGGTGGTGTCGAGCCAAACGAACTTTAACGTGTGTTTGAACGAGCTGACGGTTCACTCGTTAAGCTGAAAGAAAGATGCTTTAATCACAGGAGTCACACATGTGTCCACGGCACCATCTGGGAACTCTTCTTGTTTAGCACTCGTAATAACACAAACACTAAATCCTCCTTCTCTTGTGCTGTTTTGTAGCAGTGTATACACCTGAGACTGTCACCTGTCTGTCTCTCCTGCACTCTCTCTCTTTTTCTTTCTCTCTGATTGTGTAATAAAAGTATGAACATGTATTTATAAGTTACACTTGTGTTTGAATCCTGCAGTTCATCACACATTTGATTTCCATGTGTGGCAACTGCAAGTGTCCAGAGTGAGGACAGACTGAGGGACCCACTGCTGCACATCATCTGTGAGGCTTTGCACCCCTGATGATCCACCAGGACAAACGCAGCAGTGTGTGAGGAAGAGGAGGAGGAAGAGCCAGCAGCAGCTGACAGATGGAGAGAATAGACAGACTGTTCCCTGTTTGTGAAGGACTGCTAGAAAAGTTTAAAATAACTAATTGTCTGTCCTGAATCAGTCTTATTAGGTAATGTTCAAATAATGTTATCATTCCAGTGTTTTCAGTGTGGGAGAAAGTACTCAGGGCCTTCAAGTTACACACTATGAAAGGCAGAAACAAGTTTAATATTCAGAAACCTAAAGTATGTATCAGCAGCAGAATGGACCTAAAAATAAATGTCCATGTTTGTTTCAGTTCTATGAAGCTTTGAGTATTTTGGATTAGTAGTACTGCTGTGTTTGTTGCATCATATTGCTGTAATTGCTTATATGCTTTATATATTCTGAGGTAAGTTGATCTATAGTGTTACATCATATTCTATAAGGATGTTATGTGTTTGTATACTTTGACCCATTTAGCAGAAGTCAGCCTGTTTAAGGCTCTGATATCTATTCTGTATGACTTAAAGCAGTTATGACATGGTATGATTTTCTCACCCAATAAAGGAATATTTAATATATCAGTCTACTCTTTATTCTATCAGCAACAGTTGTCACAGCTCGTACATTTGCTTTTTCCACATATATGTAAGCATTGAGCCAAATTTAGTAATGTCAACATATTAAAAGAACAATATTTGTCTCTTATATTTAATACATCTATATATACACTGTCAAAGATACTTGTCCTTGAGTGAAGATTTAAGGTGATAGGAAATATAAATAAATGCAATTTGAATCTTTACTGAAGCTCAGTATTTGACACGGAGTTCAAAGTCACTGCTGTAATAACTAATAATGATTAATATAATAACTATAATATTGGCCATATTATATTTATATTTACATATCACCAAAGTGAGATGACTTTAGTCTCATGAACATTAGCTAACTGTTATTTACTAGCTAATCTTAAATGACTGTTCAGTACAGATATGAAGGCCAACAATCATGTTTTACAGTCCTGTGGTCTCAGCCTCAGATACTTATCAAATCACACAGAGCTCATGTAGAAACAAATGAACAAAATATGTTCTCCTTCATTTCTGTCAAACAAAGCTGTATGAAACGTTTCCAGCTGTTAGTCTCATGGTTGCTAGGCAACCTGGGCAGCGCGACGGAGGCTAGACCGTCCCATTTCACAAGCCTACAAGCCTCGCACTTCCGGCCTTAGCGGTCTTTGAGTACGCGGCCCTTGAGGACCGTTAAGGCTGCGTACTTTAAGGCTGCAGACCCTGAATTGGGATACAGCCTGTGTCTCCTGAAGTCCATGATGAGCTCTTTTGTTTTAAGGACATTCAGCTTCAGGTTATTTTCTGAGCACCAGTCTGACAAGTTTCTCTACCTCTGCCCGGTACGCCTCCATCAGAGATGAACCCATTATGTCATCGGCATATTTGACGACGATGTTGGTTGGGTGGGTTGATGTCGGTGTAGAGGGCATACAATAGGGGGATCTGGTGCAGAGTGACAGCGGGTGGGGGGAGAGGTGAGGGCAAGTCGGACTGATTGGGGGCGGTTAGTGAGGAAATTCTTGATCCAGGAGCAGATGGCAGGGGGGATCTGAAGGTGTTCCAGTTAAGTGGTGAGGATGTCTGGTGCGTTTCCCTTTTAATGACCCACTCATGTAGATTTTGCTGAGGATATTTATTTTCCTGCGGGGGAGATTGAATGCATAACCTTTATACTTTTACGAGCCATTTTCCATTTCTGTCTATAAATTGTGCTATATAAGTTTTGTCGATATTTTTTATTACTGTTACTACATTAGTACTACAACCCTTAGAGATGACAGTGCTGTACAGCAGATGGCCAGCAGATGGCGACAAACTCCAACAAAATGTAAAGGTCCCCTCGGGGTGCTGCCCCTGCTCTATCATCATACACATACTGGTTGAACAAGTGAAGAAATAATGAATCATCAGTTACGGCCTTTAATCGACGCGTAGATTGTTTATTCCATATGCTTTACTAGCTGACTCTATTTTTCCAAGCGATATTTAGAATAGATAACACTAATCGAATTTTTAAGTTGTAACTATTAACGTTGCAGAGCTCGGTGGCCTGATTTTTGTGGCTTTAACGTTTAGCTAGCTAAGCAAGCTCAGTCAAACTTGTACACTTTTTGTGAAAGATGGCTGACAACGGAGCGCACCCGACTGAAGAGGACCCGGCCGCCGCTTTCCTGGCTCAACAGGAGAATGAGATAGCGGGGATAGAAAACGATGGCGACGCGTTTGGGACCCTAGAAGGAGCCGGTGCTCAGCAGCCGCAGACCGACAACTATGGCAAGTTTGTCCCTGAGCTAACGTCAGCTAATGTTTAGCTAACGAGCAAACAAAGCTAACTAGAGCTAGCTAATATTAATACCGGGACTTGCATCGGTAACTTGCTTAGTAGTTAGCCAACAAAGGCCCCACCGCCATATGTTAACAACACCGCTGTCTAATATAAGTGGTTAACACTCTTATTGCTTCCTATTTAGATTCAAACTAACAGTACGTTAGCCTTGTAGCTTAGCTAGCTGCGACAACGTAGGTTTTGTTAAACGCTAAACCACTTAACATTAGCTATGTGACACTAGCACCTTAAAACTAAGCAAGCGAACAAGTGCTACTGGCCTTTAAACCGACAAAGCAGCCCAGACAATATCAAGCAGGTGACCAAACAGGTGTTGCTGCATTTCTGAAGTCTTATCCGTTTCGAGACCAAAAGTGACACCACGGTAGTAGTAGCAGCGAGTATAAGTCGCTCCAGATAGCAAGGAAGTATAAGCGGATAAACTCCAAGAAGTTCATCTTAACTTATATCTGTGTATTTTTTGTTTTGTTTTAAAAAAAAAAAAATGCTAGACGGGTTTGAAGAGCCTGCCACGTTGAATGGAGACCTGTTTCAGGTGAGCTTCAGTCTTGTCTGTAATACTATATGTCTGTCTCTTTACATAACCTATGTGTGGTTGAGTTTTATTCTGAACACCGTAATCATGTGATGAAGGAGTGGGTTTGCTGTGGCGTTCGCGCATGAATGAACCGAATAGCTGTTTCTAATGGTGTACATGTTTTGCGTACTCCAACAGGAGTCCAATGGCCCAACAGACAGCTACGCAGCCATCGCCCAGGTGGATATTCAAAGGCAAGAACCTGAAAGTTTACGCAAATGGAGGGAGGAGCAGAAGGCACGCCTTGAAGCATTAGGTTGGTAACAATGTTTCCCTGACGCTGTCAGTGATCGTGTGTAATGCACTTAGTGCTGTGTAGCTCTTATGATTCTTCTTATTTTCCTTACAAGGTCCCAGGTTCATTTCAAACCGATTGACTAACGCTTCACTGTACTGCTTTTTGCCCTTCTGTTAGAGGCTAAACTGCCTTTCAACACACTGGTGATAAAGTTTAAACTAATCAGAAAAGATCTGTGTCACACATAGAAACAGAAGAAATTAAATGTAGTACAACTGTATGACATTTCTGCTTTCTTGCGTCCTAATAAGACTCGGCATCCAAGGCAGCGGAGGAAGAATGGAGAGTGAAAGCGAAGAAGGAGCTTGAAGACTGGCACGTACACCAAAATGAGCAGATGGAGAAGAACAAGACCAACAACAGGTTAGGATCTGACCTCCCCACCCCACCACTAATGTGCAGAGAAGTAATCCATGATGGTGATGCTGTAATCACTCTACTACCTTTGTTTTGAAGTTTGTATTGGTAGTTAGAGGTAGTTGTTCTTGGTAAAACAAACATTGTGGTTCAGTTTGCAAACATGCCTCGCTCTAAACTATAAACGTTCAGTGGAGGTCCTTAAGCTGGGCTTACACTGTGCGATTTTTGGCCCATTTTGAGCCGATTTTTCAGTCGTGCAACTGTTTTGGTGATCGGCCAGAGTTTAGAATAACGCGACTTAAAAAATCGCACAGTGTATGCCCAGCTTTATAGGTTCTTCCGAGGTGTGGGAAACTGTGCCTTTCTCTACAAGATTACATCCTAGACCTGTGTATGTTTTACAGCTGACTGATAAATTGACACGGTTGGGGGTATATGTGTTGAATTTACTGCACCAAGGTGATCACAACAGATTAAAACACTATAATACTTAATACTTCATTTAGCCTGGTTCCCCTCAGTGTCATAAACTGTGCAGTCTCTCTTTTCTTGACCAAGCTAACCAGTTATTCTCTCACACTTCCCAACAGACTCTGTCCAAGTCTGGCACGGTATCGCTCTGCATCTGTAGCTCTTTTTTTTTTCCTCTATTTTTTCTAAAGCACTGAGAGACAATACTCTGATGAGATATTAGTCTACAGCTGTGTGTCCAGTTCAAGTGTCCAGAAAGCAAAACAGGAAACTAGCTAGCTGAAAAGAATGCAGACAGAAGAGAGAAAATGCTGCAGTCGCCCCCTCCCCATGCTACAGCAAAGACCATCCTAGATTGTTTATGACACTAGTGCAAGATGTTTAGTCCCTGTTTCCACCTCATTAGAAATGTTTCTCAGTTGCTTACAATAACCCAGACTCTAACACTTTTCTGCTTGTTGACTGACACTGAAACTGTTCTCCTCTCCTTCTTTTTTCCTGCTTTCTTGGCCTTGCCCTGCACGCTAGGATTGCTGACAAGGCTTTCTACAAACAGCCCAACTCTGATGTTATAGGCTTTGTGTACGTTTAGAATTCTTCTGCTTTCTAATATTGTATGATCTGCCCCCTGAATGACCCCTTTTGCCGACGATGCATGACCCAACACTGGAATTCTGTTTTTTTTTTTTCTTTTTTGTCAAAGACTTCATTTGGCATTATTTGTGTTCTTTTTGACTGATTTGTGTCAATGCCCTGGATGTTTTTATATACAAAAATAATTATTAAATATGTCAACAATGAAGTGTATGTTGGGTATAAAGTATAGACTGTATGAAAGATGGATGTAGCTACCGTTAAGTCCAGTTACGCTTTACCATGATTTGATATTGACAAATTGTTAGCCAATGAGCTGCTTTAATCTGACCCTTAGAATAACCATGTTTTTTATTTTTTGTTTGTTTGTTTTTTAAATGGACCAAAAACTTCTGAGCCCATAAAGTCATAGTGAAAAGTTCTACTGATGTCAGAGTGAGGCAGCTGAGGATCTTTTTCAGCCACTTCTATTTGCTTTCAAGTCCTTTATTAGTCTGGGATGTCGCCCCCTGCTGGCCATTAAAACAAAAGCAGGATTCGGGTTTTAGATCTGGAAGCTACATCCATCTTCTACACCATCTGCGGTATAAAGACATGCATGAGGTTCTTTTGCTTTTACTATCTCGTGAACACGTGCTCTTGGTGTGATTGAACTTTGTGGTTGGGAACTGTGTTTGGCTCAGGCTGCGTTTGCTTTCGTGAAATCCCTCTGATAACCTCCAGCTCACCAACACCTTTCTGTGCTTCCCTTCACATCCACAGAGCATCTGAGGAGGCTTTCCTGGCAGAGACAGACAGCAACAGCCCCGGGTCTGAATGGGAGAGAGTAGCTCGTCTCTGTGACTTCAATCCAAAAACCAACAAGCAGGCGAAGGATGTTTCCCGAATGCGCTCTGTGCTCATCTCCCTCAAACAGACACCTCTAGTTCGCTAGAGGATGTCGCTGGGGGGAGCTAGAAACATTGCCTTTTAATCTCACATTGCATCAGAAGGATTTGTATGCCCTTTTGTGTACGAAAAACACCCTGGTATGTTTATAACCTTTAAACACTTCCTGCCTTTAACGATGCCTATTAGAGTCAAATAATATACTTAAACCTGACGCTCGTGTGAGAGGAGGGATTACTGTTACAACATCCTTTAGTTGGTCAGCTTCATCACTGCTATATTAAGAAAATATTGTTACTGTAAATTCAGTAATTTCCCTTTCTCCTTTAACTTATAAATTGTTACTAGGTCAACTTTATTGCATGCCTTCCTGATATTTTGGATGCACATTTTTAGTTGAATTTATAAATTAGCATTACGGTCAAACACTTAGCGATTAAGCACTGTTACAGATTAGATTGTAACCAGTTTTGCCTCTCATCAACTATAAACCATTAACCGAAGCACATCAATGTTCACTGTATTATATTATATCCCTAATTACTGTTTTTAAGTTAGCATATTTTTCACTATAACATACCCAAGCTCGTGGCCTTTTTTGATCGAACACTTTCTACAATTTGAGCACTTAGCCAAATGAATTTCTCTTCAATTTGGCAAGATTTCAGCTAAATTAAGAAACATTGAACTACAACCAAAGATTTCATTGAAATTTTCAGAGTTCACACATTTGACGGCTTGTTTCTTATTTTGCTATATTATACCATTTTCTGTTACGCCAACAAATTAAAAAAATTTTTTTTAAAGAAATGATGCACGGGGTCATTTACAACAGCGATGTCTTCACATTGTTTCACATGTTGCCTATTTGGATTTAAGGAATAGTGAAAAAGTGAATGTTAAAAGGGAACTGGAAAATAAAAACAGTGGAGTATGATCACCTCAGCCGATTTGTCTTCAATTCTTAGCTGTGACTGTTGACACCTTAATGCACTGGTGATAATTGCTTCCTTATGCCCTTGTATTTTGACATACAAGCAACTTTGATCGGTGGTTCAAACAGAGCATCAGAATGGGTAAGAAAGGTGATTTAAGTGACTTTGAATGTGGCATGGTTGTTAGTGCTGGAGTGGCTGCTCTGAGTATTTCAGAAACTGCTGATCTACTGAGATTTTCCCACACAGCCAACTCTGAGGTTTACAGAGAATGACCAGACTAGTTCAAGCTGATTGGAAGGCAACAGTAACCTGAATTAAACTGTTTGGTACAACCAAGGTATGCAGAAGACCACACCTGGTCTAGTCTCTGAGGAATGTTTCCAGCACCATATGTGCTACAAATAATTAAGGTAGCTCTAAAGTCAGTGCTAATATTATGACCATGCTTGGGTTATTTACAGATATTTTAAAGCTTTTAAGCATTTCTTTTCATACATATCATGCTTGGCTAGCACAATTCTCTGAGAGGTGACTTTATAAAGTGTATAATTTACACTATCGACATAACACCTGAAGGTCTTCTTATGGAGGATTTTATTCTGTTGAGTGTTTTAAGGTGGACTTTGGCCTAACTCAAGTCACTAACAACAAATTTCCACACTGAGTTTGTCAATATAACCTCATAGGTTAGCACACGAGGAAAATCAAACACAAGATATGGTGCTTTATCTTAAACATGACAAGGACACCAGGTTCAAATGTGACATTTTATTAGAATATAATAACAGTATGGGGGATACATTTGAAGCCGAGCTCACCAAATGAGCATGAAGCAAGAAAACAATTTACATTTATCAGCAATTTGCTTCAACACCATTTTAGTAGTGTTAAAGAAGTCCAGCCTGCTTACTGGTAACAAGCCGATTCAACTTTGCTGTTCCACACGGTCAGCAAGAAGCGAAAATATTCATTTTTTGTGAGTGATTCACAGTTTTTAAACAGCAATAAATAATGCTGACATTAACATATGTGTCTGAAGAATGTTAAAGACCCAATACATTATTCAGTTCATTTAAAGAAGTCTGGAGTCTGCTGCGATTCCACACACTGAATGGACAATGGCAGAGATGTGGGATCGATCCATTTCACTGCTTGGGTTTCAGAGCCGTGGCAAAAACACCAACAATAATGGCGACTACAGTGAAGCCTTGAGCAAAGATGCGTCCCCTCATCAAGAGCTGGGACTGCCTGGTTTTCCCTTGATGGAAGGCACGGAGACCATAAATCAGCGCTCCCGCTGTTCCCAAACAACCTGGAAAATAAAGAAATTATAGCTTATAAACCCAGTTTATTAGGACAGTTAACTGGATCCACAGACAAGGCAAAACTCATGGCTGAATAGTGTAACTAATATCAAGTAGAATGGGGTGATGGAGATATAAAAGCTGCACTTTCCTTTGGCACAGACACTTTTTAGTTATCAGGGTGGCTGCAGTCAACGGTAAATAATGGGAGAACTGCCACGGATACAGTTTTGTTCATTTCTAATGACAGCATTATTGCGACAGATGTCAACAACGGATGACCTCCGTGTAAACAACTTCTAAATTAGAATCTTAAACGCTTCAGGGAACACTCTCTGAAACTTAACTTCGTAGAACATTTTGAAATTGCGTTTGAAAATAATCCAAAGCCTCAGCTTACTTTATAACTCAGGGCTGGAGAAGAGAAAAACAAAACAAAACAAGAATCAGCAATAATATCATAGGCATCAATGGACTATATGTATGATTTCGGGAGTAACGATGAAAGAAAACAGCGCAGGCTATTTCAAACCAGCTTTTAATACGCTTTGATGTATTGAAGGTTTTAATGTGCAGACCACATGAGTTACATAATATATGAAGAATGACCACAATGACCTCCGGGGGTTGCGAGGACGCTGCCTCACAGCTGGAGCAGCTCCGGGAATATTTCCGGAACCGAAAGCAGTTCGTTGGGAAATATGTCATAGGTTACGTTTATCTAGCCACACACCTCTGCTGTGTTATCAGCTGATGTCGTACCCAAGCCTTTATGTTGTGCTAACATAGTTGTGTGAAGTAGAGGACGTAGCGGACCGCAGTTGTGACTTTACAGTGCAGCGCTTTTCTCTGCTTGTGTAACTCACCTATCGGGACGAATGGGTTCTCCTTGGTTTTCCTCGCAAACTTTTCCTTGAATGTCTCATCTTTGGTTTTAGGCAAAGGGTTGAAGCCTTCGATGTTTGGAGCCTGGGAAAAATCAAACGGCACAGCTCCCGGCGGAACTGCTCCGGGCGTTTGCTCTGCAACTCCGGGTGCTGCTGCTGCCGCCATGCTTACCTTGGCTATGACAACCCGGAAATCCCAAGAATTACACTTCCGGTTAAATTTTTCTACGGCTTCATAATAAAGGCCCAAATATTTTAAATAAATTTTTTAAGTCTACCTTGGTTAGAGAAGAATGCCTTGGACAAATTCATCAATCTTTCACTTCAGAAATATAAATTAGACTAAACACTGACCACGGCCTCTTAGTACAGATATTCAAGTATTTTAGTATACAAGTATTTAAAATCATACCCAGCTGCAGCAATATTATGATCCAATATCTGATTGTGCGCAGTAAGTGCTTTTACTTTAGATATAATTGCGCTTTTTCTTCTTTTTACTTTAGAGTACACTTTATTGCATCTTCTCAATACACAACTTTCAACTCAAAGCTAAACTCCCCCCCATCTGTTTGCAGGTGTGTTGAATGTGCAGTTTTTAACTTGAACAGAAATTAAAAAGTCAGATATGTTTTAGAATAAAGTCCAGCGGATGTTAAATTCAAATTAGGTCATTTACTATCCAGTGATGTAACTGGATACTTACCACAATCAAGATTGAGGTTCTGTATACACAGCAGGATGGTTCCATTTTAATAATAAAAATGTCATGACTTGTAATTACATCCCATATTAAAACAACAAAACAAAAAAAACAAACAAAGAACAAAAACACGTGGCCTAATAAATATTTGTAGCAACTGCTGGACGTTCTAATTTTCCTGAATGTGAGGTTTAACTTTCCAGTGGCACATTCCTTATGTGCTTTACAATGCATTGGCCTCAATGAAACAGCTACACATTAAATCTAAACGAATCTTCAAGTGCCACATTTTATTTTAATCACAAATTGTTTGCTATAGGGAGGAAAGCTACGCTGTATATTGGGAGTTTCACATAGCTCTTAATTTTTCACAAACCCCACTCTTACCACTGAGTGGCAGTATTGTACAACCTTCACTGATTCTCAAACATAGAATCACTTTTCCCCTCAGTGAAGCACTTAGAATGAAGTACTTTAATGTCTGCCTAATAAATCATGCAGTCAGGAAGCTTGAGCCCAAAAAGGAATAAAAAAAAAAAAAAAAAAAAAAGTAAAAATCTAGTGGACAAAAATTAAAAAAAAAAAAACCAAAAAAAACAAAACAAACAAACCCCAAAACTTAACTGAAGACTCAGGAGTCATATTCATCAACAAAGAAACAAAAAAGCTTCAGCACAAATATTTTTCAATCTTTTTATTGAATATTAAGGTAAATATTTCACATTAATACAGGCTACATAAAGTAGAGCCACTATACGACATGAAATTTACTCTCATTTTAACCCTTTTTAGTATGTAAACAATTATACATGTATTTACCACTCTAAAAGGTTCTGATTTCGCTCTTCAGGTAATCATCATCTAGTTCTGGGCCAAGTTTAAATAGCTACTTCATGTTGAGCCCCCCCTCCCCGCAGCCCAAGAACGGTGTACGCGGGTTTAAAGTCAAAAATCGCTAAACTACGCAGAGAATGGATCCTGTTAAACAGGTGATCGCGCGTGTGTGTGTGTGTGTGTTTGCATCATTGGGACACTGATAACAGCTCTGGCCCAATTTCCTCTTTCCTCGTTAGATAGGCACATCAAAGAATGGCGTCAAAGAGAACTTCCAATTCTTCAACCTTTACTCTGCATTTCAGGTCTCTACTAAAGTTTAAAAGTTTACGCGTTAATTTTTTCGTCGTCTTATTCGGTCGTATCGGTCAGTTGGTATTACATGTTTGCACTGTGGGTCATGCTGTGTGTGTTTGATTGCTGTAGGATGCCGTCTAATTGACATGGTTCAGGTGCACATTGCCCACATGAGGTGCCCAGGTACCGGTCCACACCTGAAGGAGAGAGGAGAAAGGTCAAATGCTGCTCCTTATAAAATGGCATAAATCTGCAGAAGTGTCGCAAATCTGATTTTAATAAAGGCCAACTTTACCTGCTGTTGTGGGTCAGAGTTATCTGCATTGTTTGGGACCACTTTAATGATGGGGCTCCATGCAGGGTCACCAGCGTGACCAGCGTGCAAACCATTGTACATTGGCCCCCCTGGGCCTTCGGCCATGGTAGGATGAGGGGGCAGCATGGTTCCTCCATACATGGACATTGGCATCCCCTGGACAAAATGGGCACAGATAGCCGGTAAAACACGAGTAGACGCAGACAAATGGGCATTGAAAGTCCGTCAGAACTATTACTCTGAGTTACCTTTGGGAAATCCATGTAACTGTTGGGCAAATGCTGCGGCTGGTGGTAGTTGTTAGCAGGGTTTGCGATGCCCGTGTCGTCCTGCTCCATGGGCTGGTGCTGAGAGAAGGCCGATTGCTCCGCGTGCATCTGCGGGTGCATCATGTGGCTGTTCATCAAGGGCTGGGACCAACCAGACATGGCCTCTGTACCAAAATAACACAAGGCGGTTTTATCGCTGGACGCCAAAGTTACTGAGAAGCCATTTCTGTATATGGCTGTGTTTAACTCTCACACATGCCCAATTTGCTCTTACCTGAAGCACTGCCAACCCCGAATGACCAAATGCCTCCCTGTCCAACTGATGCCGTGTAGCTGGTTGTGAGCAGAGGTGGGTTTACAGACCCAGTCTGTCTGATCCTGGCCAACCGCTCTGTGCCGATGGGTGGGGGAACCTTCCGGTCCTGTTGCGAGGAGCTGCCTGGCTTAGGCTGAGGAGGAGAAGCAACCGCTGAGGTGGAAAGGGCAGAGGAGGATACCGTGGAGGGAGGTGGGACAGGAGATTCACCTGGTGGAAAAAGACAAAGCCTAGGTTAGAGCACTTCCAAACAATTTTTAAGAGACTGATTTTACTTTTTAAAACAAGCATGAAAAAATGCTATTAAATTCTACTATTAATGAATCTTAAAGGGATTATAAAAGGGGGCAGGGGTACATTTAAGGCCTAAAATGTAAAAGAATTAAAGAGAAGCAGTGTGTGAGCCTGGTACCTGATGTGGATGCACTCCATGGGTGGGGGGAAAAGTGCTGTCTGCTGAATGAGGGTGTGCCAGCTGTATGACCAGGTAGAAAAACAGGACTGCCAGAGATCCCGGTGGCAAAGTTAGGCAACGCTAAGGACACAGACAATAGAAGGAGACTGTTGGCTTTACAGTACTAAATATAAATAAGACCTTACATGTCAACATAGATTCACCACATCCGGTTTCATGTGTACTGTAATCGCCACCTTCTTTATTTCTCCTGAAATTATTCTGATAATTATTTTGATTATTAAACCCAAAGAACAGGAATTAAACAAAAATGCAGACATACCGATGGGGCTGTTGACCATCCTCTGGGTGGTGGAACGGTAGCCAGGGGCTTTTGAGCCGTCTGGAGGTGGTGGGGGCATCATATTCTCCATCTGGCCCATGCTCATGTACGCTTGTTGAGCCGAGAAAGACTGCTCTGGGGGTGATCGAGCAGGCAAATGGCATGCACCCCATACTGGATTGTTTCCCACCTGCAAAGGCAAGCACAACTGATTACTATCAAAATGCAGCTGAATGGTGCCCTTACCAAAGTAAATGCACGGTCAAGTAAAGTTGTAGTTGTGAAGATTTATTTACGCGTACCTGGCTGCTGTTATCAAAGATGCTGCTGAAACCGAAAAGACCTGTATGACCGAGGTTGGGGTGCATCTGCTGAGGCTTGCCTGCACTGGCGACATGCTGCATTTGAGAACCGTTCATCATTCCAAGATTACCAGAGACCTGAAGGGAGCCTGGGACCTGGGCTTGAGCTTGGGTCTGGGCTTGTGGAGGCAAACTTGCTGGCTGGGAAGTCGGGTTTTGGGTTTGTTTTGGGGCTTCTTGGTGAGTGCTGAAGGGTACAAACACAGACTGTTGTTGCTGCTGTGTTTGCTGCTGCTGCTCAGAAAGGGAATAATAAGGCCCTGGTGGCTGCATACGATGGGAGACTCTGGGCGCAGGTGCTGAGAAGTGGGGTACGGTGTTGTTGGGGTGTGCGACGTTGTGCGAGAAAACAGCAGCAGGCGCTGTGGGTAGGTGAGAGCTGGGCTGTGGGTTGAGGTGGGGCTGTGGAGCCTCTGTGGATGGTACAGAGGAGGGAGGGGGAGGTAACTGCTGGCGGGGTTCTGGCTTTGGAGCTAAAGACATGGCAGGGGCCGCGAAACCCACAGAGTTGCCGCTCTCGCTGACAGCAGCGGGCTGGCTCTCTACGGGCAGAGACGACTTGTCTTTTCCAGCAGGGGGAGCAGCACTGGGCTCTGTTTTAACTGGCTGGATGAGGGGCTGTGAAATGGGTCCCACTGGCTGCTGAGGAGCATTTGCCGTAGTTGTAGTGGAACTGTGATGTGCGGGAGAGCCGGTGCCTCGTACTGTACTACTGCCACTGGAAGGCGCCGAAACAGAAACAGGTGTGACACCGGCAGGCTTGGGGTCTGTGGCAAAGAGCTGTTTTCTGACAGAGGAAGGTGTAGCGACACTCGGTTGGGGATTATATGGAGTAGGGTTAGGCGTATGAGGTGTAGCTGTAGCAGCGGATGTGTTGGGAGCACTGGTTGTGGCTGTATTGGTGGTCGTGACTGGGGCTCCTGAGCTTGCGGTGCTGCTGTGTTCACTGTGAGTCGAGTTGGGTCTTGCCTGTGGTCCCGTGTTACTGGATCCTCCGCTGTGTTTGGGGGAGCTGTTAGCGCTGCCGGGACTCACAGGACGCACGGGGAAGGGTCCCCAGGTGCTAGCAGCAGGAGAGAAGGTGCCACCAAACTGCGCCATGGGTAGACGAGGGTGCCTGATCTGGTGCATGGTCTGAGCAGCCAGGAGCGCCAGCTGAGGGTGGGTGTATGCCAGGGACAGGGACACTGGGAAAGGCTGCCTGACGTTTGGCGACAGCCCTTTCCCGATCTTTCCCCCAGCCTGAGAAGAGGATGAAGACGAGGATGAGGGAGGCTGGAACGAGACGCCTGTTGAAGTGGGCAATGAGCTTAGAGCCTTTGGCCCAGTGGTTGAACCACTGGTGGCCCCCGTGGTACTGGGGAAGGAAGCTGAGGTCGTTTTCGAGCCCGGTGCTCTGATGTGAATCCGGGGAATCAGATCCTCAAGCTCTTTGGCTGGGTCCTGGATCAGAGCATTGATCAGCTGGACTGCATGCCTTGTAGACTCCGTGCCTCCTCTGAAACCAAACACCAGAATATGCTTATTCAAAAATATGTCCTTAAAAAAAAATCATCTGGCAAAAAAATGGTTTTAAAAATATGTTATTTATTATTTTGCCAAATAACTGCCCATCAACTGTAGCTCTAGGTTCTGCACCTTATACAAAACACCAAACCCAGAAAAGCTCAATACACAACATTAAGCTGCAAAACTACACCAAAGAAGTAAAGTTTCTAGATGTGCTTATTTTCCCTCTACACATTGAATATAGTATAGCTCCCCGCAATTTCATAAGTCATTTTAATCACTCATTTTCATGGCAGCCTTATGCATCCATGATGTGAATAAACAGCAGTAAATCTATTAAAGAGGCTGACCCATACTTTCAAAATAACATGGATGTTCATAATAAGCACTAGAGGCAAAGCTGTTTTGCAGGCTATGTAGAGATGTACAAGCAAGCTTTGCATACGTCTGCATGTCCAATCCCAAAATATGCTTCTTGCCTTTATTCTGAAAAAATGCAATGGCTTGAAAAGACTCCTTATGTGATAGCTCACCTTTCCACCTCCTCTTTGTGAACTGGGAGTATCTTGAGGAAAATACTAGCAAAAGTAAATCTGCATATTGCGCACATTAAATGTCAGATCTGTATTTTGTCATCGCCCCCCCCAAAAAAAGCAAAAGAAAAAAAAAAAAAGCAGCCTTCATACACCAATCCATCTGATATAATTTAGCTGTAATGACTTTGTAGTCCAGCAGAGGGCGCTGCTTTTACCTTATAGTGATCATCCTCTCTCCATTCTTGTCCTTCTGCTTGTCCACGTCAATGTGAGCTCCTGTCACATCCTGGATGGCTGTTATGTTGCAGCCTCCTCGACCCATGATCCGAGACACAACGGACGCTGGTACAGAAAGCTTCTTTGATCTTCAAAAGAACACGTGAAATGATGATATTAATGTTTGTACTATAGCTGTCTCTTAATTCAATCAAAAAACATGCAATCATTGGCTTTGTGTGCAAGCAATGCCTTGCCTTAAGATGTATACATAATAATAATAATAATATAATAAAAGAGAAAAAAGTAAAATTTGACATTGGGGAGAACAAAAATGTAAGTATTGCTCTTGGTAATTTGCACACGTTGAGTCAAACTCATAAACTGACCTTCTGACGACCTCCTTCCAACCTTCTTCTCTTTTCTGGCCTCTCTTTGGACTCGTGAGGCTGAGCTTACTGTTGGGTGAGGTGACAGGAAGAGCCATGGTCTTGAACGGGGAGGGCAGGGAGTTGGTGGTGGAGTCGCTTGCATCTGCAGCTCTGGAACCAGACAGACTGTTTGCTTACAGACATGATAGGATGCAAAGTAGTGGTTGTTATGTCTAAAGATCCAAAGTTACACACAAAAGTACATGTCAAACAACAAACGTGCCCGCTCGATCAGAGACTTACTTTTGCGTTGGTTTTGAGATGGAGACTGTGACTTTGTTTTCCACTTTGCCGTCACTCTGCGGCTGGGAACTGTGTCTCTTCTCTGGGCCGGACAGGAGGGCCTGGACTGCTCCTGAGGAGGGGACCGAGGAAGAAGAGGACGACGAGGAAGAGGAGGAGGAGGTGCCGGAGGAGGTGAGGTCAGGGAGGTAGTTGAGCTCCTGACTCTTGCTCCCACTGCTGCTGCTCTCACTGGCACAGTCGGTGCTATCCAAGGGGTCAGAATCACTGTTGCCGCCTGTCACTCCCCCACCCCCACCCCGTGGCTCGCCGTGGATCTTGTTCTTGTCAGCTTTGTGCTGCGCTAGTGCAACCTGTTGAGAAATGCACACATTTTGTCATTTCCCCCTCTTCAATCTTTAGGATAAGCTGGAGATGAAAACAGGGCAGATTAAAAAGAGTAGTGCTCACCTGCGGATCTTGCAATATGATGGGTTCATTGGGCACCGAATCCTTTGTCTTGTTCTTTTTGTTCTTCCGATTGGTACTTGGGGTAGTGGCCACACTCGCTCGCTTCTTACTAAAAGCTGTAGTGAAAGTGGTGGAGGTGGCAGATATACCAATGGTGGTGGTGGTAGTTGCACTCGGAGGTTCAATTGGAACCTCTGCTTCTGAGGAAGACGAGGGGTAAAATTCAGGCATTAACAAGAATCGGGCCACAAGATTCTAGTTAAAAAGTCATGAAAATACTTCTTTCTGAGATCAAAGTTTCAATGAAACAATACCTTCAGCTGAATCCTCCTTCTGCTCCTGCATCTCAGATGTCTCCTCCTTGGTTTTCTGCCCCTCCTCTTCCTCCTGTTTCCTCTTCTGCTCCTCCTTCTTCTTCTTGCGTTTCTCCTTCCTCTTCTCACGCTTGGCAGCCAGAGCCTGCTTCTTGCTCTCCTCTCGAGACTGCAAGAGTCATAAATTCTCTTTTTATCCATGCCTTTTATTCAAAATGCTTTTACCTCCTAAAACACTGTCACATGTGTCTGAAATTACCTTCTCCAAGTCTAACTCCTTGAGGAGAATCGTAGCGTTCTTGTTGGCCTCGGCAGCCTGTTGGTCTTTAGCTTTGACAATGGTCTCCATGCACTGGTGACACTTCTTCAGCAGCTCCTGCAGGGTTACATTTGGCGTTTTAGCTCTGCATATTCCTCTAAAGGTTCTGTAGCTGTAGGTGACTACTGACTGAAATGCAAACAATACCTACCTTGTCAGCAATGGTGGCGATATATCTCATGCACTCAATATCTGACGGGAACTGGTTGACCTCCTTCACAAGATACTGCACCACCTTCACGTGACCCTGAAATTTTAAGTAAAGAATTAGTAACTGCAGTCGTCTTAAAGTGCAGCAGAACAAAGCAACTTTCTTAGGTCTTCTTCAACTGCGCACCTTGCGAAAAGCAGCCATGAGCGGAGTGATCTTTCGGTTGTCAGCTGCATCTACATCAGCACTGGCGTGCACCAGGAGCTGGACCACGTCAAAATGACCACCGTTCGCTGCCAGCCAGAGGGGAGTGTTCCCTTTCTTGTTTCGTACGTCAATATGCGCACCTCTGAAATAAGACAGAATTGTTGCCTTCATCAGTTAATGAAAGCCACCTTGCTAATGAGGTTAGAAGACGGAATACAATTTATGGCAAACATCTGGTTTTTAAAAGAAAACCCATTCAACATTGCATTCAATTCATTGCATTCAACCCAATTCCCTTAAATGACGAGTCACAGTGAGATTTAACTCAAAAAAGTCCTCACCTGTTGATGAGCAGCTCACAGAACTTGTAGTGGCCCTTGTCGGCAGCAATGGTGAGAGCAGTGTCTCTGGATGAAGGAACAGGGGGAGCGTTGACGTCGGCGCCTTTGTCCAGCAGCACTCGGCCCACCTCTGCATAACCTCCTGATGCTGCCTCCATCAGCGGGGTAAGACCAGTCTGTTTAAACCGATCAGTTAGTTATTAAGAAGGCCAAGAGGGTAACCCGAAAGGACAAAAATAGTGTTTGTATCGTATATAATTCATACATGACACGGAGTCAGTGGGAGAAGTTAGGGGGCTTAAGGTTGTATAATAATAATAATAATAATAATAATAATAATAATAATAATAATAATCATCAGGTTGTGTAGTCAGCACACACCATTATGTCACGCTCTGTAAAAGGATGGATATGCGTGTAATAAGTAAATCCTAGCTCAGCCATGGTGAAGACCATGGGTGCGGTCAACCAGTCCCAAAAAATTACTTCCCACCTTCTTTTGTAATTATTTTTTACTATTTTACAAACATCATAGGATAAGGAAAAGAAGAATTTAAGGATTTAGCAAAAGAAACGTGTAGTGGTGCTCATCATAGTGATCTGCTATGATGAAACTCAGGTCCTGAAATGGGACCACCAAAAACTCATCCCAAATAGTTTAATCAGTCTATTCCTATTGGATTGTTTAATCCATTTTACATACAAAGAAAAATGTCACTTCATTGCTCAGATTTTAAATAAACAGGAACATAAATGGTGAAATGCTTGTGATGGATAATTTTTGTTCCATCTACTCCTAGTTTCTCAACTCTGCCTTTAGATCGTCTGTAATTGAAGTAAAACATATAGATGATTTCTTTTGTTGTCTCATTTCCATTCTTAAACCATGTTCATTTTGCTAAAGAAGGCAATGAAGGAAGCGTTAAATAACTTCCCTTATTATTAAGCTAATTCAACCAGCTCTTATTAAGGGGTCCCTGCAGATACGTCACAGTGCACTCGACTCAGGAACCTCCCTGAGATATTTGATATCTGAATGTGGCCGCAGAGTCCTGCTATATGTGATCGCGAGTCTTTACCTTAGCACGATGCTCTACGTTGGCCTTGCGATCTAGCAGCAGACTGACGACCTCAGCCCGCCCCTGAAAGCAGGCTAGGGTCAGAGCTGTGTTTCTGTTGGTCTCAATCTGGGCATTGATGTCTGAACCCATATCCAGCAACAGCTTCACTGCTGGCACATGACCGTTCATAGCTGCCAGCATCAGAGGAGAGATTCCCAGCTTACTGCCAGTCCTGAAAAGAGTGAAATGGAGTCTTTAGAAAAGAAGCGTAAAACAGAGAAAATGCTACATGTATGGTATCAGTTGTTGCTCACCTGGAGTTAATCTCGGCACCAGCATTGAGGAGTATTTTGATGATGTTGACATAACCCCCAGAGGCAGCCAGGCTGAGAGGCGTGTAGTCTGAGACATTGCGGTGTTCCTTATTGGCTCCCCGCAGCAGCAGCAACTCAACAACCTTACCAACATGGATGATAATGAAGTTAGCGCCAGGAGTATAGGAGTGTCATGACCGTGAGAGTAAACTGAAACAGTGTTTTACCTCCTGGCGTCCCCCAGAGCAGGCCAGGGAGAGGGGTGTGTCTTTGGTTCTCTCTGATTGAGCCTCAATGTCACCCCCTTTGTCCAGGAGTACCTCAACCACGCCTACATGGCCAGCAGTGGCAGCCAGGATCAGCGGCGTAAAGCCTGTGGAGAACAGAAATGATGAGTCCTTTGTTAAATGAAACTATTTTGAACTAAAATCAAACTCTAACCCTCCAGACTGCCATACTATCAGAAGACTGTAATCATCTTTCTAAGATACCTTTTTTATCCCGGTGCTCAATGTTGGCTCCCCGTGAAATCAGGACAGACACAAGCTCCTCGTGTCCTCCTGCACATGCCAGCGTCAGGGCCGTATCATGATTACTCTCCGTCTGTGAAGAAAACACTCTCTCTTAACAGGGCATATTACTTTTTACATAAATGTATTAACTTGGATTATCAGAATATGTATACTGTCAGGTCAAACTGGCTTACATGTGCGTCTATGTCAACAGAGGGGTAAAGGGGTAGGACTGAAGGGGGAGAGGCGATGTTTGCGGGCGTCTGTGTGGGCGGCTGGGAAAGGGGTGTGGGTGAAGATGTAGTGTTCAGCATGGGCACACGGCTGCTCACAGCTGCAAGAAAGAAACAAAAACAAATGTAAGTCCCCCCCCCAAAAAAAGGAAAAAAAACTTTGTAGAGCACAGTCTCACATCCAACAGTTAAACTTCTGAGTACTTGCCTGCCATGATGTCGTCCAGTGTGTCTGTGAGCGTCTGTGCAGGTGTAGCTACCATGAGCCCATCTGGAGCCTGTTGAGGTATCATTCCTGGGCCTAACCCAGCCAGCTGCTGACCCTGCTGCTGCTGCCCCAACATCTGCTGCCCTACTAGTACCCTCTGCAGCTCTGGACTGGTACTTCCTGGGTAGTCTGCAGGGTTGTAGTCTGGCAGAGGTTGGATAGGAACGAAGGCTGCCTGAAGAGGAGGAGGAGGCGGCTGGGGCTGGGTCTGTGGCGAAGGGGGAAGAGGCGGCTGCTGTCGTGACTGCGACCCATCCCTGTGACCCATGATTGTGTCCACCTGAGGAAGCTTGGGGTAATCATCCTCTTCTCCATCTGGTTCTTCCTCTGAGCCCTCTTCATCATCATCATCATCTTCCTCTTCCTGAAAGCATAAAGAGAGCACATTAAGTCTCTCGGATCTGTTAGGACAGTGCTAGGGAACAAACATTATTCAAACAAAGAAAACAAATGAAAAACAAAATGAAAAATTCACCTCTTCAACGTCATCCTCCGGCTCTTCCTGTTCCCCATCTTTGCTTGTCTCCTCGTCCTTGTCAGAGCCACTGTGTACTTGTGCACCCGGTGTGGTGAGAAGAGGCACTGGAACAGACGATGCACATCCAGGCCCCGGGCCCGGACCCTGGCTCTGTCCAGCCTCCTGCTGCTCTAAGCCCTTTGCCTCCATGTACTCTTTGGTGAACTGTTGCTGTGTTTTCAGCTGCAGCTGACGCTCCACCTTCTGCAGCTCCTTCAAGATTTTCTTCTTCTTCTGAACCTAAGGAAGAGTCACATCCTTGTTTGACTAACTTGTGATATGTTGCTATGCATACGGGGGGAAAAAAAGCACTGAAGGGTCAATTAGCTTACAAGTTAAAGGCTACCGAACTTAAGATCAAAATGAGATCAGATCTTAAGTGGATGATGGATTATACCTGCTCCTCTCGGCTCTTCTTCAGCTCCTCAATCTTGTCTTTGGTGAGCGGCTCCCCCTGAATGAGTTCTAGCGACTGTAGCTGGGCTTTCTCAATAGCGCTAATTCTCTGGCCCAGTTCATTCAACTTTCCCTCCGTCTCCTCCACAATGCACTCTAGGGGCTGGCACAAGTGGAAGGGTGGCAGAGGCTCTGCTTCAGGTCCCCGGCCAACAGAGCTGGGGACACCGGGCTGAAGGGCTGCTTGTCTCTGTTTGGACACGCCTGAATTTGAACAAAACACATCAAAGATGTTGAGATTTAAAGATGGCCAAATAAATATATCTACAGCTCAGTGAAGTGTGCACTTTGTAAGTAGAACTTTAAGTATACCGAGCGGGCCCCTAGCACAGTTTACCTTTACTAGAGACAGGTGGGGGCGTAGCGATGTTTGATGGGGCTCTGTCTGGCTCCTGAGGGGGCACTACCATGGCGAGAGCTTGGAATGGGACACGAGGAACCTGTTATGACAGAGGATATGTTGTGTTAAAGCAATGGAAAAAAGAAAGAAAACAGCCATGCTTGCAAGAATGTTAGTTAAAAAAGAAAATATAAAGGGGGGAGATCATGTTGCTGTATATACCTGAGAGGCATCTTGCGATGGGGGAGTGAGTTGGGAGAGGTCAGGGGCTGGGACAGACAGGATGTTGTTGGGGTAGTCCAACAGGTAGGAAACCACATTGGTGTGGCCACCCTTAGCAGCTTCTATCAACATGGTTGAGCCATCCTACAAAGAAAAAACATGGCATGTTTTTCTCTATCAGCATTATCATTAAACGCATGCAAATGAGCATAATCGTTATTAAAGCAGCTGGTGTTAATCCAGACTGGGTGCATTACTTTGAGTCTGTGAGTAGGATCCGCCCCATGCGCCAGCAGCAGCTCTACCACAGCCAAATGTCCTCCAGCACAGGCCAGAGAAACCACCGTGTGATCATTATTGGCAGTGGCTCTGTTCACATTAGCACCTAACACAGACAAAGACAAATGCATATATTATAAGAGTAATGATAATGCATATCTACAGCCAGATATTCAATAATGTGGTTGAAGAGAGCTTTAAGTAATAAAAATTGCTGGTCTTACACTTTAAGTGTACTGGTGGAAAAAACAATTTTCAGGTGAAATTTTAAACTTCTCATCCCTTCATGCAATGACATAATTTATTCACTGCAATTAATCATAGTTTAAGTGACAGATGTGCAGAAAAAAAACCAACAAAAACAAAACCCTCCCATATGAACAATCTACTTCCCCTTTCAAGAGAGGCAATTCTCTAACTCTACAGGAGGTTAAAAATGCATTTTTTCCCCTCAAATACCTGTATTTAAATCCAAGAGCTACTCAGTTACGCACCTTTGCTGATAAGAAACTGCACTGTACAGAGATGCCCTGCCCTCGCTGCCTTCATTAAGGGCGTCCGCCCCCCTTCAGACTCATGCTCCTAAAGGAAAAAGATGAAAGTGGATTTGTTGAGTTCAACACAGAAGTTAAACAAAATGGCTATAATCTGTATTCATCGAGAAAACTGCTGCTGTAGGTGCAGGTTCTACAAGGTAAAGGTCTTGCTTCACACAATAGAAGATGCTCAGTTCAATCAATATACATTTACACACAAAAAACTTTTACACATCTTTTCTTGCCCCGCTGTCACTTGAACCAACGTATACGTGAAAACTTTTTCACAAAAGCAGGGAAAATTATAAGTGACTAAGAGGATTTAAGAGTATGGCGTACCAAATTGGCTCCAGCCTGCAGTAGCACGTCTGCCACATCAGTGTGTCCATTCTCACACGCATACGTCAGTGCTGTATCGCCAGTTGCCGTCGTGGCATGAACGTTTGCTCCTGAAGGAGAAAAAGTTACAGGAGTGTGAGCTCAAGAGTCTAAGACATTTTTGATGTGTGTCTTTTCTTTCTACCATTGCTGCATCTTCTTCCTTGCCCACCTGCAGCCAGTAGGTATTTCACCAATTCCAGATGGCCTTCTTGTGCAGCTTCCATTAGCGGGGTAGAGCAGCCCAGCTCAATGTCTGCCCCTGCCTTAATGAGGAAGTCAGCCACTTCTAAAAAGCCTCCACAACATGCTAGGGTCAAAGCTGTCTCCTGGGTCTCCTCTGTCTGGGCATTGATGTTAGCACCTAGACAACAGAGCAAGAACAGTTTCGTTATATTCAGCTACTAAAATGGGAAAACAATGATAACCAACTGTGATCATGTCAAAAAAACTGTTAGTTTTTTTATTTATGGTGTTTCAGAGATGCAAGAACAAAGGCTGCTACCTTGAGCCAGCAGCAGTGCTACCATCTCCTCATGGCCTTCTCTGGCTGCCTCCATCAGGGGAGTGTAGCCCTCATCATTAACCTGGACACAAACAGAAGCATCATCAGATAAGAAAACATAAGGGTGAAAATGACTCGCAGGTTACACGGACACAAGCCTGACTTGTGTTTATGTGGATGGAAATTTTCATCAATGTTGTCATTTACATTTTAGATAACAGTGAAAAATTAGCCGTTTTCCAATTTTGGAAGCAAACACTTTTGTTTAAAAGGACCGACACTTTTTGGTTTGGAGCATTTATAGTATATCTTCACAGCAAATCTATCTACAGCTATACAATTTTTTTTCGTTTGTTTTTAAAGTGTCTTTTTGCATACCTCCTCCAAGTTGGCTCCTCTCTCTATAAGCAAGGCTGCCAGCTCCACATGTCCTCCACAAGCTGCCAGGGTAAGGGGCGACTCAAAGGAATCAGCTGGCATGTTGACTTGCGCGCCGCTGTCCAACAGCAGCCGTGCCACCTCCACATGGCCATCCTGGGACAGCGAGACACACAGAGAATATAGAGATAAGCACCTGAATAAATACACGTATCAATTTCTAGTCAAGCTACATGAATTTAAACCATCAATTTGAAAAAGTGTTTAAAACTAGAAAGAAGAAAAGTGATATTTTAGCAGACTGATGGAAAAGGTATCTAAAACCTTGCTATACAGTTCCGACAATAGCACAATTAATGTTTACAGAAAACTGCACACCCCTTCCACAATTATTTAGCTCGACTGGTCTGCAAAGAAGATAAAAACCAATTAGCACAGGGGAGATGGTGTAAATTATTAAAATCTTCTTTCAGTCCACTTTTCTCCCATTTAACCATGCGAGTACCCAACCATTAACAGAACTCTGTTGGGTTTGGACACTGAATAAGACCTGCTGTTATGCTTCTGATGTTATTTTTTTTTTTAAATTTAATATTAAAGTTTATTTTGTTTGAGCTGTACTGAGACACAAAAGGGAGTCTAAGATACATAAAGCCATTAATTAATGACCATGCCGATTACTTCAATGTAATGCACTGTCTGTTTATAGTTACAAATACAAAGTCATAAGTGGTTTGGGGTGTGAAATGTGAAGTGAGGTTTTAGGTCAGATGCTTACCATGCAGGCCTCCATCAGCGCCGTGTGCATCTCATCCGTTTTGTGTTCCTGGTCTGCTCCGGCCTCCAAGAGAAAACGCACCATATCCAAGTGACCTGCAGAGGACAAACAAAATCAATGTAATTAATCTTTTACAGGCCTTTGGACAAGGTTATGGGAGTAGCCTGCCACTGGGGGAAAAGTAGCAAGTTAGATCAGTTCAGAGTCGACTGCAAGTGTGCCAATTTTACTGATCTTAAGATGTAGGCTTTTTAAAAAAAAAACCATTTCATTAAAATGAAAAATAAAATAACCAGCTGAATTTTAAAGAGTAGCCGACTGTTAGGATAGCTAACAGAACTTATGTAAGAGCTTTATTTTACAACAGTATTAGCCCAAGTCTTTGTAAAGAGGGCGCTAAATTGCATAACAACTAAAAAAGTAAAAGGACAATGCACGTTCATTCCTTTCTAAAAATAAACCCTCAACATAAAAACTAACCTACGGATACAAGTTCCATACTTAAGTACTGACCTTTGTAGCACGCAAGTGTGAGAGCACTCTCCTTGAACTCATTGGAGTGTGTGTTGATGCCAGCGCCATACTCCAATAGTACCCTGGCCACTTCTACGTGGCCAGCACTGGCCGCCTCCATGAGAGGTGTGTGTCCGTTCTCGTTGTGGTCCTCAATGTTAGCACCCTCTTTGAGCAGCACCTTCACCACGTCCACGAAGCCACCGGCACATGCATACGTCAAAGCTGTGTTGCCTGAAAGACAGAAGTGAGATTATACCGTGTGTTTTGAAGTCACATTAAATGGTTTATAAATAGAGAAGTTAAAGTAGTCTTACCAGTAGAGGACTGAGCATTGACATCTGCCCCATGGACAAGTAGTAGTTTGACAATGTCCACATAACCTCCACTGGCAGCAGCCATGAGTGGTGTTATATCCCCCTTGATGCCCCTGTCCTCCACATTGGCATGCATAGCCAACAAAACCTAAGAATAGAAAAAAAAAGAAGAAAAAACGTAAATATATATTCATAGGCTTGTCAAAGGAATACAGCCCCTTAACTATTTCGCAGTAACTTAATCCGGACACCAATCTAACCTCTCCATACCTGTGCAAGTTCATAGTAGCCAGCCGAGCAGGCAAGACACAGCAAGCTCTCCCCTTCCTCCGTGTGCTCATTGACGCTCCGGCCCTCATCCAGCAATTTGCGCACGGCGTTGACATCCCCATCTGAACACGCCTCTGCTAAACTACGGCTGAAAATAACCAGACTGCTACAATTACTGCCACTGTGGCAGGTGAACACACACACACACACCCCTCACAACAACACAATTACTTCCAGGCAGCAAAGAGACACACACGCATGCTCATATATATTGTTTATGAAGCAGAGAGTGAGTTGATGGTGTGAGCGAGATACATACTTGTCTGCTTGGCCGGCATTGAGTGTGTTTTCAGCTCTCATCCGGGTGAGGGCGGCTGCGGCCTCGTCCAGGGCACAACTCACAGATGACGTCAGTCGCCGTAGCACCTCGGGGTCTGCAAAAGCTTTACCATCGGCAGTGGACAGTTTACCGATGCCTGCCGAACACCAAAAGGGCAGAGGTGCATAGGGCAATGCAAACCACAGGGGAGCACAACCACACCAGACCAGATGAAGAAGCAAGTCCAGTCCAGCAAATCCAATCCAGGGTTAGTAGCAGCAAACACAAAGAGGAAAAAAAAAATCAATAAAAAATATAAAATAAAAATTTAAAAATGAATAGAGAGAAAAAAAAAATCACACAGAAAACACAAGCATTTGTTAATGTGGCTTAATATATCTTTTTTCAATAAACCACCTAAGAGTCGCAATTTCTTTGTCAAATAGTAAGGTACACAATAAAAGGGGAATAAGCGCTGTGCAAAAGTCTTAAGTCAGTGTTCATTTCTTTATGTTGGGCTAGGAAAACGGGAAATAGGTGCAGCGATTTATTGAGATGTACAAACATAACAAATAGTTTGTACAAATCTAATGAGTTTTAAAGTCAGTATTTGCCATTTTTTCCCCCAAACACAGCCGGAACCCTTAGTCAGGCTTTCTGTAAGTAGTCTTCATTAATAGTTCTTGAAGGACATTCAAATCTCTTCTTTGGAGGAAAACAAATCCTCTGTAAAACAATCAGGTACAAGTACTGGCCAGTGTCAAAAGGAGCCATTTAGAAAGCCTGGAGACCTATTGCTCAAGATTTTTTTTTTTTTTTTTTTTTTTTTAAACAAATTACACGACACTTTGGCTCATTGGAAACAAAATAAAAAGAATTGACTCGAGACGTTTGCACAGTACTTTGTGTTCAGAACAATAATACCAGTGAAATGAAGCTGTTGTATACACCAAGGCTCAAAGGTTTGGAGTCAAAATTTTGCAGTTTTCCTTAAGTCATTAAATGAACTGAAATGTGACACTGCTGAGAAATTCTGATATTTACTGAATATAATTTTGCCGTAAAGACAAGCTTCTTGAAAATGACTTCAAGTTAAATTAGTTTAATATTAATGTGCACTTCCTGTATGTTACAGTCTAGCATCCTACAATAGGACTGACAATTAGCATTACTTTGGTGGTGATTTCATTATAACAATACCAGCAAACTGGTGTTTTATTAAAACAAGTAGTCTGCAAATAAAACTTTTCTTGTTCAAATCTCACTTTCCTAGACCCATTTCCTCTACCTTGACTGACAGATGGACCGATCTCACAATTGATGTGCTTCAATTCAAATACTTCAAGGTTAAGTAATGAACATGAAAATAAGATCCTTTCTCTTCTTTTCATGCTTATTTAAATCTTTTTGCAAGTTCCGATTAGTTCCAAACCTTTGATCAGTAGTGTATACGAACCAATGTAGATTCAAGCTGTTAATGTTCGAAGAGAAAACTGTCTCATCCTGTGTGAACTATAGATGTGTAAAAGGCAGTGACCATGAGAGAAAATGCTGTGTTAGGAACAGTGGCCAGCAAGCAAGAGAAGAACTGAAGAAAACACAATGCAATATGACAGGAAAAAAAAGTCTGTGCGTCTATTTTGTCATGAAAAAGAAGAAAAGTCAATGACCAGAGTGCAAGGCAAGCAGCAGCAAAATGAAAACAACTGCTTTTGCTAATGACCTACAGAGGAAGATCTCTCAAGGGAAAACAATGAACATTTCCAAACCAGCAAACCACTTGTAAGAGGAGTAACAGTGTGCATTTTACAGACGTGTGTAAAAATGAAGAAAGAAAGGGGGAAAAAAAATAAATAAAGTTGGCTTGAAACCTTTCGGCCTCAACTTCAACCCATCCATTAACCAGGCACAAGAGAGCTTCAGTCCTTAAGGTTGTTTTCTCACCACTGACTCAGGCTAAACTTAGCACCGCTCTCAGACAAAGATTTCACAACAGTCTCATATGCACAGGGAAAGAGGTCAAGGAAGTTGATCATTAATGTTTTACTTTATCGTGTTTTTCCTCAGAGAACACAAGCACTTCATTCACTAAACAGGAATAAATAGGTTAGATATCAGCCGTCACCAAATCCCCTCTCCTGTGTATAATCCTCTACATATAACTACTAAACAGAGCAGGAAGTAGTGAATGAGTCAAGAATTTCAGTCACAACATCAATTTAAAAGACCTTCTTCACTGTGTTTACACATAAGCACTTGTTCCTGCTCAGCTCCACCTACAACGCTGCCATGTTTACACGTACAACACCATCTATCTTTTATCGTGTTAAACTAAAATAAAATTTATCAGGACATGTGTATATACACCAATTGCCTACTGAAAACATAACTGGCACCGACACCAGTCTAACAGGAATCATTCTTGAAGCATTTACGTGCAATGAAATGAACAACTAGATCAAAATGTAAGCTATCCTAACAATACGTCAGACGAAACCATTAGTACTATTTCAGAGAAAATGAGCTGCCTTCTAGGTAAAACCAACCAATAATACTGCTGGTAAGCGCTGGCTAATAACTTAGTGTGATATTCTGTGGCCATTAATTACATCTGAGCAACCCGCCCTTCCCCTCATTTAAGAGGTCTTAATGTAGAATTAAACTAGCTAGTGAGATCCAGAGATCTTAAAAATCTCAGAACGGGATGAGCATGAGCTCATCTTAATGTTGTTAAACTAAGCAGACACTCTAGTTTAGACCACTTATTTCTTTGTGCTTTTAGGTACGTAAACTTTAAATGAACATTTAATTGCATGTCATTCGTTATTTCATGCACTTTCATTTGCAGTACCAGTAAAGTCTCTGGTGTCTGGGTAATGTGGAATAAGAGTAGCCACTAATCCATTAAAACCAGTTTTTCAGTATAATGTTTGAGTGCAAAATCATGGTGGCTCTCCCGTAGGAGGAAAAAAAAGGATCAAGTAACTGCCAAGACATGACAAAGGGGCAGGAACTGAATCTGAGGATGTAACTGTAATAAACTAGGCTTTGTATTTGCAGCAGCATCATGAAAGCAAGCTCTTTTGATATAATTTTCCCCACACAGAGCAACAAGGGAACCCCAGACAGAAAATGAAAGGGTTTCAACTGTTAAAAAGTACACAACGGGATAATTGCTAGAAACAATTATGTTTTGATAAACTGGTGATCCCAAAAGTGCTGCTGCTGCAATCCTGAGACTTTTCACCAGGAGCGCTCTGGAAAAAAAGGTCTACACATTATTTAGCTCTAAGGAATAATTTAATTTAAAATATAACTTGATTATAAAAGAATTTGATCAACAGTTTTAAATGACTCTTATGTGATATGTGTATCATGTATAATATTTGTATAATTGTAACCTTTTGTACACTAGATAACTTTCACCATTCACCAACTGACTTTTCCCCCCTCTACAATGGATTAAAAAAAAAAAAAAAAAAAAAGAGGTGCATTCCTATGTGGTCACTTCACTTTCATTCATTTGCTTAGCTCAACCACCGCCACCACTCACCACTCAATAGTAGGTGTGCAAGTCCATTTTTGATTAAAAAAAAAAAAAAATACTGACACTTAGGACTTGTATAATTCACAATATATGTAGTTCCCATATTCATGGTCTGTGTTTGATGGCACAGTGTGGGGTGGAGAAGATTTTTGAGTTAATTTAATTTAAAAGCGTTAAACCTGGATTATGCACTTTTGCAGACAAAGACAACTGGAGACCCAACGGCCCAGTAGTCATTCCTGTTATACTTCTTCGAAATCTGCCGCCTGAGGCGCATGCGCAGTCGTTGCATTGTAATGTAAATTCTCCGTGGACAAGTTGCCGTGATCACAAAAACCTCAGGTAGGCACACAGACGTTTGGATAGACCCTCATGCTAACTTACTCATGGCAAAGTTTATGACACTGGGACCTGGGTGGACCCCAGCAGAATATCAAAAAAAAGTATCATCTCTGCTTTAATCTATGTAGATCCAGACTTCCATAACAACCTGGTCTTTTTAACAAACATCATCCGTCATTTTGTAGGAATGGGACAGTCACAGATGTTGATATATTCTATACATGTATACTGCACGTAAAAAGATAGGTCAAAGACACAGACTGAGAATCCTGGCTGCCAACACAGCCAAGTAAAAACGCACCATTCCAATATTTCCAGTTTTTGTTGTCTCAACTGTCTGCAACTCTCAAAACTGTCTGAAAAATTGTGGTTTATTGAACAGTTTCGAATGCTTAAGTTGCAAATATTAACTGATAACATTGCCCCAAACCCTCTTCCAGTAATCCTCTGTGCCACAACTGAAAACTAGAAAAACTAAACACAACTGAACTGTTCTGCACAGTCACACAGCACCAGTGTACCCTCCGCACTGCTGCAACATTCTACATTCCCTTTATTTTATTTATTTATTTATTTATTTATTTACACTTGCCGCTAAAGCGCAGGAAGCTGCTGCAGTATTCTCCTGAACAACAGGTGTCACCACCAGAACAGCACCAATGAATCTTGGC
The DNA here is from genome assembly GCF_036321145.2 of Pelmatolapia mariae. NCBI lineage: Eukaryota > Metazoa > Chordata > Actinopteri > Cichliformes > Cichlidae > Pelmatolapia > Pelmatolapia mariae. The sequence continues at coordinate 4,775,066 of NC_086228.1, read as the reverse complement.
AGAGTCCTATCAACCGACAGAGATACAACATGCCAAGTTACAAAAATTGAGGGGTGCACGACCAGCTGAACTGATACAAAAACAGTGGCAGACACCAGCAGATATGACATCATTTTTCAATGACACACCCATGCAACAGGGGTAAGCATAAAGTGGTATACATCTGGTCAGTCTGTTAGAAAAATTTGCCCCTTTAGTGATGCTGGCTAAAGGGCAGAAATACCACTGTGTGGCCTGTGATGATTAACAGTTTCTTGTAATCCTAATCAAGTTTTTAAATGAGATGTTAAATCACTTATGTAGATGCTACAATGACTAAGCATCGTTACTAAATCATCACCTCCTCAAGTTAAAAATTGAAAATAAAAATAAAAATCAGCTTTTGTGGGCTAATCTAGAAGTTTTGAAAGTTTTAGGAAAACGGCAAAAGAAAAATTTAAAAAAAAAATTTGGACTTGTGTCCAAATATACTCAGCAGTCAAAGATCACATTAATCCCACAGCTTATTAGCAGATTTTATCCCAATACCGGGTGCGTGCATGCATGCATAGACGCAACCCTCCAGACCTGTGGCTACTAACTGTGATAGGCAGAACCTCTGATTTTAGACCAAGTGTGCACTCAGCAAGGTAATTCATAATGTGCCTGAGCACATTTTACCCCTTGATTCCAGTTCATTTGTCTAGTGTGCCTGCTGTGTAGTGGGCTGACTCGAGGTACACATGTAGTAACTAAGCACAAACTTGGAGCACCAACACCCTCCTCAACAACAGCTGCCTCCATGTAAAATCAGTGCTATTAAATCTAAATGTTCTATAAGAGGACAGCAGTCCAAAAGAAAATGCCCCACTTTAGCCCTGAAATACATTCCTTAGTTGCCATCTTTTGCACTGCTTTGCAGCAGTGTTTCTTTTAGGCTGTGTGCATAAAAGAAGAAATGCAAGAGGTGGGAATTGAAATGCTGAAAAAAAGTGAAGTGTACTTGGGACCCAGATTGTTAAACGCTGTGTGAGGGCAGGCCTGTAGGGGGGTTGGGAGAGGTTGACAATCTTGTCCCGGCACAGTACAAGAAAACCACAACTGGTGTAAGTAAACCCTGTTTAATCTAGCCTGACTCATAACTAGCAACTCCTCTTTAAACTCTGGACCCAACTACAGTGATGACTTTACAGAGGCCGTGGCTTCATGCGGTTAAAGGTACTTCTGACACAGACATTTCCACATTAAGGGGCCACAAGGCCATCTTCTTAAAGGAAAAGGCTGAGCTGGTAGCATGAATCACTGTCACCACACATATTCAGAGGCCACAATTTCTACTGCACATCATGTTTGTTACTTTTACACCAAGCTTTGTTCAAGTTTTCAACATACAGTGTTTCACCTTGACTCTCTGAAGCATACAGGAACAATTTTTTCTACCCATATAAGACAGCCCAAGTTACATCTTTGCAGCAGTACTGATGGTTATCAAACCCCACCACAGCCAGTGCATGCAAGTGTGCATGACTGCTGAATGCTTATTAGAGCGCTTCAATCAAGGCTTGAGCATCCGTTTTCCTCATTGGATCCAGCTTATGCTGTACTGAATTCACATCATATTCAAAATAAAGGTATCCATCATTATTTCGTCATATGTAACAGATAGGCCTTAGTCTAACAATGTGCCTCATTCAGTTTAATACACTGTAAAATTTGAGTCAATAGACTTACATCTTTTAAAAAAAACAAAAACAAGAGACAACAAATAAAGCAGCTCATTATCTTGCTGCTTAAAGAGAAGTCAGCCTAAGCACTTCAAACTTGGGCATTGCTGTAAACAAACTCAAGGTAACCTTCACACATTGCAGCCCGTCCCATGTTCCAAATGGTTTTCCACATAATCCACATTTTTTGCATAGCCTTTCCAGAGAACTCCGGATGTGACATAACTACAACGCCACAGGACGAACTGATCCTGATCCCATCCTGAGTCAAACAGCTGGATCAGGTATCTGTGTCAGCAGGTAAATAAATGTGGACGATTTATTAAGTTCAGCTATATGCTCTGTTTACTATGCCACGGGTCAGAAGCAGTGTATGGGGCGCTAGCAAGAGAGCTAACATAGCATAGAACAGGGGTGGGCAATCTCAGTCCACGAGGGCCGGTGTCCCTGCAGGTTTTAGATGTGTCCTCGAACCAACACAGCTGATTTAAATGGCTAAATTAGCTCCTCAACATGTCCTTGGAGGCATTTCACAACAGCTACCTCAACAGATTTCCTCTGTTTATTAATAACAGACTTTGAATTAACCACAAACTGCAGTCAAGACCTAGATCCAACAGTAACAATACGTTCCCTGCCACTCACCACTCACCTCACTCTTAGTGTCTAAATGTTCAGTTTAACATTTGCTAATAAGGTTTTATTGGCCGTAATGCTGGGTGGCATGATAATTTTTTTTTCTTTTTCTTTTTTTTTTAAGGCATAATGGTAATTTAGGAGTCTGGCAGTTTCACAATAACCTGGCATCATTATTATTAAATATTTCTGCGTAAGTATATATTTATAGTTTTTATATATAATAAGATGTATAATAAACAAAATAACATTAAAAACTTTAATGCCATAACAGCCAAATTAAACAGAACAGGAATATCAAACCTTTCATTCCTGGCTTTAGAGTCAGTTATATGTACGGACACTTTTGTCGCCTCCGTTTCTAAACAAAGCCGACACATGGCTCCTTAGCATTCACTTCCACTGCAACACCAAAGTGTAACTTTGACACAATTACCATGTGAACTTATACTTCCAGATTTTGTTGCACAAACTATTCTATTGTTTGAAAAAACACCTGTTAGGTTCATGTAATGTGTTATCTTTACCTCACCTAGTACCCTGTTGCTGTGACAGTGAGATCAAAAACGTAGCAAAACAATTTCTCTTTATTACTGAAAAAGTCTGAGTGTTGTTTTTTTTGGGGGTTTTTTTAACTTCACTTGCAGTCCCTCTTCTTCATCTGCCATTACTTTTCTAAAAGAGCAAACCTTTAAACTGCTAGCAAACTGTGATGCTACCTAGCATGCCACTTCTGCAGTATGTTGTACCACATGTAATTATTAGTTCTTCAAATTATGTTACCAAATTGTTGTGCTGGCTGCCCTGTTAAAGATTCTGCCACCTAGTAGTTATTATTTGAACAATTTCTTACATCATGTGACTCAAAGAGTGAGAAACAAGGGTGAATTTTTAATTTTATGCAGGCAAGAAGAAAAGCTGGGGAAAGGTAAGTTAGGCTTCAAAAACACCTTTTTTTTAACATCTAGCATTAAGATCAACTTGCAAAAGGTCAGTGAGCTGATTTGGTAGAAAACAAACAAGAGCATGCCACTGAGACTTAGCTTTGCAGGAATAAAAATTCTGGTTAGCTCAAAATACAAAATAAAATAAAAAATAAATCAAATAAAATATTTGAAATGACTCAACATTCACTGGGAACTAAAGAAATATCTTACTTAGACAATTTATCAGTTAGGTTTGTCAATGTACAACTGCTATGAATTTAGGGGATTTTATGACATGTATTACAGAAATGTTTCTTTGAGTTGTGCCAAGAATGAAAAAAAAACCTACTGAACATTACAAACATGAAACAACATTGTTGTAGAAATCATTACTTGGGTTTAGGAAAACTTCAGAAAATGTGTCACTATGAACTCAGTTCAGTTCGTTGCAAATTCAAATTAAAGCACTATTGTGCTTCTATTCATTTAAGATGGACTATATCAAGGAAGTGAAAATCTGCCCCACAGTCTGCAAAATCAAAATGTGGAAACAGAGGACATATCATTTGGGCTGAAGACAAGAGGGTCTGTAAGGTTGCAGTAGTGCCCATCTATGAACTCCCCCCCCCCCCCCTCCCTCCCTTAATATTGAACAACACTGAATACAGTGGCTTGCCTGCAGTACACACCTTAATGGACACATTAGATACATTATGAAACAAAAATACACAAATGAGGCTCCAAACCATTCAGAGGCTGAGATCATTAATCAAGCTAAAATCCTGAACATCCTGCTTCCCTAACTACGACTCTGTTTTCTCTCAGGTTACAATTGTTTGGTTTCTGTTGTTTATTTTTTCACTGCATCTACATTAAGTAGTAAAGAGAAAGGGAGATATTACCCAAGTACATACAAGTATGGCTACTGGTAACAGTAGCCTTCATTTATAATCCATGTGCGACTTGTCTTACACCATGCATTTCTTGTAATTAAGTCTGAGCATTTACAGTCTCTAGAAAACATAAAACAAAACAAGGAACATTTAATTAGAACTACAGAAACAATTGTTAATGTACAGTTATTAAAATAATCTGAATTTGCCAGCAAGACATTTAACCTGATCAAACACTCATTTCATGTTTGCATATGACATCCCTGCAGGACTCAACCATGTATGCTTAGTATAAATTATTACTATGTCACAACTAGTAAAGCCAGTTCAATTTACTTAGGAGGGGTGTAAAATTCTCCTGATCAACAGCTTGGTTCAACTCATTTTTAGGCTATGGTTTAGTTTACAGTTTGCTGAATGTTAGAAAAGTGGGTAATATTTTAACTGCTGAACGATAACAAAAGTCATATGTCCAGTTCACTCTTTACCTGTTTACATTTACTACCACGTTTTAACAGTTCCAAAAGGCAAACTTGCATACCATTATATTGTGGACATTTTTGAAGCCATTTCTCATATGCAATCACTTATTTACATAACCACAAAAAATCCTTTTTTTTTTTTTTTTTAAAAAGTATGTATGTATGTATAAATAAATAAAGTTATATTTGGCCAAAATACCACTACGCTCAATTAGGGGTAAGATTACGGTTGTCAAAATGATACTCAGATATTAAATCGATACTAAAACTAATATCAAATTACAACATTTATTTGTAACTATATCAATACAGACAGTGGTGTTTTGTCTCCAGTTGACACACGGCGCCACTGTGGCCAGATAGGCACACAGCTCCTCCCCTGACTAATAGCTGAAGAAGTTAACTTTCACAATGCTTTAGGAGGACTTTAAAGAGGTCAATAAAGCTCCTGTTTCACCAACATGTAAGCAGTAAACAGTGATCTTCAATCTTAACCTGGCCTATGCACATATTAGCCATATAACTATTAGCAATTACCCAATAACCACATTGGCCTCTGCTGTCATTAATTCAGCAGCTAGAAAACCGTGGGTCACGGATGGAATATTGAGCCTTGACAGAGCTGATTAAGGACACATGCAGAATTTGGGTTGCTGAATGTGCAGAGCATTTTTGCAGAGTGTGGAGAACTAATCTGAGCAAATAAAGAGCAGCTAAATTAGATGGGTTTCAATTCTGGAGCACAGAGCTGAGGATGTAAGGAGATCCAGACTAACGCAGAGCAGTGTGAACAGTGAATGAGAGAGAGGCTGGAGGCAGATGTTTGACATAATGGAAAAAATACAGCAACATAACTTGACCCCCACCCCCCTCCTAAAATAAAAAAAAAAAAAAAAAAAAAAAAAAAAAGACAGTATGGTGACCACCATATTTTTTGATGGTAAGGTAGACTGTCACTGTTTGTCTACTTAATAGAACACTTTTCTTCGTCTCAATTTAAGCAAGCAGAACTGATAACATTTGCTGCCTAGCTCCAACATTGACATTATTGTTTTATAATTAACCATAGTCAGTCTTAATGACAACAGATGGCTAAGGTGACTATCAGAAAATACCTAACAGTTTAACAGTTAATGTTAAAGTGTGAGCTGACCAGGTTAACATTTATGGCAACTGTTTCATACGTCAATGTTAATGAAATGGGAGCTTTATTGACCTCTCAAAATTCCTCCAAAAGAATAGGGAACATCCACTATTTCAGCTACTTGTGATAAGAGGTCCTGTGTGCAGGTGTCAACAAGAGGTGGCAAAGATGGCACTGTAGGCATCGATGCTTTTGCAACTGAGTATCAATTCTGACAGCTCTGTTTAGTCTCCATCCAGATGGCTACAGCGATGAAACAAAGTTTGGCATTTTTTAAAATGTTATATCAATCCCTTTGTTAGTAACGTAATAAAACCTTGACAACGGCAGCAGTAGTTCAATTTTTAGGCACAACACCAGGGCTACTTTTTTAGGTTTTGCTCTACATGGCATAATTTATATACCTGAAATCTTTGGTACCAGATTTGTTGAAAAAGTTATACCAGACTGTTTGTGCACATTACAAAAAAACAAAGGAAGATAAGGTCATATCTATTAATTATATCTATTAAATAATTTAATTTGGTATCACAATCCACAGCAATGGACTGGAAAATAAGAAGATTAATTCCCATATATCAGACTTAGTTTCAAAGTGCATATATCTTTATCAAACACTGTGCAAACTGCTGCTCTTTTCTCCCCATTTAGGGCATATCAGACTACATCTAAACAAATGTATTTTCAATTTAAAACTTAGCAGCTGTCAGTGAACACCGTTGTGTTTGCTGTATCCTATCTTCTTTACACTTGAAAGAGCTTTCCAAAAATTCCACTTCTAGTGAGCCGAGTTTCCGTGTGAATGACATAGCAAAATGCATTGAAAATGCTACATTTACCTTCCTATGTGTGGACAACGTGTAAAACAAATAGGAAAAACTCCAAGTAAGCCCAAATAATAAATCCATACCAACATATTTAGATATATTTTGCAATAAACAACAGCCTAAGTCAATATTCCACCGATCTCACCAGACACTTGGCATCTTTGTGTAAGGTCTTGACAGGTTTGGTATTTGGCTAGTTTGCTCATGCAGGGCATGAAAGGAGGCTGAACAGATCTTTTTGCCACAATGATTTCACATAAACGCTACTCCTCTCTGCTAATTTTATATAAAAACAATGCAAATAAGCTAACAAATGAATGAAAACATAAATAAACAACTTATTTTTTGTTATTGTACATGATTGTAGAGATCTCAAATAAACCAGTAATGTGAGTTACTAGCTGTACTGTGAGTTACTAGCTGTACTGTTTAGACCGGCCAGGGAGAAAGGGGAATAGAATGAGATTAGCCATTAGCCGTTCAACACAAGCTCTGTGCATGCTGTGGAGGCTCAAGCGTGTTCCAGCGTTAATCTGCACGGTAATGTTCACGAGCCCAAACGAGGCCAGGACACCCAGCCCTAATGGATTAATCTACACAGACCTTCTTACTCTGAGATTACAAGTTCTAATTGAACTAATTTACCCAAATCACTTTCAAACTATCTGCTGATATGACACTTACAGAACCGACAGTTTCACCTTATTACAATTTCAGATCTTAAAAAAAAAAAACAACAACAACAAACAAAAAACAAAAAAACCACATTTAAAAAACCACATTTAAAAAACATAAGGCCTCCACTTTTAAATGCCTGGGAATGGATTAGGGAAAAAGACTGAGGTAGAAAGGTGTGGTTTGCTGGTTCTGTATGTTGAAGCACAAATTAAAACAGGCTGTATAAAAATGGGTGTGGTTAATGACATACTGATTAATTACATATTAATATTTGTCAAGAATTATGGCGAGCTGAGTTCAGACAATGCACTCATACCTGCAGCTTCCAGTAAAGCTTCAAGTCTGGCCTGTGTCTCTGGATCAACTGTTCTCAAATCTACTCCATCTGTAGCGCTGGACAAAAGTAACTCTGACGCTGTCTTCATAATGGGGTTATCCAGGTCCTCCTGGTCCAGAATGAATGACTCCACCTGGGAGAGACAGGTAAGGGTCAGCAACAAAATCTTTTCCCCACTGAGAGCTAGTTTTTGATACCATTTGGATTGCAGGCCATTAATTAAAGTATCAAACCTATACCAGGTTAGTATTTATAAAAACACAAAAAGGCAAAAGGAAATAAGAAATTACACTCCTGAAAACATTATTTACATTACTCTGTATAAAAAGCGGCCGTACGCATACAAATGCACCACCTATAAAAAGACCAGGCATGTGGCTCTTGTTTATTTATGGTTTCTCTCAACAGAGGGAAAGCAAAAGGAGCACAAGGATAAGAGTCAAAGCACAGGAAGTGCTACGGCCGGGAATTACAGCCCCTACACACACACGGATTCAGCTGAGAGTCAGCTGCCCAAGCAGAGCTCCACAATCTCATACCTGAGCTTTGGCTCTCAGATATCATAGTCTGTACTACAGTGTTTCTTTCACAAAATAAAAAAAAAGTTTTTGTTTTAAAAAGGAAGGGGGATCAATGAAATATTTTTGTAAATGTGACTACAGCACAAGGCTAAATTGGAGCTACAGTCACATATATTACTGAAAAAACAGAAATTAAAAGGTCAAAATGAAAAAAGATTGTTTTTCATCTGCTCACATTTGAAAATGTATACTCCTCTATCCATAACCATTAATGAGTATGACAAATCACAGATATAAACAAATAACCTATACAAATAACTAAGAAAAAATAATAAGGTGTCTTTTTTTAAGTCAGACTTTGACAGCTGAATGTTTAATTCTGTTTGCATCTTCAAAGTAACATCTTAACTGTATCCAGATAGCTGTGGAAATGATTTTTGTTAAAAAGCAGGTGAAGTAAACAAAAACGTCTGAACACCAACATGGGATATATAAATAATCTGTGGAGGGCTTCATGCAAGGGGATTCATTGCATTTGATCAAGTATTTATGGTACATTAGGTCTGGTATACAGATTACCTACTGACCAATATAAATACCACAGACATTACCTCAGACAGAGAGACTACCAGGAAAGGTATGATTCTAAATAAGATCTTGAATAAATTACTGGTCATTTTCGAACAACCCCCAGCAAAACCTGAGAAAGAACCAATATCTCTATGTCCACACACAAGCTGCAGCAGACTTTCAGGGTCTGGTCCAGAGAGAAACTGTTGTGAGGGAGTCAGCATTCAGCAATGTGGAGGAATTCAGCTATATGAAAGGAGTGCAGTGCACAACAGTCCATGGGGGATGTAGTTCTACAGAGGCCTTTATCATCAACAATGGGTATCACTCTTCAGTATTAATGAACTACAGTTCCCAGTGTTGGTATCCACAGAGCTGGAAAGGCCTAGAATGGCATCTACTTAATCCTGGGGCTCAGATTTTTGCTACTGCCCAGTGCAGCGTGTTCTCCACAGGAGTGAAACACCACAACAAATGCTCCCTTTCAGCCTTATAAAGTAGACTGGGTGAGCAAGAAAACATGATCGCGATGACATGCCTTTGCAATTTGAGGCAAGTGACAAATTAGATATTTTCTTCTGCCGCTGCTACACAGCTAATGCTCAGGCAAAAACAGCAGGATATATTGACAGGTGGATGAGCTAACACCCTCACTTGTCTATCAAAGGTGTAGCAGTGTGTCTTAGAGAATCCACTGGTCACATACTAGCCATCCATAAACAAGACAGCTCCACAGGTCAGGTCCAGTGCTCCTTGGTGCAGGTTCATTGAACACCAAGAACTTTTCAATGGAAGCGTTTTTTAATAGTACAAACTACACTAACCCTCAAGTTGCCATGAAAAAAGTCATATGGACATCTGACAAGTTTGTGCAAATCAAGCAGTCTAACAACTTCCATTTCAGTGTCTGCTGCTGTCATACGATATGGTAAACTCAATTATATGGGAACGGTAAAGCTGCAAAGTCTCATAACGTTCAAACGGACGCTGTAAAAAAAAAAAAAAATAGTGAGGCATTTGATGAGTGACTATAGCTCTGAAGATTTTGACAAAAATCCCCTAAGATGTGGCTCTGCCACACGTGCATTTGAAATGTATATATGACAGGGTGACTGAGGGTTTTACACACAATTTAAACTTTGTCATGCCAGATGACAAAACATGTCTAAAGTGCGTTTAGCTGACGGGATGCAGTCACACCTGTCCGCCGTGTGTGACATTGAAAGTTGGACACCTCTCAACGTGAACTCAAATCGCCCTCAAAATGTGACAACGCAAATAAAGCTGACAGCCACCGTGGCCATCTGAACGACCTAGGCGAACGGCTGGAAGACCAGTTAGCTAATTAGTCGACACCGACTGTGGAAATACGAGCAGAAAAATAATTACCTTTTTAAAAATCCGAATCTAAACCTATCGAAAAGTTAGCCTAAGGGACAATCGGTGTTGATTTACATTGTGTGGTGGGAAAAGTGACGTAATTGCACCACAACTATGAAATGGTAGATATTTAGCTGGCCGTGTACGTCCGTGGGTTTGTGGGCATCATCCATTTGCCGTGGCTGGAAAGCTGCTGGATAGCTTGCAAACTTGTGATGGGTGTTGCGAGACGACAGCTCCAAACGAGGCCGTCGTCGCTTACACCCGAACTAGGCCGTGGCCACAGCCTGCGCTGCATAAATAAAACATTTCAGCCGGTTGGCGTGAACAACTGCTCCTGTCTCACCAAACATGATCGACAGTAAACTGTCCATAAGCGTCTCAACTGACGAGAGGTGTTATTCTGTTGACGGGTTGGTTAATTTTACGTAATTTTAGCGGCCTGGGAGGGGGTGGCTGCCAACTGCGAGCTAATGTGCTAGCTAGCAGCCAGCTCGCGCTAGGAGAGGAATGTTGCCTAGTTCTATGGTTAGGCTTAGCTAACTAGCTTAGCGTAGCTACCTCTGAAACCTCGTCTTCGTCGCTGCCGGATCCTGGACCCGAAGAGAGGACGGCTGCGGCCGCTAGTTTGAAATCCAGTCTTTCGGCAGCAGGCCCGCCTGGCTCGCCGTACAAACGTACTTTCTTTCCACCTACACCAATCCCAATGCCCCCTAGTCCGACTCCTCCTGGTGTCGCTCCTACCCCCATCCCTGCCACTGGGGAGCGAGGAGTCACCGAGTCAATCTCGTCCTCGAAGCCGTCCGTCAGCATTGCCGTCCCGGCTACTGCATCCTGCATACTTGTGTTCACGATACGTGCGTTAACGTGCTAGTTGTTGACTTAAATGTCTGTCCAGGCGCGTTCTTGTGGAATATTCGCGTGATTTTACTTCAGGGAATCCAGAAACTCTCCCGAAGCGAGGGTTGAGGAGGATCTCTTTCCCCCAGCCATTAACTTTCTAACAACCTAACCCGATACGCACAGTTTCTGAGAAACGCCGCCCTTGTGGAAAATCCTCTCGACCCTATTGGTTCATCAGGAAAGACATGTCTCTTCTATTGGTTAAAGCTGATGCTTGTAAAAATGAGCCCGCGACGTCATGTTAGGTTTACCAATATCACGAGGCAGTAGAACGAACGTCAAGACATGACATGGTAGTCCAACTTAACTAGTTGCTAGTTTTACTAGTTGATATAAACTCATGTTGGGATACCGTTTGCACATAAGGACTACTTCGAAAGTGTGCTGACACTCTTTGTAAATTATAATGAATCATTTAGTGTGATTTTTTTTAAATGTAAAATAACGGCTATCAAGTCATTATTGAGTGCTTCCAATTAAATATAATGCAATTAAATAATGTATTAGTAATCATACATAATAATTTAAAGAAATAAAAAAATATTTTTTTAGCAAAAATCCACACACAAAAACAACAAAAATTAACAAACAATGCTGTATGATAAACAAACTTTTCATTCACAGATAAGTTAACAATTAAATTGATGCTCTGAAACTATAACCTCCAAAATGAGTGGTTCTCATTGTGTGATTTTATGGGGGGGACATTTTGCTGGTCCACTTATTTAATTTGGGTAAATTGTCTGCACAAATACATGTAAAGTAGTTCTGAGTGGTCATCTGACGGGAATGATGTCTTCCAGAGAAGAGATCTGAGAATCTGTTCTGTTTTCAGTGTGTCCCGATAAGTCCTGAAAGTGAAACACCACGCATGAAAACAGTACCTTCCCTCCCGTGAGAGGAATGCAGCCAACATTAATACACCTGTATACCACTATACCGTAACACGTCCAAATGTCTACTGTGAAAGAAAGTCTATTGTCACAAGATATCCTTGAGGCTTATTGAACTATGCGTGCTTTGGCGACTTTTGTACAAGATTAAATACACAATGGTGACTTCAGTGATGAATAAATGCTTCACTTGGACTGCCCTCTGGTGCAAAAGATCACTGTAATGTACTCGTAAAGTCAAAAGCCTACCTGGAGCCTTGTTTGTGTTTGATGTAATCTTACAGAACTACCAGTGAATTCAGGATTGTCACCACCATGAACCAAGACACCTGAACTACACAAAGGTCCTAGAGTGTATTTACACCTTACCTTATAGATCACATTTGATTCAGTAAGGACTGAGTGTGGTTAAAAACAGTGTATTTAATACCCTTTGGTTAAACCCCATGTGACTGTGTTTGATTATTGTGTGACTATTCATACATTTTTTGAAAGCATTTATTTACAGAATTGTGTGCTTTATATGTTTCAAATAGCAGTGTGCACCAATACTAGATGAGTGTAACCGTGAATAAGCAGCAATACTGAAATAATGATAATAAGTAAAAAAAACAACAACAAAAAACACTCTTCATTTACTCCACATATTTTTTAATGGTGTCACTGATTTGCAACCAACTCCCTGCTGCAGGTCTGGGTCACTTGTGGTCTATATCTGGATTACGTGGGGCTGCTGACCCCGTGGCTAATTTCCCAGACTTGGATTAAGCCTAGTCCTATCTTAAAAGAAAACTCTGACAAAGCTCATAATTGGAAAAAAAAAGTTTGAGGGATAAGCTCAATCCAAGTCTGGGAAACAGTCCCTATTGTATATAAACATGGTCTTTCAGGCATAGTAGTCACCAAAACCAGCAACTGAGGCTTGTGTTATCATTTAGTTCCAATAATCAAAATAAGCCTCCTCGAACTAGGTTACTATTACAAACTACCCTAGCACGAAATTAATATCTGTTGAGGCTTGTAGCTAAATGGGTTGTTTTTAGTGATGTAGTGTGATGCTTTGAGATGGCATTGATAAACATGAGCTCTTTGGCCTTGCTATAAAAAGTAGCTCATTCATATACACTAACTCAAAAAAAAAAAGAAAAAGAAAAAAGCTGAAAAGGATTACTGACGAATGTAAACAGGGTTACTTGGATTTGTAGGCCAGGAGAAGAAGTCGCCAGGACCTCAAGCAGAAACGTCATCGGTTTTGGGCGTGGACACAGGCCAGTTGGAGGCGTTTGGTTATTTCGTCAGGATTGCCAGGTGTGTTTAAAAATCCACCCTTTCTGTCACGTTATTTATTACACACCCTTTCACAAACTATACATTCTTCGGTTTTGATACAATTAAAAACACAAATAAATATTAAAATTTGTTATAAACGTATTTTATTTGCGTCATTGTTTGGCCGTTTGAAGCAGATGCCATTATGAGGCGCGCCGTTTTGGTGTTCCTGAAGGGGGGATGGTTGGAGAATTCTGGCAACCCAGTGGAGAGTTTCAGCCGCACCACGCAGGTCTGATTACACACACTCCGGCGTGTTGCATCTGCGTTTGTATCAGGTATATTGATAAATGTATCTCTCGTTTTACTTGGTTATATCATGGTTTGAACAACTTTTCTCATAATGTGCATAGGTACAGGTTTGTCTGTGTGAATCAGCTTTAATACAGGTAGCTTAGTTAACGGTACTAGCTTAAGAGCTAACTGCCGATGCTAATAACATGGCGCAGGCCAAGAGGGCCGCTTTTGTTCTCTTGTGTGGGTGCGGTAGTTAATATGCTAAGGGCCGTGCACTGCGTTTAAAGTAAGTGAGATATTTCGTAACAAATCAACAACATGGCTCTTTTGAACTCTTAAGTAGTTGACGAAAGCCAACAATCGCGGAAATATTGTCGAATGAAAGTGGCTGGCTACTGATTTTGTGCTGCTAGCGGGCACCGACTCGGAGCTCCCGCTTTTTGTTACGTGGATGCCGGTAGTTCGCTAGCGAGTATTGATAGATAAGGAAATTGTGACGACTGCTTTGGACTTACGTTTGGACAACATCAACCTTTGTTCCGCGGAAGAGTATGAGCAGTAAAGCAATTTTTCTTAAATATCTGTCGAAACTGTCTCAAGATGGCGCTGCTACATAGGCCCCTTTTTCTTGAAATAACTCAGAGTAACTCAAGGGAAGCTTTGAAGAAGTATTGAATATATTTTAAGAGATTTGTGGCGTATTGTAGTCAATGTATATGTATAAACCAGCCAGTCGGATTTTTTTTAAATGCAGTTGTATTCAGAATTAGTCGTGTCCCCATTAGAGAGACTGTTTTTAAATCAATGTGCAGCACGGGGGAAAGAGTTCTTGTGAAGAGGGGATCAACGAAAATAAAAGAGTAAACGAAGCACCAGGGTATTGACTTATGTATTATTGTATCTTTGTTAGTTTGTATTGGTTAATCACATTAAAAGAAGCGTTTATTCATAATCTTCAGGGATCGTGACCAGTCATGGCTGATGAGGGATATGTAGTGCGAATCCGGGGACTTCCTTGGTCCTGTTCAGTGGATGAAGTTCAGAGGTTTTTCTCAGGTATTTATGCATTATTGTTTTTCAAAAGAATACTTCAGCACGTAACACAGTTAGAAATGATCTGATAATGCATTTTGATTGCAGAGTGCAAAATCCTAAACAATGGAAGTGGCATCCATTTCACCTACACAAGAGAGGGGCGTCCCAGTGGAGAGGCATTCGTTGAATTTGAGACAGAAGAAGACCTGAAGATTGCAGTGAAAAAGGACAGAGAAACGATGGGTCACAGATATGTAGAAGGTGCGTATAACAGCATACAGCTGAGTTAATGTTTGATAAATGCTATATAAGTTACCAGTTTGAGCGAAGTAATTTCTCTCTTCTCTGATATAGTGTTTAAATCAAACAATGTGGAAATGGACTGGGTCATGAAGCACACTGGCCCAAACTGTCCAGAGACAGCTGGGGACGGGCTTGTGCGGCTTCGGGGCCTTCCCTTCGGGTGCAGCAAGGAGGAGATTGTGCAGTTTTTCTCAGGTAACAACAAACCTTGTTCGCTGGTTAAATATAAACCCCCTTAATGCTGGTAATTTAAACTTCTCCCCTCCGATCTTCCTTTTCTTGTTTCTGGTTACCGACACCAAAACTTGTTGCATCTAATTTACGAAGAAGTCAGTATGCCATTGTAAATGACAATCTAATGTTGTTACACTGAAAAACAATGAATGAAGGAAATGATGCTGGAAAAGGAAGCCAGTTCAAGTTTAAATAGAGAATTTATTTGAAGACCTGATGTTTTGTACAAGGGCAGGAATCTGTTATGCAAACACCCTTTCCTATCTTTGCCCCTCATTTTCATCTTCAGCCCTCATTCTTCACATTTTTTTCCCCCGTTATGTGGAAACATTTTAAAATTGTCTCAGCCTAATGGTAATACACTAGTTATTGAGTGGGTCCCGCTCATCACTGATATAGCCTCTGTCTTCAGTTTTTTTTTTACTTTTTTTGTTGTTGTTTTTTTCCACCATGTATTAATAATTTTATCTTTAAAAGTTTTTTTTTAAACCCAGTATATCCTCCTGAGCACCAGCCTATTCACTCATCTCCTCTGGTCTATATCTTTTGACTTATTTGAGCTATCATACTAAGTCCTGATGTACTTAATAGAGGACATCGTGGGCTTTCCATTGATATCCCACGTGTTTGGGTGGCCTCTTTCAGCTCCAAAGAGGAAGGAAATCACCAAAAAAAGTTCAATGGGAAGATTCCTGTTTCCTCAGTTCTCAGGAGGATATGCCAATTCTTAGATTTAACTAAAGAGCAACCACGAGTTTTACTCATGTCACCCACCTAGACCCTCCTCATCAGCACATTAATACTAGCCCGATATCCCCCACACAGTGCCCTTCTTCATAGTCTTCCTCTATCCTGCCATTTCTATCTTATCCCCTAGAATACAGTAAATGTAACTAAATTAAATGGAAAGTCACTGGTTTAAAAAAAGAAAAAGAAAAAAGACAAAAAAGGAATGAATTGGTATGTGTGATGATGTATAGAGTTTTCCATAAGTCTAATATCTCTCTCTTTAGAGAAAGTTCTCTCTGTGATTGGGCATGTGATTTAATATGTCCCCTGCTGGGGTTATCTGTCCTTGGGTTGAAGGGTTGGAAATCGTGCCAAATGGGATAACATTGCCGGTGGACATCCAGGGGAGGAGTACGGGGGAGGCCTTCGTGCAGTTTGCTTCACAGGATATAGCTGAAAAGGCTCTAAAGAAACACAAGGAAAGAATAGGGCACAGGTGGGGATGGTTGGTTGGTTGGCTGGATAAGTTGCTTTTCTTATGGTGTGCACCTTCAACATCTGAACCAAATGCAAAACTGACACATTTATCTTGGCTACTTGAAGCATATTTGTCATATTTACCGCACACACACATACACACAAGTTGCTATCTTAGATCCACGTTTTTAAAAAAAATATATATATATTCACAATGTTCAGGGGGAAGATTAGTGCTTGGTCACCATTCAAAAATATGAGGCAATCCTGAATTGGAGTGCATGCCCAATTTGGAGAACAAATGGTGTCTCAGCACTAAAAATGAGTCCAGGTTGATAAATGGTAAGGAGTCTCCCTGCTAGTAAAAATCAGAGGGCCACTGTACACAAGGATCTGGAGCCCACTGTCACAGGTAATGCTTAGTGGGTTGCAGAAGGGCTGGAGCTCTCTCTGTGCCTCTAAAACCAGGACAAAAGCTGTCATGGCAACGACACATACCACTATTGAAACACTGAAACAGATCTGAGTCGCTTCAGGTAACCATAAGAAAAGTGTAAAACTCACTGAGGCCCTTATCAATTTGGACAACTTCCTTATTGATCAGTAAATAAGTTATTTTTAATCTTCTTTATTAACGACTAGCAATAAGTACTTAAAGCTATTACTACCTATGGACTACACCATGACAGCATCTGCATAGCCCAGTTTCACCAGTATTAAGCAAATGCAGTTTCTCACCCATTCTCCATGCCCTCACTGTGGTATCTGTATGCTCTCAGGTACATTGAGATCTTCAAGAGTAGCCGTGCTGAGGTGCGGACCCATTACGAACCCCAGAGGAAGCCTATGGGCATGCAGAGACCCGGCCCCTATGACCGGCCCTCTGGTGGACGCGGCTACAACATGATGGGCCGAGGGGGGTCCTATGACAGAATGCGCAGAGGAGGCTACGGAGGAGGTGGGTCCAAGTGGGACTGGAGAGCAGGTGAAATCAGATTTACTGGTCTTTACCCATGAAGTTTCTTTTAAATAAACACCCCCTCATGTCTCTTCATGCTTAACAATTCATATAACAATTAATAAGATTAGGATAAAATCCTCATAAGACCTTGTGTTAATTCCATTTATGTATGTTCAGGTGTATCGGATGGACGGTATGGCGATGGCGGCTCTTCCTTTCAGAGCACAACAGGCCACTGTGTACATATGAGGGGCCTGCCATACAGAGCCACAGAAACAGACATCTACAATGTAAGTTGTTGAGAGATCACTGACAGTCCTTTGTTATCTTTTGTGTGTCGCTGCAGAAGTTTAAAAGCAGACAACACTTGTGATTTGTGCATTTATTTATTTTTCATCTTTTTTAGTTCTTTTCACCTTTGAATCCGGTGCGGGTCCATATTGAGATCGGCCCAGATGGCAGAGTCACCGGGGAGGCAGATGTAGAGTTTGCAACACACGAAGATGCTGTAGCAGCCATGTCCAAAGATAAAGCTAACATGCGTGAGTTTGCTTTAAAAAATAACTTGAGCACCCCACCCTTTTAAAGCTGCGTGTTAATTCTTATGATTTTTGTTCCTGTTCCGCAGAGCACCGCTACGTGGAGCTGTTTTTGAACTCAACAGCAGGTGGCAGTAATGGAGCATACAGCAGCCAGATGATGGGGGGCATGGGTGAGTCAAAGTTTTGGAGATATTGAAAATAGGGCCCTGTGTTATTTCCCTTAAAATGCTTGTGTATCTGTTGGTTTACTCATACAGCCCAATGGGATTTGTTTCCACAGGGAGCCAGTCATCCTATAGTGGAGGGCAGCTGAGCTCAGGGTACTCTGGTGGATACAGCAGCCAAGGAAACATGGGTGGCTACAGTGACTATAGTGAGTGTCGGCTCTGTTGTATTTACTAAAATATATTTCTTTACAGAACCTTTAAAGGTTTGAGCAAAGACTTCTTATAGTCTAACCTTTTTCTCTGATAAGTGAAATTGAAGTTGTCCTAGGTGAAGGTGCCATAAAACCTTATTTGTGTACTGTGACTGTTTTGTTTATTTTTAAACTCGTGACAGCTGTAAGTGTTTGCTGTCTGGCACCAAATGAGATGCTATTAAGTTGGGGTTTTTTTTGTTGTTGTTGTTGTTGGTTTGTTTTTGTTTTTTTAAGTCATAAATATTCAGTA
This sequence comes from Pelmatolapia mariae, assembly GCF_036321145.2. Classification (NCBI taxonomy): domain Eukaryota; kingdom Metazoa; phylum Chordata; class Actinopteri; order Cichliformes; family Cichlidae; genus Pelmatolapia; species Pelmatolapia mariae. Next base: position 4,756,655 of record NC_086228.1, on the reverse strand, counting down.
ACACGTTAAACTGGCCTTGTAAAACACTTCTTTTATTAGCTGGCTAATTCTGAAGCACACAATTTGAAATAAATGATAGTTACATTGTTACTTAACATACGTTAGTAACAGTAAAGAAAAATCTGCAGCTAAAAAGTGTCCTAAAGTTGGGTTGTTACAGTGTTGCAAAGGGTGAAAGCAGTGGTTAATTACCAGAGGAGTGCTGTTATTCCCCATCATTGGGAAACAAAAAAAAAAAAACTTGAAGCAGCTGCTTCCAAAACTGCTGTGTAATGTATTTAATGACACCGGCTTCTAAGGAAGAAGGTGCTGTGTAGTTAAGTTCTATCATCTTGGATCCAGGCTAATTGAGCCCTTTAAACTTGGAAAGCTTTTGTCGTGAGGGACACAAATGAACCATTATTCTATTTTTTTTTTTTCTATGCGTGACTCCTTGATGAACTCCTCGGTCCTATAGTGTGTATTTTCTCTCTCTTGTTAGGTAACCAGGGCGGAATGGGAAGCAGTTACTATGGCGGCGGTGGAGGAGGAAGCAGAGGCTCAATGAATGGACTGGGTGGGGGATGGGGAATGTAGTTTTTTCTTTTCGCCTTTAGTTTTCTTTTTTTTCCTTTCTTTCTTTTTAACTCAGCATTTTGCTGAAAGGACTGGAAATGCAAGTCTCTCGTAATAATTCAGATAGGGTCTGGTGGGGTTTTCAGGAAAACAAAGGGTAGGGTTTGTATTATTATTGTTTTGTTTTTTTTAAGTGGGTGATCTTCAGAGAGCAGTGAGATCATATGTCGTCACAATAAATGTGTCAAAGTGATGTTTGTCTTCCCCATTCCTCACAGATTTACAAATAACATAAACCGTGCTTTGAGTTTATCTTTCCCTGGAAGCGTGCCGTTTTGTGTTACCGTTCTTTAAGCACGGTTAACTCATCCTGTGCTGGTGGATTTAACAAAACGTTTCAGTGTCAGAGTGCATGAACAGAAACTGAAAATGTCCGGTATCTTCTAATGTTTGGACCTTGTTTCACCTTTTACATAGTGTTCAGCTTCATTTTAAATTCCTGTACAAAATGTTAATCTGGGTTTGAAACTTAACATGGTCAAAGCATGTTTTGTTTTCTTATGGTGTGACTGTTAGTGCTCTTTTTCTGTTCCTGGATGAGGGCTATACAGAGAGCAAGTTAATTTCAAATCTGCTACCATGAAGGTTTCTACTGCTTCAGATGCTGTTTGTATTTCTTGTGCACAAAGTGAATAAACTAGTCTGGAATATCTAATTGACACAAGTGGTGGAAAAACAGGAGGCTTTATTCATTTATCAAATATCTAGAGTTAAAAAAAAAAGAAGAGTCAAATTAAAAAAATGGCTTTGTAGCAGTTGACGTGATCCATAAAACCCTGATAGAATACATTCTAAAATAGTTTTGCTGTTGTCAACATTCTACAGTCATTTACACAATTCTGCTTGCATCCAGCAGTGGGGTTAGAGCTGATCTTAAAAAGGGGGAGGGGAAAAGTGCATAACAAGGCTGAATATCAAAGTCACTTCCAGAATTAAAAATGCACCCCTCTTAATCAGGATTTTCACAAAGGTTTAAATATAATCTTTTAAAACAAAGTAAAATATTCAGGTTATTTCTGTTAAATTTATTTTGAAAATCATCCTAAATAAAGAAAGCGGTGTACCTTTACATTCTGTGAGTACACAAACCTGCAACAGCAGAGATTCTCAGCTCAAGCTGAAATCCCAACAGTACATCCACAGTTTGAATTAGAAAAACTGCACATATCAAAAGGCCAGTTTATCAAGAGATTACCAAATTTGTTAAACTCTGTTAATCCAACCCAGGGAAACACTGGTGGCAGATACTCAAGCCTTTCCATGTCTATGCAAAGTCTGGTTAGCATAAAGTCTGCATAAACTACTTTTTATTAAAATCCATCCTGTCAACGTTAAAGGCGACCATTGTCAGTACAGATAAAATGCCTGAATTTCAGGTAACTGCATCAATGGAACACCAAATCACATTCCCACCTTTTTTTTTTTTCTCCTTTTCATAACGCAAATATTTAAATTCATATTAAATGAGTATATTCAGTGTTGGAGTGTGTGGAGAAAACATTAAAGCCTGTGGGTATGTCGTCAGGAACCTGTGGAGGAGCTTCTCTGCAGCAGCAGGGAGTGGCACACGTCGCACACTCGCACAGGCCGTGGATACGAAGGCAAGGCCAGCTCGTTACTGGAGCAGCTGTTGCAGTAGATGTCTCCGCAGTTTCTGCAGTGGTGCTGTGCATGCAAAACATACAGCGTGATGTGGCAACATTTATGTGACTGCGGACGTTAACAGAAGCGGCTCTCAAATGAAATGTAATGGGGGTGGGCGGAACGTACCTTTCTGCGTGAGATGGAGAACTCCTTCTGGCATTGTTTGCACTGAGTGGCTTCATCATCTTTCAGCCAAGCGTGGCCCTGAGAAGAGCAATGGTTTCTCATTCCAAGTCTTACAGCGTCAACAATAAAAGTAAACCACCCTCGACTCTTTCACATTTTACCTTCAGGGCCTTGTTGACCTCCTTGAAATCTTCCATCTTGAGTTTAGACCTTTGAGAAAGATGAAAGCGGCATAAATTCGCCTACATGAAATGGCATTCGTTAGTGAGAAAAAGAAAGAAAAACATCGCAGTTACTGACTGGCTGAGATGCAGTCCCATTTCTTGTAGAGCCTGTTCCTGTTGCTCGCACTTCTGCTGCAGTTGCTGCTTCTCCTGCTTCAACTCCTGCAGCTCCTGCAAAGTCGATCCATAAGAAGAAAAAGAAAAAAGGTCATAACATCCCATTTATGTTCAGGAATTTGTAATATGCTCTTACACTGCTTACAAGAGGATGAAACAGGAGGGAGGCTTTGTTAAAGCTGTCATACAAATAATATTTTTGTAAAATAAACTATTTCTTTAAGGTAATGTCGTCTGGCATAAATGCATAATTCGCTGGTGATGAAGCTGAAAGGTACAGTTTCTAAATTCCTGTGTTTAAAATATCAAACGTTACCAGCAGAATTGAAGAAATAACCAAAAACAAACCCCATAACTTTTAATCTAAAACATCTATATACTGTGTTGATGACATTCAGTGAAGTTGGATTGGGACTGCACAGTACTTTCTTGTAATACCACCTTGTACCACAAGATGGTACATCAAGCAAATTGAATTAATGACCAGGTAAGTCAGGATGAGCACATTCTCTTTTACAAAAGGAAAAGCTTCTTAAGAACCTTGGACACAAAGGAGTATCTAAAGTTAAAAGAATAGCACCACACATTCAAAAACATTTTAACACACCCACTGGTAAAACACTGCTCCCTGGTGGTGAAAGATTTTGCTGCATTTTGAAGGCCATAATTACAAAAGGCACTTTTTAATGAACATAAGAATAAAAAAAGCTCTTATTCTAACTTTAGCAATGAAGCTGAATTGGCTACGAGTCTAGAAGCAGTCTCTACAAAGCCAATCACACATTTTAAATGTTGGCATTGGATTACAGTATTTTATGCCCGTGTGTAGGAGTAATCTTAGCTGCAGCTGTAGGTTGCCTTTCACTTTGAAAATAAAACTTCATTTGTCAAGAGCGTACACATTTTTTTCCATTGCTATAATTCGGCTATTTAGATCCAAGCAAGTGTAACCTGAGAAAGGTTGTGTGTGTGTGTTTGAGAGATGCTGACCGAGTGCAGGCCCTGGAGCTGCTGCAGCTGTGTGCGCAGTTCAGTGCTGTTGTCTTGCTCCCTCTGGAGAGCTTTTTGCAAGTTCTGTCTCTGTTCCCTCTCACTGCGCAGCTCGTTCTCCAACCCCAGCCTGTGCGAAAACACAAAAACGTGACTCTCAAGTCATCAAACTGCAAACTACCGCATGGACTCGGGCCACACAACGTTTGGAAAAGTTTGAGAACAAACATTTTAGGTGAATTACATTTGCAACTTTGCCCTTTTATGAACCTTTTCTCTACGTACTACTTAATACCACATTCAATACCCCCCTCCCCCCCCGGCCCACAATTGTGTTTCTTCACCTTAGCGTATCGAGATCTGTTAGCTGTTTCTGCAGAGCATCGACTTTTCCTTGCAGCTCCTCCTTCATGTCTTCGTCCGACTGGTCGTTCTGCTTGCGCTCCTGCTCCGATCTCTGTAGTCTATGAGTCACAAAATATGACGAGGAGCGTCAATTTAAAGGAATGTAAACGCGAAACTGAATCTCACCCTGGGAAAGCATGCATACCTCTGCTCAAGTTCCTTCATGGTGTTCTCCATTTCATTCATCCTCTGCTCTAGCTGCACGGCCTCTGCCTGCTTTTTTTCTGCTTGGCGGTCCGAGTCCTGGAAACCACACGATTTGGACAAATGCGCAATCTGTGTGTGTGTGTGTGTGTAAGACAAAGTTATAATCATGCTCATCTATTTGTACCTGAGCTTTGTGGAACATCTGCACATTGAGAGTCTTGACTTGGTCAAGCTGGAGCCGTAGGGCTGCTAGCGTGTCCTGTTTCTCATGCGTGTCCTTCTCCAGCAGTTTCATGGCCACCTCTATCTCCTGCTTCATCCCCACCTGCAGCTCCAGTTCACGCTCCAGCTCCTAATACACAAGGGAGTCAAATTCAGTTAGAGTTGAGTCAAAACCCAAAAACACCAGGTGTGGAGTGTTGGTTCAAACTGTCCTGGAGGTCACTGATACTTGACCTGACGAATGCGCTTTTCCTCCTTGTACTGCTTCCACACCACATTGTACATCTCATCCAGGCCTTGTCTAGTCTGTTTGTATGTCTCCAGCTCTGCCTGGCTGTCCTGAAGCACTGCCTGAAAAATAAAAACATGACATTTTTCATTCCTTCTTAAAATCTGGAGGGGCTTCAGCTGCAGTTAGTCCTAGACACTTTTTTCCCCACACCTCCTCTTTTCTCTGGCTGGACTGCAAGATCGTCTCGTTCTCCTTTTTCAGCTGTTCCTGTTCTTCCCGTAGAGAGTTGATTCTGTCTGTGGCGGCTGTCAGCTGAGGAAAAGGACAAAAAAAACCACACACAGATACCAGCTGATGTTAAAGAGGATCAATCCAGTGCGAACACAGTCCCACAGCTGCACACACAAAGCATGCCTAACCTCCTCTACAAGCTTGCTATTAGTCTTCTCTATAGAGTCCATCTTAGCCTGAAGGTCAGTGACGGTGCCGCTTAGGTGACGATTTAGCTCCTCAATGTAGTGCTTCTGATCCAATATGGCTGTCATCTTCGAATCACTAAGGGAGGGAGCGATACAATCACCATCTTATAGTTGTGAGACATATCTATCCAAAGTTTAGTAAGGATTTGTTAATATGGGGTCATGCTTTAAACAGTAATAACAATATAGAACAGTCCAGATTTAAAAAATAATGTAAAGCAGTGTAGATGCTTACTCTTTTGGAGTCTCATTGCTAGCAGGGTCTTTCAGATAAAGTGAGAAGTCGATGACTGCTACCTAAATGGGAAAGAAGAGCAGATCACTCTGTATCTCGATCCAACTCTTCCTCAGAGTGGAACTGATTCTTACAAAACAGCATCACTAACCTGTGAATCAAGGTCCTCCCCTTTAATGCAAAGGTTAGCATCAATTACGTTGAGGCCCACCAGCAGCCCCACCATTACCGACCCTTCCTCTTCCAACATCAGTGCTCCAGAGTCATAAAACTCACTAAGGGATTTAAAAGGTAAAGTGGATGCTGGGAAGAAACCCATGTTTATAATGCACTATAAAACAAGTGTAACTGACCTCAGGAGGTCTTTGTGGTCCAGCAGGGCCTTCATATAGTCGGCTACTTTCTTCTGCATAAGTGCCAAATGCAGCCAAGCCCTTCCTCTCCCCAAACCGGTCCTAAGAAAAACAAAAAACAAAAACAAGAATGACAGTATAAGTAAAATTAAACACAGTTGTGATGCAGTTTTATTATAGAAATATGCTTTTTAATGGCATACTTAATGCCAGGCATGTCTCTGGCGCTGGTGGCGATGTTGACAGACTCCGGGCATAACTTTTCTACCAGCTCCAGTGGTCCCCATATAGACTTGTTGTGACCAATGAAGGATTTCTTGGCTGAATCAGACAACATGCAGAATTAACTTCAGCATGCAGGCAGATAAATATAGCACAACAGCAACAGTCAGATTTATTTATGTCTAACCTTTAAGGCCGTGTTTGAGGCAGTGCTCCAGGACAACAAAAAACTGCTGCAGAGGAGGGTACTCCGAGTCAAGCGTCCTGCCCAGACTCATAGAAGACTGAATCAACACTCTGATGCTGAGCTTCAGCATGCTAAGCAGGTTGGATCTTTCTATTGCCATTGAGTCTTTGGGGGGAACAACTGTACAGAAAGCATGAAAAAAAGCAGAAGCTCTGAGGTTAATTCTGTCAGATGACATAGCCGGAAAAACCCCAAACACATTGCCAGGCAAGAAGCACTTCACTAACCAAAAAAACCAAGAGTCTGATCTTGGAGTCATGTGATGTGACAGCTGACACTTAGTCAAGTGTTTTAAGTGTCTGTGACAGCTGCAATGTTTCGATCTTAAAGTGCATTAACTAGCAGGCATCAGAAAAATCAAAGTCTACCTGGAAGCTTTTTCGCTGAGTTGCTGAGGTCACTTTCGGCCTCATTCTCGGTCGGGGAGCTCGCCGCGGATCCCTGTGAGGGCTTTCTCTGGATAGCAGCGTAGCTGATCCCGCTGCTAATCGTCTCCGTGGCCTTACGAGCCAGAGACAGGAGAGGAGCCGACCAGCTGTTCTCCTCTGCGACCTGGGGAGCCTGCCTCTCGGTCCAGTCCTGCTCGCTGCCCCCATCCGGTTCGCCATTAGTCGCTGGTCCTAAAACTTTGGGCTCATCTTGTTCTTCGTCGCGCTCTGTAACAGCTGTGTTTACTTCCTCTGCCTCGTCAGCCATGTTTGCCCTCCCCCCGCCCCCCTTTCGCGCGTATAAATCACGTGATCGCCTTAGACCAATAACGGACGCTTGTGAGACCTGACATTCTTTTACTTTTGATTCATTGGCGGTTAGCAAAGTACACTGGAGTTAAATCACTGCCACCTGTTGGACTTGGCTGGAGAGTGGTGGACTGACAAATATCTAAAGATCGCGTTTTTATTTATTTACAGTCAATGAAATTTTAGTTGTGCCTTTCAGGTTAGTGTGTTGGGTTAGTGTGGTTCACAGGACAGGAGCCAGAACTAAAGATAAAGATTTTCATTGGGAGTGACCAGTATGGACAAATAATTACTTTCGAGGGACACCTTGAGTTGAGAGGTTTGAAGACAAAGTTAGAGAGGCAGGCTGAGATGGTTTGGAGATGGGACAGTGGACATATGGGACAAAGGATGCTAAATGCAGCTGCCAGGTAGGAAAGAATAAAAGAGAAAAGAGGAAGACCTTAGAGGAGGTTCGTGGATGTAGTGGAGGAGGAGATGCAGAGGGCTGACAGAGGAGGATGGTAAGGATGGAGTGAGATGGGTGCAGATCATTTGCTGTAGTGACCCCTTAAGGAAGCATATGACAGAAGAAGATGGAGAAGAAGAATAAGTCATGTTACTTGAGAGTGAATGTTCATGTCACACAGTGGAAATTTGTATTTATCGTTTATATTGGTTTTATTCTGTTTTTTTTTTGTCTTTATTTGTGAGTGTAGTTTTTATTTGCATGATTTTATTCTGTTTGTATTGGTTGTATTGGTTTTAGTGGTTTATTTGACATTGTTTTAATCCACTGTGAACTGGCTGGGCATGGGACAAATTAGCTGATAGTGATCACCTAAGACATGGGTGTGTCCAGAAGTGGCCTATCAGCTGTTTAAGGGACCCTTTAAAAGGAAGCTGACTGAGGATTGGGAGGAGAGAGGCTCCATATATGAAAAGGAACGCAAGAAGGCCAGGTTACAAAAATAAATAAATAAATAAAAAATAAAAATAGGGGGAATCGCTGCCTGATCGCGGGGGTGCGACGCCTCATCTGGAGACGGACCGGTCAGCGTGACGTAGCGACCCAGTCCCGACAGCAGGAACGGCGACAACGCCTGTGATTGACAGCATTTGTGAGTAGTGTTTCCACTGTTGTTCACCGGGTGCAGCCGTGTTGGGAGAGGGTCGCCATGGCTATAAGCCAGGGCAGCTTCCAGGACGGTGGTTCTGGCCCCTGTTTGTTTACTTACAGGGCGATGACGCGAGGGGAGGCGCAATGGCATGGAGCAACGGACTCTGTGCAGAATGCGAGCTGGGCTGGGATGTGATGGGCCCAGTGAAGGGACGAGAAGGGGATAGCAGGCTCATCCTCGTCTGCCTGGGAGGAGGCTGGCATGCACGCAGCCCCGCAAGAGGAATTTCTGGCCTGTGAACCCATAACGAACATTCGTCCTGGGTTGTGGGACTGGGTGGGATTTTTAGTGCATACAGAAAATTGCATTTTTGCCCGTTTTAGAATTGTTTTACCTAGGCTCAGTGGGAATTTTAGCGTATTGACAACATTTTATTAGGTTTTTAGAATTGTTTCTCATTCTTGCTCCCTGGCCTGGAAATAAAAAGTTTCTGATCAGACTTACATCATCACTGTGCCCTTGGTTTCTGACTCGCTCCACCCCGTGTATTTAAAAGAATCTCATTAGCACGACATTCTGGCGCACCAGATTTAGTGTCTACGGTCACATCAGAGTTAGTTGATGCCTAAGAGTACAAAGGGCAGACAAATTCATTACCCTGTACGTGGTGAGCAGCCCACCCTACATGTGACCTCAACACACACTACAATGTAGTTAAGCTTTAGCCAAAGAGGCTTTACTGTGACGGGAATCGTAAGAACGTGCACTTAGTAGTAAAGCCCATAAATCTCTAGAAAACCAGCAGTAGTAATAACATCAAAAGCTGTGATGCTGATGTATTGTGTATCTATTTTATCTTTATTTGATGCGTTTTGTGTTGCTTTAAATTGACTCCAACTTTAATTATTAATTCTAAGAATGTTGTTAACCCAGCCATCCATGAAGTCAGACTATACTTTAATCCATCTGAAGCACTTGTGCTATTAACTTATTGATGGTATTTTTTGCACTTGAGAGCTGAAGGGAGAATTTCACATTGCAATCAAAAGATAATTTTCTAGTGAATAATTGTTGTTACCTCAGAACTGCATGACACCAGTAGTAATAACATCAACTGGCAGTGAATAAACGTATTAGTAGCTTGCCGTCCTTCCTTTTGCACTTAGAGGAGTAATGGTAGATTTTCTATGTAATGTAATGCACTTGCATTTATAAAACACTTTTCTAGACTTACTGACCATTCAAAGCAATTTGAAACACACATTTATGCAGCACTTTATGCTATACACTTCCATGGTCGATTTAGAATCATCAATTAACCCTAAATTGCACATCTGTGGAGCTGGAGTACATGGAGGGAAGTAACACAGACAGGAAGCCCTGGGAACCAAGAACCTTCACGTTGTGAGTTGACGGTTTTAACCACCTCATCACCTCGCTTCTCAAATTACCCAAGCCTGTGTGGAAAAACATTGTAGTTGATTGCAGTTACCTGAAATAAAAAAACAAGAGGGGAAGGCAGGGAAATAACTGAAAAGAACTTGTGTTATCACAAAACTAAGTGAAAATAGAAACGCACAGGAAAGGCCTTAAGTTTCAGTAACCTTTGGCATCACAGTGGCCTGATGATGCTTTGTAGCCTTTCTTTATTTAGATTTGGGAGGTCTACATTACTGTGAACCAGCTGCCCTTCAAGAAGTGGTGTTTGTATTGAAATGTCTGTTGTGAATTTTTGAAAACATGACTAACTGTAAAGCTGATAAAAAAAAATAAATAAAAATAAATCAAAATTAATCATTTTTCAAATAAATAGTTAATTTCGCTTATTTCTAACTCTGGAAACTACCTGAACCTAAACTGAAGCCAATAAGTAAAAACAGTGTAGTGTAATTCTTGACCACGTGGTGGCGCTCACATTTCGTACCCGTTAAAGGCGCTTTTAATACTTGGAGGCAAAGTGAAGCCCATCATCTGATCTCCAGTTTTTACTGCAGTAGTAATACATGACAAAATATACGTTTCCTGTCCTCTTCCACAGCTTCGCTGTTGAATTATCTTGCTTAAATGTAAGTATGGACTGTTAATGTATCTTACTTAATATTTGGATTTCTGATTGTGTGACACGCATACTTTAAATCTGTGACTGCTTTAACCACCGGATTTACCTGGATTAAATACAACCAAACCCTATGACGGCACTCAGACAGAAAGAATGAGTCAATATGTACAAAAGGAACCAAGGATTAGTTTTTTATTAAGTTTCAGTTTCCTGTTTCTTTTGATTTCCCGACAGTTTTTGCATTTTATTTTCTATCTTTGTGAGCACCAAGTAACATGATGGATAATTTGAGTTAAAATACGAATTAATTGGCGCAACATGCTCGTGTGGTTATGGTCAACCCCCAGGAGGCGGGGATATCTATACAGGCTAAAAGGCTCGTGAGCTTCAGTCGCCAGTCTTTCTCGAGAGAAGACAGCGGCAGCAGGGGCGCGAGGAGAAGAGAGGAGATCTATTAACAGAAAAGAAAAAGCACATAAAAAAAGGAAGGAATACTGAGAGGTGGACGGAATATAACTTTTAGGTTTTTTGATTTTTTTTTGTTAATTTAAATAATTTTTCTACTTAAAGCTACTGGAAGCCATGAGGATTTTCGCTGTTGCGCTCTTGCTGGCTCACGCGTTGGGTACGTTTCATGTGCGCCTCTGCAACTTAACCAGTGTTTCTTCTGTGTTCATTAATGGATCACTTAGCGTGTGTGTGTGTGTGTGTGTGTGTGTGTGTGTGTGTGTGTGTGTGTGTGTGTGTGTGTCTTTCTTGGCTGTCAGTGAAATCCTCTCTATAATAACCGAGCTATAACATGGCGTGTAAACTTAATCTTTTAGGCAACAGTTTTCATGATGCCAGCCTATTCAGGAGCTAATGGGGTCATCTCTCTTATTTTAGAGCATGCTTTATGTAACTGGATACATTTATTTTTAACTCATATTCTTGCCTGACATTAGCTAACTGTCTGCCCATGCATTTTGTGCGTGTGTTATGAGAGACAGAGGGGGGGAAGGCTGTGTGCCAGGCCAATATCTCAATGTCCACGAATTTGAGGACATGGTTTTGGCTTCTTTTTGAGTGCATCCTGAGCTGGGCATTGACTCAATCAATCCCTAAGGACAATGTCTGATCCGGTGTATTTCCTAAGAGAGAACAGCAGCGTAATTACTGCATCCCTAAAAAATCCTGCCTGAAGCTTCTTCCTGTACAACATGTTTCAACTTGCCCAAGAAGGCTCACCCACCTTGGTGCACTAACCTGTCTGCTGGTTGTCCCCTAGAGGAAGAGTTTTCTGATTGTGATTTTTGTTGTTTGTTTGTTTTTTTGTGGCATATATATGTTCAAAGCAGACCTCATTCATAACATTTGATTTTCCTGCTCCTTCAGTGATGTCCAGACTGGCCAGCGGTGCTGCAGTAGACCGTTATGAGAGCAACAAGCAGCGGCACACCTCTGTTATCAGCCTCCTGGACACAACCAGAGACAGGAGAGCAGAGGAGGAGGAGAACCGGGGCGTGAGGGTGACAACAGCAGATTACAGCAAGGACGGCGAGGCGGAGGAGTACGATGATGACTACTACTATTATGAAGAGTATGAAGATGGCACATCTGGAGACTATGAACTGCAACTGCCAAGAGGTAAGGCACTTAAAAAATGTCTTAAATGTTTCATTGGTGCTTTTAAGTGGCTTTTAACAAAGACAGCACATGTAATTGTTGGTCTTGTTTTTTTTTCTCACTTTAGTTGCCATGTCAAGCAAACCCAAAGATCCTTCTACCATCCTGGAGGCTGAAAACACTGAGGGAAAAACAACGAGAGGAAAGGGAAAGAAGAAGGGGAAAGGAAAGGGAAGGAAGAGGAATCCTTGCCTGAAGAAGTACAAAGATTACTGCATTCACGGGACCTGCACTTACCTAAAAGACCTCCGTGAACCATCATGCGTGTGAGTATTTAGCTCTCTGTTTACCTGCACGTCATGCGCACCTCAAGTCGATCAATTATTAACTGTTTTCCCTTCACCGTCCTCTTCGCAGGTGCCACCATAATTACTCCGGCGATAGGTGTCAGTTTATCCTGCTGCCATCGCAGTCCCGAGAGGGCTACGACCGCACCACAGCTCTGGCGGTGGTGGCGGTGGTGCTGTCGTCTCTGTGCCTCACCATCATTGGACTTTTGTTAATGCTCAGGTGAGCGAAACACACGCCCGGCACGCACTCGCAGCCATGCACAGGTTAGGATCTTAGCTAATAACAAGGCGATACGTAGAAGACTGAACAAGCTCCCTTTCCTTTCGTTTATTCCAGGTTTCACAAGCGGGGAGAGTATGATGTAGAGAATGAGGAGAAGGTGAAGCTAGGGTCAGCATCCAACCACTGAAGCAACAAAGAGAGGTGAGTGGTTAGGGAAAGGGCTACAAACACGTACACCGACTGACATCAGCCGCTATCAAGTGTGACTAGATTTCACTCATTCTCCCCCCTTTTTTTTAATTTTAGGCAAAGATGTAGAAATTCTACCTCAGCTGAAAATGAAAAGTGAACAGCAACAGGAGGTCCCGGAGGAAAAGAAAAGGAAAATAAAATGAACGTACGCAAAGAAGAGAACAGAAGGACGTCTGCCCAATGTTCTGCTGGCCGTTCAAACAAAGAGTGGGCACGTGAATGTATTCCTGATGGCTTCAGAAGAAGAAGAAACTCCCGGTCTGGAACTGGAATATTAAACCGCTCAGAGGAGGTGTGACGAGAATCAGGCGATGGGGAACGGGAAGAAGGAGGAACGCGTCTTGACTCTGTCTCTGAAATTATTTGAGATTTTTAACAACAATCAGAGCTCAATCTGGATTCTCTTTCTCTCAAAAGACAACATTTTGTATTTTCCTGCTCAATGCCGTCATGTGTTTTTTTGTTTGTTTGTTTTTTTGTTGTTGTTTTGTTTTTTCTTGTGTGTGTACAGTAAACGGTATATTTATAATTTTAATTTATTTATTTAAGCTAACTGTATTTATGGAGATTTTTAACCACCTTTTAGCAGTTTTTAAAATAAAACAAAAAAAAAGTGTTTTTATATTTCTTATTCGAGGCTATTTATTTATGAAACAGAAGCAAACGAAGCGGAAGCTCAGTATTTCATGAAAAATAATGCATAAACTTTAATTCTGGCACTCACTAGATGATCAATAGCACTGTGGTTAATAAATTGATCATTGAATACGCGAGATTTTATTTTATTTGATATTATTTTTAATGATCCAATGGTTCAGATGATTTCCAACACTGACCACACTCACGGTTACTCATAGTCACACCTGGAAACTGCCCCTGGGGCAACCAGTCTCTTCTGTCAGCCACTAAGTGGCTCCAATGTGGGTTCAGTGAATTGCTCAAAGGCACATCAGTATTGGTAATGAGGGAGGGCCAAGTCCTACTCTCTCCCATCCCCCCACCCGGCTTTATCCTGCAGGTTCGGGGACCGTTAGTTCACGTTAGGTTTCAATTTCAGAGGTAACGCTGATCATTAGGCACACTGCTACGTACTGATTATAAGCACCACAAGAACTGTGCTCTCAACATCTGTATTTCGTTCTTTTTTTTTAGAAGGGAGTCACATATGAAATACACTGTAGAAAGAATTGGGTATAAATATGTTGTGTTTATGTCTTATCATTGTTAGAGGAGAAACTGTTAAGCTGTCAAGAAAAAAGCAAAAAGGAAAAACAATGTGAATTCAAGTGTTTCATCCATTCAAATCCTGCAGTTTTGAAGTGATTTATATTTGTGATTTTCTTTTCAGAGCAGAATAAAAAAATAAAATAAACATCTCAATATGTGAGTTCTGGAGTTTCTCTGTTATTTCTCAATCCATCCATCCATCCATCCATCCATCCACCCGCTTTCTTATCCAATCCAGGATCATGGTGGGACTGGAGCCAATCCCAGATGTCACAGGGCAAGAGGCGGGGTACACCCTGGACAGGTGGCTAATCTATCGCAGGGATAAATCTTTATTATTCCAAGCTTATAGTCATTCACTTGCTTCCTGAGTTGGACCATGCATTAATGCCTGTCTTAATAACGATAACACCGCTGTTGCTCTTCTAGCTCGTTCAGGATCTGCAATTAAAGCAAACATCATGTTTTTATTTCCTGTCTCTGGCGTGTGAGCAGTCTCTTTTAACTGAGACACCTGTATCCTGCACATTGGTGCTGTTATTATTTTTAGCCAGTGCTCATAGATCTTGAATCAGAAATCCTTCCTGAGTTATTATATGTAATTGGGGTTATCTGTGCGTGCCACTGTTTACAATTCAACAAATAACTGATGCCAGACTTTCTAAGCGAGCCGTGAGGAAAGTGAAGACGTCAGTCGTTTTTTTATGTGATGACAACAGCATCGTCAGACTCACTGACAGATCAATCATGATACATACAGGACTCATTCCAGCTGTGGGGGGAGGAGAAAGGCAACAGATCTGAGATGTGCAAGACGGCAAACACCTGATGTTTAGCCACTGCCCCACACACCATTACTCACGCAGCTCAAACAGATGTCGCACTCAAAGACACGCGATTGAGCACAACATCTGAGGCCTCAACCAGCCCCCGAATGCCACAGTATTCAGACAGACCACATACAGCAAATAGCAGGATGCAGCAATGCTGTCATGTATGCCGCACACAGGTTTAATGGAGGTAAGGACGGTCAAAAGACCCAGCTGGACTCAAAGGCAGGTTGAGGCCCCGCCAAATGTTAGTCACTCCCTTGAAGTCACCTCCTACACAGATGTTGTTACACCGGCAGTGTGTGTTTGTGTAAGTGGGAATGTGGTACAGTCATGCTTCAGAGCTGACTCTGAGTGGGTTGAAGGGTTAACCGAACCATTACCAAGAAAAGAATCCACAGCAAAACATGTATGTTTGTTATGTGATCTTTTTCAGCACTGTTTGTGGGTCTGATTCCCATACGTTCCATATAGACTGAATAAGCAGCATACTGTGGGGAGCTCATGTCGCACAAGGGGGTGGTGGGGAGGTGGTGGTGGCTGACAGATGTTCCGCTGAACCACCGAGGGCGTGGTACCTGATTCAGAACGTAACTTTCTTCATACCGCTTGTTGAGAAACTGAAAAACAGCACTTCAGCTTTCATCATCCTCACGTGGCGTTTACAGGAAGGTGAAAATGTGCAGAAAACTCCAGTTTCTCAGTCACATTCTTTTATGTTCAGGGAGATTCATATGTGTATTTACAAAGCCCACACATGTGTTTGTGTGCGTGTGTGAGTGACGGGAGCTATTCATTTACAGTAGTGGGGGGCCACCTAATCCCGGCCTCTCAATGTCAAGTAGCAGAGCGCACAGAAATAGTGTCGTGCAGTCATGCTCACATAGCTGCTATTCCCGGGCCTGATCGCAGGCGGGAGAGCCAGAATGCTGAGAGAGAAGAAGAAGGGAGTTCACTGCGTTCTGTTTCTCGGTGGCCTCGTGGACCCCAGCCAGGAAATAATGGCCAGGATGGTGGCCCATCATCAGCCATCAGCATTGCACTTCTCATGAATTTTCCTTGTTGGGCTTGAGAAACAGCTCCACAGAGTCTACACTTTGAGCTTGTCCTGCCCTTAGAAGTTATTTTTTATTCCTAGAGAGTCAAAGAGATTATTTTTCCACAGAGCTTTAAGGCATTTCCTCGCAGGTTGGCCGAGATTCTTCAGAAGTGGCAAAATTTATTCCGTGCCAGACGCTTGTGGGAAATACCAGCAAGCCTATTGTGTTTGATATTGTTTTTGGGCGCTGTGATTTTCCTAGAGTAAGTTTGGTTCACACACTCACATGTAAGACTTCCACTTTATTCTGAGGTACACATGAAAAACAGTAGCATTAAACAGTAGCCAAATCAAAGGCTGTGGAGCGGACTACTATGCTCATTAATGGAAACATTCAAACATTAAATATGCTTCATTATATTAGTTATTTCTAACTTTGGCCAAAATGATCTAAAGCTAATAAGTAAACTGCTCCATTGCCTTCTTGTCATTGCCAAATAGACTTAAGTAATCAGATGCTACGGCAGCTGCACTGGATTTAATCGGTATAAGGAGGGTAGGTTTGTTGTGAAAGGTGCTTCCTGCTCTGCTGAGAGGCAACAATGGGTAATTTCCACACTAATATGGAAGTGCGCACGCCAGCAGTTGGAAATGTAATCATTCTCTTACCGGATATCATCAACAGGAACACATTATTACCTGAAATTGATTACTTTGTGCATGCCAGAGCTTGTTTTAGGTGTATATGCTTTTCACAGGCCCGTGAAGTCAACCTGAAATGCTGGCCCAAATGTCAGCGTGCCACTCCTGGTGGATGAAGCGATGACAGGGAGGGAGTGATTGTTGAGCAACAATAAAAAGCTGCAAAGGATCAACGTGTTGCACGCAGTCTGTGTCGGCCCATTTGCACAGCACATAGGGCAAAAGAGGAGGAGGAGGAGGGAGGGGAGGATGACAGAAATGAAGAGAAGGAATGCGAGATTAGGGCAAAGGGGTAACGTGAGAAAGAGGGATAGACGGGAGGACAAAGAATGGGTCAAGGTGACAACTTCTGCTCTGGAGGGTGCTCGCTTGTTTTCGCCTACAAAAGATTAAGAGTCACTCTGTCACTACCTGTCATTAAGTGGATTAGTCTCTTTTTTGTTATTCCTGCCTGTCATGCAGCCTTGTCTTCTCCATTTCCTCATCCTTTTCCTGTCTGCTCTTTCTCTTCCTCCTTAAGCTTCTAAAATTGACACGTGCAGCCAAAGGCAGGACATTTGGCGAAGGCAAACATGACTGTCTGTGTAAGCAGAGCGGCCCTCAAGAGGCTGAAATATTAAGTAATGAAATCTTATTTTTCATCAACTTTGATGGCGTTTACTTTTTGACCAACACCCTTCATTTGTTAGATGAAAAACGAGTCATTCTTGACTCATGCCTACTCTCTCCACTACTTCATCAGGCCCAGCTAAATGTATTTTTCTTACAACTGCCCCCAAAAGCTGCAAAGATTGAGAGCAAACTGGGGTTTTTTTTAGGTCTCAGTCTTGCCAGTAAACTCAATGTTGTCCCAGCATGGGGCAAGTAAATAAGGTGTTATTCACCTTCTCGTCTAATCCAGCCATGGGGAGCCAGTATACTCCTAGTACCAATCCCAAGCCTGGATAAATGGCAAGGGTTGCGTCAGAAAGGGCATCTAGCTCAAATCATTGCCAAATCAAACATACAGATCATAACTGAGTAACACTTTCTTTATATGGGCTAGGCTGGGTGCAAGAACCTTGAAAGATTTGTCTGTTGATTCTATTTTGAGTTCTTTTTAACAGTAAATAAAATTTTCTCTCCTTAAAGGACATTTTTTCAGGTGTCTTCAAGCTCGATATTATGTTCCTAGATCATTTCCTGGCTCTTGCTATATTTGTATCAGTGTTGGGCAAGTTACTTTGAAAACTAGTTACTTCTAGTTACTAGTTACTTCTTCAAAAAAAAGTAACTGAGTTAGTAACTGAGTTACAATGTTCTAAAACTAACTAATTACTAGGTAAAGTAACTATAGTGTTACTTTAGGGTATAATTGGCTGTTTTTGACTACTTTTGATTTTACCTCTGTATTTCACCTTTAAAAACTATCTATCTTGCCTTGTTTGGTATCATTCTTTTCAGCACAACCTCACATGTCTAAATTTACAGTTATTTTTTCATCTTGACATACTGTATTAACACAATTGATCTAAAATCAGACAAAAAACATCAATTCCGAGTAGAAAAAAGTTGTATTTTTTACTGTAACAACCGCAAACATGTTTAACGAATCATTTTCATAACTTCAAATTCAATTAGAAATTGTACATTTTAAAAACCTATGCACAAGTTTTGCAAACAACAAAGTTATATGCAGCTATTTACCTAAAATGCAGCCAAGGTGTTTTTTTAAAATAACCATTTCAAACTATTTACAGCACCATCAGGTGTTCTGCATCAAATAAGATCCCACACAAATTAGCCGTGCCACTCCAGAAAAATAATTTCAGTCCACTATAAGATAAAGGAGAACATTACAAGCCCAATACCTGCAGACCTAACAACAGGAGGCGTATCACTCCTCCTGTTTTCCCACCTGGAGACAGCGTTTACATTGCAATCTGCCTCTGGTGGCTTTTTGGGAGCATCTGTGACATTCACCTGTCGCCTCATAGTTCTGACACACTAAAGAAAACTCTCCACTACACTACGCACTAACTACACAAGACAACACACTACACTACGCACTCCAAACACGCTAAACGTTACAAATCTCTCACATCTCAAAACTTTCTCTTTCTCTTGCCGTCACTCCCAAAACTTACCCCTCTTGCTAAACAATCAAATGGCACGTTGCCATATCATTTTTTGATTGGTCGATATGGTACATTTTTCCACCAATATGAAAGGGGTGTTTTATGTTTCGTTTTCTTTTGGTCTTCAGCAGAGAATGGGGGCTGGCGCTGTCCTTAGACAGTAAACGTGACGATAGTATTCAGGAAAAAACAACGTGTATATTTTTATTATCATGACTGTGGTTTACCTGGCCTATCAACACAATTTAAAAACTGGTATACAGTATCTTTTTGCTATGTCATCTTAAATTGGTCATGTGATTGGTTTACCACAACGACTTCATTCTTCCTCAGCCAATCAGCAGGACTTGTGCGCCTTTTTCGCCCCCCTAGCTCCGGTAAGAAGAAGACAGCTTCAGCTGTCTGTGGTGAAAAATAGTAACGTGTCCGCACCGCATTTTCTGTACGGTAACAGCGTTGTAACGATAGAAATAGTAATTAGTTAGATTACTCGTTACTAAGAAAAAGTAAGTAGGTACCGCTGTCATTTGCGTCACTGATTTCTATATATTGAATTTCTTTTTTAACTTTAGGCTTTTCTTCTGTTCTTGAAACTTTGAGGGACGCGGATCTGGGAGTGCTGATTCAAGATGATAAGGATGGGAAAGTCTTAAAGAGGGTGCATAAGTCTTCGTAGGTTGTTATTTATATCTTTGTTGTTGATTTAAAAAGAACCAACATTTGTAACAATTAGATGAATAAAGTAAGTATTGTTATTCCACAAGCAAAAATTAGTGTTTTTCCTTCCCATTGTCGCCAAGTGCTTGCTCAAAGGAGGTTGTCTTAGGGTTTGGGTTTTCTCTCCATTACTGTAGGGTCTTTACCTTCCAGTGCCTTGAGATGATTGTTGTTGTTATTTGGTGCTATATAAATAAAACTGAATTAAATGGAAATGAATGGTCTCAGTTACTGGTTTTAAGTCTATTTAAATACAACATAATGATAATTTTGTAAATTATAGTCCTATTTTGAGTAAAGCAGATGATAAAACAGCGTATGATTTAGGGCATGGCTACACTGTGATGCTGAAAAAAGTGCCGAACACGAGGCTTCAGAACGGGAGCCAACAAACCAGTGGATGATGTCATGGTGGCTGTGTCCATCTCTTCTACTTTATGCTTATTTGGTAAAACATGCAGTCAAGTTGACATCCCAGAACTCCTTTCAAACTCACCTTGGAAAAGACAGTTGACAATGAGTTCTAATGTTGACTCATCCCGCAATTGTTTACTGTAATTCGCCTGTGCAGGCGTGACAAATGCAAAAACTAATTGTTTTGCAGAAATCAAACACATTAGTTGCTGCTGACCAAAGGCATACCTTACCACAGAATCAGAGCTTGGTGTGATTTTAACAGTTATTAAGGTAAAAAAAAATGTCATGTTCACAGTTGGCTTCCACTCATATTGCTGCTTTCTATGTCAGTCGTGTTGAAAAAAGCAGCTCAGTTCACTTCTGCCCCTCTCCTCTTGCCCCCAAAGCTAGCAGGAGCTCGGCAGGGATACCAGCAGATTCTCCGCTGCTGATGTCACCCTGCTGGACAGACACTTGTTATGTATCATGGTCACACTATTAAATTCTCACTGTGGTCTATTTAGGCCCAGAGGAGGCTGATGGCAGCATCACATTACCTACTGGTTAAAATGAGAGGAGAGTGAGCCAGAGGAGATGGGTTAAGAGGGGACAAGGAAGGGAGGCAGGCGAAAGGAAGGAACAGGAGAACAGAAAAAGACATGAGGAGAAAGCATACTCAGTCGCTATTGTCATCTAATACACACACACACACACACACACACACACACACACACACACACACACACACACATATATATGTGTAGAAAAAAATAACTTGAACAAACAAGGGCAAATAGACCGGAAGACCGGATGACTGCATGCTTGACTCATCTGTTTTCTCTACCCCTTACAGTATGACCTGAAGCTCTCTGAAAGAAAATAACAACTAGAAATCTCTCCCCCCATATCCGCCCAGCATGCATGTGTGTATGTGTGCATAAGCAGGCACCTAATGATGGTTTTAGAGGATCAGCTCAACGCGTGCTGGCTAGCTGAGCTGGCTGACGCCGCAGCTTATGACAAAGGAGGAGCGGATGGCTGTCATAGAGGCTGCAAGCACGTTGTGGTTACCGCAAGGATTGGGCTCCAGGGATTCTTATTGGCTGTTTCTCCTTTTGTGGCTGGCTGCTGTTGAAACCGAAAGAACACCTCACCCTTCCACTACAACTTACAACCTCCCCCACCTCCCCAAAGAAAACAAACACTTTAAGCAATCATCATTGTTACAGATTCCTGTATGGATTGTAAGAAATGAGAGAAGGGGTTTTCCTTGTGGAGAAATACCTGCTCATTCCTAAGCTACGTACGTGGTGGAGTGGAATGTTGACAGTTACTGTCCCTCTGACAAATTGCTACAAAAACAAGAATGGTATTTTCCATGAAGTGGTTCAGATACAATCACAAAACTCTGATGCCTAATAAAGACGCTCCAAACTGCTCAGCAGGTGAACTGTTGTTGCAGTGTTCACTACCTCCAACTTCATGGAGGTCCATTCAGTAACTGTTGGGATATTTCATTTAATCAAAGGGCAAGGTGTCAAGCTGCCTTATAATGGAACCAAAGACCAGTGAATTAAAGCAAGTGACTGAATAAGTTAGCCTCTTTTGAATTTCTTCATTTATGTGCTTTCATCTGTCTGACTGTCTAACAAATTGGCATTCCTTTGCTGAGGCCGTCTGAACTGCCCACAGACTATTAGTGGGGTCCATGACCTCAGCAAGACTTTCCCCTCTGCTGTTCTCCGTCTAACCATCAGCCCACTGTTCCCCTGTGTGTTCCCTCTCTCCTGCCACAGTTTGGAGACAGTGTGGGAGCTGTTCGGAGAGCAGGAATGCAGAAGCAGAGCTCAGAGCTCAGCTCCTTGAGAAGAGAAAAGGGAGGAGAGAAAGGCAGGAGAGGGGGATTTTTCCTTAGATGAGGTCATGGGTGATGTCGCTTTCAGAGCCAGAGCTGAGCTCGTGGCAGACGCGCCCCTGACCTCCCTCTGCCAGTTCTCGCTCACAAACACACATGCTGAGAAGGGCTGAGCCCGTGGAAGCAGAGATGACATCTAGTTTTCATCTCGCCCCATTACACCACAGCTAATCTTCCAGATTGCTCTGTCTTTATCAACACACCACACAGCCGGCTTTGCATAAGGCAGTAAAGTCAAGCCCCAGCAGACCACTTTAGAGAGCTTAGCCATGTGAAAAGCCCTACTAAAATGTGCCCCATTACTGGCTGAGAGACAGAGGTGACTAGTAACACGCTACAATTAGCATGCTCAGCACAGACATATGCACTGACACAGCTGATTCAACAGCAATACTGTCTCATCTTGAGGAGTGATCTGAATTGTGTTATTGGGCTGATTGGGTGAGGAGAAGCAACTGTCGAGACGGCAGGATGATGATGGTTATTATTGTGATTAGTCAGCTCCTTTTTCTCCCTGTGCGTGAGTCATGAGAGGAGACCGCCGCTCTGTGGCTTTATGCCTGTGTGTGAAAAATAATAACCTTCCCTGAGCCCCTTACTCCAGCGTGGATTACGGGAATGTGACACAGCACTGAAGCTTTGTCAGGGCGACAATGGGGCCACCATCCGAATGTGACACATCAATGTGGGAGCAGATGTTGTTTTTTAGGTCTCCTCCTGTGAGCTGGAATAGTTGGAGTCATTTTTGATGGTTGATTGATATCCTAACAGTTGATCGTCAGCTCAGTGTATAAACTGTATGACCATCACCCATATCTTATGTAGTGTGTCTGTCACTGTTCAGTAGTTTTCACTTTAATTTGGCTGACTAAGCATGTTTAATTGTTGACTTGGGTGGTCAGATGTTAGTACTCCAGCTGTGGTGGTCATTTTTTGTGCAGCTGAACTCATGGTTATGTTATCTGATCTGTGATTCAAGTAAAGTGGAAGTGATACTGACTGATTTGCTAAGACAAATGAAGCAATATCAAATGATGTAATGGTAGAATACTGTGGAAGATTCCACTTCACCAAATCTGTACAAAAGTCTTAAACCAACCAAGGAACCAGCCTTGTACCTGATCGTTTTTGTTTTCATTTATTTATTCAAAGTCAAATCTTTAAGAAACAGGAAAAAATCCAGCAAAGACCTGACACAAGATCTGAGAGATCCATTTAGCTTTTCAGTTGATCCATTACTATTCACTGAAGACTCATCAGAAATAGCCACAGTATTGAATTGTATTGAAAATCAGTCGTCATTATGTACAGAGGAGATCAGGGAGGCAGCCAACATCCAAAAAAGATATTTGAATGTCCTTCATGAAGCTTTGAGAACTATTCCTGAAGATCACTGAAAGCTTGTCTAAGAGAGTTCAGGCTATGTTGATTAATAAACGTGGCCATACTAAATAATAACTTTCAAGCTTATTAGAATTGTACAAACGTTATTTTTTGCCTACGATTACATGTTTGTTTGCACATTTCCTAGCAAAATATAAAGACAGAAGTTTTGGACAGTATGGAGTCCTTGTAAATAATGCAGTGCCTCAAGTGGTCCCTTGAATCTGTCTCCTGAATGCGAGCCATCTTTATGCTAGCAATGCTAATTATTACAACTTAAATTGAGTGACAAATTTAATATTTTTCAGTGTTGCACTAAAAGAATGAGTCAGTTGTTCACTAAGTACATTATTTAAAGCCTGATTTTCACTAACCAAAATAACCATCCATTTATTTATAACAACAAATTACCAATACTGTCTCTAACTTAGCTAGCTAGCCAGTGCTGACTTTAGCTGATGACTCTCCAGCACTGGTCTTTTATCCAAAAATGGTCACGTCTGGTTTAAAACTCCCCAATATTAAACAAGATGGCCATGGCCAAAAACTCTCTAGGTGACTTTACCGTGACATTGTCCATTTTTCAAATAGAGTCTATGGAAAAGATAACCAGCAGCACATTTTGTGCTTTTACCGAGTCTTTTAAATTCTTTCTCCAAAAGATCACTTCCTGAAAACACCAGTTAAAGTCTTTATCAGACATACTTCCTGTTGGTTTTCTGAGCATGAAACACATCCTTTTAAACAAACTGGCAGTGGGATAATTACAGGGAAGAAACCTTGAATATTACATGCTCTTCTTTGTGGTGTAACTTAAACAGAAGTCACAAGGTCAGCCTTTGTTGCGTTTTCTCTTTGTGTGTTATGGCTTTAGGCGGAAAATGCTGTCTGAGATCACTGAATTGGCCCGGACCTTGTTGGTTTGTCCTTGAAATCAAACAGGCTGCGCTGGTGTATGAGTGTGTGCGTGCCTGAGTGTGTGTTTTCATGCTATTTTTGTTTCTTATGATGGAATTCAATCACTGTCCTTCCCACCTGTTTTCATTTTCTCCTCTGTCCCGCTCTCACATACACACACAGTAACACACGCGCACAAACACACGTTGTCTTCTTGTAAAGCCTCGCTTCTCTTTTCTAAGACAGTGGTGTGATTGTTTGAGGCTGCAGGTGTGTTTTCAACTATGGGAGTTCCCTGACACTAATTATAGGGTCTACACTGTCATCTTTATTGGCACTAAATTCTCTCTCTGTCTCTCTTCAGACACTCCCTCCATATCTGTGTGTTGTTATCTTACTTTCTGACCTAACGCTCAAGTCAGAGGCTGGTGAGCAATTATGTCTGGTTGCTGCGGAAGCCCCAGATTGAACTGACTTTGGTCAACCAAGCAGCTGCTATGACCAACCACAACATCCTCCTGCTTCTGTGCTCATTAGCTGCCCCGTTTCCTTTCTGGTTTCTTTCAGCTTACGTCCATCCCAGTGGGGTATCACCTCGCCCCCTCAAGCACCAACAAAGGCCCCACTTCAAACAGAGTTGCCAGGAAGTGACATTACCACATCACAAGTGTTTGCTCAAGAGGCTTGCTTTCAGCATGGACTCACTTCAGTCCTACCAAGATCGAAGAGTGAGCAGCAGAGTGAGTAGGTCCTGGCTACCGTCCAGGATGACTATCAAATCCGTCTTGTGTGTAACTGAGTGTGTAAGTCCTCATTATGGCACATTATATAGTGAAAAACAGGGAGGGTGAATCAACAGTTGGGCCTTCAGTGAAGTCAGTAATGGTGCACCTATTTTTCACCCGGTGACCACCCAATTCTCTCAAGTCAGTGCCAGCCGTTGCTGTGCATCTCTATAGTTACCGAAAGCAATGCCAAGCAGGGAAAACAACATCATAAAAGAAAATTGCTGTTGTGCTTTAGTGTCATTATTGGATTCTATAGCTGGGTGGGTGGGAGTAATTGATTGCAGATGTTGCTCCGTGAGGCTGAAAGAAATGTTTTGTGCGCTTGTGAGTTACTGTAGGATTACAGTAGACAGTGAAGATTATACATATTTTTCCTCGCCAAGGTTAGGTAGTCCTCTTCAGGGGATCGCACACCCAGTTTCCAAAAGACTGCCTCTTATCATTTGAGAAACTTCAAATACAGTATTTTCTTTGTCCTGCATTTTTTAAAAATTTATTTATTTATTTATTTTAAACTTTTGTTATGCATTGTATGTGAGTGAGTGTAGGAGTTTTTTGTTTTGCCTAGGTATGTCCAGTGTAGGATGGTTTTTCAGTCAAATTCAATGTAAGTTTTCTCAGCTAATGTTAACCGAGATGGACCCTCCTGTTCTTTTTTAAATTAATTAAAGTTTTTTAATTTAGGTAATTCAATATAAATATTTGGTGTCCCTGTATTGAAATGCAAAATATCACAATATTATGCTGTATCAGTACTATATTAATCAATCAGAACTAAAAGGACAGGGGTAATTAACTTACAGTTATAGCTAGTGGCCACTAACAAACAAATAAATGCCAATGTGTCTCCATGTCTACAAAATGTGTAGGTAGTTAAGTATTTCTCAGCAATTTAAATGGTACTAAGGACGCACCACAGCAGGTAGATTTGCATCTTCTGATTTGGCAAATTTTTATATTGGATACTGCTCCTGATACAACCCCAGATGAATTTGTATCTCCTCCCAGGTCAAACTGAGGGCCAAGGATCTTCGTCTTAAGTGTAAACCACTACTATGAAGCCTCTATTTTAGCCTCTACCCACACACACACACACACACACACACACACACACACACACACACACACACACACACACACACACACACACACACACACACACACACACGCACACATATATATACACACATTATAGATGTGTGTGTGTATATATATATATATATATATATATATGTATGTATGTATGTATGTGTGTGTGTGTGTGTGTGTGTGTATCAGAATCCTTTATTAATCCCGAAGGAAATGGTTTAATTCCTTCGGGATATGGGTTTATTGGGTTTATTTATACAATATGGGTTTATTGTGAGGTTGTACCCCAAGAGGCACCCCTTTCGCCCCACAAAAAATAATTTCTGCAGCTGTAAATAGTTATCTGTGACTGACAGCACTGACAGTTATTTAAAGCAACAGTTAAATATATTTCAGATAGGATTCCCAATAATGTCTGAAGATAACAGCTCCAAACTACTGCTGAAAAACAGATAAAATGCAGATTATATCTTAATCACAAAAACATGCTGAAGCCTCTACAGTAAAAACCCTAGAAATGATTTAGGGCAACTCTTGGCCCTAAAGCAGAAGCAGGAATTATTTTAGTTCATGTTTTTCTGACATTTGTCTCACCCCTCCCGAGTTCTGGCTCTGCACAGTTCTCCATTCCGTTCTTCCTAACACAGTTTTCCACCCTCTTATCTCGATATGTCGTTAAAAATAGGCCTTCTGTCAATACAATTGTCTCTATTTATAGCATACAAACAGCACTGCACTGTTGTCTTTCTGTTGCCCATTCTGTTTTGTTAAAAAGTTTTTATTAGTGTTTTCCGGCTGTTTTTGTAACACTTTTGTAATCTAATTCCTCACGTTGTTGTCTACAGTCTGTCAAATGGTGCCATGCACATGTGTGTTTTTAGACTTGTGCGTCTTAATAGTATGTCAAAACGAGTGGATGCACGCAAAGGGGAGATACGCCGTCTGCACTTGGACAGGCTCTTCCCCCTGGCTGATTACTGCACTGTCATAAACGGAAATACAACCAGGCACAGGGGCACACAAGCACCAAAACACACACACATATAAAGACACACACTGATGACACACCGCTGACCCTACACACCCAAGAAAAGGCCTGTCTTGCATAAACAGAAGTTCTTCTTTGTCTTTCCGTTTTTCCAGCAGGCTGTCCCTCACCAGCATAGCTGGGTTTTCTTCCATCTGTCCGTCAGTAGTGCTATTTTCAGGAGCTTTCTTTAAAAGCTGGTGTTACTTTAGCAGCAAACACACTAAAAATATGAATTTCTAAAGGACCTAAAAATACACAAAAGAAGGAACCAGTGGGAGAAGAGGATGTGGATGAATAGAAACAAATGTCTGAACACTGAGTTTGTGTTTATGATTAGGGTCACAGCTTTCATATTCACAGAAACAAACACAGATACGCTTTGAATAAAAGCTGTACACAGGTTCTTTTGGTGGATTTACAACCTCAAATCCAAAACAGTTGGGAGGCTGTATAAAATTTAAAAAGAAACAGAATGGAGTGATTTTACATATGTCATAAACCCATATTTTATTCACAATAGAATACACAGAAATACAAAAAAGAGATATTACTAGTTCATTAAAAATATTAGTTTGTGTTGAATTTGATGGGAGCAATGTGTCAAAAACATTTGGATGGGGAAAAAAGCTAAAAAAGTAAGGGGTACTAAAATAAAACAGCTGTAGGAACACTTTTCAACTAATTACCTTTATTGACAACAGGCCAGTAGCATGAATGAGTCTTAGAGAGGCTCAGTTTCTTAGAAGTAAAGATGGGCAGAAGTTCTGCCCAAGATATTCAGAAAAAGTTCTGCTTCTTCTGAATATCTTATTATCTACAGTACATAATATCATCAAAATAGTGAAAGAATCTGGAAGAACTCTCTGTTCAAGGTCAGAAATCTGTGATCTTTAGGCCCTTTAGGCTGTACTGCCTTAAAAAAAAGGCATTATTTTGACATGGAAATGACTGCATGGGCTCAGGAACACTCCCAGTAAATCCCAGTCTGTGAACGCAGCCATCCACAAATGTAGGTTAAAGCTCTGTGATGCAAAGAGGAAGTCATATATGAACATGATCCAGAAATGCTGTATAAAATCGATCTAACACCAAATAATTAAATTAAACTGTTTTGTTAAATACCTTGAAGTCTTATTCATGGTTTGACTTAAATCCCACTGTGGTGGAGACAAAACTACAAAATAAAGTGTCATTGTCTAAACACCTATGGACCTACCTGGAGTCCACAGCAGAGGTGTTGAAATAATCTTGTTTATTCCCCAGACAGCTATACCTGCACTATTCTCACTTGGGTGCAATCAAACATCACAACGTTGTACTTGAAAGCTAGCAAACTAAGATTTGTGATCTCACATTCAGCATCACTACGATTCCTAAAACATTCACAAAACAACTGATTGCCCAGTTATTGCCATTGTTATTGGTTTACATGCCTTTGTAGAGAGGGAAAAGTAGATGTAGATAAAGGTTCAGTGCAGCTAGCGTCATTATGTCAGGTGTCTTCTACATGTACACGTCTGTTTCCATCTGTGTCATGAGATCACAATGTGACCAAAATCCTCTTTGAAAATAGTGCGACGTGCACAAATTATACATCTCGGTGTGACTAGATGACAGCTTAAGCTACATGGTGACCACATGACACTCTTTATCCAACTTATATGGGACATTATTAGCTGCAGTGCCAAGTAGAGACCACCAGGAGCAAAATATAAGCTTTTTCTCACCCAGAGAACAGTTTAGTCTTTCAGCAGCCCTCCTACGATGTGTGGGATTTTGACTGTGAGATACAAAAACACTGCAAACACGGTCTCACGTTTCTTCCTGTAAGTGTAAAGACCATGAAAAACCTTCATATTTCACTGATTAAGTGTGGGACAATGTGAGTTCATGTTCCTCAGATAAATGACAACTGGAGTTGAAACCACACACTGACCACTTCCTTGCCTTATTTGAACCATTGTGGTCACATTAACGTCTTGACTTCCGAATACTGTAGTCTCACTGACTACAACACCTTTTTCTCACTCTTTCCCCTTCCTTCTTGTTCTAATTTGGTTTGTTTCTGTGTGGGAGCTCCGGCTGTGTCATGCCACTGTGCCACCACATTCTTCCCTGACCAGTTCCTGTCCCGTCTCATAACAGAGAACGAAAGAGAGGAGAACAGAGCCAAGGGCTGAGGCTGGCTGCAGTGACAAATGGAGAGACGTCAAGAGAGGGTGGCCCAGTGAGATCACTGCGCCTCTGTGATGCCATGGAAATGCCGGTGGCCTCCGCTGGCCCCTGCGTGATAATTTTCAGTGAAAAACCTAAATACATGTAACATAGCCAGTGTTCATACACTGATTGAGCTAATAGCAGAGCACAGTTTTAAGAGGAAATGGCCTCACAAGCTCCCCATTAAACAGTAGAGCTTCAGCCTATCCTCCATAAACACAGGGAAGCTGAAATAACAGTGTTTGAAGTGAGGAAGTTTAATTGTTGTGAGGATAAAAGAGCAGAAGTAGGCCCTTTTTTTCTTTTCGAAATAGCTTTTTGTTTTGTTGGCCTTATGGAAGAAATTTTTGTGTTTTGCTGTTAAAGTCTTGACCTTCAAGTGAATAAATGGGGAAAAAGTGCCCTGGCTGGACACAATTCACAGACAGACAAAAACACAATACCACAATGGGGAGCCCTTTGCGGGGTGGTAGCACTTTCACATATTCCCCTCGGGTTTGGGCTATTTCAGTTTCATGTTAGTATTTTTACACACACGGTCAAAAACACACTTCCTGGTTGTTTTTGGCCTTCTTAGTATCCATTAAAAAAGGCTATGCATTTTTAAAGGTTTAAAAGCTGAGCTTCCCGTTAAAGAGAACTGCCTTCATGAGCTTTTGTGTTGTTTCTATGGAATGTGTGTAAAATTATGCGAGACCCTTACTCGTTTATAACTAAAGTAAGCGTCCACCTCAGCCAGCGGACAAGGCCGGCATGCCAAGCATTACTAAGCAGCATTACTCTTTAACATTGCTATGTTAGGAGACAGCCAGGCACCAGGCCTTTTAAACCTGGATATATTATGCAGCCCTGTTCAAGCTGCTGTGCTATGATTAGATCATTTCAAACACTCACAGATGGAAAAAAGTGTAATGGAGTCTATTAAACATTGTCATAACAGAAGTTATATAGCAATTGTTCTTTCATGGCTTCAGTTTATGACTTTATTTTGATACCAAACTGCAGACAATCAAAAATATGCTGTACAAGCAGCGAGTGATCAACAACCTCTGTTTAGATGTCAAAATGTATCCAATTCAATTCACCCATATGGTGCCAAATCACAACAACAATGACCTCAATGCAATTTTTATTGCCAGGTAAAGACCCTATAATAATAATAATAATGATGATGATAATAATAATAATAATAATACTAACAGTAGAGAGAAAACCCCAGCAATCAGACAACCCCCTGTGAACAAGCAGTGAGAAACATGATGATAAGTTGAGTGTTTTACAAATGCTCTTTCAAGAATTTTTGGAGATTGGTCTGTGAGACAGCTGGGTGGAATGATGGGTTTTTTAAGTAATGGTTTAATTCCTACCATCTAAAAGGCCTGTGGTATGTAGCCCAATACAGATAGATTGATAATATTTAATACTAAAGCACTGATCAGTGGTAGGACTTCTTTGAGTATTCTTGTAGGAATGGATCCTGATAGACACGTTGACATTTTTACTGAAGATAACTGAGAAAGATCGCTCTGAGAGAAAGAGTCAGAGTAACTATTAATAGTACTGAAAATAGTGTCTTTGAGATGGTTATTAATAATTTTTCTCTCTTTGTTAGAGATTTGTTTATGAAAAGAATCATGAAGTCATTACTAGTTAAGGTTAAAGGAATGTTTGGCTGAACAGAGCTCTAACTCTTTGTCAGTCTGGCTACGGTGCTGAAAAGGTTTTTTTTTATATTCTTCAGTTAGCTATGAATAGTTTTACACAGGGCTTTTTTTAATACAGAGGACAGAGTCAAATGCTCTTGGTGCAACATAGGTCCCGGCTGAAAACCAGAGGTGATCGTGCCTTTGCCATCTGCACCTAACCTCTGGAACAGTCTTCCAGCTGATATTCGCGCGTCTGGATCTATTCAAACTTTTAAAACACGATTGAAAACGTATTTATTTGATCTTGCATTTTAGATTAGTTAGTGATTTATCGGATGTACACTTTGTACTTTTATTGCATTTGTATGTAATTTTAACCTATTGTGTTACTGGGTTTTCCAGTTGATATTTCCGTGTTGATTTTACCTAACTTTTACACTAGGTGTGAAATATTTCTTTTAACATAGTACTCACGGGTTAATTAGTGCTTTGTTTAATCTGGGAATGTATTTGTACTTTATGTATCTGTATCCATATCTAATTAATTTCATTTCATATTTTATTATTGAGAAGCACTTTGGAGTACCTCTGGTCTTTTAAATGTGCTATATAAATAAAGTGTTGATTGACTGATTGATTGAGAGGAACAAACTCTTTTTGTAGATATAATGAAGACCTTATTTGTAGTGAGGATGTAGGACTATTAACAAGGCAAGGGAGCTGTGCTTTGTACTGTGTGGCATATGCCAAGATAACTTGAACTTAGTTACAGCACTTTCAGAGACATCTGCTAATGACGTTTATTCCCCACTGCGGTGCATTCCATAATTGTAAATTTAAATGTTATTAAGAAATGAGCAGAGAATAGGAAATACCGTCAAGTGTTCAGTTTCTGTGCCATATGTCAGAACAAAAATTCAAGTCAGCAGTAATGACATCCAGTGACATCAATGGAGCTTGCTAAAATTAATTTTGAATGAGTGTGTAACTTTGCCAGAATGAGAAGTGTGGAAAGCACTGATGAAGAAGCCATGCTGCTAGTGATTCAGCTAAGAGTTAACTGAATTGCCACAGTAAGCTAGAAAATCTTTATAGATACACTGAGTGAATAATATGAATAAATAAAAAGGTTTACTGTGGAATTCCTTTGAAACCAACTACTACACTTTAAAGGTACAGAGACAAGAGACAAGGTACAAAAGGCATCGCAGTGTGGTTAGCACTGCTGCCACACTGTCAGGTTTTGTGGAGATAAGTGCGATGACCCAAATGCAGGCATGTAGAGGCAGAGGGTAAAATAAAAAACAAGCCTTTTAGCCTTTTTATTTATGCAACAATGAGCAACACATAAAATACAAAAGGTAAACTAGAAACAAAGTACCAGGAACTTAAACAGAGAAGAGCACTTAGGCTAGGAAACACAAGGGGAGACTGACTTGACATTGCAACAAGAAACAAAGGAAGGTTGAGACATTAGATGCACAATGGGGTAATCAGGAAAGTGGAGACAGCTGGGAACACAGCAGGGACAAATCAGAATGCCTAACATAATGTGCATAAGACAAGGACTATCAAAATAAGACAGGAAACATGACAAATACAGAGACAGAGACTCATACTCATGACACAGAAACTGACGCAGAACGAGAGTAAGAAACACCTGATAGACAGAAAGAGAGTGAGACAGAGATTGAGGGGTGTGTTGGGTTGGGGAGACCAAAGATAAGCAAGCAGGGAGACATGACATGATAAACTTGACTTGATAAGAATAAGGGAACAGGATGTAAACTGGAGATCTCAAATATAGTAGCAAACTGACAGGGAAGAAGAATCATGACACTCACAGCAAGAAGGTTCTGCCTTCTCTGGGGCCTCTGAGCTCAGTTTGCATATTCTCGCTGGGCGTGCAAAGACAAGCATTAGGTTCACTGCTGATTTTAAATTGGCTGTAGGTGTGACTGTGAGAATGAATTGTTGCCTGCGTCTTTGTGCTGGCAATGTTAACTAGCGACTGGTCCCAGGGTGTACCATGTCTTCCATCCTATGGCAGATGCTCCAGCTCTACTATGACCCTAAACTGGACAAGAGGAAGTAAATATGTAAACATAAAAACATCATTTTTAGACAGAGACGATACGTACTATAATTCTCTGCATCAAGTTTTATTTCCAGACTATACGCTGCGAGATTTCCGATTATGTCTATGATTATCTTCATTGCCTCGTCACTACTTTTTCCTTTTTAAAATCAGTGTCCCACCTGCTTTGAGAATTTTGACTTGATTATGGTGGGAGGTTCAATGTCCAGTGAGCATTCACAGAGTAACTGTTGTTTGATGTTCAAGATGTTGCATCATGGTTGAAAAATTGCTCAGCAACAGAGTGGAGTGGCTGTTTCGGCAATTTCACAAACCAATAAATTGTCACTCAAATGTTGCTACATTAAAAATGCCATGCATTCACTTTTATTCAGCGCATTATAACTAATATCAGTCAGTATTAGAAAGAGGGTGACACAGGCACTATTGGATTGGGAAACACTGTTGCCTCTGGCCAACTGCCTCACAACCACCTTGTATTTTTTGACCGCTGTCGGCCAGGTTTTATGAAGTCACTATTTCAACAATGTTTGCCAACAGCAGACCGCGATAACAACTGTACATCTCAAAATGTACTGGCAGGATTTCTGTGTGATATTGCCATATGGTGGCTCACCTGTGTATGATACATAAAGCACATAAACAGTTCAAATGCAGGTTCTGTCAGGAAATACAGGAAAGCAATAAATAAGGTGTGGCAAGGAGGGCAAGGAGGAGCGGAAATAATAAATGTAACCTGGGGCCAGTTTCTTCTTCTAACTCGATACAGGTAAGACCAGAACAGGACATGATTTACAGAAGGAGGTCTGACTCACAAAGATAACACTGTTTTACAACCATGTTCCTTGCTTGCTTAATCTCTCTCTCTTTAAAAGCAGAGCTCTAGGGCCAGCTGTTGTAACCTGAGTAAATGTATGACGACGCAGCAATGCTCAGGTAGCTTCAAAGCTCCTGCACAGTCAAACGTATCACATTGCTCCCATGGAATGTTCCACTGCCACAGAAATGGGCCTGTGTTTGATTGCTTTTATTGGAAAAGACAGAGAATCCCTTTGTTCGCCGCCGACCCATCTCAGTGGGTTCAGGCTTCAAGCCACGTGAAGAACTTGTTCGTATGCTGGGCTTTATTGAAGTTTTAGTTGCATAGTAGTACCTAGCCAGTGTATATGGAAACAAATGGTATGTTAGCTTTCCTTCAGGACAATGAGCAATATGTCTGAGGTTTCACAGCATTCCTCTAGCAGAGCAATCCAGGGATTATCTAAATTGTTTCCATACTTTGTTTACTCTAGGCCTTGTAAATGCATTTCAGAGGGGGTTGAAATTTACATTCTTATCACTGAAACTCTGAAGGGACACGTAATGATCTTGGACCAGGGTTCCTGGTCGTGCTGGCAAATGCTCTCGTCATATTACATCAGCAACAGCAGCAGCAGAGGGGATGTTATGCAATGCAGCGACTACTGAGAAGTCACTGCATTGCAGTGCAAAATGAAATTAGGGTTTGCAAAATGAAATTAGCCTTTTTTGTTGTTTAACCTTTTAAAAAAATAATAAAAAAATTACACCATAAGGTAAATACTAGGCCTTATTGTATGCATGCGGGATCATGAATGTTCCTCAACACAGAAACTGAATGTGAAATAAAAGACCTGTAACCTAGCCAGGAGTTTCACCGAAAAAGAATGCTAAACCTTTCATTGTTGCCACTGGGACCAGTGAGGTCATCCAACAGTGAGCTAGAAACTTCTAAATCTGTTCTTTTCCGTGTTATTAAACACGCACAGAACTGAACTTTAAGCTACTTAAAGGAAATTTTGGTGAATTAATGGCCAAATTCTCAGTACCCTAGTCAATGACACAACACGGTACATTCCTTGCATTTTTAAAGAAAAAAATTAGTTGCTAGCATAAGCACGATCTGGTTAATGTGCAGCCATATTAGCTTCCGCTTGTCATATGCCGTGGGAGTGTCTGGTCAGGTGTGGTCCAGGTTCCTGTTGCCCATCCCCTGGGGTGGAGTTGGCCAGCTCATCACCTGCTTCCAATTTCCAGGCCTCCATCTGGAGGGTTTTTAAGCCAGCGCTGCCTGCCACTCCTCGCCAGTTCGTCCTGCTACCACTAGTGGTAAACTTGGCCTCCACTGTGTTTGGCATCCGTCTGCCTGGATCTTGGATTAATGTGTTCTCTGTCTCCAGTGTTCTCCAGATACATCACCCGTCATGCTCATCAGCAGCGCTGGTTCTGTTTTCACTCTGTTCTCCAGTCTACCTAGAACCCTAGGACTACATACTCACCATCTCCTCAGCCTGCCCTCCTGCCCGTGCTTCAATGGTGGATCTCTCTCCCCTGGACACCCTGGAACCTGGACCAGCTTCCCCGCATTCTCAGCCATCCCTGGGACGCTCCCACGGCAACCCCTCCTCTGCCTAATAGCCGGTGTATCTAAGTAAGCGCAAGACTCTCCACTAGTAGCACTCACCTCAGCCCTTTAATTGTTTCCCAGATCAGTAACACCTCTCTCCTGTGTTCTCCTTGTGTTCCACGTACGTTTCTCCGTCCTCTGGTCTCTCTCAGTTCGTGCGTATAGTTTCTGTTAGAATCAGCCTTGTTTAAGTGCTTTTTCCCTTCAATAAAATTGTACATACAGTGGCTTGCAAAAGTATTCGGCCCCCTTGAACTTTCCCACATTTTGTTACATTACAGCCACAAACATGAATCTATTTTATTGGAATTCCACATGAAAGACCAATACAAAGTGGTGTACACTTGAGAAGTGGAACGAAAATCATATATGATTCCAAACATTTTTTACAAATAAATAACTGCAAAGTGGGGTGTGCGTAATTATTCAGCCCCCTTTGGTCTGAGTGCAGTCAGTTGCCCATAGACATTACCTGATGAGTGCTAATGACTAAATAGAGTGCAATCTAATGTCAGTACAAATACAGCTGCTCTGTGACGGCCTCAGAGGTTGTCTAAGAGAATATTGGGAGCAACAACGCCATGAAGTCCAAAGAACACACCAGACAGGTCAGGGATAAAGTTATTGATAAATTTAAACCAGGCTTAGGCTACAAAAAGATTTCCCAAGCCTTGAACATCCCACGGAGCATTGTTCAAGCGATCATTCAGAAATGGAAGGAGTATGGCACAACTGTAAACCTACCAAGACAAGGCCGTCCACCTAAACTCACAGGCCGAACAAGGAGAGCGCTGATCAGAAATGCAGCCAAGAGGCCCATGGTGACTCTGGATGAGCTGCAGAGATCTACAGCTCAGGTGGGGGAATCTGTCCATAGGACAACTATTAGTCGTGCACTGCACAAAGTTGGCCTTTATGGAAGAGTGGCAAGAAGAAAGCCATTGTTAACAGAAAACCATAAGAAGACCCGTTTGCAGTTTGCCACAAGCCATGTGGGGGACACAGCAAACATGTGGAAGAAGGTGCTCTGGTCAGATGAGAGCAAAATGGAACTTTTTGGCCAAAATGCAAAACGCTCTGTGTGGCGGAAAACTAACACTGCACATCACTCTGAACACACCATCCCCACTGTCAAATATGGTGGTGGCAGCATCATGCTCTGGGGGTGCTTCTCTTCAGCAGGGACAGGGAAGCTGGTCAGAGTTGATGGGAAGATGGATGGAGCCAAATACAGGGCAATCTTGGAAGAAAACCTCTTGGAGTCTGCAAAAGACTTGAGACTGGGGCGGAGGTTCACCTTCCAGCAGGACAACGACCCTAAACATAAAGCCAGGGCAACAATGGAATGGTTTAAAACAAAACATATCCATGTGTTAGAATGGCCCAGTCAAAGTCCACATCTAAATCCAATCCAGAATCTGTGGCAAGATCTGAAAACTGCTGTTCACAAACGCTGTCCATCTAATCTGACTGAGTTGGAGCTGTTTTGCAAAGAAGAATGGGCAAGAATTTCAGTCTGTAGATGTGCAAAGCTGGTAGAGACATACCCTAAAAGACTGGCAGCTGTAACTGCAGCAAAAGGTGGTTCTACAAAGTATTGACCCAGGGGGCTGAATAATTACGCACACCCCACTTTTCAGTTATTTATTTGTAAAAAATGTTTGGAATCATGTCTGATTTTCGTTCCACTTCTCACGTGTACACCACTTTGTATTGGTCTTTCACGTGGAATTCCAATGAAATTGATTCATGTTTGTGGCTGTAATGTGACAAAATGCGGGAAAGTTCAAGGGGGCCGAATACTTTTGCAAGCCACTGTAGTTCGACTCAAGAGTCTGCTCTTGAGTCCACAGTATTCTTGTTTGTGACACCGCTAAGTCCTAGATTACTTCACGTGACCTCCCAGAAAACTAGTCTCTGCTCGAAAGGTTGGTGATAGAGCCATCTTCACTCTCTTTTCCGGCAGTTTTTTACTGTTTAGGGTTGGGCAACGCTGAGCAGGATGACCCAGTGATTCAGGTAGGGCTGAGTGGATTTAGACACACCTGCAGGAAGCTTTGCTGTCTATGCCTGTGTCACTGCCATTATTCCCAACTTGCAAAACTCCCAAATCTGGATGACTGCTGTTAGGTGTTTTATTTCAGCATTTTCAGACAGTATGGTGATGGCGATCCCGATAAGACGTGCAGGCCAGAAAAACAAGTTAGCTGCTATCAGAAAAGAAGCATTCCAGTGATTAATTATTTGCTTGGTTGTAGGTGGTTAAATCATTTTATACAGAAATAGAAAGCATAACAGAGAGGCGGACTCTGTGAGAGATCGATACTGTCAGCAGTCTCA
This sequence comes from Pelmatolapia mariae, assembly GCF_036321145.2. NCBI lineage: Eukaryota > Metazoa > Chordata > Actinopteri > Cichliformes > Cichlidae > Pelmatolapia > Pelmatolapia mariae. Next base: position 4,719,215 of record NC_086228.1, on the reverse strand, counting down.
TTTTCATACTTGGCAGGCTTCCTGCTGCTCAAGTCATTCCTGTAAGTTAGTGTTGAGGCATTCTTCAGCGATGCTTTATAGTTTACGTGCGGCCAACAGAAGGAGCCATATGACGGTTTGGGTGGGAGACAAAAAGAGGAAGACACAGAGGAAGTAAAAATTGCACTTCCTTTGTATTGCCTGCCTTGCCCTCCCTGTGGTTAATTTCTCAAGAAAGTTGAACCAATTCTTTTCTGTTCTGCTTGCAATCTAATGGCATCATCCGTATTACCTCGAGGTTAGATCAAGTGAAACTCCAGTTACGAATCACTGAAACTGAACCTCTTCCCCCACTTTCATTTTAAATTCAACAGAACCAGTTGTGTGTGTTTGTTGAGCACGTGTATAAAGCCTTTGTGAGAAAGAAATCAGAGATACACCTGCGTCTTACTCATTTGTCGAATAAAACGAGAATCCCTGTCTACCTTACATTCTGTGGCTCCAGCATTCACACACATGCACGCACACAGACACAGACACCAACACAGTATTACGCTGCTTGCTTTTTATCCAGCTCTCCTCTGGTGCCTATGTAATAGGATCCAACCGACCAGCCTTTCTCACTGAATGGAGAATGTCACAACGATAGATCTCCACTCCACAGACTCTCCTGACCTTCACACAATGCTGCTTTTGAAACTAAATGTCTCTACACACAATGCGAATGAATGTGTGTGTGCGTGCAGTAGGCTATGAGAGGGGGAATCCCTGAGAAAAACAGATTTTTTTTTTCCTTTTTACAGGCGCAGCAATTATATGGTGCGTTTTGCCAGCGTATGGAGCAGAAGTGTGTTAATTTGGAGAAGAAAATAAAGAGAAAACACATTTGTCAGTAAGTAAGACTGTCTGCCCTGGGTTTCCTTGACTAAGTGTTGCCTCCCGTGATGCCTTGTTTATTTTTCTGTCGTGGGCCACACTCACGTCCTTCGTCGAGGGAGTCTGCACACAGCCTCAGCTGCTCCCTGTGGATTATGTGAAATATGCAGAGGATGTGTGGGAGACAGACATATTCTGTTTGATACTGGAAATGAAACCAGTCTAAGCAGACAGACAGTCTGATGACTTGGCTGAAACACTGAGCTGACTGCGATGAAATGACATAGCTCACCCCGCAAAACAGATATCAACACTTGCACACACCCAATTCCAACAAAGTTGGGAGGTTGTGTAAAATATAAATAAGGACTCATATGGATTTATGAAAGGCTCATAAATCCATTTTGTATTCTTTTATTTTGTAAATGTCTGGGAATTGAGGAAACCAGCTGCTGGAGTTTTGTCTGATACGGGATTCTAGCTTCTTGACAGTCCTGAGTCTGATTCGTCATATTTTTAATTTCAAAGGTCTGGACTGTGGGGAGGCCATTTCAGCACCACGACAAATGGAGTGTGCCATTTAGCACTGTCATGATGAAAAATGCAAGATATGGATGGGAGCATATGTTGCTCCAAAATCTGTATATACCTTTTATGATTGATGGAGCCTTTCCAGATGCTCGAGCTGCCAATTTCATAGGCGCTGATGCACTCCTGTACTAACAGAGATGCAGGCTTTTCAACTGAATTTGAATTTGTCTGACCACAGAACAGTTTTTACTTTGCCTCTGTCCATTTTAAATGAGCTTTGGTCCACCGAAGAGAGCAGCGGTTGGATCGTGTTCACACATGGCTTATACTTTGCACGATGGAGCTTTGACCTTGGTTTGCAAATGCCCCTCGTTCAGAGACAGGGATTTCTGGAATTGTTCCTGAGCTCATGGTGTCTTTTCCATGGCAGAATCATGCCTGTTTTTAAAACAGTGCTGCCTGAGGGTCCAAAGATCACAGGCGTCCAATACTGATTATTGACTCTTTGAACCTACTAATGTCATCGACCTGTTGCCATTTAACCTAATTAGTTGCAAAATGTCAAAAATGGGTTTATGACATTTGCTAATCATTTACAATTTATACAGTGTCTCAACTTTTCACTTTATGGGTTTGACATTTGAAATACTTTGACAACCAGCTTGTTGAAAAGCCATAAATATGATATAGTAGGTTTATCACTGTTAAAAAATCCAGCCAGTGAAAGCTAGTTTTACATGTTACGTAACACCTGGAGCAACTGCAGGTCTAGTGCTTTCCCACTGTTGGTTTAAACAAGACTCTACAGCCATGTGAGCTGTGAACTAGAGAATTTGAACGTCTGGGAAACATACCATCATTTTTTTGTTTTGTTTTTTAATTTAAGCCTATTAATATGTAGCTTAGACAGGATCAGAATGGGATCAACTCAAAAAAGACATTCATATGTGAGCAAGATTTCAGGTTTTCAGAACTGGAAGGTTTCTAGGCTGCATGCATGTAAATAGTCTGTGTGGGAAAATAGAAGAGGTTTGGCGAACTCCATCAGGAACTCTTATTCATTATTTAGAGATTATTGGATTATTGTCCTGTGGAACTTGTTTTACCATATTACCTGGTGGGAACCATCCATAAAGTTTTTCTTTATGTTGGTGGAGGTTTATCTGTGAACACCTAATTTAGAAAGACATCCAAAACTCAAAATCCCTTCAAGATCAGAGGAGAGGTCTGCTGAAATGTGTATCACTGTAATGTTAAAGAGAAATCACAAGAAAAAAAATCACAAAAAGATTTTAATATGAATCCAGAGGACAGCATGAACATTACATGTTACAGTCCATCTAATAGCTGATGGCTTATTTCTGTCTAGACCAAACCGGTGGATTGACCACAGTTAAGGTTCACCGGTAACCTAATGAGGTCAAATGCTGCAGTAATGCATCTTGGGAAACAAAGCTGTTACAATACTCAAGTAGAGAGAATAAAATGTTCTCTCCTGGAGAAGGTGTGTAGTGAAGTGTTGAAACCGGTCTCTGTCTGGGCATGTACACGAGCGCAACCTATGAACCTGCCGTGACATCACCAGGTGATTTCGCGACTCAGGAATGCAGCACAGGCTTCCCCGTCTTCCAGGAGTCTTCTTGTGGTACTTTTCCAAAGAAGAGCTTAATCACTTTTCCAAAACAACAGGAGAGACACAGCAACGCGCTTAACAGTTCATTACAGGACGCTTTGTTTAGTGGTCACTACGTCCACTTTTACTTTTCTCCCTTTTACCTGCTGGGTTTTGTTTTTCCCCTGAATTTTTGGTTTCTTAAACGTGCAGCACCATCGATACCAACAAAAACACACGTCACCGTTTACAACAGTCAACAGATTCACAATTTACTGCACCGCTGCATCTGAGCCACTGTATCTGGAGAGCCTGTTCAGAGCCCAGAGGTTATAAAACACAGGGCTTGCCGAATGCGGCAGCTTTGAGCCCGGTTTACTCCACAACAGTTTTAGGTTTTTACGATAGGTCCACCTTTTTAAGACCTTTTTATTTTTAAGATCTCTGCAGCCTAGCAACCCGCAGCTTCCAAACAATGCGTGCAGGTGTGGCGCGAGACTCTAAAGATTAAAGATGTCGAGATAGGGAAACCAAACATAGTAGCTATACAGTGCACTGTGTTTTCATAGCCAGAATCCCCACACCACCACCCTTACTCTGTATTTAGCACCCGACCCCCGCCTACATGACGGGGATCTACAGATCACCATGACCTCACCATCCAGGAGGCTTGTGCATCCACAGGGTCGGGGGATGACATGATGTCATTAAACTGAACACGTACACACCCCGCTGATCACGACCTAGACTTGACCCCAACGTTAACACGAACCTCATGTTTGGTCTTTAGCGGGAGGGTGTTTTTTTCCGCAGAAATACATATGCTATTTAATGTTCTATGTAAGGACTTTGATTAGAAAATGATTCTTCTTGAACTGCCATATAGCAAAAAACTTTCCTTGCTATCAGTGTTGATCAGTAGGTGGATGCAAGGGTGTATATGGTTGTGTGTTATTAATACCTCAAAGCTAGTCAGTTGGGGCCGATTCGAGAGGCTTCTTGGGTTTCAGTGTTTCTGAGCTCACAGACAAATGTCCCTACATGGATGGTTTCTTCTCCAACGTGCTAACGACTTGGCCGCCTTGCTGGAGATGCCAACCTAGTCCTGCAGGACATTTCATGCAATCTATGCATTGTGCTGCCTGAGTAAGCACACATGCATGCCCATGCGTAGGGCAGCAGGAAACTTGTGACTGGGGTGTCATAGGTTTACTATTAATGTGACTTAATTACCAACTTATTCGAGGGAAATCTATGTGGGATGGATGACAACCAGTGTCATCGGTAGTTCAAAAGTATTTACAATTGTTAAACAGGGTGCTGGAGCCCAAACTGTTCCCCTGGGGCTGTTTAGTGGTCAGCTAATCAAATGATTCTGATTCTGAGTCAAATGATAAAATTTGACTCAGAATCAGAAATATATCATCTTTCTGTATTCTAAAGTTAATGCTTGTAATGATAATTGTAATGTAAAGAAAAACACACCAAAAAACCTGCATGATGTGTGCACAAAAACTCTTGAGCGGTGACACAGCATGCCTATCTGTCAGCCACTCTCTGACCTTGTCTGTCTGTCTGTCTGCTTTAACACCATCATTGCAGGCAGCGCGCCTGCCTATCTGTCTAGCTGTCTATTTGCAGCTGCAGTCCTGTTTGTGTTTGACAGTTGATGTGCTATTTCATCTGTGCTTTTAGGTGATGTCATTCAGGTGCACTGTGCCAGGGCAGAAAGCTCAGGTGTCCATCAGCTTTTTTCAGACTGGACTGGAGCGTTCTGCTCTAATGCATGTGCAACAAGTCTGATTTTGTGTTCCTGAGAGGTGAAGACACCTTTCAGGACTTGTAGAGACTTTTTTTTTTTAAACAATGCAAATGCTAGTTGTGAAGATATAAATCATGGACGCTCTTGCCTAATGCATTGTGCAAATTCAGAGGAAAGTCTGTTACCATAAAAGATATTGGATTGCACATTAATGTCACAGATTTAGTTTGATAAAATAAATAGTGTGAGTAAAAGCAGTAATGCATAAAATCACATTACTGTAGCCTTTAGGAGACAAGACATTCACAGCGTTGCTGTTTCAGTACGAGCTCTGCAAACTACTTTGCGGCCCTCCTGCACACGTGCCTTCATTAATTTCTCCTTTAATTAGGAGATTTATGCATAAATGACTTAAAACATGAAATCATGGAAAGACAAATAAGAATTATGACATTAAATATGCCAACTTGTACCACCCACAATATGGCTTTGCTTAGTCTGGGGAGAATTTTAGGGGCAATGCCTACAACTCCAATGCATTTGTGCATACTAGGTGGCATGTTGTAAGGATGCAGATGTTTAACACTGTGCTGTGGGTCCGATAGCACAGCGTGACCTGTGGCACTGTTGTGGTCAAATTGTGTTTGAGTTTTAAATAGACAAACCCTTAGATTGGACTGTGGTGACTGATGGGCCACACTTTCCCTTCCTTGCTCTCTGGATGTCTGTGCATTTGCACCGCTATGATGGATGCCCATCCCTCCGTAAATATAGCCCTGCCCCAGCTAGTTAGCATGGCTGGCATGTTCCAGGCCGGCGGTCATAAGTTAAATATATATCCAAAATAAATACTTCCAGATTCAATTTTCAACTGTTGTTTAGACTAACTATAGTATAAATGTGAGAGAGAAAAGGGGTAAGAGAACCATTTCGTAACAAAGCAAAGTGCATGGTTTTAACTTTGGAGCAATAAAAAGCTCTGAAGCCCACAGAGGGTTGCATTTTTTTAGAGAGCAGTGGAGGAAAACGCTGTGGTTCTGCAGCAGCCTACAGGAGCTGAGCCCAGAGCTGTGGCCACTGTGGTGACGAGTCACTGCAATGGTAACAAGTCATTGCCATGGTTTCCATCCAAACTCCGATTCTGTGTTCGAACGCACTGATACTGTGGAATGGATGCTGTGGGTGGGGAATAGGAGACAGCCAGCCAGCAGAGACCGCAGCAAGTGACGTGAAATGAGAGACTGTGATGTTAGTGTTTCATTCAGGTGCTAAGTGTAGATGGAAAACTACACCTGCTTCATGCAGTTGCTTCTTGGTACTGACAGAAGAACAATGGCACATCCCAAAGGTGCCCTCCCGAAGGATCAGATCAAACAGCCAACACTGAACACATTCATCACCATCATCAAATCTGTAAGCTGCCGTCTGCATACACACCACAGAGGTATTCAAAAGGGGGGATTTTTTTGATATGGCTCACAACAGAGTCTTTGAGATCTCTTCAGATGAAGCTTATCACGCTCCCATTGTGACCACACTGGTAGGATGGAATGTCACTGTGTGAGAGTTTCTTTTCTCTCTGCAACAATAGAAGGCCTTCTCTGCTTGTTTCCACCCTGCATGACTCGCTGCGCTACAGTCACTCATACATATCTTCTGTTTTTTCCCTTCTGCTGTTTTTCTTTCATCTTTTAGACTATTGTGCATTATCACTTATAAAGCAGATTACACGGGAAAGCAAATGATAACAGTGTTTATACGCCGACCCTCTTTAAACCACTTGCCTAATGCTGTGTCAGCCAATCTCATGTTGCTACAAGTGGTGTTGGCATGGAACCTGTGTAGAGGTCCTTTCCATCTGGGACGTTTGGAGACCAGGTGGTGTCTTTGTTCCATCGACTGTTCCTGAGGAGTTTTTGCAATGCTGCAGGGTCCTGAGGTGTGGTAGAGAAAGCTACTGTGGTTGGGGAGTGCTATTAGCAAGCTGGTTTTGATTGGGGCATCCCTCTCAGTCATCAATACAAATATAACTATATAATGTTAAATAATATAATAGTGTACTCTGAAAGCTTTACTTTATTCTAATTATATTGTTCCTAACATGTTTTCTTTTCAATAAAGAACTTGAAACAAAGGTGTGTGAGACATTGTTCTTCACTTCTCAACAGGATAACACTGTCTTACATTTGTAACCAGACTGCATTGTGTTAACTCCATCACCTCGTAGCCGAATGTTGCATTTCATTGCTGCTGTCATATAGTTACTTCTGAATTATGCTTCTGCGGTGAATCTATTTAGAGATTACAATGTAGCCCATGCAAGTGGCTGATGCCTTCGCCAACATTTATACCTGTGTGGGCTGCATCGATGGCAACGTGTAGTTATTTTTCTAGGGAGGTGCACGTCAGGCCATGGTGTAGGTGACGGTGTAGGGTTTCAGAAGGGTTTGTGCTTATGGCCTGTGGCACAGATTTAACACAGAGGTATAGCTCTACTGTCACAGGGCCTAAAAATATTTGGAAGGTGCATTGTCTCTCCACATCTGCTGCTTTTAGTGATATTTATTTCTAATTTCAGACTTTTCTGATTTCCAGTGAGCCCTCCCTGACATCACAGGTGGCTGCTGGTCCCTGGCTGCGCCACCCCATTTTAAAAAATCCATGTAACATGCCTGGGCGAAATCAGCTTTTTCAGCACTTTAACAAGATGGTGACCTGTCAGTGGTTTTAATGTTGTGGCTGACTGCTGTACGCACACTTTATCTCACAGGGCTGCAGTTGTTTCCTGTGTCCCAGCGTGGTATTACTATGTATTTATCCTATCTTGGTTTTGAACATGGACACTGGTAAAAACTACAAATATGTACCGTTTTAAGTTTTTAAAAACACACTGGTTTGGACATCAATTTTCTTTTCATGTATTTGATTTCTTCTTAGACATATGTATTTTTTAAAGCCTAATAAATTCTAAAATTATGACTGGATTTGCACTAAAAACTGACTGCCATCTACACTGTGTGTGGCAGGAAAAGTTGCTGCAGGACCCAGCAGCAGCTTTATTGCTGAACTTGCAAGAATACACAGAACTTAAACCAGGCAGGTACTGGAGAATGCTAACTGGGAAACACTGAACAGGCAGAACACACAGCATTGAGGAATGAGGAAAAAGAGGGGCTTAAATACACAGAAGTTAATCAAGGAGATGGAATACATTACATAACACAGGTGAGCTAAGTCAGGCTAACGACAAGGAGTTAAAAGGAAGTTTTTCTTTCTTACTGTCACCAAATGTTTGGTCAAAGCGGGTTGTGTAATTGATAGGATTGCTATGAATTGGCGCTATATAAATAAAATGTAATTGAATTAAAAACCTTGAAAAATAAAGAGCAAAGGCTTTTTTTAAAGCACAGATTTTGACGTGTCAAAAGAATGAAGGTTTAAAATACCTTTAACAATGACTCTGAGGTATTCAAGTGGCGTAATACACCAACTGTGACGAGAATATGCGCAACAGCAGCATGCTGTAACAATGAGTGAGGAAAAGAAGTGCTAAGAATTGATCATTTTCACCCCTGCTTTTCCTTTTGTTGGAGATCAAAAACCATGAAACCCATCTATTGTTTGTCACTAAGGCGTCATGCTGCATTTTCTTCAACACTGAGTACACCCACCTGAAGTTGTGTAAAATTTTCCAATACATACCTGCATGTTTGTATGTCCTTTCAGTTATATGCGAAAAATGCAAAGCTGTACGACACAGAGCTCGTTTATCTGTTATCACGCTGTACCTCCACCCATCAGCTTAGCAGCGTAACACGTGTCTGACCTCATATCCTGATATGACAAGTTTCACGTTCAGCCTTGGATGATTCTAGAGAAAATCACTGTTAATCTCAGGAAAACCTATGAAAAATATTTTTAAAAAAGCATGCTTTGGATTTTCTTGGCAATCTGCTAATGTGTGGCCCAAATAAAATAAAACACTGGATGGGAAAAAAAACATTAGCTGGAACATGATACATAGCACCTCTCTGACACTTACCACGAACAATCTGGGGGCAGTTTGCTTGGCAATTTATCCAATCAATGCATTTAGTATGTTGGATCTCCTGCTGATCCTGTTTACCGCTTATTCTGCTTGTCTTGTCTTGTCAGTGTGATCATCAGTCCAGATGTAATCTTCATAATTTCCCCTAGGGATCAATAAAGTATTCTGATTCTGATTCAAGAACAATCAATGTGTGGGCCTCACAAAGGCTGTAGTTACCAGTGAAATAACTACAGCCTGATTATCAGGTGAAACAAGAATTACATTCAACGATATTTTCCATAATTATGTGTTATATGACACAGTCTTATGTGTGTGTATTATAACGTAATGATTTAACTCTAAAAACTTCCATCCATCCATTCGCTTCCGCTTGTTCTTTTTAGGGTCGCAGGGGGTGCTGGAACCTATCCCAGCTGTCACAGGGTGAGAGGCGGGGTACACCCTGGACAGGTCGCCAGTCTGGGTCTAAAAACTCTAAAACTAATAACTAATATTATTATAAACTAATAATAATTAAGACCATTTTCTTTCAAAATTATGACCTAAGTTTTAAAGGCTTTGTTGCTCATGTTAAAAGTAAACAGTTTTTAAGGTCACATATGTACTTCGTGGGGAAAACTTGAGGGCCTACTTTACACTGCATTCATCCCGTTGGAGGGCACTGCTACTTCACTGGCAGTTGTAATTTTGAGCCCTTATTTTGATCCTGTCACTTTTTCTCTTTTACTTCAAAATACCAAAAAAAAGAGGCTACAACATTCTGATGTTTCAGTCAAGCTTCGAAATCATGATTAAAAATCAAATAAATATATCAAAACACTGCTTGATCAATGGTGACGTTTAATCGCTTTATATAATATAAAAACCTTACAAAACTGTAGCAGAAAACCAAAAATAAAACCAAAAATTTTAGCTTTGACAGGCTCGTGGCAAACAGCCATCAGCTGCCACTGGTTATGGAGTGAAGGGAAAATGATGACAGGGAACAGCACAGACAGATGTCAAACAACAAACTATAGGAGACATATATGCAAATTAAAGCCCGTGGAGTGAAAGTGAGGAGAATGGAGGGGAGACGGAGATTATCACAGAGGATCCCCTCTGCAGTCTGGGCCTAAAGCAGCAGTAGAAAGGGTTGGATAACTCGACCCAGCCTTAACTATGCTTATTGCTTTAGTGGCTTTGATGTGTTTATATTTAGTTGCCACTGCAACCTGTTACCTTTCACCTATTTACTCAATGACTATTAAATATGACAAAGAGTGCAAAGTGCAAGTGTGGCGTTCACCCCTTTGCCTTTGTAGGTGCATGGAAAAATTTTTTCTTAACTCTTACGTTTGCTACTCCCGCATATCTCCATCCCAGCGGCTTGATGCCAAAGTGAAATTAACTCTGATAACGATACACAGTTCCCTTTAGTCTATTGTGCTTAACAGTCATGGTTCTGGTTAGTAAGAGGGATTAATAAAACCTGTATATTTGTTTTTAATGACACAGATGGTCCCTATCTGCACATAGGCGCTTTGTTCATTTGTTTTTAGAGGAAATTCATTTGTTGGGCCTTTAGCCATGGATTATAGACTTCCTGTCTTCTCCAAATCCGACTTGGAAATCCTTGCTAGACTATTGCGATGACCTTGTTTGAGATTCCTCGCCCATGATGACATACCAGTGGAGCAAAAAGTTCCTAAGTGAGAGCAGTGAAACATAAATATTTCTTTAACTGATGTATTAGTGTTAATGGCTGCAGCTTTAATGTCTGATACTTATATTATTAAATGTCTAATGCCCACAGTCTGCGAGGCCAGGCCACCTTTTTTTGACTCATTCTTTTTACTTCATACTCAAAGAATCCACTGATCCACTCAGATGACCCCACAGTGAAGGAGTTCCCCCAACATTAATGTTTAGCAGACCTCTCTGCAGATGGTTGCAGACCACGTGGGATGTCCATTCCCCTGTGTGAAGCTCTAAGGAGCAAATAGCTGAGATGGCATGGTATCAATAAGAATTTAGACATGTCATCAGCCCTGAGTGATTCAGAATGGAGGCAGCAAAGAGCCCATTCCTGCCTATAACTCATGTGCCTGTTGTTCTCACCAAGCACTTAAACACACACACACACACACACACACACACACACACACACACACACACACACACACACACACACACACATTCACTCAGTGCCTCTTTTCTCATTCCTTCCATTCCTCATTGATCTGCCATCCAGGTCCTTGGAGAAAGAGGAGGGAGAGGACGGGTAAAGTGATCAGGCCATGACATCATCTTCTGGCTACCTCATCCTCAACACTAGATCCTGCAAGTGTGTTTGTGTGTATGTACGCGTATGTGTGTTTCAGCCATGGAGACGAGGATAGACTCATACTTTCAACAACACTTTCCTCTCTAGACGTGAGGGGTCCGGGGATTAAAAAGAGAGAGAGAGAGAGACTAGACTAGTCTACAGTAATGATTTCCACTATGAATGAAAACATAGTACTTTTTCTTTTTTGGTCATAGTCCATCATAAGTAGCTGTTGTAGCTCAGTGTAAGCTTGCCCAAATCAGATGCAGCGGTTACTGTACAAGATGACTCAGCCTGCCTCATGAATACGATCACTGAGGCTGTGGCTGAAGCAACCACAGGATGTGACATAAACAGACAGGTAGGGACACCACCTGGTGGAGAGAAGGTGGTCTGACTGACACGCACAGGCAAGTGGGCGACTTGCAACACCCATCCATTATTAGTTATGTGGTTGCTAGGCTACTTGGTTAATGCTGGAGGGTGAGGTTTTAAGTGTTTGTCAGCTTCTTGCCCGCCCTTTTTCTTATCTTCCCTTATTTACACACCGTCAAAGACCACACGTGCTTCCTACAGGAACAGCCTTTTATGGGCATACAGGTAAGACGACCATAGGGAAGTGACTTTCCCTCACCTTGTTTCTTGTTCTTTTTTCGTGATTAATAAAGAAATGTTTGTGGTGTCACACAGCAAGATTCCTGACGCAGAGCAAATGGAAAAATCGGTGTAAACAGACATCAAAAGGGATGAAACATCTTTTGACACGTTGTGGCTTCTCACGGATGAAAGCATGCCTACGTGAAGCAGGCACATCGCAGCGGTTCACGGTGCTGGGGTCGAGCTTCCTCCAGTAGGTCAGAAATCCGTAAAGGGTTTAATAACAGTAATCACATATAAAATCATCAGTGGATTTTAAACGTCTTCTCTTTTAGTCTAAAAATACTTGATTACCTTACTTGTTCATTTATAACTATGCAAATTATATAAACTGACTCATGGTTCTCAGATAAGACTGCCTTCTCTTCTGACACGGGTTAATTCAGGTCAATGCAGTTCCGTTATTTTCAATTTAATTCGTATATCACCAAAGCCTCAGGGGGCTTTATACTGTAAGGCAGAGACCCTACAGAGAAAAACACAACAATCAAACAACCAAGTGTGAGCAAGCACTTGGTGACATTCATTTCTCCTTCTTGATTGATACATCTCTCTCACACACACACACACACACACATGTCTGGTTTGCTATCCTCGTGGGGACATCCCATTGACATAATGCTTTCCCTAGCCCCTTACCCTAACCCTAACCATTAAAAATGAATGCCTAACCCTAACCCTTACCCTAAACCTAACCATAACCTAATTGTAACCCTGACAGTAAAACCGCATTTTGAGTGTGAAAATTGCTTTCAACCCCGAGGGGACCTGGATTTTGGTCCCCACGGTGCAGAAAGTCCCCACCAGGATAGTAAAAGTCAGATTTTGGTCCCCACCAGGATAGTACGAACCCGTACACACACACACACACACACACACACACACACACACACACACACACACACACACACACACACACAGAGTCATGGACAAGAACCGCTCCATTTTATTGTGTCATGACTCTGATATACTATTAGTCACTGTTAATCAGTTCTTGGAGGCTCCTGACATCCACTAATATCAGTGACTGCACATTCAGGGGGCACTTTGTGGAAAATGTCAGCACACGGCACAATTTATTCCCAAAGACTTCATGTATCATCACCTAAACCTCTTATCAGGCTGACCAAGCCTCCATGCCACCCACTCTTTTCAACATTCTTCATATTAGGCCCCGCAGAGAGGACTTTTCCAGTGGTCAATCAGTGACCTCCGGTAGGTCTACATCAAAGAGACAACGTAGGTGGTTCTTGGGTGCGGTGAGGATGATGGAACTCCTACAGTTTGTACGTGTGTGTATGTGTATATCTCTGCATGTGTCGACACACTGTGGGCTACAAAAGTGCCCACAGAACCATAACAATAACAGACACAATGGAAAGAACCCAGAGCACTAATAATGATGTCATGGTGTCTGTTTTGTGTGTACCCACGATTGGAATTCACCTCAGTCAAACACAACGTGGAGGACGTGTCTGGAAAAAGCTGATTAATGTTAAAAGATCATTAACGACCTAAAATAATAGTGAATTTATAAATTGCATTATTACTTTATTAAACGTCCCGACCACTGGCCGTCTCACTGATACCATAAGCGGTCTTGAATTTGCGTAATATTTGATACATTAAAGGTGTTATAAGAAAATGTGCAGGATCATCCACCGAAAAGAAAAAATGTTGCAAACCTTGGATTTTGTGTAACCAAATGTAGGTGGAAGTATTTGTGTTTGTCTGGAAGTCATTTTGTACGAGGCGTGTCCGGAGGTTTACATAGATTAGTGTGTGCTCCTAAGGTGTGTCTTTAATAGTTATCCAGGTTGTGGTAATGTGGAATCATGGCAATAAACTTAGATATATGACATTTCAGTGACTAGTTCATAAAAGAGGAAGTCATAAGAATGCAGACTGGCACGTAGTTTATTTGCTGTGAACAGTAAAGATTTTCATTCTCGCTGTGCAGCTCTTACTCACGGATTTTGTAGACACCCTCTTTCTGAGTTATACATCTTCAGTGTCTTCCTTAGTGACATCCGTGGGAGGAATTAAGCCAATCTTATTCAAGTCAGTCACCCTCTACATGTGAATGCACACAGTCTTAGGATAAACAGGTATTTTTCTCAGTCATTCGAGCATATCTGTAGCTCAAATGCCTGAGTGTCTGTAGCTGTCAGAGAGCTAGGGTACCACATGGACTGATTGTCGGTGTATTTCAGGGCTAGAACAGAGATACAGACAGCCATTCACACTCACATCCACATCTAAAGCCAATTTATAACCACCAGTAAATCTAACATGCATGTGGCAGGAAGCATGGTAGAGAAACACACAAGTAAAGGGAGACTATGCCTCTCTCTGTGGACCAACAGAGCATCCAATGAAAGTCTCAGTGTCTCAGTTGGCCCTCTCACAAAAGGTTAGTAGATGTTCACATACCTTCAGGATGAGAGAAAGAATCTGTAATGCTGTAGTGGTCTGTGGCGCCCCCCAGTGGTCACAGTGTGATCTTACAAATTCAGACTGGGTACATTTTTTTGTGTTTTCTACGCCTTACAAAAAAATCATAGTGAGTTAATAATTTGTTTAAATAATTTACACACTATAAGACCTTCTTACGCCAAATGAACACATTAATGGATCACTATCATATATGAAGGTTTATATAATCTGTTGTACAGTGACATCTTATGTGCTTAAGTGTTGCCCAAAGTTTCTGTGTTTTTTTGGATCTCTTTAATTGTTTTTTGAACTATGAACTATCAAAGCATATTTTAATTAAGTTTATATTTTGTACATTGATGCATTGTTCCAAGGATGAGGAGTGGGGGCAGTGTCACACTACCTAATTTTCCTGTCCGCTTTGGCAGAATATCTCACTGATGTGTGGAGCATTTCATTAAAATAGTATTTCGCCTCCATTTTTAATGTTTCATCCTAAAACAAATCACTTTAAAACTAAGCTGATATCAGGAAATAACCTGTGAATCAGATTGCTACGCTGGCAAAATTAAAGGTTGCATGACCAAAGATTTCCAGTATTTTAAAACAGCTTCAAGATAAAGGCTAAAGTATTGCATCAGAACAAAAAATTCAAAGAAAGAAAGAAAAGAAAATTTTGTATGAGACATTTTATTGGCATTGATGTTGTTGTTTTACAGCCATCGTGTGCACCAACTTAATTAAATTAAGAGCAACACAATCATAAAATAAATAAGAGGTTCTTTTAAAACACTATTTTCAAGTTTGTTTTGTTTTTCGAGATATTTGTAGAGAAAATACACACCTCAATTAATCAATAAACCTATGGATTTATAGTGTCTTCACATTACTAGTGACTTTAGAGTACGACCTGATTATCCTACATACACATTTTTGTTAGTACTTTTAAAGAGCGCCTCAAACACAAGGCCTTCTTGTTTGCATTTTGAATACCCAAGAGTCATCTATTTGGCATAGCACATAGCAGCAAATAAAAAATAAAACAACCAAAGACTTGCTGTCTTCAGTTGCAATGTGAAAACATTACAGGCTAACATTGGACACTCCATTTATACAGTGTGTATTTTAAACCTAACAGGCTCCAGGAAGTCGGCCTCTACCCTCTATTTCAGGACCTTTTCCCCCCTGTTGGGGGTAAGTTGGGGGGATGTTTGTGGTAATAGTCTGGTGGGGTGGGATTGGGGCTTGTATTCATCCCTGTAGGGACATAATACATGCTCTCCAGGTAGCTGTGGTCCACTGGGGGATGATTCTGAGGCTCGGGCTTTGAACCCTGACCAGAGGGATTTCTGTAGCCGACCCCGGAGCCGCTTGGGTGCATTGCTGCTGCAGCTGATGCTTCGGGGTACCGGGGTGGCTGAGGCTGGGCCTGGGGGTGGGCTGGGGGAGCAGGAGCTGCATAGGGCATGTACTGTGGAGCAGGGGCGTACATGCTGGGGTTAGGGAGGGGTGGGTAGGGGGCTGCGGAGGGCGGATACAGGCCTGAATGTGATATTGTTTGCTGTGGGATGAGCACTTCCACATATTGGCCAGTCTCTGGGTCAAACAGCATCTTCCTCAGAGGCTGAACAGGCACCTCAATATAAAAGTACTTCCCTGTTTCAGGATCCAGGAGCACTCTGCGAGGCGTCTGCCCATAGCTGCTTTCTGAGTACAAACTGGAGCTGTCACCCCCGTATTCAGAGCCATAGGAAGGCCCTGCCATGCTTTGAGTGCCACATAGAAACTGAGGATCCATAGAGGGAAGGCCAGGGGAGTGATTGTGGCTGGGATCGCTGTAAGGAGCCCCAGTTATCAGCCCCGGTGGCTGCTGGTGGGGGGATCTGTGCACAGGAGGCCGTCGAGGGTCAATGTGCTGGGGTGGGGGCAACGAGCGGTCCACAGAGCAGGCCTGCATGAGTGAGGGGTGAGGAGCGCAGGGAGCAGGCTGGTGGAGAGGCTGGTATATTGTTGGCTGCTGGCTTGGACCAAAAGGGCTTGATTTGGGAGAGCCTGGCTGGTAGCTCATTGGCTGAGCATCGGGTCTGCACTGGTGGGGCCGAAGAGGAGGCTGTGCCACTGCGTAAGGTAGAGCCTGGCCCGGAGAATGCGTGGGGGCCGGTGGGGTGAGGTTATGGGGACTTCGGTGATGGTGAGGAGGGTGGAGACCAATGTGAGTGGGGCAACCAGCTGTGCAGGGGCAGGCAGGAGGACGGGAGGAGGGTTGAAAGCGATTTGATCTCAAGGGTGTCAAATCCGGGAGTGTCAGTGGACTGAAGCTCTCTCGTTCATCATAGCTTGGAGGGTCATCAGAGGCATAAAAATGCAGGTCGTCGGTCCTCTGTGAGCGCTCACTGGAGAGAGATCTGTGGCATGGCTGGTGCGTATATCTTGGCAGTTGTGTTGTGGAAACAGCAGTGGGCTGTGTTGTATTGTTTGAAGTCAGTGGCACAGTTTGTTGCTGATGAGGGTTTGCTGCCCTGGGATACTGCAGCTGGCTGTCGCGATCCATAACAGCCGGCTGGCTTGTCTGGCTTGTCTGGCTGACTCCTGCTGAGGCGGGTCCAGTAGTTTGGCTTGCAATCGGGTCAGAAACCGAACCTGGAGCTGAGGTTACACCTGAGCTGGTGGCTGATGTTGGAACTGAGGTTAAAGCTTTTTGTGCACATCTGGCAGTCTGAGGAGAGGCAGCTGGTTGCTGCATCTGCCCTCTGTCACTAGTAGCCTCTGAGTCTGGAGGTTCTGCTGACTGGTTTGAGAGACTGGAGCTGGCAGTTGAAGTTGTTTTGCTGGGTGGAGGTTTGAGGCTGGACACCGCTGACACGGCTAGTTTTCTTGAAAAATTAGATGTTGATGTGGAGTCAGTGGAAATCTTCCTGTAGATTGTTGGCGAGCTCACTACAATCGTTTGAGTCCTCTCGTCACTTTGTGACTTTGCAGTCGATGTTGCTGCCGACGATCTATGTGCTTCATTTGATGTCACGCCAAAATCTGCAGGTTTAAATTTGCAGTTCGGCTTTGGAGGCACGACTGGCTTTTGGGAATTTTTAGCTATGGATTTAACTTCAATGATTTGAGGCCTGCTGTTTCCACTAGAGTTTCCAGTAGAGCTTCCAGTAGAGCTTGTGGGAATGTCTTTTTTCTGTGGTTCTTTAGACAGTGATTTCACCTGAATCGGCTGTGGTTTGAATCTCCTTATTGCAGGTGACCGCGGGGGGAAAGTGGGATCTAATCTCTTCACAGCTTCAAAATCTGACACGTCCCTCTGCTTGGTAGGGAGTGGGGCTTGTTCCTGAGAAAAACTCCTTAGTTTTGCAGTGTCTTTTTCTGCAGGATTTATGCTACCTCCCTCGTCTTCACTGGTTTTTGTGGTTGCATCTGTGCTGTCAGACACTGCTGAGGGGACGGAAGTGGTAGATGAGGAGGAGAATGTCCTCTCTCTATGAGACTCATTCCAACCTCCATCAGAAGGAGCAACGGTCTGAAGGGGGATCTCCAGAGAGTTCACATGCTTGCGGGGAACTCCTTTAACTCCAGATACATTCTGGCTGTCACCCACAACTGCTCCAATGTCAGCTTGGTAGCCTTTCTCCTTTAATAACATGGACACCGAGTGGCCACTAGTAGCAGGGGCACTACCAGGGGTAGTGGGCTTAGGTGAAATTGAAGCAGGCCGTGCTAGGATTGGGGTTTGGATCTCCATCTCCTGGGTGGGAGATGCAGATGTCCTGGTCTTGCTCGGTCCTTCCCTGATTAACACTACAGCAGTGGACACCTCTCTTTCCTTACTGGGTATTTTAGGGAGGTTTCCAAGCATGTGATGCTTCCTGTCTGTTCTTACAGCCGCAGGTTTATCCTCACTGTCTGGAACTTTGCAGATTTCTGGCAGCGTCTCTTGTGGTTCTGCTGTAATGTTTACACCAGGCTCACATGGTCTGGATATTTCAGTGTCTGACACTGTGTTGTTTGGTGCATTCAAAGACTGTGATTCTCTGCTCACATCAGTGACGGGCTTTGAAAAAACCTGGGATTTGTCACCTAGGTTCTCTGAGTCTTTTTTGACACGTGATGTTTTATTTTTGTCTTCTTTCAAGCAAACAGCTTTGTATTCTATTTGCATTGGCTGTGGACCAGACAGAGGCTTTCCTTTGCTGTGAGGTGGTGGAGATGGGGTTAACATTTTTGAGTCTTTTACCTCCTCCTTCTCTTCCTCCGTCCTCTCCGCCATGAACACCTCTGCTCTTTCCTCCCTCCTCTCCTCCCTCCTTATCCCTTGTCTTAAATCCATCTCCTCTGCTGCTATGACCTCTTCTTTATGTTTTTCATCAGCAGTTTCTACACTTTCTTCAGCACTAGATGCTTTAAAGGACAGATTATAAGTATTCTTCACAAGCCGCCTCACATCTCTAACTTTGTGAAGCGGGCCTTTTGCTTTATTGTTCTCATCTCCGTCTTCTTCTTCTGTTTTCTCATCCATGTTTTGTCTAAAAAATATATCTGGTGAAGTACTCTCAGATTTGTTTTCTGCTTCAGGTGTGAGACACACATTTAAAGAGGCTTTCTTTTTCCCCACAGCTTTCAGTTTGATCGCTTGCGTCTTAGACATGAAGGCGCCGTTGTCACCCTGTTGCAACTGTTTAGGTTCCTCCCGGCTTTCACACACGCCCTCTCTCTTTGTTGGTCTGAACTGTGCGCTGTGGGCTGCGTCTGCAGAAGGAGTTTCTGTGGCATTTGCTGAGTCGTCACCCTCCCTTTTGTATGTTTTGCTGTAGTCTGCTTGTTGTTCTCCACTTCTGCGCTGCTTACTATCGAATGGCACCTTCAGTTCTGATCGCATTTCAGATCGCGACAGCACTGCATTCCTGCTTTGAGAATCGGCCTCTTCACTGTCAGTCAGGGAAAAGGTAACACTCCTGCAGCTGCTGGATGAACTCGGCCTGTTACTAGATCTCACACCAAAGCTTCTGGGTGGTTTAGCTTCATCCTTGGCGCTTGGTTCCCCTCTCATGGGAATACTCTCCGATGAAAGGCTATAATCCGATTGAAAACTGGAACTTAGGTCATGTATGTCTGGTCTTGGTGATTCTTTAAGTGGTGCCACTTGACTCTCAGCTGGTGGACTGCTCTTCTCAAATGTGGGGCTCAATCCTTCGCCTGCTTGTTCATCAGGTTCTTTATCAGCACTTTGCATCTTTTTGGACAACACATTCTTGATCAGGCAAGAAGCCATCTGAGTTTTAGTGCATGTTTCATCCATAGAAGCAGATTTCTGGAGTTGGGATTTTCTGACATTGGGAAGATGGGGCTCAGGGCTGTGGTCAGAGGGGTAGTGCTCATGCATTGCTGCTGGTGTACTGTGTTGCCTCACAAACGTCCCTCTCGATTGACTTGCCTGGGAGTTGCTTTCCACCATGCTTGCTAGCCCAGGACTGCTATTTCCACTGCTTCCATCTTGCTTCCCATCAGCATCATTCCTCTTTTTCAGCTGGATCTGTCTCTTTGGGACTCCTCTCCTCAGCTTCCTGGAGTCCTCCCTTTCCACAGCCACATCTACGCATTCAAAGCTGCCCAGTTCATAGCGCCTAGATGGATCTAAGCCATCTGAGAAGTATGCAGATGGTTGCTGGGAGGAGAGTTCATCATGGTCCAACTTTGGCACAGAACCTCTGAAGTCAGCATAGGCTTGCCAGGCAGTGCCGATCCCAGCCGGGCTCTCCTGGGTAGATGGCTGGGAGATGTTTGCGGATGAGTGGTGGCTTGAGTTGTACATGTCAAGGTAATCTATATCAGGGCTTGACAGGCTGCGGAAAGCCACATCTGTAAACCACTTCACCTCATCGTCTGCCTCGTCAAGTTCACTCCCCATGCTGGAGCTGGAACTTCGGCCGGGCCTGTATGAGGCCGCACGTCCGGGAGCACTGCTCTTGGTTCGGGGTGCAGGAGGTTGAGGTCGTCTGCTGGCAGCACAACCCCTGGTGGCTTGTTGTGAAGCGAGTCTATGAACACTCTGTTGTTGCTGTAGCCGTCTTGTGGCAGACGAGCTCTCCGAATAGGAATGCGCTGTTGGCAACCCTTGTCGGGTCTCTCTGCTTGTGGGAGCTGCACCGCGACTCGCAGGTCCTTTTCTATTCCTGGCACTGAATGACAGCTCAACCTGTTCCCCTCTGTAACTGGTGTCCCCCTGCAACCCCTCCTCTTCCGTTTCAGGAACCTGCTCCTCCCTCTTCCTATTTCTTTCCATCCCCCTATCCTTTTGCCTCTCTCTGCCTCTCTGCCTCTCCTGCTCCAGTGGCATTCCCCTTTCCATTTCCAATTGCCTTCCTGGGCTGACCCAGTGGGCCTGGCTATTATTGTCGGGGCTTTCCCTATTTGTCACCGCTTTCTTTAAATTGCCTCTAGGTGAGGATGCGCCAACATGAGTGGGACTGCAGCTTCTGTTCTGCCACTGTCTGTATGGTTTCTCAGGGGCAATGATGTGGACAGGTGTAAACCTGGTGAGTGGCGGAGAGGGGGTCCGCCTTCTGTTTGCATGATGGGACATGTCCTCTGTGAACCTCTCTCTGTTTTCAGGTCTAACTTTGGTTAACAGCTGTCCTCTTGAGGTCTCAGATGTAGATTTTAAAGAGCTGCTACTGTCAGAAGTTGGGGAATGAGCAGCACACAGAGGCTGCGCAGGTGAATTTGATTTAGCCCCGTGAACAGGTGAGAGGTTTGGACTTCTCTTCTTGGGAACTAAAAGATTAGGAGAAGGACAGCTGATTTCAGAAGGGAGATTATTATCAGTGTCTTCTCTCTGAAAAAAGAGCAGATGAATATCTGTTTTTTCCTGAGGGAAAGAAGCTGCGCCTGATTTATCCTCTATATTTACTTCCTCTGGTGTTTCTTCTCTCTCTTCCCTTTGCAGTTTTAGTGGGCAATCTAACTTTCCCTCTGGTAAAATAGGTAAAGGAGGTAAAGGCAGAGGAGCTGGTGAACTGCCTTTGATTTCAGCAGCCAAAGGTGGAGATTTGTCCCTTGTTACTGTCTCAAATGAGGGTGGCTCACTCTCTTTTCTCAAATATGTGGGAGACTGTGTTTCTGTGATAACTGCAGAAGAAGAGTCCCTATCACTCAAAAGGGTATTTAATCCAAGGGGAGGGTTGCAGTCTGCAGAGAGGGCTGCTGGTGATAGCTGACCCCTGTGCGGAGAAGCAGCAGGTGATGGATCTCTACTTTTGTGCTGAGGTGAAGGACTTTGAAATCTTGGTTCAGGTGAGGGAGTTTGATGATTTGGCTGAGGTGAAGGTGTTTGGTGCCTGGGATGATGTAGCAGAGTTTTTTCAGTCTCTGGGGCAGAGCTTGTGAAGCAGCCAATGGACTCTGCTATATCGTCTCTGCTTGTGGTGAGGCTCCTTTCTTCAGAGGGGATGGGTGTATTATCTGGCTCTGGGACGGGGAGATGAGAGAGTTCAGGAAATGGGGGACTGCTCCTGTCCTCGGGTTGAACAACAGAGTAAGAAATTCCTGTGATGTGAGGGGAGGAAGTGAGGCTTCTTGATGGGGATGTGTCGAAGAGAGGCTCCAGCAGAGGAGACGCTGATAAAGGTCGCTCTTTCCTGCCAACCTCAGGAGAGGATGCTGTAATCCTGATTTCAGGTGAGGGAGAAGTATATCTGTGCTCGATGGGAGAGCAGCTGTCTCTAAATGCAGGTGAAGGAGATAAACTATAACTTACCACAGGGGAAGTCGCCTGTCTTATTTCTGGTGAGCGTTCAGGAGAGGGAGTTGTTGACCCAGGTCTAATCAGAGAGGCAGCGCTGAGCAGGCCAGGTGAGGGAACTGTGTTTCTGAAATCAGGTGAGACTGAACCCTCCACAAGCTCAGGGGATGATGCTTTTGAAATGACAGGTGAGGGAGGGGTGTATCGTGGGCCAGGAGTGGAAACAGAACTGCCTGCTTCCACTGATAACCTTTGGCTTTCAGGAGTAGCTGCTGTTTCTCTTTCTGCAGTAGAGGGACCTGATGTGCGGGGAGAATCTTTTATCTCAGGCGTAGAGCCTCTGCTGAAGAGATCAGGTAAAGAGATCCTCCCTCTTAGGTCAGGGAAAGGAGATGAAGCCTGAGTGTCAGAGCAGGAGGACCTATGACTAAGCTCAGGGGAGTCCGGTGTTTCTCTTAAATTAGATAATAAATCTGTGGGTGAAGGTGAAGGGGATAAATGAGAGGCTCTTAATTCAAAGGCTGATTCTGTAAAATCCTGAGAAAAGTCTTTGGATGGGAGCTCAGCTGATGGACTACTGTTTTGATTTAAGTTAGCAGCTTTTGGCTCAGGTGTGTCTTGTGCTACTCCAAACTCAGGTAAAAAATGAGGGTTCACTGATTCACAGCACGACTGGCTGATACAGTTTCTGGGTTCAAGAGAGGGACTTGGAGTTAGAGACTGATGTGACGGGCTGCTGTTGCTGTCTTTGAATGAAGGAGTTGTTCTTATTGGTTCAGGTTCTGAAAGCGTTTGTTTTGGATCAGGTGAGGACGATGAAGGCCTTCTTTCAGCCGAGGAGGAGGACAAAGATGATAGTCTTCTCTCTGGACTGAAGATACAGGGGCTGTTATGTTCAGGAGAAGGTGTCCTCTCACCAGTGCTGGGATTTTGGAAAGAAGGGCTGGCTGTGCTAAGCTGAGGTGCTGGTGATTTACTTCTTGGTTGTGAATTTGCGCTGCTGTCCTCAGAAACTTCTGGATGTCTAGAGCTCAGCCCTTTGGCCTCCAGAAGCCTCTGCAGTGGGGGACTGTAAAGCTTGTCTCTCGAATCTTCAAAGCCTTCCTCGCCTTCACTGGAGCCCTGTGCTGTGTGGTAAGAGCCAGAGGAATCGTTCAGCTCGTCCAACAGAGGTGACGCAGCAGCCGTCCCATCCACCTCCCTCTGGGAAGGGACAAAGGGCCCTACAGCGGGGCTGCTTGAGAGAGACGCCGACTCACAGTCGTCTCCGAAAATGTCACACAGGCAGGTGGTCTCGGAGATGGCGCTGCGCTGAGAAGGGATGTTGATAATGTCGAATATTTCAACGTGGTTGGGGGTGCCGTCACGATGGCAAAGGGAAAAGGTGCGGGGGGCACTACGCAGGAAGGAGTAGCTGTCCCCCTGGAGAGTCCAGCTGTCCATTGCTAGTCCACAAGCTCCAAATTCTCACTGTGGCCAGTCCAGTCTGCTCCTCTTGCCTGTTCTGGGCTCCGTTCCTGGACTAGAAATAAGATACAGTCATCTGCACATTGTGTAGCTCATTCATTTGTAGTACCAGTAATAGCTGATAAATATCCGTGAGAGGCAAAAGTATAGAAATGACAAATGTAGAACCTAGAATTGGATTGATTCCTTTTACTTAACTTCCCTAGAGTGAAATTATCTTTTGGTGCCCTAATGTTCTAATAATAACTCCATCTACAATACCTTTGTTATGTAACTTGTAATTAAACCAATACAGCAAGCTATATGAACATTTATTTTGACTCCAAATCTTTTTGTGCTACAGACTCAGAATCTCACAAGAAGAGATTTTGAATCTCACAAAGAGATTATCCTAGATCCATAGAGTAACAATATTTAAATTAACTTTCACCAACACATATCCCTTATCCAAACTTTAGAAAAAGCCCTCTCCTTGTGCAAGTAGACAGAGAAAGGCTGGTACTCTACCTTTAGCCACTGATGAAGACTTCCCAGGGACATTGAATTCTTCTTTGTTGTGGTATCCGTCCCAAATCGGACAAACTACCCGTTCAATCCACAAAACACCCCAAGCTGACAAAACGTCTCTTCATAAGCTGAATCCAGGACTGAGAAGATCCGTCCAGCTCTGTCTGCCGGTGGCCCACTGACAGCACAGTGTCAGAGGCACTGCCATGTATCAGACTTGAATAGAAAAAGCAAAGAGGGGCATCTAACCCAGACATATTACATCTTCTGGACTGTATTTCTGCCCCTCCCTTCTGCACTGGCAACAGGGAAAGTGCTTACTGTATCTATCATGGATCTCTTTTCTTGTGCAGACTGGGGTTTGGTTGGGCACAGACTTTCCTGTGTGAGCTGGGATGGGGTGCGGCACAGGGGTGGGTGGGTGTATAGTTAGCAGCAGGTGCTGATCCAGCCAGGACGGATGAGTGCGCCTGGAATCTGACACTTACAGCCAGCTCAGTCACAGGGCTCCTCTATATATAGACCAATACTATCGGGGCCAGATAGCCATAGTCATTCCACTGTGTGCTGGAGGAGAAAAAAAAGGGAAAAGTGGAGTTTGAAGTGCAGCACACACATTGTCCAGGTGTTAAATACATCCAACTTAACTTACACCTTTGCTTATCTGTGTGTATCTGGGGAAAAGGTCAAAGTCTAGCGCAGATTATCCAGTTTTAATAATAACTCACATGCAGACCTCTGCTGAATTGCATTTTTGCGGCATGCAACAATTAAAGGTCTTAAACTTTCTACATCCTGCTGTTTTTCCCTAATAATATTGTTAAATATTAAGATCCATGATCTTCGTAGCCTATGAACATCCTTAGCTTTAATTAAACATTCATGAGTGCCCATCAATCAAATGCATGTAAAGTGTTAAGCCAAACCTACTAAACAAAAAGGGGTCATGTCATTTTACTGTTCTTATTACTGTTGCTACAACTGTATTGCCCAATGAGTCTCAGGTTGCCTAAACATGTTGGTTGGTAGTGAGTGTGGATAAGCCCTCTGTCCCATACCTAATACCTCATGAGATTATCATTCATTCTCAGTCATTAAGTCATCTGTAGCAAGTGGAAAATGTTTGAGCACACAGGACTGTGATTATGTTTGTACAGTGGAACGTTAATGACAGGTTTTATGTATGGTATGGTAATTTTCACTAAGCCTATTCTATTGTATTAAGCGACACACATTGCTAAATTAAATTTTATGGTTGACTGTGGAATTTGGAGTCACTGACCTCTGTGGAGCTGTTTACTGTGGCTCTAATCACACAACATAAATACAGATATATGCTTTTTTTTCCAACAGTCATTGCAAAGATATCATGTGATTTTATGTGTAATGGGTTGCTGTAAAAAACAAACAAAACAAAACTGGGAATATCACTAGGGAAATGTGTAAAATATGGCTGTTCAGACCCATAAAGCATAAACCGCTGGACAGAAATGCATGCATACTTGCATCAATGCGTAACGGTGTACTGGGTGTGAGATAAAGGGTAAAGGAGGGCTGATAAATTTGAACCTCTGCGGTTATGGCAGTGCAGCAGACTGGAGGAGGACTCAGAGGGAAAGAATGATGAGCACCTCGGCAATGGGGAGCTTTGGTCTACATCACTGATAGATTAGTCACGCCATACTGCTCAAGTCCAAAGACCTCACCCACCCTTGCCCTCATAAGTTGGGCATGAACAATAAGCTCCAGTTGTGCTCAGATGTTTACAGGCATTCATCACGGGCATGGATGTTGTGGGAATTTGGGGTTTTTAAAGATTTCTGTGAACTGTTCTTTTTCCAGGTTGGAATGATTGTACAAAATGCATCTTTAATGGCTTAAAAAACATGAATTGAGTGCACCAGTTTGAATATATTTTGGATTTCCTCTCATTTGCATGGGGTCAAAGCATACATGCTCAATTCACTAATATTTGGTTAATTGTCCAGTATCAAGTTGCACCTCGATTAGATGCTTTTGGTAGCTATCAACAAGCTTCTGGCATAATTGTGCCTGGATATCTGACCACTCTTCTCAGCATGTTTGGTATACTTCATCTAAATCGGTTAGTTAACTGCCAAAGACTCTGCTTTCAAGCTTATTCCACAACCTGTCAATAGGGTTGCAGTCAGGGCTTTGGGAAGGCCATTCCAGAAGCTTTAATTAGCCTGTTTATCCATTTGATGTGTGTTTGTTATCACTGTCCCGTTACAAGTTTCAACCATCCAGCTGTTGATTTAAGGTGGAGTTAAAGAATTTAGAGGCAGTCCTCCTCCTTCATTAATCTAACCATTTTGTGTAATATACCAGCACCAGTAGCAGCAAAATAGCCCCAGAGGATGATGCTAACACTACCATGCTTGACAGCTAGTGTTCTTAGATTGAAAGCCTCCTCTTCTCATTGTGGCCCAGTAGCACATTATCTTTCTCGCCTGACCATAAACCTTTTCTTCAGAAGGATTTGACTTGTCCATGAGAGCAAACGTCAGTCAAGCTTGAAGGTGTCATTTTTGGAGGAAGGGCCTTTTTCTTGGTGGGTACCCTCTCAATACACGAAAATTCAAAATAAATGTAAAATTTAAGCACCCAAATCTTGTTTTTTTTTAAAGTCATTAAAGATGCTTTCTGTAAATTATTCCACCCATAAAAAAGAATAATTCAAAGAAATCATTAAAAGCCCAAAATTACCATGATATTCATGCCCAAACTGAGTGCATGTAAACTTCTGACCTCAGCTGTACATGCATAAAAAAACTAGAACCTTGCACAGAGCTTGGCTCTGGCTTGGCTAGGCTGATGTTCAGTGTTCACATGCAGAGCAAATGCCAAACGCTGTCTGCTCACAGCACTCCCTTGTGTGTGAAGATAAACACGAGTTACTTAAAAAAAATCATTATAGGTAGGATACTTTTGCTGCTGGTGTTCTAACTGAGGGATATGATGCTAAACAAGGCTCTAGTCTCATGATGGGCTATTTAAGTGCCAGTATTTATGACAAACAGAAAGAATATAAACATATATATCACATTTCAAATCTATCTTTTTTGAACTGACCTAGTTGCTCTTTTAGGATGTGATTAACTTTGCACAGGCAGGGGCAACAGTAGACACACTTCCAGCTCTGTCTCTCTCTCATTATTATTTGTTTTCATCATAACTGATTTATTAAAGCTTCGCCAGAACTAAATGACACTAAAGGTTGAGACATAATATTTAAAACGTGATATGATAAATTTTCTACAAATAAACTCAGAAACTAAAATTGGGTTAAGTATTTAGATCTGTTAATACAGATCTAAATATCTGTTAATACAGATCTAAATAATAATATAGTATCCCGTGCTAACCACTTAACCTATGAACCGCATACAAGTATTAAAGTCTTGTACCCTTGAAGTCGTGCTTGAATTAGTCTGTCGCAGAGACACTGACTTTTATTTTGAAACGATACGTTAGCGTAGGATGCGACGCAGGAAGATCCGCATTACGGTGCTGCCGAAGTGTTGTCATAACACAGAAGTGGCTAACGCTAATGTTTGCTAAGTAATTAGCACGGCAGGTGGGTGCATTTTTTTATTTAAAAAAATATCTGTCAATATTCAGCTGAACCGCGACGTGTGTGTTGACTGTTAGGATAAGGCAAAATAGTGCAGACAAGCGGGTTGACATTCTCTCCTGAAATTTTTTGGGCCTTGTCAGTAAGCAGATCGCTAACATCTACTAGTTAACTAGCTGCTAGCAATGGCGAGCTTTTGTAGCCAGCTAGCGACTGCGATTCCGTTTGTTTATGTTAGCTGTGCGGCGGCTTGTTTTTTTTTTTTCTTAGTTAACATATTAATTAATTACGTAATAATTTATGGTACTTAAAAAAGAGTAATTTTGAGTAAAAAATAACAACGTAGGAAACTTGTCATTAAAACGTTAAAAGAGAAGTCCGTTTGAGCCTTAATGTTGGCTAGCTCCTTTACGGTAGGTGGACATATTCTGTTGTCGGCTTACTAGCGGTGAGCTACGGCAAAGCGTTACCATTAAGTAAAGCTTTTCTATTTAAAAAGTCTTAATTTCAGCATGCAGACATGCAATGTTTAATATCATAACTTGGTTGTTAAATTACAGTTACAGCTGAGACGTAAATAGCAGGCCGCAGCATACATTGTGTGCTTGTTTGTGATGTTGTTAAGGCCTTGCTAATGTTATCACGCAGGCCAAACTTTGAATCGGGGTAGGACCGAACAGCTGTTGGAGGTATTTTAAGACATTATTACTGATCGGGCATACTTGTTTTAGAGGCAGCTGTGATTAGAGTATTAGAGTATTTTCAGTGTGAAATAAAATTTGTTAATATTTCTGTCATTAAAAACTTGTAGTGTTTTATCCTAAATCTTGTGTTTAGCTCTTAAAATGTCAGATAAAAAAACAACTTTATTCGGCTTATTTAATTACAAAGGTTATTTGTTAAAACGTATCTGTATAGAAATGCACATTTGTGTTCACTGAGAATCCCAAAGATTCTTTAGAACTTTTAAATAACTTAAAATTTATTTAAGTTGGTGATTCCCAGTATGCAGCTATTCTCCAATTTTCTGTAAATGGTGCTATTGATCGATGGTCATGGCAAATTGCACATTAAAGAACATGAAACTGACCTCAGGCAATTGTGCCAGTTTTGTAAGAATGCAAATGCTTTGTTATAAGGCTGGGGAACCCTGTAGTCAGTCTTAAGAGACTGAAGAAGACACGTGGATGAGTGACAAAACATTTCTCTCATTGAAAATGCAACTTCCAGATGATATGCAGTGCTGTGCAAGAGCTACTCCTCATTCCATTATAATCATGTAATTTTTTTTTCAAGTAGTCTAGTTCTCCAGGTTTTCTAAAGGGCATCTTTTACACTCATTTTTACTTTTTTTTTTTTTTTTTTTTTTGGTTGTTAGCTATGAGTGACCTACGAATGACTCGAGTGTAAAAAGGCACCAACAGAATCAGTATCAACAAGGTTTTTCCAGTGTTGTATCTACACATGAGTGAAAATTTGGCAAAGAACCAATTTAGGATTGCATCTTTAAGCACTTTGTTAGTAGGAGCCTGTTGCAGAAACACACAAGTTGTTGAATCCAAGTTAGATTTTTTTTTTTTGGTTCAAATCATGGTTGGTATTTACAGAGGAGGTAGGGCGAGAATGTCAACTGTCTGTAAAACATGGTGGAGGCTGTCTGGGTTTGCATTTCACCCAGTGGTGTTGGAGATCATGCCAAAATTGCTGGAATTTGAACCACCATGAAATAACATGTGATTGGAAGAACCTAATTTTTCACCATGACAATGATAACAAACACACTGCCAGTACAGTAAAAGCATACCTAGATAGAGAACACCAACATCCAAAGAAGAACTTTAAATATTCCTTCAAGAAGCCTGGAGAACTATTCCTTGAGACCACACAGAAGAAATTACGAGAAAGCTGCTTAAGAGAGTTCAGGCTGTGTTATTATAAGTAGGCATACCAAATATTTTGTGTAAAATGTAAACAAATGATTGGAGGCTCAATACTGCATGCTACTGTATCATCACTACAGTTTCAAAAGTCTTTCAAATAAATATCAAAACACTTAGTTAATAACATATTTCTGTTTTTCTAGGTGTTAGTGTTATTGTTATTGTGTGTGCGGGTTCCAGCCTGAACCATGGAACAGTGTGCATGTGTGGAGCGGGAGCTGGAGAAGGTGCTCCATCGCTTTGTAATGTACGGCCACCAGTCTGAGGAGAGGCTAGATGAACTCCTGCGCAGCGTCTGTGAGATACGAGGACAGCTAGTTGCTTTTGGTAAGACTGAACACTGTTAGTTTAATATGTGTCAATGATTGAAATTGTATGGAAGGTTCGTGGTCTCTGTGCTCCATCTTCTCTGGTTTGGCACATTAAACCTTTACCTTTTTTCTCCAACAGGAGTACAAGATGCAGATTTATCGGTCCTATCACAGACTATGGCGCAGTGTTGTAAAAATATCAAAGAAACAGTGCAGATGCTAGCCTCTCGACACAAGGACATCCACGGCAGCGTGTCTAAAGTTGGCAAAGCCATCGACAGGGTGAGGAACGGCTACAGGTTTCTCTTCAACTTTCCTTGAAAATGTTTTAGAACATGTCCGTCACCTCTGGCATGCTTTTCTGTAGAATTTCGATGCAGAGATCAGTGCTGTTGTGGCAGAGACCGTGTGGGACACCCCGGAGAGACAGAAATACCTGAGTGAATCCATTGTGGAACACCTGTACAGACAAGGGATGCTCAGTGTAGCAGAAGACCTTTGTCAGGTAAAGAGCTGAAACCTCCAACCTTTATTTTTTATTTATTTAGTGCGAAATATTTGCCTGAATAGCTTTGATGTGATTCTTTATGAAATGCTGATGAGTGAAGAAATAGTTTTGGCTGAAATGTTGTGTAATGCTGTTTTTGTGAAGATAAGTCTTAGAAATTCTTAAAAGTAGTTTTATTTTCTAGGAGTCTGGTGTAGTTATAGACATGAGCATGAAGCAGCCTTTCCTGGAGCTAAACAGGATCCTTGAAGCTCTGAGGATGCAGGACCTCAGGCCAGCACTAGAGTATGTGGTCTTTCTGTATCTATTGTTTTAATCATCTGCTTCCTTCTAACACAACTGATAAATCTTTAGTTGAGGAGTGTTTACGTTCAGTAGCTGAGTGTTTCTTCCGTGTCTCTGTAGGTGGGCTGTGACGAATCGGCAGCGTCTTCTGGACCTGAACAGCAGTTTAGAGTTCAAGTTGCACCGCTTGTACTTCATCAGCTTGCTCAGTGGAGGAATCAGCAACCAAATGGAGGCCTTGCAGTATGCCAGGCACTTCCAGCCCTTTGCTTCACAGCACCAGAGAGGTAAGCATTATAGTATCTCCATGTAACAAGAATTTAGATATTTTCTTTTTATTTTTTTTGTGTGTGTGTGTGTATTTTCCACCACTTTTATTTATTCATTTTTTTGCAGACATCCAGATTCTGATGGGCAGCTTGGTGTACCTGCGTCATGGCATTGAAAACTCACCGTACCGCAGCTTGCTGGAGACAAATCAGTGGGCTGAGATCTGCAACATCTTCACCCGGGATGCCTGCGCTTTGCTGGGCCTCTCTGTAGAATCGCCACTAAGTGTTAGGTTAGGAAAAATATGAACAGTGAACTAGATCACCTGTCATCAAGTTTAACACCGGAAGTGGAACAGTTTTTAGCTGCTTTGTTATTATTTTAGTAATTATTAGACATGTGCCATCTTTATGCTGTCTTATCAACAATGCCATATCTGTTTCTCTGCAGTTTTGCATCAGGATGCATGGCCTTGCCTGTGCTGATGAACATCAAACAGGTGATAGAGCAGAGACAGTGCAGTGGAGTGTGGACACACAAAGACGAGCTGCCTGTAAGTCCTTTTAGAGTTTTTAAAATGCAGTTATCCCTCCTCAGAATAATTCCTGAGCCGTTAGCTCACTCGTGTCCTGTCTGTACCTGACAGATTGAAATTGACCTCGGGAAGAAGTGCTGGTACCACTCTGTGTTCGCCTGCCCAATTCTTCGACAGCAAACGTCAGAGAGCAATCCTCCCATGAAGCTCATCTGTGGACACGTCATCTCCAGAGATGCTCTCAACAAACTAACCAATGCTGGGAAGTAAGTCAGCAAAAAAGGAATTTATTTATTTTGGAAGTCAGTGTTGGTTAAAAGCACTTTCACTATTTTCCAGGATCAAAACGTTCAGTTTTACTAGTCACCCAGATGCAAAGAAATTAAGACTTATAAGTTACATGCTGAGTCTGATATTGAGGGGATTATAAACTGTAATTTCAGTCACGGCTTTCCCAAAAGTTTTATTCCTGAACAAAATTATAATTGCAGTTAGAAAATGAAATGCAAGTGATTCACTGAAAGGTACAAATGTAGGATAAAAGAATTCAAAGATGCTGACTCTCGTCCTCCTCAGGTTGAAATGCCCGTACTGCCCCATGGAGCAGAATCCGTCACATGCCAAGCAGATCTACTTTTGATACGCTACTCTCTCCTCATCAAGGATGAAGTTGCTTGGAGCTGTTTGCGTCTCCAGGACCTTTTGCTCTGACCCTTTTCCTCTGTCCCTGGCCTTCTGGCCTGTTATGGTAAGCATTAAGGTTTTTTTCCCCAGTGCTCCTCTGGACTGCCTTGGGCATCCCGTCACCCACCTCGGACCCTCTAACTTTGCATAATATAAGGAGTCCAGAAAGGGATGGTCCATTGACAAACCTGTAGTAGAGTGAGGAGTCAGTCGGTAATGGGAACATCCTCACGAAGCAGCACCTATGAGAAAGGATCATCTATTGGAAGTCATTTGCAAATGCCTGCAGAGTTATACGCTTATCTTTTTCAAGTATGTAATACTTGCTAGTGTTTGCTTTCTTGGCTTTATCAACTTAATTTGAGTTTGATGACTGCTTCTTTTTTTTTCTTTTGTTTCTTTTCCTTTTATTTTTTTTGGACAGAAGCAGAATGATAATGAATGGGTGTAGAGTGTGGGTACATGGTGTAGATAAGCAGTTTCTGATTTCAGGTTGGTAATAAACTTCCGTTATACATGAAAGCAACACGCTGAGTTACAAACTATTGAAGGTGTATTATTTGCTGGTGAGGGGAAACTGAAGGTCTCTCTCGAGCCGAACTCTGATTGTGACTCATTAGTCCTCCATAGTGTAATAAAGTCCTCACGTAGCTTAAAACTCACTGTCAGCTGACGCATCTGTTCAGATCAGATTATCTATCGACGGTGGGAACAGCTTTTCTTTTGTGTATGACCACACCAGCAAAACTTTCCTCATTATAGAAGCCATTTGTCTTGTTCTATGTATGTATTTAACAAATACGGAAAAAGCAAACAAAAATATATATATATATCTATATATACTACTGTGAAATGTGTTTTGTTCCTGTTTTCTTTTGTTTTGTTTTTTTAATCACAATCACTGCAGTGGCTTGTGTAAAATAGTAAACAGAAGAGCAACAGGCACATTCAACACTACTACTGCGTAACTTTGAGAGCCGACGACTCCACAGTTCACATCACGGCTGCACCATCGCTTTACTGTGCCCCCTTGTTGTGTGTCCTGAGCTTGCACGCCATGTGATTTGGAGATGTAAATTGGTGTGATGGTAGCCGCATGGTCTGGCTTGCAGTGACTGTAGGCTTGTGGTTAAGCTTTACTTTTTGTGGATACAGAAGCCCTCTGGTCACCGTGGCTGTTGTTTAATATGTAGAAAACGCCTCTGCTGCGTAGGGTTGGCTTTTATTTGAGATGGAGTCGGAATAAGTGACATTTAAAAACCCCTACATTTCCTCAGGGCTCATTGTAACAGTTCATACCACACTTTGCATTTAGTATTAAAGTTGTACATTTATAAAAGGAGTCTTGAACAAAGATTATACATCTTTAGATGCCGATTGCTTTGAAGGTTGTGGAACCTGTGTGTGTGTGTGTGTGTGTGTGTGTGTGTGTGTGTGTGTGTGTGTGTGTGGATATACAGTCAATTTCTGCAGTCTCACAACATCCAAGGCAGTGTTTACCATGTTTAGATGTTAATAGTGCAAGTTCCTAGTGATGTCACCTCGCACATTAGTGAGGGTTTTTTTTTTTTCTTCTCTCAGCAAGCACTGCACCAGCATTACACTCAGCTTTAGGGTTTGATTTTGAATCAGTTCGGCTTTGTGTGGAGTTTCCTCTCCGCTTTCCTCCTCTTTGGTTGACAATCATTCTCTGCTTCTTTGACTGTCCCTGCAGATAGACTGCTAGCGCTTCGTACTACATGTATTAACTTTTTTTTTTTTTTAATTTTTTTTAGCTGGATGTGTGCGTTTCCTGCTTTTGTGTTATGCGACTTTTATTGTAAATATTTATCCTCTAACATGTTTCATATACTTGCATCTGAAATTAAAATAAAAATTTATACTCCAGTTGGTTTATGGAGGCTTGTACTGGGACTTGGTGATGGACTGCTCCTACCACACGGGGAGGCATTTGTGTAGCTACCACTTGGTGGCACTAGTGTCAACCTAAATAGCGTTGATGTGTTTGAGAAAACAGATTTGTATTCCAGTTTCACAGCTAGAAATGTTATCTTCTGAAATAATTCACTAATATTTAACCAGCACATTAATTTATTAGATAAACCGTGGTGCTGCCTTGCAGCGCTGCAGTACTCCCACAGACTGACAGCATGTGAGAGGTAAGAATCTTTCCTCATCCCACTTCAGTAAATCACTCAGCCTCTCTGGAGCTGCACGGTTATATTAAGCCCTAGTTTATATAATGTTTTAAATGCCAAGGTAAGGGCCTGTGAGTCAGCTGCAGCTCGTATCTATTCAGATTATCACCCTGCATTATGGACTTGCATGTGCTTTGTCTCTTTCTCACTTTTGTGTTTCCATGGCACATTTTTTACCTGAGAAAAGTCAGGTGTTAAACCTTCATCCCTGCCAACATTTTCTTGGCATTCAGTTCAGGCTTGTGCATTTGATGGTTTCTTCAGAGGAACCCCCCTTCACCCCCCAACCAATCAGGGATCCTCCTATGTTTCCATCTGAGCTGACCTTCCACCTCTTTCCTGTCTGTACTGCAGGCGATGGTATGTGAGGGCTGGCTGAGGTAGAACAGGGAGGGCCTCAGGGAGAGGGTGAGATAAGGATCCAAGGATAAACCCCTAAAAGCCATATTAGTCCCAAAAGCCTGCACAACTCTGTCATAAAGCTCCTATCAGCGGGCTTTATTGGTATGTTCTCTGTGGATTTTAAGCCCCTTCAAAGCAGGCAGGTCGAGTCCTTGAGCAAATACCATCAGTCACCCTTCTAACGTTTTCTCAAGTGATTTCTAGCCGTTCAGTTTGGGCTACGCTGTATAGAAAAGGGTTACTGTAACACTTTTTTGCAGCCCAGATTTACAAAAAGGGTTCTGAACTGATTTTTGCTCTTCTTCAGGAATAATTCACAAACAGAAAACAAATCTTTATACTGTACAGTTTTAATTCCAGTAAATAGACGTGAGTCACAGTATGCGGAAAGGTCAAATGAGAGCTGGTTTTTGAATGTTTATAATATCAATAATAACAATGCCAGAGGACATATTTTCACTACAGGCATGCATTTGATGTTATGTGCTGGGTTTGTGCAACAAATCGCACCAAATAAGCAGGGCAATCATAAATGCATCTACCGATTGATTTTGTCAAAGTATGCATATTTAAGACGACAGTGCTCTTGAAGTACCATAGCAAATAAAAATTACAGTTATGTACAAAATACATATTTATATATAAACCTCACCTGTCTGGAAACTGAAGGAAGTAAGGTGAGTATTTCCAGTTTACTATGCACAGTTTTCTCTGCCTTGGCACCATTCTTCATAATTAACCCAAAGAAGCTGTTTGCACCAAAGGTCCAGGTGAACCCTGAATTTATAGATAGTCTGCAAACACTGAAGAGGCTGTGAGATGTTAACTACTGTATAATCGGTCAGGCTCAAACCAAATCAACACAAAGCAATCACAATCATCATGTCAATTTTCTCATTTACAGGTTTATCAATAAAAAGTCTTAAGTTGGCTGTAGTTTTTCTTTTTACAGCGTTAACACAACAAGGATAGAGGAACCTCAGTATCACTTGGCTCTGTGTGAGGTTGGGGGTCCAGCTTTAGCAGGAAAAGGGTTTTAATTAAACAAGGGTGGAGTGGAAGAGATGGATGAAGGGTGAGCAGTCTGTGGAAGTCCTTCTGTACCATGAAAAGAAGAAAAAATCAAAGAAAAGCTAATTATGCTAAAAATAAATACTCATCAGTAAGTCCAGGTTGACTTACTTAATTTGGGATAATAGATATAAATTTTGATGTGATAATTAAAAAAATGTAGCACTTTAAATTTTGACCTATTTTTGTCTTTTTTATGGTCATCACTTGGAGTAGCGTATGATGCTTCTTTTTGTACTGAATGTTTGGTATCACATGTTTTTGGACTTACGGTTCAAGTCAAGAATTGGATTACACACCAAGTAGAAAATCTTACTAATAATTTTACAGTTTTGACTTGTTAAATCAAAATTTTTAATTATTTATCCTTTATTTTGGCACAAGTCTTTTAGTTTTTATTATTATGATTATTATTATTATTATTATTATCATCAGTAAGTATTTGCTTGTTATCTCACAATTCTATTACAGCAACATCAATTCATTTGATTTTTTTCCCTTGTACTGGCAGATATGGTCTTCCATAGACACACTTTGCATTGCAAACAAGTAGGTCACAGTCAAATTTCCGACGATTCGATCCGTTCTATCCACGGCAGACCAGGGGAAGGTGTGTCCTCTTGTTTGTCATCTGCTCTCTCTTTCCTCAGCTCTGGCGCTTCTTTTTCCAAAGTGCCATCTCTGCTTCCTCCGCCT
Organism: Pelmatolapia mariae; assembly: GCF_036321145.2. Taxonomy (NCBI): domain Eukaryota; kingdom Metazoa; phylum Chordata; class Actinopteri; order Cichliformes; family Cichlidae; genus Pelmatolapia; species Pelmatolapia mariae. Next base: position 4,682,796 of record NC_086228.1, on the reverse strand, counting down.
GCTCGTCCACCTTGTTGCTCTCTGCTCGCCCTCAGCTGTTGCACTTCCCTCTCGAGCGCTTCGTTGCGGTGGTACATGTCTAAGTAGCTGGCCTGCAGCTCCTTCTGGTAGCGGATGACCTTGTCCTTTTCCGTCTGCCACGTGTGCCTCTCTTCCTCGAAAGCCATGGCCTGGGCCTCGCTCTGGCGTCGCTCCAGCAGCAGTTCTGCGCGCAGACGCTCCTCTGTGGGGCCCCCGCACCCTCCTGCAGAGAAAGTGGTTCACATGGCTTCAGCTAGAGCTGTCGGGGGGGGGGGCGGCGCTATGATGAAAAACACTGGCTGATTTTAAATTCCTGCCCCGGTTACTCAAACGACCTGATTTTTGGGTTGAGACATGGAAATGTCAGAACTGAAAATAAGCCAATCATCTATCTGAGACGGCTCGCTTAGTTTAATTTTAAAAACACATCTGTGGCCTACAAACACTGTGGTGTGAAACAGTTGCTGTGCCCAAAAGTGCAACTAACCCAAATATATGAAGACATGAGAGATGTAACTCTACCTATCGCCCGAGCAGATGGATTCTCTTCAGCTTCTTTTTCGTCTTCGTGTGCGGTCTGAGAAGGTCGTCTGTGACGCTGTGTCCCCTGCAGGACAAGCTTTAAAGCATCTATCTGGCGTTCCCTGTTGCGCAGCTCTGTTCGCGTCTCCCTGAGCTCTGTCTTCACCTGGAAGATCTCACTCAGCTTCTGAGTTACCTCTGCCTGGGAGTCCCTCAGCTGCTGCTTCAACAAGGAGATCTCCCCCGACTTCTGGCAAACCTGAGAGGGAGAGAGTAAAAGGGAAATGAAGGAGGCTAGGGGTCACCATGATTCAAAAAGGACAAACAAGGAATCCAGATATCTTGTCTCTTCCCTGTAGTTACTTTTATGTGCTTCTCCCTGCCATGAACTGTGACTGCCCTGGCCTTCCACGGCCTCACCTCCCACTGCGTCTCCTCCAGAGTCGGACTGGTTCGCCTGGGCACTGCTCCAGCCTCCCGGGACATTTCCTTTCTCATGCCATCGAGCTCCTCTTGCAGCCGGTTCTTCTCCTGCTGGACCTTAAACAGCTGCAACTGCAGGCTGCGCTGGGAACGCTGGGCATGCTGGGAAACCTGACGTAGCTTAGCAGCATACAGGCGCTTCAGCTCCTCCACCTCCTTCTCCCACAGACGCTGCTTCCCTTCAAACACCTGAATGCGGTGGAGGAGATGAAAAGGTCAGATGTTAAAGGGTGATGAAGACGGGTGCGTAGACTGATGCTGGAGAAGAAGATGATTAGAGTCACCTGTGCGATGGCGCCCTCGCTCTCATCCAGGTTTCTCTTCATTTGCTTGAGTTCATGCTCTTTCTCCACCAGGCGCTCCTCCAGATCCCGCACCTGGAAAAGACAACAGCATGAAGCATTTAGGAATCTTTAAATCACACCCACCACTAATCCCCCCCCCCCCCAGCACTCACCACCTCCTCCACAGACAGGGAGAGCGTCCATTCATAAGGAGGTGGAGCCTCCGCGCTATATGGAGCAATACGGCTCAGAGTAGCCATGCTTCGACACGCCATCTCCCCAATAGGCACGCCCCCTGACCCCACAGCCTTCATTCCCAGAGAGGTGCGGTCCAGGGAGCCGATGGTATTGATGTGGCCCATAGATGCACTATTTAAAAAAAAAAAAAAAAAAAAAGAATCCACAAAGGCCATTAAAATCTCTTCTATTATCACAACCCACACAGTCATTAACCATAAAAAATCAAATATAGCAACACTGCTTTTCAGCTCAAAGTATAGTTAAGACTAACACTGCAGCAGACCTGATGTGAGCCAGGTGTGGGCGGAAGGGAGGTCGGTACGGCGGCAGGCTGCTCATGGAGTTATGGCCCGAGTCTGACAAGTTGTCATCTTCCTGGCCCATCCCACACACCGAGGAGAGGGCCTACACAGTCATAATTATACAGCTATTCATCAGTGTAGCATTAATGAGCTGAAAAAAGTTTAATTTTAGCCATAAATAATGGATGGAAATGAATTTTATAATAAGTCGTGCATAGTTAATTGTTGTGCACCTGTGATCTCGCTCACCCGGCTCGCAACTCGCAGCTTTCCGCCAAGATTAACAAAGGTAAACGAGATAATAATAACAGGATGGATGAAGGTTGTAGCGTTAGCTCACCTTGTTGCCGGCTGACGTCGGTCCTCCGTGACGTGACGGTGAGGAAGAAGAAGACGAGGTGGAGACAGCTTTGGGAACATGGGCGTACGCTCTGTGCAAGCCGTTAGAGAGGCCATGATCCACGTCCTCTGATTTGGAAGACGGGTAGAGGTTTTGCATTGAGCTAAAATTCTTGGGGGTCACAGGCTTAAAGGCCGAAGACCTCAAACGTGCCTAAAGGAGAGGAAGCAAGATAGTAGTGAGAGGTGGCAAGGCTACGAAACATGAATCACAATGTCTCTTTTAAATCAATAGCGTTGATTAATTCAAGCAGGGAAATAAAGGTGATATTTGATTGGTGCAATAAATTCAGAGCAGGCTGTCAATCTGTGCCAGTGAGATGGAAGATGTTTACAGCTAGGTGACAACGCCATGGGGGTATTTCAGCATGCTGCCAGTGATGCATAAATGTGATATGGATCAATTTACCACAGCCCTGGAAGTATTTCACTGACTGTAAATCATTTCTAAAAAGGAAACAATGGGAAGTCATTCATCTGCATTTGTGCAGATCGCCTCATATTGACCGTTGTAGAGAATGCTATAGGTAGTTTTACTCAAATTACTCAAAATATTGAGTTTTTTCTTATATTTACTGAGTCTCCTTGGTCATGAAGTTAACATTTTTACTCTTACAGTTAAAGTTTTAGTTGTATTTTGCAGCCATGTAATAAACTTGCTGAAAATGAGAATATCCTCCTTTGAGTTTCTTTGATACATCAAGAAATAATAAAACTTCTGAATGGATCTATTCGCAGTACTTTAAAGAAACATATTCACCTTTTCGTACTTGCCCGCGCTTGGCAGTGAGTTTTTTGTAAGATCTACCTCAGTGCCATCCTTATGGTAAACCTTAGCATAAACGTTATCTTCCTCCCGTGCACTGACAGCGCTGAGGCCCGGGATAATGTCCTTCTTGCCGTCGTTGCTCGGGTTCGCTTTAGGCTCTTTTCTGTTTGGAAGCAAAGTAAGCCAGCTTAGGCCAAGTTCTATCATTTTTATAACACCTTGCAGACTTTTTCACCTTCAAAAACCTGCTGTTTCGAATTCCTGCGAGGGAACTTTTTCCTCATCAGGACCCACCTGTTGATGTTGAGGTAGTTGAGCAGCTCTCTCTGGGTGAAGCCTTTCTTCAAGAGCCCGTTGCTGTGTTTTGGTCTCACCTGGGGCACTGCTCGGTTGCCTTTAGTCGGAGAAACATCCGGCCTCTCCACCAGACTGCCTACACTTCCCATGCCGCAACGCGGGGACAGGGGCGGGGCTGGGCAGGGGTCGCGGAAGTTTTTGCTGGGGCCACGGGTCAGAGGAAGAGTCTGGACCGAGGTTGCCATTGATTACAGGTCACAGTGGGGAGAGAAGGTGCTCTGTAAAAAAGAGAAAAACAGAATTAGTTAATTTGATGTTTGTCCATAGCGTTTTCACGGTGGCCTCAAATGCTTTGTTGACCTAGAGTGTCAGAGTTTTGGCATTCTTTAGTAGATAAACTGATCATAAATTTTGCTAGTGGTAAATTTTATACATGTCAAACTATAGAAAAGGAGTCTGCGACTGTGGTAGCAGCTCTGCAGAGCTGCAAAGTGGAGCTTCCATTGTCATGCCAATAGGCTGATGTTTACCACCAGCACTGTAGAAGGCATGCATTTACAAGGCATCTTTTGCATTGTGATGCAAATGCATGCTAACCAAAACACTGGGAGTAAATAGGAAGTAGAGGTCAGAGAATGAGTCACTGGATTAATACAATCGAAACCGCAGGGGTGGCTGTAGCTCAGGGGGTGGCTGTAGCTCAGGCGGTAGAGCAGGTCATCTACTGATCGGAAGGTTGGTGGTTTGATTCCTGGCTTCCCCTAGTCTGCATGCCAAATATCCTTGGGCAAGATACTAACCTAAATACTAAAATTGCTCTTGATGCATCAATCATACTCCATCGGAGTATGAATGTGTGAAAGCACTTAGAAGTGCCTTCAAGTTGTGTAAAGCGCTTTGAGTGCTCAGAAGATTAGAAAAGCGCTATATAAGAACCAGTCCATTTACCAAACCATGAATATCTGTATAACAACAGTTCCATCAAAGGGATGCTGGATGGTTTTCTTAAAGAGAGCTAAAGCTATAACTGCCAATCACACAGGCACTGATACACTCGTATACCATCAGAGATGCAAGCTTTAGAACAGAGTGATAACAAACCGGATGGTCCCTCTCTGTGTCTGGAGGACATGACATCTATGTTTTCCAAAAAGAATTTCAAATTCCGATTCTTCTGACCACATAACAGTTTTCTACTTTTCCCATTTTAAATGAGCTTTGGCCCAGAGAAGAAGGCAGTGTTTCTGGATCACATTCACATACAGCTTCTTCTTGATAGAGCTTTAACCTATACTTGTGGATATCATTTCGATGACATCATGTACTGTTGATGATGACATATTCAAGGTCTTTGCAATTTCATGTTGAGGAACATTATAATGAATTTGTTAAACTATTTGTAGACCCACTTTTGTGCAGATTGTGAATCTCTGCCTCGCTACTCTTTTTATGCCCAGTCATGTTACTGAACTGCTGCCAGTTAACCTAATTAGTTATAAAAGTGTTCCTCCAGCTTTTTTCTTTTTAGTACCACTTATTTTTCCATCTTTTAACTGCCCGTGTTCCAATTTTGGGGGGAATTGGGGTTGTAATAAATGTGCCAATCCATTTATAATATCCTGACATATTTTACTGGAAAGATCCACATCCAGTATTTTTTTAGATTTTCACTGTGGACCAATATGTTGGAGCGACTGACACTGGCTTTTCTCCTTTGCTGAAATAAACCCCACCTCTTGCCCCTCTTACTACTGTTAGTGGATGTTAATCCTCTGAGGACGCGGTTGAGCTGACACGCGTTTCATCAGCTGTGTTTGTCTGTACAGACAGCTGTCCCACAGCACAGCTAGAACAACTCAGCCTCCCACCGCAGCCGAGCACAGCACCGCACTAGAAAACAAACTCGTAAAAGCTGAGCTCAATGCGCGCTAGACGACAGCAATGAAACTGAAATGATGTAAAAAGAGGGCAAATCCCCAAAACGTGTTATCACGGTTATCTTTCTATCTCTCAGAGGCTTGAGTTATGTTTCCCCACAGGGAATCAAAAGACCACAGGATTATGTGAAACGTGTACCCTGTCAGGGTAATGCTGTTTTCCTCTGAGGTCGGACAGCATATGTCCCATCGTAAGCCTGTTATGCAACTCTGATCCAGCTAGGTTACTACAACTCATTTCCTTAAAAAAGGCAGAGTGAGGTGCTTTTTGGTTGACAATGCACATTATGGAAAATCAAGTCCTGTGGCTGCTCATTTTCTTTGCAAATTTTCCTACCTTTCATGAAAGCCCGTCACACCGTGTGTTGTTTTATGACACTAGATTTACTGTTGGAAATACACTCATTTGCATTATCTGTTGCCAAAACTAAACAAGCTGTTAAATCACCAGAATACCCAAGTAAGAGGCCTGATTACTTTGTCAGCGCTTTCACCATACACAACATTATCTTCTCTTAACAGCCTCCCTCTCACTGCCGGCATATCCGCTCCTTTCCTTCTTTTCAGCAACCTCATTAAGGATCACTATTGATTTCACCCTTTTGACCCTCTCTCTTCCCGTGCATAAACACCCCCAGCAGCCATAAAACATTCTCGAGACCATAAAACATGCAAGTGTGCCGCAGCCTTTCCGACTATAAACAGGACCCGAGGGAGGAGCGGGTTCCCTTCATGTTCAGCCAACTTATGTGGCACCTAAAGAACAGGTAGACTTCAAAGAGGCCATATAGGGACCTTTTACTTGTTTTAGGCCATTTACTACCAATCTCGAATACTTAGCATCGGTCCTGACCACACTTACTTGTCAGCAACTATTTGTATTTACATTAACAGACAGCCTGGGTGGAGGGGGGTGATAAATTTGCCTTCTATGTGCAATTTGTCACTATTTGAGATGCAGCTGCCAAAAAACACTCTAAGGTAAAAGTATGCCAGCATGAGGCTGAACCCGACAGAGCAAGCATGCTCTAAGAGAAGTGTGGGTATTTGATTATTTCTCTCCTAGGATGCTGCTTAGCAGGTGACTCATAAATCTCACAAGAGTCCCTAAAAGCAATGTAAAATGAGAGTTTTCTTGCTCCTACTGGAACCTGCGTTAGTAAGAGCAATAAAGGGAAAATAAGCAAAGGCTAGTCAGTGGAACTGACTGCTAATCAGCAGCACATTTCCAGTTATGCAACAGCAATATGCCATCAAAGTCTACACTATGTGCATTACTATGTGCATTACTTAGCAGGCACAAGCATGAAGAAACAGCCTGTACTTATTAAAGAGAAACTGCATGTGCAATTTCCATTTAAAATGTTGTGTTGCTTAACGATTTAAATGAATCTTGAAATTAGAAAAAAAAAGTCAGCGTGCCAGGCAGGAATATATTGGAGATCAGATCTAGGATCATCCCAGCTGATGACTGGGCCTTCCAGCTGTCGATTCACGCTCGTGACATACTTGCATCCTTATTTTATTCTTACTTTCTACCACATTTGAGAACAGACACCCACGGTGGCACTCCGGCATTTCCTCTCGCTTCTAATACAATCCACATTTATCAAGTGTTTTGCACTGCTGGCCTCGACAGTTATGGCAATTATGCAAATGGTTAAAATAGGCAGAGAGAGCTGTGCAAAGGCAGCTCCAGCCCACTCCATTCGGGGCTCTCAGCCAGGCCCAGATCAAAGCAGACCAAGCTACTCATGTTTATATTCATGAGATACTATTCCCCTCCCCCCCTGAAAAGTTAAAAAACAAAACAAAACAAAATTTCCACTAAAACATCTGCTTCCTAATAAGCCGATATAACATGCTGAGCTCAGGCTGAGGAAAGAAACCCGATAATCACTGATAATGAATATCAGTTAACAAGTGTGCTTCTCTGCTGCTGTCCATCTGAGACCTGGGTCAGAGAGTGACATGAACTATGTGAGTCAGCCTAAATGAGTGCGTGTGTTTGAATGTGTTTGACACCAAATGAATAAATCATGAGTATGCCAAACCTAATGGGCACTGGTCAAGGTTTGACTCAGTATTTTTAGCCCGACTACTTTGCTCGGCGTGTGCCTTCTATCTACTAAATATAAGAGAGCCCAATCGATTCTTGATGGGAAGCCGAGCTCGGAGTGAGGGGGTGGGCGAGGCGATGCTATTCCTTTTGGGTAGATAAGAGGATAAAAATCCTTTCAGCAGGCAACCACAAGTCTTGAAGGACCGAAGAAATCTTGCATCCAGTTGTTTTCCATAATTGCTTTCTAGTTTATGGGCCCGAGTAAACTGGGAGACAAGACCAGATTTACGGCCCAGCCCCGACTAGCCAAAGGGCCCCTGAAATGCAACACTCCCCCTTAAATCACACACGTGCGTGCGTGCACATCAAAGCAGCACCTTCAACCAGCCTTGAACAGTTATAGTCCGATTCAAAGTAGTCTGCTCTTGATTTATGCTTCCTTTAAAGCAGCGATCAGCTTTTTTTTTATTTTTATTTTTTATTCAAGCCTTGTGAAGATAACAGATGCTTCCTATGCTCTACACTTTCACATGCACATGCATTCTTCTGATGTGTTTCTTTGCAAGAGGTGCACAGGGGCTATATTTTGCTAGCACCGCTTGTCAACTTTGTTGTACAGAGCTGACCATCACGTCCTGTCTTCAAACAACATGTCCACCATAATTGCAATTTCCAAAATGACAAAATATTTGTCAGGAAACACATACTTCACACATCTTGCTAAACGAAAAACCCCTGCATGCGCCTTTCTCCGTGTCCTCTAGAAAACCATACCCTTACCACTTTACTGCAATCACAAAGAAAACAAAACACGCCTTGAAGAAGAGCACTTCAAGGACGATCCCTCCTGAGATCTTGTAATCAGACCTCCTGTGTGCTTTTCAATGAAATGCTCGAGTTTGAAGAGGGACCATTTCAAACCCTTACAACGGGTCTCCGACAGAGGAGAGAATCGCGGTGAAGCCAAATTCCAAAGATGCTTAGCAGAACGCAAGCTCGGGCTCGTCAGTGTTTGATGCACTAAAGGCTCACTCCCACGGACATTCACTCACACTTGTGTGTGCGCCGGTCACTCAGCGCACTCCCGAAAAAAAAAAGAAAGAGAGGCATGTGCACAACTCGCAGCTCCAGATCCTCTGCCCTCTTCCCTCGGCACTCACTCTCTCGCTCCCCTGCTCACGATCAAAGTTTGTTTACATTTGTGGGGTAAGTTTTACAGGTTACATCTAAAACTCCCACACAGCACGCACTCTCTGTTTCATTATATAAGCTCTATCAAAGCTGCACTCGCTAGATTTTCTGTCAGTTGTGGAAAATGCAGCTGCTACCATTAGGCCGAGTTATTTTATTCTACAGAGAATTCTGCAACTATATTTAACACCTACTCTGACAGCCTGTCCTGAGGGACACTTCCCATCAAAAAAAAAAGGCCGTGACAGCATCTTGTAGTAGTTTTTGTCAGTGTCATAATGCACAGTGCAAACACCTTATAGGAGCTGCTGAGCACGGTGGTGGAGATGTGATTATTTGGGCTCGTTTTGCAGCCACAGGACCTGGGCACCTTGCAGTTGTTGAACTGACGGTAAATGCCTCTGTATACCAAAGCATTCTGAAGTCAGATATGAGGCCATCTGTCTGACAGCTGAAGCTTGACTAAAATTGGGTTATGCTACAGGATAGTGATCCAGGCATGGCAGCAGATCTACAACAGAATGACTGAAAAAGAGAGTGTCGCAAAGGCCCAGCCAAAAGTCCAGAGTTCAACCTGACTGAAAAGCTGTGGTGGGACCTTCAGAGAGCTGTGCACGAATAAATTCCTGCACATGATAATAAACTGAAACAACATCCGAAAGAAGAGTGAGAGACTGATAAAGTTAAACATTAAATGATTACTTCAAGTTCATGCTGCTAACGGTGATTTTTTAAGCTAATGAGTCATGGCATTTACTTAAGGATATACCTTGATATACCCACCACACTGGTCACTTTGCATATGGCCAGCAACGTCATCGTTACAAAAATCAAGAGGTGCACTTTGTCCTATGGTGCCGTTCGGCAGGCACCGCACACCAGATGTAACAGAGTCCTGGGTGAATTTCCAGCACAAGCTCTATTCTTGTGTTAGTTATGCATTTAATTATAAATTGTTTAAAAATGTAATATACGGTAATTATTAATGTCCTACTTTAAAAACAGAGTCTAACATGGAACTGATGTAAGTGAATGTGAGTCTCGTTTTATATGAGCGTGCTTTGAGAGTCTAAATGTGTCAGCAGCAGGAGCAGCAGCAGTGTGGTAAGCTGTGCCTGAGGCCGATACGGAAGGTACCTTATACTACACGTGAAGCAAAGAAGAGCTCCGCTCTGTGATTGACTGTTACATGCTAGCCTGTAATGAGTGAGTGTGAGAGTGTCTCTCTGGCTGTGGGGCATGACAGCACAGGAGTGTTACGCAGCAGTCTCTAATTGTTAGCAGGTTATTCATTACAGACGGGGGATGTAGTTCCTCTCCACAGGCCCAGAGGCCATTCAGAAGAAACTAGACACTAAAGAGCAGGCTCATTAAATGTTATTTCTTCTGTGTCTCCGATGGTAGCTTTTATGTCATTTAGCATCTGTGAAGTCCAAACGGATGCAACTGGAAATGCCGCCTCAAGCACAAGTGCTTCTGGGTGATTCTTGTCTGTTTTCTAACTGAGGGACAGGGAGGGCATCACATGAAAGGTTAAACTTCATGCCATGAAACCCACGATGACAACTGGTCTTTCTGTGAAACACGGGCTATAATTTGCCTGATGGTTGGACGTGGCACTGCCCAGTGTTTGGATTCACACTGCCCCTATTCATGATGAATACGCCAGAGGTTATCAGAGGTTTAAGGTCATATTTTGTCATGGCTATAGATACATGCTGCTGAGAGCTGAGAGCAGACACAGACATTTCATTCTGCAACTTCCAAGAAGCAAGTGCCGATGGATTTTAGGAACCCTCGTCTGTAAACCCTACTATTACTGCACATGCTCGTTCATTATACGTTAAGCGGAAGTAAGGAGGCCGGGGACTGGTGAGTGTCAGTACCACAGTCTAGGATGAGACAACAAAGATCCACGAATACATCAGGAAGATGACCTCAACCGACTGCATGCTCAGTGAATACCTCAGGCAGCAAAAACCCAAGAAAGAGGAGGAAGAAGAGGAACCATCATGGAAGGATAGGAAGTGGCTGACATCCAGAAGTCCTACCAGTGGCTGGACAAAGCTGGACTGAAAGACAGCACAGAGGCACTAATCATGGCAGCACAGGAACAAGCTCTGAGCACAAGATACATAGAGGCTGGGGTCTATCACACCAGGCAAGACCCCAGGTGCAGGCTGTGTAAAGATGCCCCTGAAACAATTCAGCATATAATAGCAGACTGCAAGATGCTAGCAGGCAGGGCATACGTTGAACGCCATAACCAAGTGGCCGGCATAGTATACAGAAACATCTGTGCCGAGTATGGCCTGGAAGTCCCCAGGTCAAAATGGGAGACGCCCCCAAGGGTAGTGGAGAATGACCGAGCTAAGATCCTGTGGGACTTCCAGATACAGACGGACAAAATGGTAGTGGCTGACCAACCAGACATAGTGGTGGTAGACGGCCGTGGTGATAGACGTAGTGATACCGAACGACAGCAACATCAGGAAGAAGGAACACGAGAAACTGGAGAAGTATCAAGGGCTCAGAAAAGAGCTTAAGAAGATGTGGAAGGTGAAGGTAACAGTGGTCCCAGTAGTAATCGGAGCACTAGGTGCAGTGGCTCCCAGGCTAGACGAGTGGCTCCAGCAGATCCCAGGAACAACATTCGACATCTCTGTTCAGAAGAGCGCAGTCCTAGGAACAGCTAAGATACTGCGCAGGACCCTCAAGCTCACAGGCCTCTGGTAGAGGACCCGAGCTTGAAGGATAGACCACCCGCAGGGGCGAGAGGGGATTTATTTTTAAAGATATCAGTGGCTGTTGTTTGATTTTTATTCATAAACTGTACCTATGCGGTCTGAAAAGCTGCAAAGCCAATGTGTCTATTAGCACCTGTGTTTTAAAAGGAGGCTTCTCTGCCTTAAAATTGAAGTTTGACTGTATAGAAATCTACAAGAAAGAAATTGTTAGAATCTCGCTTGATTTATGACCTCGGCAAACACTTTCCTACTGAGCTTATGGTCTTAATCACTGGTTACAGCATGATATCCATTTTGTAAATTATAGTTTCATTTAGAGGAAAATGAATGATTAGGTAGGGTATGATTTAGGACTGGCGTACTGTGTGCTTGACAAGTTTCCACCATGCACTTAGATCCCAAATTTTTTGGAAAAAAACACCTCACAACTTTTATAATTTTGCCACCGCAGCGGTTTTGAAGTCAAACAATCAATATGTGATTGAAGTGAAGACTTTTAGTCGTAAATTAAAGGCTTTAGCAACAGTTTTGCATTGACTGTCTAGGAATTACAGCCACTTGTATACACAGTTGCCAATTTTCAGACTAAAAATTAATGGACAACTAACTGATAAGCGGTTTTATGGCAAAGTGAGGCCTGTTGCCTTATTATTTCACAAGCAGCAGCATATCTAAAGCTGATTCAGAGTGTTGAATTTGCAGTTTAGGTCTTTCACTGTTGCATTTCAGCCTCAGACAGTGTGAGTGATGGAGGCCATTATTAGGCTGGAGAAACAAAATAACACTATAAGACAGAGAGCACAAACTTTAGGTAACCAAATCAACAGTCTGATGCATTCTTAAAAGGTAGGAATGCACTGGCTTGCTCAGCAACACCAAAAGACCTGGACGACCACAGGAGACAACTAAAGTGTATCATTGTCAAAGTCTACAATCAAGAGACAGAGAGGGTTTAGAGGTGCAAACCATTGCTTACACTCAAGAGTGAGAGGACCAGATAAGACTTTGCCAGAAATAACCTGAAAGAACCTGCTTTAAAAAAAGTATTTGAACAGATGAAACCAAAACATATGGTATTATCTGTCAAATGTGGCAGGGTAAATGTTACTGCATGTGCACGCATGTCTGCCTGTGGACCCTGGTCACTGGTGTTTGTTGGTGATGTGACTGCTGACAGGAGTAGCAGGAAGAATTCTGAAGTGCACAGGGCAATACGCTCTGCTCAGATTCAGACAAATGTTGCAAGACTCAAGGCAAAGCAATCTGATCTTATCAATGGACAAGTCTGTCACCTGATCTCAACCCAAAAGAGCATGCTTTTCAGTTATTACACACAAAACTGAAGGCTGAGAGACCCACAAACAAGCAGCAACTGAAGGTGGCTGCTGTAAAGGCCTGGCAGAGCATCTCAAGGGAGGAAACGGAACAATGGGTGATGCCTGCGGGTTCCAGATTTCAGGCAGTCGCTTATACAGGGTGCATCCAAAAGAATAATTTTAAAGTGCTTTGGCAGCTGTTCTTTGGTAAAGGTTGAAACACGTACTGTGCTAAAGAGTGGACTTGTAAGTTTCAACACCACAATGGCCCATCTTTCATGTACTTTCATGTGGTGCAGTGCTTTACTTGAAATACTTAGAGGTCTCAATACCTCTTTTAGATTCAATTTAGTCAGTGAAGAGAAACTAATATGGTAGAAAAATGTTCTTCACATAAAAACAGTGGCCACTGAGCACCAGTACCAGTATCAGTTGCATGTGGCATGTCACATATATTTACTACAAAATCCTGCCATGCATATCATTCATCTTGTTTTCCTTTTACTCTCAAAATTGATGTTGTCAGTGGATGTGAGCTGGCAACTTAATCGCTCTGATCCCTGAGTAGACAGATGAGACCTCTAACTAATAATTTCCACAGCTGGATCAACAATTACTGACCCAGAAAAGAAAACCACGAAACTTACGTGAGACTCAAAGTTCAGCAGGGTTTTTTCAGAAAATCTGCAGGATTACTCTTAAGAGCTCTTCAGCTCGATACAAAGGTCTAACGTTTGTGATCTGACTGGCTGCGTCTGCCTTTCAGTAAATCAGGTGATGACTTCCTCTCAGGCTGATGTGGGTTTCCTCACTTTGCATCAGTTTGCCTATCGACGCAGGCCTGCACAGTGTGCTTTGGCTATAATGCCTCTGTTGACTTCGCAGTATTTCTGCAAAGAATCCAATGACCACAGCAGCCATGTTGGTGTTATCTGGATTGACCGGCTGCACCATATTGATCTGTAGCTGACTGATGTTACATAAATCAGTTTGATTATGGCAAGACAGCACAAGGGAGAGCCCTCGCAGGGACCTGCTCTCACAGCGCCACGGGTATTATTTGTGTGATTTATGGGGGCAATTTATTCACCAACATCAATGCTGTGGTTTTCATGTAACTGTGACTCAGTAATAAGAGCAGGCTTTGTTAAAATATGATCAATTTGCAGTGTGAAAAGAACTGCATAAGTTTGTTTGGACAAATGCCTGCGTTGCTCCATCTGTGAGGTTATAAGTTCAACCTCTACATGTGGGTTTGTGTACGTTCGTCTAGTCCCGATATGACTCATGTTCCGGGGACTTACATATGTTTACACAATCACAGTATGAATCTGCGTCTCCCTTACGAGGACAAAAAAATATTTATAGGTGTTTTAGGATTAGGCAAGTTATGATTGTGTGGATTTGTTCTCCTGAGGTGTAGATACACAGCTGTGTGGAGCAGCTGACCTCACTGTTGTTTTAGGTTGCCCCTTTCACTCCTTTACATATCATTCCACACAGCATGCATGCTTATCCATCCCACAGAGCAACTGCATGTCGCACCAAATCATCAACATCCAGCCCCTCGGTGACCCTGATGAGGACAATCTGAAGAGGATGGATGGATGGAATATTTAATTATTACAAAAAAATTATTAATTATGTGTAAAAAAATTTTAAATTATTTCATGGTTCAGGCTTTAAAGGGTTAAAGTATTGTTTTGCTTTTGTGGTCATTTCCATCCTAATTTCTATCTTTACAATCAGTTGATTTTATTGATATTAATGTGAAGGTTAATGTGTTCAAAGTCGTTTCCTCTTTTAGTGTCTGTGTAAACTTGTCATTTTTAAACACTGCTCAAAGGAGTATGATTATGACTTATAGGTAGATCAAGGCTCGCAAACAACATAAAAGAAATGTATAACAATCAATGTAAATAGCTGATGATGATATAAGCTGTATGACATACAGGATGGGGCTGTTGCTATTCCATCTTTTCCCATAACTTACACGTTCCTATTGGATTTCTGATGGTGCCAAATTGTTAGCATTTCCATATGTTCACAAATATAACTGTACAAAGTCTGACTCAGGCTTCGGCTTGCATCTAATAAAAAATAGAAACGATACGGGACGACACGACTAGTTCCACAAGACGCTTTAAACGAAGCTTTAGAAAAACATGTGGATTCACTATTCAAAACAAAAACTGCTCTTCAGCCACAAGAGATGATGAGTTAGATAGTAGCGTGGGAGCAAAGATGAAGGCCTTAATCTCTGAACAAACTAAACAACTTATTGTTCCATAAGCCCTTCCTATTACAGTACTTGTTGCTACAACAGTCGGGATTTCTTCTCCCACATGAAATGCATCATAGTTTGCAATTACAGCAGTATCAGGTTTAGCAATCAGAAGTCCGGAGTTTACTGACAGCTCTATGATGGGAAAAGAATTTGAAACTAATCAGGAATCAAAGAGTTGCCAAGAGATTTTGCTGGATTGTAGGTGTTGTTTTTAACGCGACTTATGAAAATGACACACGCGGAGGATATGAAAATAAAGAATACAGCAACCAGAGGAAGCCTTTTTTTAGGCGATGCACTACGGAGGAAAAACTGAATCCTTGACCCCTTCAGTGATAGGATCCAGCAGCAGCTCTTCTTTGTTGGTAGGAGGCAGGTCACTTCAAATCAATACGGAGAAGAGAGTTGCTCTTTGTTCTAATAATATGCTTTTGACTTTTACAGTCCAGATTTGCACCAAACTGAACATTTTATGGGAGAATTTGGACGTGTTGGATGTGTTAGTCAGCGCTCTCCACTGCCATCATCAAAACACAGAGTGCAGAAATATGGGGGAGAATGCTGCTCCCGCCCTACAGCAGCGCTTTAGAGGAATAGAGAATAAAAGCCACGAAGAACTGAAGCTGTTCAATTCAGTGCAGTTTCATTTATATTGAACAATAACCTCAAAGAAATCTGACTTTATAAAGGAAAACCCAACGATCCAACAGTGCCTCTGCGAGCAAGCTCCTGATGACACGTGCCATCGTTATGCTGTTTTTTCATTTTATCTATCAAGATAAACTTATTATGGTGACTTTCATGGTTCATTTCTCACTTTTTGCCTTCTAAACATGAGGTTCGCTGCTCATGAACTGGTCAGTATTTCGCATCTTTTAGTCTTTAGCCTGTGCAGTTTCAGCTAACCAAGAATGACACAATTTGGCGCTGGATTATAATTTTCTTACTTTCATACTTGGATCTAGTCTGCGTGATAATTTTGTATTAATATGCAGTTTATGATGCCTGACATGCAGAGAAAATGCATGTTCGGCATTCTGTATAAGGAAAATATAGATTTTTTTTCTGTATTTTCCGTATTTTAAAAAGGAGATCAACAGCTATAAAACCAGAAACATGCTAAAATATTTCATTACTTGCCTTCGCTGGCATTTGTAAGCACAACGGCATGATATTTATTACACTTGATTCTGAATCCAGTTCAAGTTCTGCTTGGTTTCTGTGGATAACACGTAAAGCCTGTATAGTGTTTGCCAACTGCTGCTATCAGCAGAGCCATGTTCAGCGCAGAGCATAAGTCCACCGAGAGCGTTGTGAGGAAACAAACCCACATTCCTTACATTTCTCACTGGGTAATGATTAAATGTGCCATGCCGTTACTTAACACGTGGAGCTCTGATGTGGCTGATGTTGACCGTTTCCCCTGCTGGAGGACTTTGAGACATTTTTAATCTGTTATCAAAAGTAACTTTATTCCCATGAGAACCTGGTAACGGCAGCCCAACAACAACAACTCAGTGACCGATTATTCAGCCACATAATCATAGGCTGCAGGTAACATAATGTTAAACTGAGCTGATAAAGGCTTTTTATTAAATTCTTTACAGTAAGGAGGGGTGAGCAGAGACTCACTGTGGCTTCTTTGTTTCCTGGAGCGGTTCACGCAGGAGTCACCGTTCTGTGATTACATCGATGGAAATTGAGTGGTTCCCACATCGACCTACACCTAAACCAATTCCACTTAACAGCTGCAGTGAGTGTGCAAGCATCCATCGGGACGCCCTGGATGTTAGGCCACACACTCGGCGCAATCAGCACAGGAACACGGATGCACCGCAGCTAAAAATTGGTTTGGACTCAGAAGCTAACAGGCACACGTGGAGTGACCCGTGTGCAGGTGAAACTGCTCTGCCGATCACATCCCAGCAAATCCTTCTGATCTCATTTGCACCAGAGAGAAAGAGAACTGAGCAGGGATGACGTCGGGTAGTAAACACTGATGCTGACGAAGTGCCAATGCCCAGTCAGAAGATCAGCGCTTTTTCCCCCCTCCTGGCTGAAGTTTCCCTGTAAATGAATTGAGTGCTACTGGAAAACACCTTATTCAGCCAAATGAGGTCAGAAGTTTACTGTAGAGAGTTTACACTAACAACAAAAGCCGCAAGAAAAACTGTGATATGTGAAATATCACCCAGATAAGGTTGTTTTGTTTTGATTGCTGTTGCAAAAAAATAAAATAAAATAAAATCTCAAAAACAATTAGATTTAATTTAACTGACTGGGGAACACAGTCAGTTAAATTAAATCTAATTGCTCAGCCTGGGTACAGAATTCATGAATAGACCTCAGGGGGAATTCCAGAGACACAAATAGACCATCAGACCAGAGATAATTCAGATATAACAGAAAAAGAAAGCGTGATTTTATTAACGAACTCTCGATGCACCGCTCGCTGGAAGGCAAGTACCCCCGTTTATTATTATTTGAGGACCGTACGGCTTCATTTTGGACCATTCAATAATTAACCGTTAATTAGCACATCACTTCCGAGCTGGAAGGCTGATTCTGCTGCTCCGAGTGACGTCACATCCCCGGAGGGAAAAGATTCAGTTATAAAGTTAGCTAATTCCAAATCAGCTTCACTGCAAACAAGAATTCCTCGTGGGCAAAGTAATTAACAATCAGGATGCTTCCCTCTTCTCTCTGCAGCTTAGGCTGCTCTTTGACAGCGCTGCCTTAAATCTCAGTGCATTAGAGAGCATTTTAAGGTTACTGGCATGCAAATTAGTCAAGTTTTCCCTGGAGAAATCGGGGCTGTGTATTAAATGCTAGTAGATACACGGATCTTTGAGCTGAAACCAGAATTGAGGTACTTTCACTTTTATAAAAGGAACATTGTAAACAAATCTAAACCCAAATCATAAGCAGACATGAGGTGAACAGAGAGACAAAGTTAACTTTTCACACTAAGAGTGTCTTTAAATAGTAGGGAATGTAGAAGGAAAAAACACTTGTTTACCTGTGTTTGTCCACCTGAAACTTCACTTCTCTGCTCCTGATCCCATGCACGCCCTGTTTCTCTCTGTCACCCTCGCGCTACTGATGATGACATCACATGACTCGTGTTTCCCAGCCTGCGATGGCAGCTGGGAGGTGCGTGGATAAAGAGGAAACTGCTTCAGCCACTGACCTGCAGGAAGACTTTGCACTGGTCTAAACAGATGGTTTGGTCCCATATCAACATTTTGGACTCAGCTAAGAGAGCTCTGTACGTTCCTAGTTACACTACACCCTTCCCTCTTGCTCACTTCTTTGTGCACTGTGAGCCCTCTCAAAGGCCAGTGTGGTCAGACTGGTTCTTCCAGTTCCAGAAACAAAAGCCCCCGCATGTGAAAACGCTTTGAAGCCTTCAATGCAGACCTTAAATAAAACTCCCAGCTTCACTGGACAACGGCAACGCAGTGCGTCTGTTTGCTTGAGGATAATAAGACAATCAGGAGGGATTTGACTTAGGTTACAAAGCAGACAGCATAAATGGGGAAAGAAGGATGAGGGTATGAAAAGAAAATAAGAGGAAGATGGGAATGAGGAAGAAGTGGAAAATGAGGGCATGCGGAGGGGGATGAGTCTGAGTGGACTGTCTGGACAAGAGTCTGAGTGTAAGTCTCCCTTCTTGAGGCTAAGTTACTGGACGGGTTCAACACCATATCAAGTTACACATCTCAAACTAAAGATGCTGGGATCTGAGAAGGAAGAAGAGAGAAGACATTGTTCTCTGCTCTGTAACCAGAAGAGAGTGGCTCCTTTCTTCTGTCCTCACCATCCGATGTGGGCCAATGAGCTGAGGGGAGCGAAGTGGGTATCCGGACCAACGGGTGGGCACACAAGAATCTCAGCTCATAAAAGCACCTTGCCAGCCAGGGATGCACTATGTTGAGACTGGCAAACTATTAAAGGCATTCCAGAGTGGAGTATGATGTTTTATGGTGCCCCTTGACCTGCTGAGAGTAATCTGAAGAAAATCAGCAGAAAAATGAAAAGAGGGGCTAACCCCATCAAAGCTGGACAGCCCAGCCCAAAACCTGAGCAGGTGCTCCAGTACCCCTGTCATTACTGTATGTGTGGGCCCCCACAGGGCCTCAGATTTCAAAGGCAGTCACTCCCAGCTGGCTGATAGAGAAGTTCAACCAAAAAGAAGAAAAAGAAAAGAAAGAAAAACAAAGTAAGAGATGGCGGATCCTGAAAAATGAAGGCGGTGCATGCATGTGAATGGCGGAAAGCATTGCAGAAGGAGAGGAGACAAAGAAGAGAAGATAGGAACGTGTCAGAGCCTGCTTACAGTTACTGTACCTGTATGACCAATCAACTAGATGACAAACTCACTGTCAGCTAGACTCATTTCCTCTGGCTAATCTCTTCTGGACAATGTCATCACTGGAAAGTGCTATGGGAGGTATGCTGGCTGTCTGGTTCTTGAGAAATACCATTATCCTGTTTTAGACCGGAGCTTACTGTGTCTGCCACACAGGAGTTAGCTCTTGTAAACAAATTTTGCAACTCTGTCTGTAAGGATTTGGGAGATGTTAATGTGATTAGTTAACGCAACTTTAAAAACTGAAGAGTCACAAGATGCCAGTCTCAGATCTGTACGGCAAACATACACAGCATTCAGTTAGCTTAGCGTAAAAAACAGGAAACCATTATTCTGGTTCTGTCCGAAGGTCACATAATCCACTCACCAGCTCCTGTAAAGCTCATGCGCTGGCACACAATGTCTCATTTCTTTAATTTGTACCAAAATATAACCTTTTGGCAGGGCTGTATTACCGATTCTTCCCTGTTTCAAGCATGCGGCAACTGCTGGGATTAAAAAATGAAGCTAATGCAACAGTGTAGCCACTTGAGGCTGGCTCGTAAGCATCTAGGTATCTGTGTTTGAGTCATGAAGTGTGCGAATACAACTTGCTAACCAAAAATACAATACATAGCCTGTCCACATACAGTGAATCAGACATTTTTGTGGTTATGTTTGAAAACTCTGCTTTAAAATTGAACCACTGTATGGCACACCACAAAACATCACGGCCTACATCATCAAAATTGTGCTGGTATGGTTCTGACCTTGAAAGCACCTTAAGGCTTTTGGTTGGCATTCTTAATACACTTGTTTAACAAATATATATATATATATATATACTAGGTGTAAGAATGTCCATGATTTTTTTAATCCATGACCCGTCTTTAATGTTTCTTGTAGTCACTTTCTTTTGTTGTTGAAAGTATCAATAAAACAATAAAGAAGAAAAGGAATAGAAGCATTTTATAACACAATTTCAGCACTGCTTGTTTAGTTGGCTGCAGTTCATTAAAAGTATATTATAAAAGAAGTTATGTGTGTACAGATTACACGTTAGACCTCAATGTCTTTGTTATGTTAAATTAAACAAAACTTAAAATTAAAAACAATAAGGGGTCCATATCCTTCAATATTTGGCTTACAGAGTGAAATAATTATGAAAAGCTGGTACACAATTGTGAAGCAATATTAAATGGAATAATGTTGGAGATCCACTCACTGGACACTTTTTTTCAGGTACACCTTGACGGTATTGGGTTGGACCTTCTTTTGCCTTCAGTGATGCCTTAATTCTTCGTTCACAGATTGAACAAGGTGCTGGAAACATTCCTCAGAGATTTTGGTCAATATTGAGAGGACATGTCATGCAGTTTGTTTGTTGGCTGCACATCCACAATGTCGCTCTATTGGATTGAGGTCTGGTGACTGTGGAGGCCAACTGAGTACAGTGAACTCATTGTCATATTCAAGAAACTAGTTTGAGATGATCTGAGCTTTGTGGTATGCTTTCATGTTGTTTACATCAGCAGTCCCCAACCCCCGGGCCGCGAGAGTTGAGGGCGGCTCGGGTGTAAAATGTTATGGTTTTTCAGGGTTTTTATCATTGACTCAGTTTCCCTGGGTCTTTTCTCGTGTTGTAGTTGTGCGTCTTATTTTGAAAGAAGTAGTTACACGTTACTATAGCGACCAGAATGCATTAAGGGGCAGAGAGGAGGATGTTACTCTCAATGTTGTTGGCGGTTTTCAGGAGGACGCTGCTATTAAAGTTAAACAATTACACAGGGAATTCGTGTTTATTATTATATTTGCAAAATACCACAGTTTTTGTCTTGGTCGTATCATTTAATTTTGTTGTATTTATCTGCGACACCTTAAAGGACGGTCTGTGAAAATATTGCCTGACATTAAACCGGTCCATGGCGCAAAAAAGGTTGGGGACCGCTGATTTAGCTCACGTTCTGACTCCACCATCAAAACGTTGCGGTAAAAAATTGAGACCCATCACACCAGGCAACTTTGTTCCAGTTTTCTATTGTACAATTTTGGTCACCCAGTGTGAACTGTACCCTCAGTTTTCTGTTCTTAGCTGTGGCGTTTGGTGCGGTCTTCTGCTGCTCTGACCCGTCTGTTCAAGGTTTGACGTGTTGTGCACTCAGAAATGCTCTTCTGCATAGCTCGGTTGTAATAAGTAGTAATTAAAGTTACTGTTGCTATTGTTCTCCGACCTCTGATATCAACAAGACATTTTCTCCAGAGATCTGCCACTACCTAGATATCTTCTCTTTTTCAGATAATTCCTCAGAGACGGTTCTGCGGGGAATCCCAGTAGATCTGCAATTTTTAAAATACTCAGCCAATCACGCCAGATTCAAAGTCACTTAAATCACCTTTCTTCCCCATTCTGCTGCTTGGTTTAAACTTCAGCAGGTCGTCTTGACCACGTCTACATGCCTAAATACAAAGAGGTGCTGCCATGTGATTGGCTAGATATTTGCATTAGATATTTGCAATGAGGGGCAGTTGATAAAGTGCCTGCTGAGTGTATATCAATAGCTGTCTGCTTGTGTTTGGTCTTCCAAACACTTTGCAGGGAGTGAATAAGTGTAAAAGCCAAATACAGCTTTAGCACTTCACCCTCCTGCCCCCACATATCTGGTTCCAAAAATTAAAAAAGCTAAAATCGAGCCATAAAAACAGGAGTTCACTAACCAATGGGTGACATTACAGCAGCTATATTCATACTTTCATACAAGCTCCTGGTTTTAAATGACATAATAAAAGAAGAGAAATACAGCATCAACAAGTCTTCACCACTGATCCACTTAACTACCTGTGAGACATAAGGGAGACACTAGGAGGTCATGGAAGCTCACTGTAACCTTTAAAACCACCACGTTGATTTCTTTTGAGAGCACACGATGTGACAGCAAACTGAAATGCCGTTGGAGAGAACAGAGCCGCGGCTGCCTCGACGACCGCTACTTGTACACGCGGATATAAATACAACAATGCCCACTCACAGAGGAGGGCTTTGACTCGTGGCCTTTTGTTCTGCAACACTACAACTCTTCAGAATAAATAAGAGACACGGGCTGAGCGCAACGCAACAGAAACACACAGAAGGTAACCGCTGCTGCTGATAACTACAGGGAGGAGGTGAGTGTGAGCGCTTCTCACGGGAAGATAAGCCCGATCAATAAAAACACAAGCAAGCGATAAGGCTGAGATGAGGTAAACAGGTTGCATTTGACTCACGGGAAAATGTTGCGTTCCATAAACGAGTCTGTAGTCCCGGGATGAGGCGATGCCAGAGTGAGCGGCGGAGCTATTCACGTCATCCTTCTGAGTTGGTGACATTTAAAGACAAAAGGGTCTGTCCGGCCTCCTACACTCTCAGACCTTTCCCCTCTGAAGGTCAAAGGGTTCGGTCTGGCTCACGAGGATGAGGTAATTGTTAAGCAGTCAGGTGGGAGGTCAACTAACCACGCAGTCAGTTATATACCACCAAATAATGGGCAAAGTACACTTTTGCAGGGATTAAATGTCAAAAAGTGAGTCTGGCAGTTAAACTGATTTTGATTGACAGAAATGAGTGTGTGGGCCACCAAGCCAGCTCCCGATGATGCCAAATCCACCCATGCTCACTCACACTTACACTTAAAACTGTTATACATCATGAATCCGTGATGTTCTGTACTTTGCAGTACTTATGTGAAAGTGTGAAAGTTGGGGACTTTCAGAATATCTCTGGCAGATAGCGCTGGACAACTTTAGGATTAAACCTGCATAGCAGCCATGTTACCTCATAGCTAAACAATCCCAATCAGTGTTAGCCAACTGACACAGCCACTGCTCTGCAGGTTAAATTTGCGAAGTTGTGACTTTGCTGCATTTAAGTTTCAAAATCTGTTAAGAGGCAGTGGCAGGAATGGTAAAATACTCCCAAAGATCAATCTTCAGCTATAAGGAAACACCTGCCACTCGGAGCCAATGATTAACTTGGGTGTGTTCTCTGTATGAGCACTTGTAACTTGTGAGTGAGAACAGGGGCCACGCTAATGCAGCAAGCATTGTGGTTCACATGGTTAATGCGCTGGTTAGAAATTACACAGAACTTGCTGCCAGTTACTTACACAGTTCCTGATAGAAACTACTCTGACTGTGGTGGGTTTGAAAGCTAAACAGCATTAAATCAAACCGTGGCAGAATAAAGGCTGGCAGCCCTGCACGCTTGGCCAGGTCCTGCAGTGATTTTCTTAACCTGGCCTGGCTTTAATTGCAGTGACAGACGGCCTTGAGCGCAGATCAGGCCAAGCCACGGGGAGAGGGATGAGCGAAGGGGAGGAGTGTTGAGTGTAAGAACATGACACTTTCACCTTAGAGCAATCAGACATGGAGTTTTGGGGATGACCGCACACAAAACGGACAAGGAGAATAGGGTAACGGGATAAGCTCGGGATCAGGAGAAGTGAGAACAGAGGTTGGAGGAAGGGGAAAATCTGTGGAACGCTGAGCCAGACCAAACCCAGTGAGTGGAAGGAGAGCTGATTAGTGTTTGATTAGGTGGCGAGCCTGAGGGGAAATATCACATGAGGAGGACTGTGCCATTACTGCTGTGCTCTCCCCATTCCACCATCTGCTAGAGTGTAGTACACATGATTGGCTTACTGTGCACTTTTGTGCCACAAAATAATATGAAGATTAACAGCATATTGCATCGTATGGAGCACAATGGGGGGAAAAACATTCAGTTGCACCTTTGGTGCCTGCATTAAAACAAGCAAAGTATGAGAGTGCAGAGATGGGAGAGCCCACTAAACATCAGTCTGATTGATGGACCACAATCTGGATCCTCTAATCTTTACTACACTCACCAAATAGTCAGCAGAATATGTGTTTCATCAGCTGCTTGTGCTTTAGGGAGACAGACACAGAGGCACACTCACAAGCGCACACTCACCGGGGGAGCATCAATCCCCGGAAGCTCAAACAGCTGAACGAGGAGCTCTCATCAGCTGTTTGGCTGATTCTGCTGAGAGAAGAGCACCGAAGACTGACTGTGTCAAAAGAAATAAATAAAAAGCCCTAAAAAAAATCCAACAATCTCCCACAAAGAGCTTAGATTTAATATTCTAGAGTGTACAACGTGCCTATAAATAGTGTCACAGCCTTTTTTTTTCTTTAATAGATCGAGAGCACATGATCATTTGGGATTATTTGAGCTTAAATCAATATACAGTGTGACAGCCAAGGTATTAGTTTTACACTGACACAAAAGAGAGATCGTTATATTTGCTCTGCAGATTCTTCAAATAGTTATCAAATTATTACTTCTCTGTACATGTACTGATTGGCATAACAGGTTTCTGCACACACACAAAAAACAAACTACATGAAAGCAATCTGCTTTCACAGACACAGAGGTTAAAGCTCTGATTGCAGTATTTTATCTCCTGGGTGATCACATGGAGGAATGTGTTTTTATGTGGCGACTTGAAGCCTAAACAGCACTTAAGCTGTCTCGGTGATTGCCATGCAGTGACGAGCGCAATCTCACAGCAGCAGAGACAGCAGCATCACTCCGCCATCACCTCCAAACCTAAATTACAGGAATGGTTAGCGCGCAGTCTCCAACAACAACCTGCACTTGTCTCTCTGATGTGCGCCTGCACTTGCGTCAGCACACACCCATAACCACGGCAGTCAAAGGACTCCTTCTGCAACGCTCCACGACTTCTCGGGTCAGAGGTCACCTGTGGCCTCTGGTCTCCACGACGACAGCCTGGCAGTCCCCAAGACATCCCCCCACAGGCACCAACCTCCTTCCCCCTCCCACGCCATCCAAACACAGACGCTCACAGAGAAACAGCTTTTGTCCCCAAACTCCTGGGCGTCAAACAGAGAGCCAAACATTTACAACCGTGCAGGCCCAACAGCAGAAGTGCAGGAGACCACCAAAGCTGCAAAGTGACCAGAGTTAAAGGCTAAAAAGAACAAAAATATATGGGTCCACCAGCCCCCCTTCTCTTTAACATACTCACTGACAGGGTGAAAGCACTGCAGACGGCTGGGTAGCCGTAAGGATTAACCCTGATTTAGGAGCTAAAAACTTTGGGAGAGCGACACTGTGTCACTTTAAAGGCTTTAATCTGCACAGGCAGGCTTATCAAGCGCGGTCCTTTCACGTCTTAAGTTTTTATTTATTGATTGATTTGTTGGATCATCATTGACCACAACGCACCATGCACTGACACAATTTCCAGCTGCAGCTCTGCATGCGCAGCAGTGGAAGCGGATCACGGCAAGATTAGGAAAAAAAAAACTGGCGCTCACCATATTCCGCATGCAGGACATCTCTGGAACCAGCACGGCCACTCTGCTGCAGTTCTGTATCCCGGTGCTTATAAGCAGGGAGGAAAAAAAGATTTAAAAAAGAAGAAAAAAGATGGCTCCCCGGGGGTATTTTCCAGTACTTTGGCGATCGACCGGCGTGGAGAGAGTGGAGTTCAGACTGGGACTGTGTGGTTTCCCTCTCAGAGGTTTGAATAGCGGAGAGCAGAATGAGGGAAAACACGAGAGGCAGGGAAACATGCGCCTGTTCTGTCCCCCGGTAACACTGACACACTTAGCTGAGAGGAGGAGAGGCAGCGACATCTACCGACAGTAGAAGCTCATGCAAGAAAATCAGAAGCAGCGCAGATAATATGATTAGTAATAGCAATAAAACAATAAAGTAATAATAAAAATAAATAGATAGAAATCGTTTAGGTGATACCAGAGCTAGACTACTAGCCGGTCTTGTGCCAAAAAGTGATTACCTGCCAAAAACTGATTTCCAATGTTTCTGTGTATTTTTTATGTGTAATATCTTTACGTATGTTGGTAAATAGACTTCGGTGAACAGGGTTTACAAAGGGGTTATATATAGAATTAAAAAATTATCTGTTTTTCAAGTATCTTTATAACTCTGTGTTATTGTACTTACATTATAACCAATCTGGCTCTTTATCCCCACTTAAAATATTTTTACACAACTATTGTAATATTTGCTGCCATTTCTGCTGTCCTCTTGGCCAACTTACTCTTACAAAATACATTTTTAATGTTAATGAGATTTTTTTAACTGCATAATTAAAGGTTATATAAAAGTCACTGCCAAAAACTGATTGCGGCTTCTACCTTGTTACACGAATGTTGTTTGTGGCTCAAGATGACTTTATGTCATCCATGAGGGATACATTTGACATATGTTTCACATATTATAGCCCAACAAGTTACTTATAGCAGTTTAAATACGAGCAATCAGTTTTTGGCAAATACCGGAAATCAGTTTTTGACAGACAATCACTTTTTGGCACCGGTAAAGAGGGCGAACACTACTGGAGGACTCACTTTTAGTAGTTTTAATCTATACAAATTTGTAAGAGAAAAATCAGCTGATTCCAGTTTAACCAGAAACTAACCTCTCATGTGGTATCGCTAAAACACTGGAGTGTTGGCTTTTCTGTGGGACTCTGCTCTGTACAATAATAAAACTGTTATCTACAACTTTATTGTACACATGCTCCATGAATAATACTTTGGGGATAATGGGGAACAAAATGGGTAGAAAAGGAAGTCATAGTGAGGACCAGTTTCCACTTTTTTATCTCTGAAGTGCTTGTTAATTTATCACAACACCCATCCATCTTCTTCTGCTTATGTAATTCAACTGGGAGAGCTGGAAGCCAATCCAAGCTAGTGAGAAGTGGGGTGCACAGGGTGACAGCACATCACAATACACCCGTTTATAAGGGAAACCTAGCTAATACTGGGTTGTTGCTGCACATCCACGATGTGAATCCTCTGTTCTGCCACATCTCAAAGGTGCTCTGTTTCATTGTGACTGCCGAGGCCATTTGAGTACAGTGAACTCATTGACAAGCTTCGTGATAAGGTCAATGGTCATAAAGGGAAAGAGGGATAGATATGGTCAGCAACATTACTCAGGTAGACTATGCTCAGTTGCTACTAGAAAACATCCCACATACCATTAAATCACTGCCAGCTTGAACTATTAATTCAAGGCAGGATGGACCCATGCTTTCATGCTGTTTATGCCACCAGAAATCAAAATTCATCAGGGCAGTTAACCTTCTCCTAACCTTCTATTGAGCAGTTTAGCCTCAGTTTCCTGTTCTCAGCTGACATTAGCCACACCCGGTGTGGTCTTCTGCTGCTGTAGTCCATCTGCTTCAAGTTCTGAAGTGTTGTACCTTCAGATATGCTCATCTGCATACTTTGGGTTTAACACGCAATTATTTGAATTACTGTTGCCTTTCCAGCTTAAAGCAGTCTGACCATTCCCCTATATCACCAATAAGACATTTTTTCCTCCAGAGAAATTGATATTTTATCTTTTTCTTTTCATCTTCTGTAAACCTAGAGATGGTCGTGCAGGAAAATCCCAGTAGATCAGCAGTTTCTGAAATACTCAGACCACATTCGAAGTCACTTAAATCACCTTATTTCCCCTCTTATCCTACGTTTACCTTTGGGAGGATCTTTCACAATGACAAATAAGTAGGGAACGACTGTCAGGCTTGTGAGTGTATGGAAATAAAAGTTTAATATACAAACATTTACCTAAACAAACACATTTCTATTCTTGAGCAATACAGTTTGGAGAGCATAATGTTTTGTTGTGATCATATATTCTTTAAAAAGAAGAAAAACCATTTAATGCTCAGACAGAGTCAAATCCCAGCTGTGATCTCTCACCACGACTTTCTGTCTGTGATGTCATCCAACTTATGGTTTCTTAGGTTTGGCTTTAGGGACCACTTTAATGGTTGTAGATGCTGATCTGGCTCCTTGCATGTTCTGAGCAGTGCAGGTGTACGTTCCCTGGTCCACGTCTCTAACTTCATCCACAAGGAGCACAGACTGAGACTGCTGCTGAGCAGTTCCTCCGCTGACCGGAATAATGCTCTCCTGTGTGTACGGAGGTCTCCCAATCTGGACCAAGCATAGGAACACACACACACACACACACACACACACACACACACACACACACACACACACACACACACACACACACACACACACACACAACACAGGAGTAAACATTACAATGAGTTATCATGTTGCAGTTTATTTCCTCATGGCTCACCAATAAAGACCTATCTATTATATCCCTGTTGAAGTGGGATAAAGTTCAGGCAGTCCATAGGTTGAATACTTTTTGACTAATAATGAACTCGCTAAAAAGGCAACGCAAGCTAAACCGACTGAAAGTATTTGCCAACTGCAGGACTTTTTTTGAGTAGTATTTCAGTTCACAACCTAGAATTCATGTTCATACTATTTCAGAAAGAAAGCTTATTAGAATTAATACAAAAGCCATACAGAACTAAGTTAGGTTTGTATTAAAGCATACGAGCCCTGTTTCCACAAGTGTCTGACCTCTTGTCCTGGGTAATCCCAGGTGAACTCTATGGCCACGTCTCGTTCTCCCGTCGCAGAGCAGGTGACACGTAGGTTCTCCCCCGCAGTCACTGTGCTCGGTGACGCTTGGATCACTGGAGCGGGAGGAGCCCTAGGATCTGAGAGCAAATGTGATGTATTAGTAAGTAAAATGTTGTGTCGTTACCAGTAATCCTGTAATTAAGGGTAATTTTCATCATTTATTTTCAAAAGTTTTCATTGATTTACAATAAAAAAAACATAAATTCTAAAATTCTGAAAAAATTTCTAAAATTTTAAAAACCTGAACTCACAATTAACATAGATGAGCATGTACTTTATAGAGCTCTGCCTCAGGTTTCCCAGACTGGCAACACAGTACAAAGCTCCGGCATGATATGGCCGAGGTCGATGGATTGTGAAGCCCTTCTTGACATCAAAGGAGATCTCCCTCCTGTCCACGTCCAGCTCCACAGGTGGGTACTCACGGTGCAGAGTTACTTTAGCCTCAGGTGACGTCACCTGACAGGGTAGGACTGTAGGCCAGTTGCTCCTCAGCTGAATCACCTTGTAATAGTCAGACGATGGAACAAATAGTTCTTGTGGATCTGGTCCATACAGAGGGGAGATTTATGATAAGATTATTAGGATGTAAAAAAAATTCCTGTCAAGTCTGCAGTTCAGAGAAATGCAAGCCTAAGCATCAATAAAATGTATTAATCACACCTGGAAAGAAGACGAAGACTTTAACAGCTTTGCTGTATTCCTTCCTGCAGTCAGTGTCTTCACAGTACATTGGGTAGCAAGTGTACTCCCCCGTGTCTGCACCAGTGGTGTTGACCAACGTCAGAACCCCATATCGCTCATACTGAACAATTCTGCACAGCCAAAGCAAAAAGGAGCGAAAGAACACATTTACTTACTTCCTTACTTACTCAAGCTGATACTGCACTGATCTGTAGACATGAAAAGTTACCTGAGCCTCCCATCATCATCCTCCTCCAGGTATGGGGGGACGCTCCACTGCACAGGTTTGCCCCTGCACCTCAGCTCCAGAGTATCTCCTGTTTGCACATTTATGGTCTCACCCACCTTCTTAAACTTGCCTTTGTTTAACACCTTTATTAGTCAGACACAGACATGTACTTTAGTCGTGAACTTTGCAAAATCAAAAAGTTAATTTATAGCAAACGTAATACCTGCGTGAGGAGGATCTGCTGTGCACGTGCAGCTTTGACCTTTGGTTTGACTGTTATCGCTCTGGGCCCTTTGTTTGTTGATTTCTCATGCTTTGGTTTTCTTGGCTTTGGTGTCCTTCCCGGAACAGCCTTCTGCTCTTGGGCATCTTTTTGGCAACAAGATACACAGTACGCAGAGCACATGTTTCAGAATATTTTACAAACAAAGACAAGGCTGCTGCAAGTGAGAAAAAAAAGTATCAGTTTTGCTTCTAGAATAAGCCACATTGTGCAAAAGACAGAAAGAAAATTGCCTTCCTCAGCAAATCTATGAATATCGCTTTCACCGAATTGGATGACAAGGGACTAAAGTCACTTACCCAACTCGAAGATTAAGGCACAAATAAGGAGAGCAATAAGTACCAGCCTCCACTTTGACCCAGACATATTCGCCAAAGGCATGGCTGATGAGCTGATTGTTAGTTCATGGAGTTCAACCCAGAGAAACATACAACAGAAATGAAAAGGAGAGAAGAAGAAAGAGAAGGAAGGAGGAGGGCAAAGCTTGCAAAGTGAGCAGTCTGCTGTTTATTAGAGTCACGCAAATTCCTTTTCCTCAGAGTGGCATTAGTACCCTAAATTCCTTCAGTGTGGCTCAATGGAGGCTTTCAAGCCTGTCTGAACCAATGAGGGTCCAGAGAATGAGGCCCCTCCAATCTGGAATGGCACGGCCTGTTTATTTAGCTGCCGGACTGTAAGTGTGCTAGCAGCATGAGTCTGAGCCTCAAAAACACTGCCTGGAAAAGGAGCATTTGGTGTTTAATACACTTTATGTCCTTCATTACTGTTTTTTATGGGTAAATAAAAGTTTTGTCTCAGTTAGCTCTAGATTAATATGTTGTTGTTTTTTTAAAATATGCCTGAAAGATTTGCACTTAAAATATTCACACATTACTTAAAGTACATTTTTGAGATGTCGAATGCAGTGGAAACAATGTAAACCTTTCCTTGTGAGTGGCCAGCTAAGCCGTGATTTTGAACATGACACAGATAAGCTTCTTTTCAAAGGTCCTTTTGTTCTCAGTCGACTCTAAATAGTGAGCCATATCTGCTTCTTTGCACACGTCTGCAGTGGGAGTGAACTTATAGTAGTCCTTTATTTTTACCTCTTTATCGACACAGACTGCAACAAGGTAACTCCGTATTTAAGTGTTTTACAAAAGCGAATCATTTAATTTTTAATTCAAGTGTACAGTGGCAGTCGTTTAGTTAACAATCACATGCAGTTTCCATATTTACAAATGGAAGATGAAATCCCATAAATGTTTTTCTGTATCAGCTCTGTAAAATATAAGGTCTTCAGTCGAATTCTGCACATTTAAAAAAATATATTAAAATAAAATTGAAATAATATAAAACTGAAATAAAAATAATTTACATTTCGCACTTGATAAGAAAAGTGTAAACCTGTTATTTCAGAATTATAAAAAGCAAATAATCTACAGAATATTTTTTCTTTGGAACAGGCTCACTAATACGACAAGATATACAGATAAATATCGTTAACAACAATGTGAAAATCAGTGATAAGTGAAGGTCTTCTAGGTCCAAATATATCTTAGGGAGTGTTTCATTTTGGACCATTTAGATAACAAACAGACTGCGTTAGGATGTAATAAACCATCAAGTTAACAAGTTATCTGGCCATTTTTCTTCGGTGCTGTCGTAGATTGAAGACTGCTGAAAAGCAGCACCGGTGCATCTCAAGCAGTGGTTATAAGTTAAAGCAAGTCGCTCACTGTAACATCTCAGTTTATCTGTCTTCACCCCGCTTGAGCTCAGAATTTCTCTTCTTTAATGGTATCCTTGTCTGTTTTGCCGCTGACTGTTTCGATCTCTGCGTGGCCGGTCATGAGTCGCTTCCTCTGGACGCTGTTACGCATTCCGTAGATAAAATAGATAAGTAACCCTGTAGAAGAGAAGAAAAGAGAAGAATGAGGGTCACCCAGCTAGATAAAACCCCTTTAAACCTCTCAAATGAAAATATAGCCATCATACCTATTAGCATCCAGACAGCATATCGGATCCATGTTTGACCGCCTAACTGCACCATCAGGTAGACATTGATTAAAGTACTCAGTAAAGGCAGAAGAGGGATTAAAGGTACCTGAAGAAGGAGAAAATGCAGAGATGTGAGATTCCTAGTTGGTGATTACAAGAAATTGCTTGAACCACTACTTACCATGAACGATGCCTTCGTGGGATTCTCTGGGTGTCTCCAGATGAGGAACAAGTTGACCAGCAGGAGCACTCCAAAGATACAGACAAGCACGATGCTCCATGCTTGAGTGTTGACAAGAGCTTCCATGCCTTGGCTCAGAGTAATGCACAGTGCAAGAATGCACAGAACTGCAGAGGGAAGGTAAAAGACGAGGAAGAAAGATTAGAGGCGAGGAAGCCCGTCATGAAGCTGTTGCTGGTCAAGAAAGGAACTTCAGTGCTACAGAAGCATTAGTAAAGATGGCTCAGTGATGTTTTCCTTACTTACCAGAAAATACGGTCAAGAGCGTGACTGTTCGCGCTGTGGAAGAGTTGGGTGTTTTTGGAGGTTTGAAGAAGCTAAACTTTTTCTTTGCTTCTGTGATCTTAAGGTCTGTGTCTTCAGATGGACCCACCTGGTACCTACAACGACCAGAAAAAAATCAGTCGATTTGCACAGCAGAGTGAATACATAGCTGCAGGGTGTTAACAGATGAATGTACCTCAGTATCAGGATGCATACTGCCACGAGTGTGTAAGCAAACAGAGTACCAATGGACATCAGTTCCACCAAGGCATTCAGATCAAACAGTAGAGCCATGATGGCTAAAGCCAGGGAGAAAAAATTAAATGTTATTTCTAGCCCATAAACTTCAACTCCTGTGGATCATGCAGAACAGCATAAGCAGCTGGTTTAATCTGTGGGAAAAGTACAAAATCATGTACATATGACACCTACGGGAGCTGCTCAGCTATGGAAACCTACATCATGAAGCTCCTGGCACACAGTTTTTGTGCTGATGTTAATGCCAGAAGACGTAGGAGTCATCAGTGTTGGTTACTATTTCTATGGTGGTATTCTATTACAATACCACTGCATACCAATTACGTGAATGTACAGGCAGACTGCATGGCTGGATTTCATACGCCTGTTGCAATGACAGTGAAAAGACCTGAATTCAAAGATTAAGAGGTGTGGCACAGTACCTCTGTTCATATAATGTATGAACCAAAAGCAGCTGTAAGGATCATTAAAATAAGATGGAATACTGGACATATTCAAAAGTATTTTATTACGTGTTCTATTCTTTGTTTTAGGTTTATTACTTCTATTGTATTTGCAATACTTTTGTTTATAAAGTGTGCACCTGCCACAATGCCAGATGATATTGTAGCTATTGCTGGACTGCCTCTGGAGGTGACTTTGGACAAAGGTTTGAAAAGCAGCCCGTCTCTCGCCATGGCAAAAAGTACTCGAGGCATCGGGAACATGGAACCTAGCAGACTGGAAAGACAAACAACAAAATGAATGCAGTGTCCGATTAATCTGTAATCTAAATTCGTCATTTCACAAATCAGTTTCAAAAAGTCACTCTGACTTAACCAACTGATTTGACGTATGGCTTGTTTTTAACAGCTTAATCTGCTATGATGACTGATGTCAGAAGAATGGACTGGCAATTTCACAATTTATCCACCAAGCAAACATTAGAGGCACTGGAAGAATCATCCACAGCCTCTGGAACCTGGCACGTCCTCCACACCTTGTCTGTTAATTGTTACTTAGCTGAGTTATTTTACGTTAACGTTACATTTTTAATGAACTTTTTGAGTTAGCTACTGTTTAGTAGCTACTTTTCTAGATTTCTTTTTCAACATTTTGGACTTTTGAACATCCATTACAATTTTTCTATTTTTTCCAAATAAGATACATTTTTTTGCACCTTATTCTTTCTGACTTTCAGCTTGGTCCCTGACACACTTTCACAGTTCATTTGCTCAAGCTGACTCAGTCAGAATCAAATATTCAATGCTAGCAGAAAGTCTAGACCTATGAACACTTGGGGACTGTGCTTCTATAGACTAGGAATTTGAGCTTTAAACATCACTTGATCCATGCATGCACTACCCATATTGTCATACCTAGTTGACAGGGCACACAGTGAACCCACAGCCACAGCATATTTGGCAGGACCCCATCCAATGTAGTCAAAGGCTATTGGCAGTGGGCTCGTTTCACTTAGCAGGTAGTAGGGCATCATGAGGGTGAGAGCAGCAGACACAGCAAAGTAGGCCAGGAAACATATAAGCAATGAGACCACAATGCTAATAGGGACAGACTTCTTGGGGTTCTTCACCTCCTCTCCTAAAAGAAAGGAAACCAAGAAGTTAGTGACCCCCTTGCAAGATAAATCTCCTGCAGGAGTTTCATGCATTGTTACACAAAAATCACAAAAACTAGTGGAGAGAATCAGCAGACACCCCATGATATGATATCATCGTGATACTTCTTCACGATATGTTGTTATCACGATTCTTTGTTCACGATATGATATCACTGCGATTAATAACAAGCTGTGTGACAAGCTCAGTATCCCAATAATATATATGGTGATTTATCAACTTTTCAACTGCAAATTATGTCCTCAACGTTAAACTTTGTCAGTCTGTTTTAGCCAATAAGATAAAGTTATCAGTTATTTTTTTTGCTACAAAATGAAATTGTCAAGCATAGCAACACAGTTACTGAAACCTGCCATAAATGTTGCGTTAAGACGGAGTCAATCTGCTATCTCACTGCAATTATATGAGGTCAGTTTGGAAATTACATGTAATCTGTGTCTGATAACACAGACAGAATTACTATTACTATTAATCTGCACTTCCTGTTCTATAGGAATGCAGCCAGCTGAGTACAGTTCCCTCGAGTTTTTCTCATTGACATCTGACTGATGGCAACATGCTGGCAATCTGTCGGCATTTATAAATCAGATGTAAGTTATTTGTACATTTGTAAATCTCTCTGAGTGATTACAGTCGGTCCAAGTCCAACCGTAATTATTTACAGGAAGATTGTTCGTTGTTCGTATTATTCCCAGAGTGTTGAACCTGCATCGATACAATATTGCCACACAAAATATTGCGATACAATAGCGTACTGTATCAATTTTTCTAACCCTTTCCCAGCACCACTAAAAAAAAAAAACCCCATAAAAATGTAAAGAATCTATGGTGAAAATTAAAAAGTTTTTAAAATTTAAAATAAAATAGTGGATGAAGTTTAACCAAGTAAATTTTGGGGTCTTCTTTAAAAAAAATCAGCTGCTCTATTAAATCAAAGGAGATACTCGGCGATACTGAGGTAATATTTTTAGTGTGTTTTATTAATGAGTGTAGAGGAAATACTCATCATTATAATTATCATTTACTCCTCTCTGGAAAAGCACTATTTCATCCATTATCCATGATTGCAATATTTTTTTGTAGTGGTAAAAGATCCCCAGTTTGATCCTGGGAGGAGATAAAAAATCCCTTT
The DNA here is from genome assembly GCF_036321145.2 of Pelmatolapia mariae. Lineage (NCBI taxonomy): Eukaryota > Metazoa > Chordata > Actinopteri > Cichliformes > Cichlidae > Pelmatolapia > Pelmatolapia mariae. Next base: position 4,647,382 of record NC_086228.1, on the reverse strand, counting down.
TGGGGTTGTGTCAGTCAAAAAATTTAATAAGGAAGCAGCTGAAAGAAGCTTGAACTAAGCTAAACTGGCAAATTGTCTTCTTACCTGTTGTAGCAATGCAGTCAAATCCAACAAAAGCATAGAAGCATGTTGCAGCTCCAGCCACGGTTCCACCAAAGCCATAGGGGAAAAATCCGCCCACTCCAAACTCGCTTGTTGCATTAGCAATGTCAGTTCCGTTTCTGCAGCGGGTAGAGAGCAATACCTTGTGGTTATTTACAGTTAGCTCATCCAGGAGAACAATAATGCTGTAATTATATAGGTCATGATTTACTTGAGTGGTTTTTTGCATTTATTTACATGGCAGTGGCATTTAACACATCTTCTTTACTGATTTTCCAGTTGGAGATGTCTCCCTTGATGAATCCAGAAATGATCACAAACAGCAGCACCAGGATGTTGATCGCTGTGAAGATCTTGTTGATCATCGTTGACTCTTTCACTCCAAAAGACAGGAGACCTTCATGGAAAACATGGTTAATTCAGCGATCTCATCCTCATTTGCGGTCACCATTTAACACCAGTTTTACTATTTTACCTGACAAGAGCACGATCAGAGCTGCAGCAAAGACATCTGGGTAAGGTGCTAAGCCAGGCAGGCCCATCGCAGCATTTTCTGCAAAGTATTTTGATATGACTCCCCCAATGAGTTCATCAAATGTTCCGCTCCATGCCAGTGCAACAGTCGATGTCCCTGAGCAGATAGTGAATAGATAGTTAATGTAATAAACTAATTAATCAGCCATAATTTACCTGCAGCCATAAACAAAAGAAACTTCCTACCCTCTTTATAACTCAGGGTTTTGAACCACAGTCCTGGTTCATGGGGTTATTATTGGGATTGTTGCAAAGCAGTGATCCCGGTATGTGCTATTGTTAAAATTAATGTAGCAAGAGATATGACACAGTGAGGTAGAAAAAAAGCAGTCAAGAATTCGCTGTTCCACTGGTTGAAAGGTCACAGTGTTAAATAGTCTCTTAATGGTGGTTGATCATTTATGAGCATCAGAGTGTGGTGAAAAGATTATGTTAGGTTTATGCACTGTTTGCATATACAGGTAGGAGGAGAGATCCCTAAATCATCAATAAAGGAAGAAAATATCATTGAATAATAGATGTTACAATTTGCACATACTCACCTATGACGTAGGAGAGCAGCAGATTCCAGCCAGAGATAAAAGCAAGGAGCTCTCCCACCGTCACATAGCTGTAAAGGTATGCTGAGCCTGTTTTAGGAACCCGGGCACCAAACTCTGCGTAGCATAGCCCAGCAAATATAGAGGCCAGGGCAGCGATGAAGAAGGAGATGATGATGCTGGGTCCCGCGGTGTCTCTGGCCACCTCTCCAGAGAGGACATAGACACCAGCCCCCAGGGTGCTGCCCACACCGAGGGCCACCAAGTCCAGAGTGGTCAGGCATCGATTGAAGGTGGACTCTTCCCCATCGGGCTCGAGGGGCTTCCTCCGGGATAGGCTCACCAGAAAGGACTTCACTACGCTGCACGACATACTTCTGTGGGTTTGGATCAGGATGGGAGAACAAGAGAGATTTAAGGAGTGACCTAGTGGGACAAAAGGTGAGGAGTGCTTTTCAGTGAGTGAATAATTGTCAGGTCAGCCTCCGGCAGAAGATTCTTTCTTCTGAGAAACATGATTTTCAAAGTCTATTAGTGTTTTCATTCGTGTAGAAAGAAAACAGAACGCTACTGTAATTAAACTGAGGCACTGAAGAGCACATGCAAACTGTTAAGACTTAAGAAAATCTGTTTTATTAAAGCTTAATCATTATCACATGACAGCTAACATGCTCTCCTAACACTTGACAGAAGTGAGACTAAGAACACATTCACTTACCTCTTTGGTGTGATCTTGTACCTCGTAGATGTGCTAAGAAGAGAGAAGGAATAGGATGTGTCATTCAGCTCAGTTACATTATCCCTTTATAAATGTACCTCTTTATCATTCTCCTGATATGATAGTGCTGATACCTGAGATTTCCAGAATGCCACCCCCAGCACAGAAATCCACGCCCCGGCTTCAGGATTGCACTTTAAGCCTTCATTCACCGCACAAATACTTCTTTGAATATTTCTGAAGAATCCAAAAGCTTTATGTGTTAGATGTGTTCTCACAGCAGCAGTGCCTTTCAGGGCTGCCTTTAATCAACTACTGTTAAAATCAAATTAAATCAAATCAAAGTTAAGGCACAGTGAGAAAACAAAGATGACATGTGATAGTTTTTTCCTATATTTACTTTAATATAAGATCAAAAATTACATGCACCTATTCTTATTTTTGAGGGTTTTCTACAGATTTCTATATTTTATTTCTTGTCTTGTGATCATATAATTTGTCTATAAGTTTGCTCTTCACTGAAAGAAACCTGTAAAAAAAAAAAAGCATTTCTAAACAAAAGGAACACCAAGAAATACCTTTTTAATGCTCTGTGTCCAGGATCTATGAATAAAACAATAACTGTGTGTTCTCAGAGGGCCCTTACATTGTTGGTCGCTTAAAAACAAGCCTGCGGTCTTATTACTACAGCTATGTTGTGGAGTTTGTCCGCTTGCACTGAAGCAGCTGTATCTCCATCTCAACATGAAGGTGTGAGCCTGCCGCTCTAATGGCCCGGTGAGTTCATGACATGGGGGAGGACAAAGCAGCTTTTATGACTTATTCGGGCAGGAGGCTGCACACTTTGAGAGGCAGCATTTACCTTCTCATCTCCAATCAGGGGATTTGAGCTCTCCTAATCCCTTGTGGCATCTACCTCAGCAGGCAGGAGGTGAGTGGGGAGGAAGCCTGTGCGGTCAAAGTACTTCTGACTAAACTTAAGCATTCATATCTGCGGATCTCACTTGCTGAGATAGCATATCGAGGGTAATGCTTAACTAAAAAAACGTGGTTTAGCCAGATGTCCCATTGTCGTTGCAGTTAAGCAGTTAATTTTCATAATGTTGTTTTTCGGCTGCCTACTGTGCATTTAAAGAAGCACAGTCATTAAAATGCACAGATTCTGATTAAAGAAAAGGTCAGGGATTTGAAACTGACGTCATATTTTTATGCAGCAGACACACAAGTTCATTACCTTGCGTTCAGTCCCACGAGGAGTTACTGGTGACTTCAAAAGTAGAGTGGAACGAAAATATCCGTGATGCTGACTTGGATGAAAGAAGCATGACTTTTACAGCGATATATACAAGACCGGCCTGCATGACCCTCCCACTCAGTGGAATTATTTACAAAGTAGCCTTTCTTACTCCCGACCAGTGTGGATCATAATGTGGTCATTATTGCAATGAAGGCACAGGGTGAGAACTGTGAATAGAAAATCCTGTTCAGAATGTGAAAAATGCTTTTGTACCCATTCATTTGTTGTTGCATTTCAGATTTACAATTTTCTGTATAAAGTGCACGTATTTGATCAGAAATAACTATTACTGATGTTTGGAAATGTGTCGGAAAAAAATATAATTATGTTTTACCAGATGCCTCTATAACTTTGTTTATTTTCTGCCATCTAATAGTGGTATAGATGTGGCTACTCCTAATAATCATGGCTTTGAATAATCTGTGTATGTGGATGCTAATCACTGTGACTGCTCCTAATGCTTTATTTCCATCTGTTTTTCTGCTTCGGGATTTGTATGACATCAGTGAGAGTGAATAACTTAATATGGCACACAACTCTTGCTGTGAGCACAGAAACTCCACCCACTGTTCAAGCCATTTGTTTGCAAAGGACAGCCAATCAGACTAGAGCTGCTTTAAAAACTTACAGGGAAGGTGGCCTTAAACAGTAAGGAGCTTGATTCAGACAGAGGATGAACTGACCTCTTAGGGACTCCTTTAAAGCTTAAACTGAGTACAAGAATAAAGATACGGTGCTGAAAGTGAGTATAATAGCTTTGATGCTTTGTTAATTTTTTTTAAACAAAGATTTAATGTTTCATGCAAAAAAAAGAGAGAGAGACAGACAGAAGTTTGTTTGTTTTTTGTTTTGGTTTGGTTTTTGGCTGTAAAAAGAGTGGAAACATCTGGGAAAAAGAAAACAGCTGATACTAGTCAAAGACAACAAGACGGGGAGGTAAACTAAAAAAGAGCTGAGGCTCAAAATACAAGAGAATATTAAAAACAAATATACCAATAAGCAACCTAAGAACCAAGAGAAGACTTAATAAGGAAGCATTAAAAGCCCCAAAAGACCTCAAAATTCAGAGCTAAAGATCCAGAATCCACAATCATAGACTCATCATAGATGAAATGTTCATTAATGATTACATATCTAATGAATACAGTTTACACAGTTTACATAGTTTGAAATGAATTTGTTTTCATTACAACAATAAATAAAATGAATATGCATTAATATATATTTCCCATCTCAGCCAGAATGAAATTATGTTGGGTATGCAGTATATCTTCAAACCACAAGAGGTCACTGTGCAACAAAAGAAATTCCTCTCTGCTGCTTCACTGTTTCCACCATATGGACACCCCATTCTTTCAACACTGGTTGGAGGCGAAGATGAAAAGGGTACACTAAAGGAGAGGAAACCAAAAGAACAAAGAAAAACATATCAGTGGACTTTCTACAAAGTGACACTCATTTCATTCATAGATCAAAGCTAAAGCCTCTGACGCTATAGGTTGTTGCCCAATACATCCACTTTAAAGTTCATAGTACCAGAGGCACAGACCAAAACATATTCTTCAAGTAACAAGGAGTACAAAATTCAAATGTAAAACATACAGGGCCTCCAAAACAGGACATTTTTTCCTTTTAAACGGGTTGATCAACATTTACACAATGATCTAATTGGTCTAATCTAAAATGTTGCTGAAACATCACTACAGATGTTCATAACCACCTCCCCATCATTAATCTGTCTTTCCCTCCCATAGACATAGCGTGCTTATCTCTGCTCCCTCCCCAACCTTTAAAGAGAGCAAACGGGGATTGCATGTTAATCTTATCTCCCTGTCTTCTGTGCCTCACTGAGCATATGATGTGTGAATTGCATCTGAACACAGTAAATAAGATCATTCATCAAGCACATAGACCAGGTGTAAACTTTTATCACATTTTTATTCACCTAATGAAATACTGAGTCATGCCCCCTTTTTTTCTTTGCTGTTGCGAAGTGGAGCACTGGACTCCCTGTCAGCGGCAGCGCTTCCTGTAAGTCACCTCTAGTTTCTCATCATCTCTTCCGTCACCTTTCTCTCCACATGCGGTGTCACCAGTATCACCATGAATGAATGAAGTAAAAAGCCCAACATAAAAGATCACAGGAAATACACATGCAACACGCAAATTTGTGGGCAAAACATGCATGCATGCATTCCAGGAATAGAGCAATGAATCTGACAGTCGTTTTACTGTCATACCGCAGCTATGCTCCCCCTCCCCTCCCACTACACACACACACGCACTCACACGCCCCTCCACACTTACTGGAGGTCTCCTGACAGGACAGAAATAGAACAAATTGTCACGTCAGTGTCAGTAAGCTGCCCTCTGTTAAAACTCAAACTCAGACTCGTACGCATGTGCCGAAGTTCAGAAAGTTGCCGTGGATGCTTGCCTGTTACTAGCTCCAAGTGGTGGCTTAATATATAAAAGAAAGAAAGGTGTCTATTAATCGTTCATATCTATCTATCTATCTATCTATCTATCTATCTATCTATCTATCTATCTATCTATCTATCTATCTATCTATCTATCTATCTATCTATCTATCTATCTATCTATCTATATTTTTTTCAACATTAGGGTGTGGGGGAAATAATAGAAATAAGCAGCTATTACCCAGTCACATTTACACCCGTGTTTGAAGCATTTTCTTGCGATAAGCACATATATATCAAAGCACCGCTCTCTCTTTCTCTCTCTCTCAAGCGCGCACTTTCTCTCTCTCTCACGCGCAGACATGCGCGCACGCTTTAGAGAAGCCGCGCGAGAGAGCGCCGCAGTCACCACGTCACTGAGGACGAGTAACTGGCCGGCCTGAATTCATCCGACCGGGGGGAAAAGGCAGACCGAGTTTAGGGGCCGCTGTCACTCTGCACCGATACTTCCTGCACAGAGAAGGTAAGCTGCTCTCTGTCGTTCGCTGTCGGCTCCATATAATGGGTCACAAATTAACAGAAAAGTTTGCTGAGGTGTCATTTTTAAATGTGCCCCTGGCACCCGTGGCTGCAGAAGGAACAACTGTAATAAAATTCAACTCGAGTAAAGTTTAAAATGAAACTTAATTCAGAAAAATAATATACCATTAGATTTAAAGCCTCTGATTTAAAGAATATCCTTCGGTGTGTGTGTGGGGGGGGATTAACAGAGAAGGGTGTGGCCCTGTGTACATATATGTAGAGAGAGAGACAGAGAGAGAGTGAGGCCTGTCCCCCAGACCTGTCTTCTGATATTAAGATAAACTGCGCGTGCTATTTTTGGGAAAGCCTCACTGGAGTCTTAAACAAACAGTACACTATTTTAAACCATGTGGAGTACTCTTTCCCCCTCAATTTAGCATAAATTCTTTATTTCTTAAAAAATATTTGTGTGTAAATTCAGTGTAGCCTACTTCTATGTTGTGATTCTAAATTGAGTATCGTCAGTCTAGAAGAAGTAGCTTCTCTGTACTGACGCCTCAACATGTTTACCTTGTCTGAATGTCTGCATTATAATCAGAGTATAGCTGCATGGAAAATGTGACTCCAGCTTTCCTGCAAGTTTAAATAAAACATATTCCATCCATCAATGTATTTTTGTGTGAATATGAGGTTGAGTCTAATAGAAAGCAGGCCCCCCGTCTGCTTTTTGCTCCTGCGCTCTAGCTAAGAACAGCCTGGATACTGAATAACAGTACCTCTTTGTATTTACTCAGGAAATAGAGATCATCATTGTTTGCAACATAGTTTCATCCAAAGCTGAGGTGAAGGTCACCTTTCACATTGCAGGGATGATTTCCAGTGCAACTGGCTACCCGTACCTCAGCATTTCTGTTTCTCCCTTTAGGCCTGAAACTATTGATTCCTGAGCAGTGTTGACATATAAGACCAAATATAGACATGGTAAGTGGACAAGAGCTTGGTCATCTGGCCTTGTATCATGTTAGCTATAATCAAACTGCAGACCAGATCTTGTATCAGTGCAGCAGAATGAATTGTTTTGTGTGACACTGAATGAGGCGTGGATAGAGTGAAGCTGCCATCTGCCACCATGTGAGCCCTGCACAACATCAAAAACAGGAGTGTAGAGTGTCAGTGCTACCTGCGGCACCTCCATATACCTGACGGCATTTTTCCAGAATGACTTTGTAAAATTATTTAAGGTTAAACACAAACTAACTCTTACCTCTTAAAGTTTGGGCACCAGATGAAACAAACTGCACTTATAGGGGGAGGGATGCATAGAAATCAACTTAATGTTATTAAATTCACTTTACCGCCCTTCTTAAGAACCGTGATTAGTTTAGTTAATGTCTGTTGCTAGGGGCTTGTGTTTGTGGCCTGTTGCCATGTGGGTGAAGCTTTACAGCTGTCCTGAGGAGTGATGTTAAGCAGAGCATATACAGTGGCTTCTTTAGCTGGGCGGAGAGCACAATTTGGCTGACAGCCTCAATGCAGCAGTAACCTCGAGAGCAGCTGCTGCAGTTTCATTTTTCAGTACATAGGCCGTTTTTGTGAAGATCTTATTATTACGAGATCATAATGCTGATATTTTTCATCCTTTTTGAGCTATTGCATATTAGACGGTCTGATGTGTAAAAGTTCTGTGTGCAACCCGACCCTGTCTACTTTCCCGCCCCTGCACAAACAGGCAGGCAACATACACACACTCTGATCTGTTGGGGGTGAGACAGGTGCAAATACTCAGCTGCTGTCACTGCTGCTACACCACTCCACTAATCTCAGCATGCAAGGAGGTGTGTGTTGAGATAATGCATTGTTAGAGAATGGGACATAAAGTGCAAATTTATTAACCACAAAAAAGAAAATTGTGTGGTTTAAAAAAGGGTTTACAACTGGTGTGGTCTGGAGGTGAGCAGCATATGCAAAGTCATAGCAAAGCCAAGCCCACTGCTGTTTCGAGCCATCTGCAAAATGCAAGCTGTGGCTCAAAATGTCAGATCGTCTTCTCTCATACTAGATTTTCTTTTTTTCTACAGAAAAGCTACACTGATATGTTGACATGTAACATGAAGAATGCTCACATGTTTGGTTGTGTTAGCATGCTAGCATTTGGTTAATAATTAGCACAGAAATGTAGTGACAAAAATGAGAGGAATTTCTCCTGATGGGGACATTAATGTATCAAATTTCATGGCTGTCGACTAAAAACCCAATATTTTAATGACACATGGCAGTAGAGGAAAACTGTATGAAGCAGCAAAGTCACTGGACTTGATGACTGATTGTATCAAGTTTCATAGCAGTCCATTTAACAGTTTTAAAATGCCATCTCCAGAATCACATTGCTAATATAGCAAATAACCCAAAATACTAATGTAGTATATTTATGTTGTATCAGGAATTGTAGACCCTTGTTGTTGCTCTTGGCTGGTAGCTGGTGGCCTCACCTCTGTAACCACAGACCAGTGTCATTGCTGTATTTATTTATTATTCAGTTTATTATTAAAAGACTCCTTTGACCTAACCATACCGAACAACAGAAATCTTGTTTCAGATGTACTTTGCGCAAAGAGGACTGATATCATATGTTCTTGTCACTCCTTATTTAAGCATGAAAGAGTAGCATGTCTGTGTTATTTATTCGTATCTTAACTGAAAATGTTTCATGTTTGAAATTGACTTGAACTGTTCACTCTTTCAGGTGTTCAGAGGTACAATAACAGACGCTCCCGATTTTGACCCCACCGCTGATGCCGAGGCCCTTTACAATGCTATGAAAGGCATTGGTGAGTGCCCCGCTCCTCCGTGATTCTTGGCCACGGAGGTGTAAAGGTCATCGTTTGTCCTCCTCACTAGTCAGCTGAATCATCACTTGACGAATTTCTCGATGCTGTCTAAGATGAGTTTTTAGGTCTTTGTTGAAAATGTTTCTTTTCTGTTTCTCAGGAAGTGACAAAGAGGCCATCTTGGACCTGGTCACCTCTCGAAGCAATGCACAAAGGCAAGAAATCATCGCAGCTTACAAAAGCAACTTTGGACAGGTAAACAAATACAATTTTAAATGCTACAGCTGTGGTCAGAAGTTTACTTGGCATTCATCTGTTAATTTCAATGATCTAATGATTTATTTTAACTATTATTTTTTCCAGGTTGGAATAAATGTAGAGCGTACATATTTAATGGGTTTAAAATAACAATTAGGTGCACAATTTTGAATTTATTTTGGAGTGTCTTTAATCCACACAGGGTCAAATGTATACATAGACTCAAATATATACAAATATTTACTCAAACCTTTAATAAGTGGTGCCGAAGGTTCTGCAATATGTTACAAGGCCTCTTAACTTCTCATTAGTGATCAAGATTGACTACAACTGGTAGTTTCTCCTTGACAGCATAGAAAGGATTTGTTTGACAGCGATCATTTTATTGACCAATATTTAGAGCAACGCGAGAGTCTAAGAAACTCAGTGACAATCTAAGAAGGACAATTGTAGATTTACGCAAGTTGGGGAGGTCTCCTGGAGGCATTTCTAACCAGCTGCAGATTCCAGGATCATCACTACAAACAACTGTACGTCAAGTTATTCACATCTGTCACCATTTTGTCAAGGGAGTAGACCAAATCTGCCATTCTCAGAACCCAGGAACCACCGAGGTTCAAGCCTGCCATGAACTGGAAACTGTTGGAACACCAGCATCACTGTCTCTAATGAAGAGAGTTTGAAATCACCACGGACCGAGAGGATGCTGACCAAGAAAGGAGCATCTTCTCCAAAATCAGCACCTTCAAGCTTGAGTGAAATTTGCATACCCTCATAGAAAAGTCTAATACTTTCTCGAGAAATCTTTATGGTTAGATGAGACAAAGGTTGAGTTATCTGGCCAAAATGATAAGAGGTATGTTTGAAGGAGTAAAGCCGAGGCATCCAATTCTTGTTTTTGTTTAAGCCATTAAAGATGTATGCCATATAGTCATTTCACCGTGGGAAAATAACAGCTCAAAGAAATTATTGAAAGCCCAAAATGACCAGACATTTACGCCCATGATGAGTGTATGTGAACATCTGAGCACAACTGTAATTTCCAGACATTGCTTAGACACTTTAAAAGCTTAAGATAGCAGTTTTGAGTCCAGCATCACTGAAATTCTCTTTCATCAGGACCTGATTGATGATCTCAAATATGAGCTCACGGGAAAATTTGAGCGCCTCATTGTCAGTCTGATGAGAACCCCGGCCTACCACGATGCCAAAGAAATCCATGATGCAATCAAAGTAAGCCAAAAATGTGATTCGCTCTCACTCCGTATTAAATGAGGCAGAAGCTGTTTCACATCCGCCTTCATACTCTGTTTTAAGGGTGCTGGAACAAATGAGAGATGCCTGATTGAAGTACTGGCTTCTAGGAACAACAAACAAATACATGACATGGTTGCAGCATACAAGGACGGTAAGATGTTTTATCTAAGATGTCACTTGAATTACGCATCTGATAGTATTTAGAACTGTCATCTGTGTACCCAGCCTATGGCAGAGACCTGGAGGAGGATGTAATCGCAGACACTTCAGGCCACTTTAAGAAGATGCTGGTTGTTTTACTTCAGGTGAGCTGACTAAGTAGGAAACTGTAGGAAACTCAAACACGCTTTGATCACTGTGCCTTTAAACTCTGACTAATCTGCAGTCTGTTGTTGTGATTCAATACTTCTAGGGGACCAGAGATGAGTCAGGAGTAGTGGATGCAGACCTGGTTCAGCAGGATGCCCAAGTAAGCATTTTATAGCCAACATAAAAGCTAAACATGCACATGCTGTTTGACTTTACACAGCCTTTGTTTGAAGAATACTTGAAGTGTCCTGTTGTAAGAGCATCCTTTACTTTCCCTTTAAAGTATCATATTGGTAGCAGTGCTGAATGGCCTCTGTTGCTTTAAATGAGTATTGTGCTGACATGTGGAAGCGCAGCAGTCAGTTTAGCAAAAATTAGTTCAGCAGTTCAGCAGATGTGTATGCATTTTTTTAAAATTAAGACTAAACATAAAAGCTCATGTCAATCAAGAATTTTAGGCATCCAGGATAGTGCAGTGGGTATTTGGCTTATTAATTAAGGTCAGTACAGCTTCCTGTGACCCTGAGATAAACCTTGCACCAAGGTTGTTATAGTTAACTACTCAACTAAAAAATAAATGTAGATGTGAAAAAACATTTTAAATAACTAAGATAAGAATTAAAAAGTAGACATCAGAATAAAAATAATTAACTGAAATGATTTTCTGATTTTGTAAAATTAACTGAAATAAAATAAAAATATAAATATCATTAGTTTTAGTTTTTGTTATTTTGGTAAAATTTCTTCAAAACTTGCCTTATGAGGCTTTCATGAACATATTTCTAGAAATGTTAATGTCTATAAGACTGTAAGTCAGCTGCTCAAAAAGTCCTGTGTTTCTGTTGTAATACCTGTACTGATTTACTTAAATCTTGCCTCTGACACGATGCCCTGCTTACAGTAATAATTACTAAAGACTAAAACTAAGACTGAAAGTAATAGAAACTAAACTAAAATTAAACATTTTCAAACAATAAAAACTGAACTGAAACGAGTAAACTCACTCTGGAAACCACCTGAAACTAAACTGAATTAAAACCAAAAAAGTTAAAACTAAATAAAAATGAAATATAATTACAAAATACAAAATTATAATAACTCTGCCCTGGACCCTATCTGTTTTCTAAACTCTCTGTAGGATCTCTATGCAGCTGGAGAGGAGCAGTGGGGGACGGACGAGGCCAAATTTATCATGATCCTGGGAAACCGTAGTGTGACCCACCTCCGCATGGGTGAGCTCAGTTCTCCGAGAAAATATCTCAACAATGAGGCGTTCCAGTCATCCCCACTCTGACCTCAAGTGACTCAGAAGTGGCGGTCCTCAGTAACAGTCTCCTGCTACTATGTGTGTTACCTAAACTTGCTAACATGCCAGGACAACCATTTTAGTCAAATCTGGGGGGAATTAAAGCACAAAGGCAAACTCAAGATTTTACACAATAGTGACCCAAAAGGATGAGATTGATACTTTTGTGCAATATTTTCCTCTGTTTGTTTAGTTTTTGATGAATATGAGAAGATTGCAGAGATGAGCATTGAGGACAGCATTAAGAACGAGCTGTCTGGAGACTTTGAGAGACTGATGCTGGCCGTTGGTAGGAAATACACTGAATGCACCATTGTACTTTACATTGTAACGCAACACAGTGCCTAATTTGGTCATTTTTCTCATAGTCCAGTGCATAAGGAGCGTTCCCATGTTCTTTGCCAAGCGCCTCTACAAGTCAATGAAGGTAAGCTCAATTAGCCATTCAGTTCGGTTTCAGTCTGTAGGCAGAAAGGCCTTATTGCTACAGTTATGATGAATGAGGTCTTGTTAGTGAAAGTCTGGAGTCCTGTGCATATTGACTATGTTATAATGCAATGCATCGTCCCTCAATCCCTCCAGGGTCTCGGTACAGCTGACAACACTCTGATCCGGATCATGATTTCTCGCTCTGAAATTGACATGTTGGACATTCGAGAGTGTTTCCGCCTCAGATATGAGAAGTCACTTTATAACATGATTAAGGTGAGATAGAGAGATGCAGCATGTTTTATTTGCATTCTGTATGTGAATGTCGACTACTGACTTTGTGTGTGTGTGTGTGTATGTCAATCAGGATGATACTTCGGGGGATTACAAGCGGACTCTGCTCAACCTCTGTGGAGGGGATGATGAGTAAGTTTTAGGAATGCTGCATCCAGAAGGGGGTGCTAGAGGACCATTTTATGGCATTACTACTGTTACTTTGAACTGTATAAAAGCTTTATTATCTTAATGAATGCTGAGGATAATGGAAACTCTTTGTTGAAGCTTATAATTGAGTTAAACAAGCTTACGGTGCAGCAACTGTATTTTAGTCTACTTCCTAGAAATGTTCCCACTATTTACCGCTTGAGGTTCTGGCTTTGCTGAGTGTGCTATGTTTTTTGTCAAACCGGTCATTGCAGCTTAGCTGGAGAATTCTTCCCTGAAGCTGCTCAGATAGCCTACAAGATGTGGGAATTAAGTGCCATGACCAGAGTGCAGGTTTGGGCTCCATCTGCTCCCACCTTAGATGTGTGATTGAATGTTTGCCTCAGCAGAGCCTTGCATCTCCACTACCTGCTGGCCCTGTAATGATGTGCTATGGCAATATGCTAATAGTGTTATGTCTACACAGTGAAGGCTTTGTCTAGATGTGATCAGAGTGCTGTTCGCTGAAATACAAATAGTTTTCTGTTAGAATGAACTCTCCAAACCCCCATTTGGAGAGTGAATGTCAAAAAGATCTCAGCATTTTTGACAACAAAAGGCTGTCTCACTAATGCTTCCTGAAACTGAGCTGTTTTTCATCCTACCAACCTTTTGCATTGTTAGTGGTGTCATGAATTCTAAACTCAAGAGGGCACCCGCCCCCTCAAATGTCAAGAGATTATTATCATAAAGCCAAATGTGTTGCTTCATAATTTTTTATCAGATAATAAAAAAATCTTGAATAACAAATAATTTATTTTGCATGTTCTTCAGACCTCTTTGTGCTTTTAGTTCAAGCTTACAGATATGGATTTAATTAATGGATATTAGTAACTTTGCCACTCTGTGAGTAAATACTAATTGTCAGTCTTTCAATTTTGTAATGTGCACTACCTCAGCTGAGGCCTACAGTCCGCCCGGCGCCTAATTTCGACCCTGCTGCTGATGCACAAGCACTGAGGAAAGCTATGAAGGGATTTGGTATGCAAACCCTGCTATATAAAACACACTGACACTATCCTGGCAACTTTGCAAAACTCTTTTTTTACATATGGCATTTCCTTTTTCTTTATAACAGGAACAGATGAAGATGCAATCATTGATATTGTTGCACAGAGAAGTAATGCCCAGAGGCAAGAGATCAGACAGGCCTTCAAATCCCTACTTGGAAGGGTAAGACACAGGAATGATAGAAAATATGGCTAAATCACAAAATATTACCTTTATTCATTTATTGTTATATGTCCTCCACTGGATACGACAGCTTTTAACAACTCACTGTGTTCGGCGTTCCAGGATCTGATGAAGGACCTGAAGTCTGAATTGTCAAAGAACTTAGAGAGGCTGATAATTGGGCTCATGCTGACGCCAGCTGAATTTGATGCCAAAATGATGAGAAAAGCAATGGAGGTAAAGTAGGAGTTAAACCAAAACACCCACTGATTTCTCTCTTGAATGACACTCCAGTGCTAATATGTTACATTTCTACGAGTAGTGAACACGGTTCACATTTAACCCCCCATATACTGATACCTGTTTCCCAAACATGTGGTGATTGATATTTGGCCGAGATAAATTACATAGAACATATTTTATAGTCAAATAAAAATGTATTTATAACTTTTCAACCTGACTGAATTTCCTTATGTGGCAAACCTGACTCATCCTCTGCTCTCAGCAGAGAGCACTTGCGTGCAGATGGTGTTTCATAATTGTTTGTGTCCTCGTTTTATGCATTTTCAAATAGTGAAATATAATAATTTGGTTATTTGAAGGCAAACAGTCAAATTATCACCTAATATGGGAACTGAACAGATGAAACCTGTTTTGGATAAGTAGTAAGTCTTGGATGTTCACAACAGCTTGGAAGTCCAGTGTGTTATTTAGAATTAAACAGGCAGCTAAACTTTGAAATGGGCTCTTGTACCTTTTCATATTTCACAAAGCACTAGCTTGCTGGGTCCCACACATACAATAATCAGCATAGAGTTAGAAAGCCTATTTCTTTAAAAAAAACAACAAAAAAAAACAGGCACCAAAAAATGAAGCTCACACTAGCTTTTTTTCCTAGGGGGCTGGGACTGATGAACACGCTCTCATTGAGATCCTGGTTACCAGGAGCAATCAGGAAATGCATGCCATGAATGCTGCCTATCAGGGTGGTAAGTTTGGCACCAGAATAAGGCTTAAAGAATCACTTGCTTTGTTCTAAAAACCTTTGTCAGGGCATGTAATATATCATACTTTGCAGCCTATAAAAAGTCTTTGGAGGATGCCATTCAGTCAGACACATCAGGCCATTTCTGTCGGATCCTCGTTTCTCTCGTGCAGGTAATGTCTGTCATCATCATGAGAACTCACACTGTTTGTAATTTCCACGCCCACTCACCAGTTGCAGTCTGGTAGTCTGGTTTGTGTTCTCTGTTACACATAGATCTATTTAATCACCTCCCTGACTGTCTTTTAGAGTGTCTTACAAAACAAAAATATAAGTTTTTGGTTAACCACTAGCCTTACAGAGCTAAGCGGCACTAATTTGCATTTAACCTCCTTGTCTGTTCAGGGTGCAAGAGAAGAGGGCCCTGCAGATGTAGAAAGAGCTAATGCAGATGCTCAGGTGACTGCATGCATCCTTTTCTTTACTGTGTTCAAATATGAAATGGAAGAATGGATCTGAAGGTTTCGTGTTCCCACTGTTCTTCCTGAACGTACCAGGAACTTGCCGATGCATGCAATGCTGACTCAGATGACATGGTGATGAAGTTCATGAGCATCCTGTGCACCAGGAGCTTCCCTCATCTCAGGAAAGGTAAAGGTCATCACAGATATGTAGGTTGCAATGATCTTTACAAGTGTTCAACTAAATTTCTCCAACAAAATGCAGTGGATTCAGGTCACAATAACTTTTCGTGCTCTTTGCTGTTCACAGTGTTCCAGGAGTTTGTCAAATGCAGTAACAAGGACATTGAACAGATTATTAAGAAGGAGATGTCTGGAGATGTGAAAAATGCCTTTTATGCAATAGGTAATAACTATTTTTCACTACAGACTTTATTCTCTTTTACTTTCAAGTTTGCCACAGCGGATGATACTGTTGATGAAATCCAATCTGGGTGACAACTTCTCAGCTGTTGCATGTTTCTCTTGTCTTTGCAGTACGCAGTGTAAAGAACCAGCCCTCTTATTTTGCAGACCGTTTGTACAAAGCCATGAAGGTATCACTTCATTCTGTTTTAGATGAGTTAGGGTTAGATCGGTTATTCATCATGTCATCTGGATACTAGATGTCAGCCGTAACACGTGATTAGGTCACTTTTATTGGTGCAGAATCCTCTGTTGCCTAAGTCAGAATATACAAAGTATTTATTGATCTCCTCTGCAGGGTCTTGGTACAGATGACAGAGCGCTGATCCGCATCATGGTGTCCCGTAGCGAGATCGACCTTTTTAACATCCGAAAAGAGTTCAAAGAAACTCACGATGCCTCCCTCCATGAATTCATCCAGGTAGAAACTATGATTGTAAGTCTGAGTCTTTGTCTACTAACACCTCTTGGCATGCTGTGTTCACATGTGACTTGTGTGTCTGTGGAGGTTTGGTTTAATTGCTTTGGTCCCGCTGTGTGCAGAGCATGCAGTGCACATCCTTTTTCTGTTGCTGCGGTAAGGTGGTGGGGTACGGTAATCTATAGCTCTCTGCGGTGGACTATGGGTCTGTGGCCACAACACAGCTGTTTAGGAATTTCCCTCTTGCATGCTTCCTCTATCTCTGCTCTGTGATTGGCTGACAGATGCAGAGACAGGAAGTTCCTAAAAGCAGTTCTATAATAACTTACAGATGAAATCACTGTGACACCAATAAAAACAAGCTGCCCTGGATTGGTTTGGAAAACACATTTCCACATTATGCAACAGCAAGGATTGCTTTATCTTGTTTTTATGAGTTGTGCAGAGAAATAACTGAATTGATCATTTATTAAATTAATTCAATTTAATTGTACATTTTCAGTTTGCTAGTTTCAGTTACAAAAGCGGTTTCGATTTGAGCAGTTTCTCAAAGTTTAAATCTGTGCATGTTTTGAGAAATATGCTTTTTTATGTTCCTCTGAGTGTTTGGGGTAAAGCTTCAAATCCTATGCTACGCTATTAATCCACCTTCCAGCACCTCTTAAAGCCAACAGCAGGAGATTTATTGGTTCTGTTACCTCTGGAAAATGCCACCTTGTGTTACCCTTGTTTCTAAAATGTATACTAATATAAGCTAACCAGTTGCCCTGCATAGTTTCATTTTTGCCATACAAATGTGAAATCTTGATCGAGATTATAAAGTAGAAATCTTTATCTACTGTATGAGTGTCAGCTGATAAACAGGGGAAATTCCACTTTTAACTCCTTTGTTGATATAGACCGATTTCACAGCTTCTCTTCTGCATTTAACTATTGTGTGAGCCAGAAATAAGTACTGCCTTCCAAAACATGACCAAATGATTTTTCCACTATTTGTGTTTTTCTGACCATGCACAGGGTGACACGTCAGGAGACTATCGCAAAACCCTGCTGATTCTCTGCGGAGGGGAAGATTAACGCAGTTATAGCCCCGCTGCAGCTCAGTTCACAGACTTTAGTGACCACAAGACTGTTGACAGAGTGAAACTGTGATGGTTCACGTCAGCATCTTTTCTCAGTGTAACTGCTGCCACTCTTCAGCCAAATCAAGTGACCTATGACCTCGCAGCCTTGCAAGCCAGTTTTCTGCTCTCATGTCTCAACTTCCTGTCCAGCAGGATGAGACGGTTCTTTTTTTTTTTTTTTACAGTGTTATACACTCACGATGAAGATGATCATGTTCGCATCTGTAGTGTATTTAACAAGTAGGTACTAAAGCAGAACCTTTAATTTATAGGCCATCCAACAAATACTGTGATTTGAAGGTAACACACACCTGAATTAAAAAAAATACACAATTGAAAACAGTTGTCTCTTCTGTTTTTTCCTACATGTTGTTATTACAGTTTTTAATTTGTCTCATCAGACCACACATTCTCTTGCTGTACCTTTTTTATGACGTGGGTTCCTGTATTTGACAAGGCACTTTAATAATTAACCATGTTGATACTGGCAACAGTACAGAGGTGAGCAAAATGGGAACTAGAATATTTAAGATCAGGAAACCCCCCTTCCATTTTAATACCTCTTCTGCTTAGCAAAAATACCCATATGTTATTGTTACTCATAAAAGAGAACTAGTGTAAATAAAGGTTGACAATGCCAGAATAGCAGCTTATGCAAAGCAAAGATTTAAGATATTGAATAGCAGCTAATAGATAGTTAACACGCTCATATTAGCTCTTCCACATTTGCGCCTATTAACACGTCACTTTACGCTTCATTTCACGTGTGTCAGTTGCACTTGTACACTTGTTAATGCAGAGGAAAAGTGCAAGACAGCTGTCTTTTTCTTGTTAGTGTTTCAGCTCATTGCATATGTGTGAGCGCAGCTGTTGTCGGGCCACTGCAAGTTAAAAGAGGAAAGAAGAAAAAAAGATGTATGTGGCGAGGAAATCCCCTGCAGTACGCCAAATCCAAGGCAACAAATAAGAGTCTGCAGCTCTCGCTGCTCTCAATGGCACACCCAACTTGAAATTGCTCTATTTGATCATAATTACAGGAGATTAAGAGATTACTGCAATAACACTTTGTTAATGTCAATACATACACTGTTCTTGAATTTCCCTTTTGATAACAGGGGATTTTTTTTTTTTTTTTTGCTGTAGCAATGATCAGCTTGTACTGCATAAATTAAACGGATTCAAGTTTACATATTTCAAAGGTGCTCGGTTCTCAGAGGGAGTCGAGGAGATTGCTTTAGCCTTTGACTTCATGTTGTTACAGTTTTCATAACTGTGGTTCCTTCATGCAAACAAGCCAAGCACTGTTCTGCATGTAGGCCTACCACACTGTGCATACACACTAGTATAAGTTGTCTATGCATTTTTCTCTGTTATACTTGTCACATTATGTGCCCAGTGGCTCTTTTGTATCATTCAGTATTGTAGGTTTTTTGCCATGCATCCTTATATGAAGCACGTGCATGTGCTGCAAACTGCAAGCTGCTGCACATAAATGATTTAAATGTATACAGCTTTCCATTCATGTGTTGGCAAAGGCAGGCCAAACAGTTGGACACACACCAGGTTCTGAGCCTTCAGTATCAGGCCATTTTATGGGTTATGGGAATTCCCCAAGTCTCACAGTGAAATCGCTTCCCCCAATTCACCAGTTTCCTTAAAAAGTGCCTCTCCGATACGAGCTAAATGTGTGGGTGAGTTGTTGTTTATTTGTTTTAACATTTGAAATGTAAGTAAAGAATATTTTAGATGTGTGAATATTTATAGATATGTGGATTTTTTTAAATATAGTTTTGGGTGGGTCAGTTTTTGTTCTCAGTTATAGGCTGCCCTTTGTTTGCAACAGAATGTTTTGGGCAAATGGAACAGTGAAAACATGCATCACGCTAGAAAAGAAGAGATTTGTGATAAATATTGTATAAAAATCTGTTGTATATACTGACCACAGTGTATATTATCATCACTCTCAAAACTTGTTTTGCTTTTGTTTTTTCATTTAAAAACGGTTTTAAATACGGTTGAGGGTTATAAAAACTGAAGATAAAATAACTCAAATTATACTTTAAAACTGATTTACTCACTATCATAAAAAAATCTGTTAGTATCCATTACACACAGGCCTAGATGAACTGTATTTGTCAAGCTAATACAAAGTCTTGGATTTTACAAAGTCTACAACTTTTTTTTTAAACTAAAATTGATGTAAGTAACCTGTAAAATGTTAAAATACATTTGTATCTGTTGCCAGTGATATGTAGCCCAGTTTTTTGAGGTTTTTTTGCATTGCGATAGAGTCTCAGCAGGAATAATGTCCCTGATTTAATGCCTCGAGAAGGATGGCTGGTCACTACTCGGCTAACAAAAGGACTTTTTGTATTAAGTAGCACAGAGCTAATGACTATCAGCTGCTAATTTCCACTGCTGGGAGATGAGAAAGTGTCCCTGTCTCAGCAGGGTGAGGTGCCTACTCTGTGCTACAGACAAAAAGGGTTTAGAGAAGGGCTCAAATTTGAGGATTGCTCATTTAAAAAACAAACAAACAAACATACCATGTGTTCATTCTGCTAGCTTTGTGCAGTGCTTTAAAATATTGTCAAATGTTGGTGGGAGCATAAGAAAAAGTGTGCAGTTTGTCACCCAGCAAGACTGAATGATGGGTGACATTTCCTGTATCCTCAGGCCTGTAGTTTTTGTTTTCTTCTGGCAGTCTCAGAGTCATCAGCCTGTTTATCATTTCTGCACATCACAGCAGCCCGAAGTGGAAACACTTTGCACCAAAAAAATATGGGCAATGTAAATGTTGGCAGGCACAGGAATGAGGAAAAAACAACTTCTGTGTGTGTGACAGCCACATGAGCTGTGCTCTTGCTTTTTCCTGTAGACACTAAATGGCTCTCTGGGGACCACAGTCACACATTTTTACCAGACTTTTATGGCCAAAGGGATAGATACCCTTTGTGTGTGCATGCGTGCGTATGCCTATTGTTTCATTGTTGTACGTGGCTTTAGTTGAAGCATGTGACTTTTACTTGACTTGAAAAGGGCGTTTATGGCTGATTTGTGAAAGGATTTTCAAATAAGGCGTGTTGTCTTAAATCACATGCTGTCCACCCACTGTCTCTTGTTTTCTAACTTATTCTTTTTCTTTACAGTAAGATTTGATGTCAGAGAAGTTAAGTCAAAGACATCAAGGACTAAAAGGAAATTCTATTTAAAATCAAGCTGATTTCTCTGTTTAAGCAGTTTTAACACTATGTCAGAAACACACCAGTAGAGTTTTTACATGACAGGAAGTAACAATAATAGAAAAGCTAAACACAAGTATAAGATTAGATGAGGTTTGGTATTAATTATGTCATGTATGACAGTTTTACTTGTTATTTGTGTAAGATTTTTATTACAAATTACGCAGGAGGCTTCTCAGCCGGGAATATCCTTGTGTGGGTCAGTGTGATTGTGTGTAGCCACAAGCTGAATGATCAAGTATCACACTTTGTGTTTCCAGCTACCAGAGGAACAGCGTACATTACTCCCTGAGGAAGAAACATAACCGCAGATTATCTGTTCGTCAATTCCCACAAGATGTCACTATTGCTCCAAGTGATTAATTTTAGCCTTCTTGGGGGGTTCTTCAATAAAGTTGGGACAGTTCTGGTCAAATATATTGATAATGTGTGAGAAACACAGTTTTAAGTAAAAGTTCCATCCAATAAATGATGAGTCTGTTAATTTAGCACTGTACATGTTTTCTTTGTCTAACAATATATGGGTGTTCCTCCTTTCCTGGGACAACACAGATATAACTGAAGTGGACGGTTAATTAAAAAGAGTTAGGTCAGCACTGAAAAAGCTAATATTTGGGGTTGATTGTGTTATAGGTACAGTGTGTACTCTCAATACCTCATATTAATGGACTGGGGAAAAAAAGAATATTACTACTGTAATATTCACATCTCACAGGCTGAACTCTTATACAAGCTCAAAGAACATAAAAGTCAGTTATTCACCTTATTTATAAAACAAATAGTTCATCTTCATTTTATTTGTTATATCACAGTTAAAACTAATCAATTTCTTGATCAACTAGATAGTTAATCAGGAAATAGACAAAACACAGTGTGTTTGGACGTTTTTCAGGAAACTACTTTTTTAAAATGTATTTTTTAACCACATTTACGATTTGCTGATTTTTTTTTTTAAATGTAAACAAATGTTTAATATATCCAGTATTTCATTTGCATAAAAATGTGGATGGAATAACAAGTTTTCTTCCAGCTCTAAACTCATCATTACACATCTCTTAACAATAATTTAGTTCAGCTTAAAAAAAAATCTGCGTAACTCGAACTAAAACGTATTGCCCTCTCAGTTCAGAGGAAATATGTGATGCAATCACAGAAACCCCCACCAGCTCCATCTCTGAATTTATCAATGAGGGAAAAAAGTCACTGAGTGAAAAAGGTCGGGGTTTGTCTCATGACTTTGGGGGGATGGGAGTGGTAGTCGGGGTTCAGTGAGTACACAGTAAAAACAATAATAATGTTAATACAAAATATAATTAAAATGATTACAATTCAAGAGAAAATATAGGGGATTTAAAAAAATTATTATTATTATTATTATGAGTCTTACTTACCATCGAATTATTGCATCATTCACTATTTTGCCATATATGGATATTGATGCCTAAAAGTAGATCATGTGAACAGGTTTGGCAATTCTGGTAATACCGCCACGGTTAGAATACATGTAGAGCGTTTGCTCCAGTGTTTACATTAAGGTCAGTTGCTCCTGTTGGTGCCCCTCTGATAGAGCTGAGCTGCGATTGGCCACGTTGCTGTCAATCATCGCTGTTTACCAAACGTTGCGAGGTGGAATTTCCCAGGTTACAGCATAGACTCAGTAGACCACTTCCGCAATACATGTCTGGGCAGACGAGAGGCCACTGCGAGCTGAAAGGTACCGAGCAAAAAAAGCCACCTCTTTGTTGTTTTGGCTTGGCGTTTATCTCCGCGTTTCCAGCGATTTACCGAATCGATTACAGTCTCTGTAGAGGAAAAATAAGGGGAGTTTAGCGCCTTCGTTTCCCGCACAGTCATCTAGTGTTAGCTAGCCGACAGCTAACGAGGATGTTGCTAGCAATTTGCATGACAACAGCGAAAACTAATATTAGCTTTCTTCAGCCAATCAAGGTAGCTGTCATTTGCTAGATTGTGGTGTATTTGAGCCTGGTCTCCTGGATAGATGTGTGTTAGTTGGATTTGCATTACATTTTGTTTTGTTTTGTTATTTTTTTGCTCTGCTTTTGTTCCCTTTTTCCCAGGATAAGAACGTTGTAGTTGTCATATTTTGCCATCACCATAGCTAACACATCTTTGCCATATGTCCGACTCTGTCAGGGTTCATAGTACAGCATTTGTCCTCTCAAAGTCGTCGGAGGATTTTTATTTTCCGTCCAACGTTTCGCTCATAGTCTACAGTCGTCCTGTTAGAAATTATAACTTAGAAACAGGTCGTTAGTGTCACGCTGTATAGTATAAAACAAAAAGCGGGTGGTATTAATGTCATTTGAGCATATTTGCTTTTACTTTCGAGCTCCTGTTATAAAACTTTATCTTATGTTCAAGTGTTCAACTTTGAGAGAGAGTACGAGCGTATTTGGTGATCTTGTGGTGTACCTGTTATACTTTCAAATCACCTATATCACTGACACAATTTTAAGTCGGAACTTAAATATAACCTCACAATGTAAAAATTGCCAAGATTTCTTTTTCCAGTTGTTTACTTTTTCAGCCTGTTAGAAAACTCTTTGTTTTCTGTAAAGGTCAGCTACTCCTGACTTCTTCTGTGTGTTCTTGTGTCTCCTGCTGTGTAGCTTCTGATATTTTTGTTAAGTTAAAAATACCAGTTTGTGTCTTCTTTCCACAGTTCAGAGGACGATGTGTAGGAAGTGAGCAACTGCAATGGAGGGGAAAGGACCGTACCGCATCTATGATCCAGGTGGGAGTGAGGTCAAGGCCAGGGATGAGGCTGGAGGAGGGAGCAGCTATCGGCAGCTGCTGGAGGAGAACAGCATGCTGAGAGAACGGATGAAGGGACTTAAGAGCTTAGGTATGTTTCTAAAGACTAATTATCTCAAGTTGAAGTTAAGGCCGTGTGTGTGTGTGCGTGCGTGTGTGTGTGTGTGTGTGTGTGTCTGTCTGTCTGTCGATCCTTTTCAACCCCTGGGTGTGGTGTTCCTTATGCTTGGATCTTTACCGGAGGCTTGGAAGTTTGAGAGTTCTGTGCAGTATCTAGGATTGCACTCCTGGACAGCGACCTCTGACATTGTGCCTGGAATCTGCTGGAGCCATTCTTTCAGTCTTGGGGTTACAGTTCCTAATGCTCCTGTTACCACACTGCTCCAGTTGTTCTTTCAGCCATTGGTACTTTTTTGTTTTCTTGTGAACTTGCTTTCAGATCGTGCTCACCACTGGGATTACCATGTCTATCACTGCTGCATTGTGATAGACAAGGCTTTTCTGCTCTTTGTCGTCCACCACTATGGTTAGCAGCTACACGACTGTCTGGAACTTGAAATCCCGTAGGACCTTAGGCTTGTTGTTCACATCCAAGGATGGCTGAATCTCCCATCAAGAAGTGTGGATTTTTATTCCATATGTAGCACAGATGTTCCTGTACACTACCCCAGCCACTTGATTGTGTCGACAATGCAATACATAGTCTCCGGGGCTCCTTTGCACAGCCTTCAACTTGGGTCCTTGGACCCAGTGCTGTTATTTCCAGTGCTTTTCTGATCTGCATGTATCATATATTGACTCATGTGGCCACTCAGCCTAGTTCATAAGACCCTGAGTTGATCTTCCATGTTAAGGGGAAGCAGGTAATTGGCTGGCTTGTAGTTTGATGGTGCTGTACCCTTGTGGGGAATCCTTCATGCTCAGATTGTTCTGGCCTTTGTTATCCAGTACGGAAGAGTACCTGCTGTTAGCAGTCTCTTTTATTTGTGCTGCCAGGTGTCCATGGTGTGTTAGCTTCTTCATCTATCATCTTCAATTATTTTAGGTCCTGGTGCTGTCTAGCTCTTCATTCTTGAGGCTCGTTGCTGGATGTCTGCCTTTGTGATCTTGACTGGCACTTTTTCTGTGAGTTTGGTGCTCTTAGATCCACCAGCCACTTGGCTTTGGTGTTGTGTCATTTCTTCCTCCCAGATGTTCTTCCATTATTTCTCCAGCCTACTTGGACTAAAAGTAGATCAATATTTTTAGGATTATTGTGGCAGTGACATATATAAGCTCATTGGTTTTAGTGATATTGGTAGTCGGGAGAGCTAGAGGTAGAGCTGCGTTCACATCTACAAGTATTTCCTGTGATGGGATTTTGTCAGTGAGTGAGGGGAGTTGTGTCCTTTGCTTCGGGTCTACCTTTAATTTGGTCACGATCTTCATCCTCAGCTCAGTAAGATGGAACATCTACTTCAGTTAGACTGCTCTTTTTGGCTCATTATGTCTGTAGTACCACTGGATTTCCAACTTTGATGGTGGCTTTCTTTTACTGATGTTAGAGCACCGAGTTACCATGTGCTTCTTGGTCACAGTGGAAGCTCATAAAGTTTTTTCCAAAATTTTCTACACAGAAAGTTGAGGAGATTGTTCAGCTTGAATTCTGTAGCAGCAGAAAGTTGAACAGACATTTTAAATAACACATTTGTTAATTTAAAACGAATTTGACGTAGGCACAAAGAGAACATGTGATGTTGTAGCATCATATATGTTTGTAGTCAAAACAAAATCCTAAAGTGTCATTCAGCAATTGTGGTGAAATGTAGTGAAACCTGAAAATCTGCTTTGGTCATCCAGTTAAAAACTCACATGCTAACAACGTAAATGGCTCAATGACTAACTAAACGAGTCCTTACTTTCTCACGGAGTTTCTGTCACACGTTGTTTGATGTTGTGCTGATATTTTTAGTGACAACAGGGTTTGCCGGTAGAAACAAAGCAAGATTAAGCGAAGGTGTTACTAGATAAAGACAAGCTCTCTCTAATACCTACAGGTGATTTGCTGGAAGAGTCTCAGTCAGAGGCGTCGAGGCTTCGACAGCGAGTGGAGGAACTTGTGAGAGACAACGAAGCCCTGAAATCGTCCAGCTTCGCCGCCAGTTTGTGTATGGGAGGACCCATTCAAACTGAGACACAAAGTAGGTTTCACATACTTACATTTTTGGATTATTACACAGTGTGGCCAGCATTTGGCTGATTGTTACCATTAATATTCATTTGGTGTATTTCAGGTAATAAACCCTGTTTACATACCACAGCTGAGCAGAAGGAGGAGCAATCGAGCTGTTTAGGAAAGACTCTTCAGCCAGAGAAGCCCAATGTAAATAATTTGTTTGTGCTTTCTGTTCAAGTAGAAATGACCCTATTATTATTTTAAGACTAGATGTAGGCATTATCAGGGCCTAAAATATAACATCTGACTGGAGAATGTTCACTTTGTCGTTGTTTTTTGGGATCGTGTGTGTGTGTGTGTGTGTGTGTGTGTGTGTGTGTGTATATATATTTTTTTTTATAGGATGCCATGTCAGAGTTTGAGGTGGTGAATATGGAGGGAAAGACTTCAGAGGCATTGACAGTACGTACCAGATGAATAGCTCAAATCTATTTGAATCATATGGTTATTTTTAGCATTTATTCTTTACCCTATAAAAGGACATTAGTTTGTATAGGTTTCTGTTTAGTGAGGTTAAATTTAATCATTCCTCTTTATAGCAATTTCCTCAATATTGGACATGCATCCTTGGTGTGTTGACTCACCAAAAAAAAACTCAATACTGGTAGCTCCAGCCTGAGTCAGTCAGGGGAAAGTCCAGGATTGTCACTGACTAGAATTACACCGCTGATTCATTCACATACTAAATCCCAGGGGATGTGTTAACAGGACACTTGGCCAATGTTGAGGTGAACATGTTAAAACCTATGCTAGTGGCCAGCCTGTCACATATTCTAAATATTTTAGCCAACCTTGCTATCTAAAATATATGTTGGCGAAAGTAGAAGAGCTAATTGTAGTCTGTGGAGAGTAAAAATAAACCCAACAGGACCAACTAGTTTGCCTTTCATACAAATCGGCTGCTCCCTTTCATAGAGAATGTTGACTATTACAGAATGGTGTTTTAAATTCATATGTAATTGAGAACACACTCACTGAGTCAGCTTGAGAGGAACAGGTGACTGACTGGTTACTTGTGTGGGTATCTTCAGGCCGGGTCAGCAGTAGGAGTAATTCCCCTCCTTCCTCAGGAGAACATCGAGCTAGCAAGCCAGCTGAAGAGGCTAGAGAGCTCATTCAGTATATTTGCTGAGGAGTCCAACCCAAACCAGCTGTTAGCGCACCTTGGCCGCATGGCTGTGGAGTTTCATCATCTTTCTTCGAAAGTCCAAAAGAATGAACAGAGGACCTCCCTCCTACAGGTATTGCACACAACTACTGTGTCATAAAACTAAAAAAAAGTGACAAATCACCACAGTTCTTATTACAAATAGTGATTTATAAGTTGTAATAGTGCAAGAGCAAACCAAGTGTTTATACAATGATCAGTCATGTTAAAGAAAAATATAAAATCTGAATTTTGTTATAGCAACTCGAAACTATCACGCTAAATACTATTGCTACGGCACGCTCGGCATAACTTGCTGACTTTAAAAGCATTTTTGTGTCAGATTTGACGGGTCGCAAGAGTAAAACTACAGATGCAATAATACTTCGTTCGGACGGATGTGGTTTCAGAACTTTAACAGTAATTTAAGTGTGTTTTGTGGTAGAACAAGAAGGCTGGAGACTCAATAACTTAAAAAAAAACCAAAACAAAAGCTGCACGTACTTGGTGCTCTGTGTAGAACCTCTAAAACATTTAATAAAGTATTTTTAAAGTCTCACTACTTTCACTATGTGGAACATTAATTTTTCCTCAAAAGCCTGTGGGCAAAAAAAGTGTTATTTAATGGGATGAAAATAGGAAACTAAAGCTTGATTTATCAGATAAAACAAATGGCATGTCCTTATCTGTTAGATTATTACACGTGACTTCCATTCCAACATAATTTAAAACTCAACATAAGTTTGTCTTTGTGCCACTGGGTTGATGGCATGTCTGGATATGTGTTTGAATACAGATAATAAGAAAATGCCAGAATGGTGTTTAATATTGTCCTCTCTTGGCTTTATAGACTCTCTGCGAGCAGCTCAGACAAGAGAACAATGAGCTTCGAAAGAAAATGGAAGAGGATCATCATATCAGGAATCGAGACTTGGAACAGCTGAGGTAATGTTTCTCCTTTTGATGTGACTGTGCTACAAATAAAACAATACTATCGCTCTGACATCTTGTTCTCTTTTTTTCTGATCTGTTTTTTAACTTTTTTTGTGGGACTGTTTTGCTTCTTATAATCGTTTGATTTTATGTCGAGTCAAATTCTCATTACTGTTAATAAAATATTTATCGCCTAATCTTTACTTTGCCCTTGATGTTAACAATTAAGCGCGCTTTCACTTCTGAGGGGGATTATTCCAGGGCTTTCTGGCGTTGTAGGTTCTTCCCAGAAGGCCTTCAGTAGCTGGAGCATGATGACAGCCATGTCTTAGAATGAGACCTAGTTCTCAAACACTATCATTTTCATTTTCATGCCGGTATAGACAGGAAAATCAGAAACTTAAGGAGTTGGTCACAGGAGCGGCAGTGGCGGCAGCATCTGCGTCGCCACCTGACGCTGAAACTCCAGAGGCCAAAGAGGAGCCGGTGAAGGAGGAATCTGCGGCTGTCCGACCCAAAATGGAGGCCACCACACCGCAGAAGGTAGTTTCAGTTTAATTAAAATTGATTTATTTAAATTTGTACACATACATTATATGCTGTAGCTTCATATTTAAAACATTTATATAAAGTATTTTTTTACCTAAACCAGTTTTTAATCTGTGTTCTTTTTAAAGACATTTAATTAAATGATTCTCAATAATCTTGTGACTGAGAATTTCCCACTCGTGACCTCTTACAACGTGCGTAATGTAGTAATGTTGTGGATTTAGGAATATTTTATGTTCCCCCAACCCCCCCAGAGTGGAAAAGCTGCAGAGAAAACCCCAACTAAACCTTGTGATGTCGAGGTGTATGAAAAGAAGATCAAGCTTTTGGAGAAGCAGAGAAAGGATGTGAGTCTTGCTTGCTTACTTTCTTACTTACTGCTCATCCTCTTTTGCCATAGGGGAAAGTCTGTGTATTTTGTTTCCTACATGTTCAGTGGTGTTTGTTTCGCTTTCTGGCTTCTTACAGGTGCTGGAGGTGAACAAGCAGTGGGACATTCAGTGGAACGCCATGAAGTCACAGTTTGAGCAGAAGGTACAGTAATGACTTTACAGCTGCTGTGACGGGTGTGGGAAGGCGTTACGGTGCTCTTGACTGCTTAAAAGAATTGTAAATTTCTTTTAGATTTCTTTTCTTTTTTTCAATTTTTTTTTAAATTTCAGGCCTTTTTTTTTAATTTTATTTTTTTTAACATTTTCAAAATATTGAATCACGTGCATCAGTTAGCTCTGTTTGGTCCAGTTTAGTTCAAAGAGATGTTAAATGCTCTTTTGGACTTAAAGTAAATCACTTGTACCCAGAAAGAGGGATTTAACAAGTGTCAGTACAAGTGAGATACCAGTCACAAATTTCATTGGGTGTCTCTCCATAACACCACACTCAGTGATTTGTGTGTAAAATGGATTACATGCTATGAAAAGCTGAAACGGAACTAAAGAGTTCCACTGTATTCATTTCAGCATATAAAGAAGCTAAGGTTAGTTACCTGTGGGGTTCAAATATTGTCTTAATTACTTATTTTATGAATTAAAGTTGCTTCTGGTGTCTGTAGCAACACATTTTCCAAGTGATGGTTGAATTTAGTTTCAAGTGTTTTGCCAAACTAAGAAAAAATATTACTGATCACTGAGCATCGTGACATTAATTAGGTAAAATATCGTGATATAACAGAAAAACAAGCAAAAAAAACTGTGATGGGTGAAGTGACAGATGGAAAGCATTTTATAATTTGAAAAAAACTTTAACAAACAGGACTTTGAAGTTTGTGTTTATGACTTGACAGAAGCAGCTGTTTATGTGTCTAATTTTTTTTCTTTTTTTTCTCTTTTTTCTTTCTTTCTTTTTTTTTTTTTTAAAATGTGCTTGTCCAGTGGAAAAGGTGCAATCTTGCAATAGCTTGCGATCTGAACATGCTTACCACAAGGCCTGTCACACTTCAGTAAGAATTCCCCTTACCTCTCCGGTACCCGCTGACTTCCTGCTGTGGTGCAGTCAGAGGGCAGCAGAGACACACAGACGTACACACTCTCACACTGACACTCACACACCTATGTTGTGCACACCCACAATTATGTACAAACCTACATTCACACTTCGTTCAGACAGGGACACCGTGCAGCTTTGGGTTATAACCACAGAACCCTAGATATATCCATTTGCGTCACTCGGTTCGTTCATATGTTACACAAAAACAGCAGTGCGTGTTTGCGAATTTGATGGCTTAGTTTTCTATTTAGATAACATTTCTGAAGCTAATGCCTGTCAATACCGGAGCGTTATTACTTAATCGGTTTTATTTATTATTAGGCACTTTATGGCAGTTTATAAAAAATTGGATCTTTAACAGTGTGATCATTTCCTAAACTAAAAGATTGCCACTTTTCCTCAGATCACAGACCTCAGACAACGGCTAGCCGAGTCACAGAAAACTGTGCTTGAGCTGGAGGCTGAGCGGGAGCAGAGGCAACGCGACTACGACAAGAAGCTGCTGCTGGCCAAGTCCAAGATCGAAAATGTCCAGGTGAGAATACAGATGTGGAAAAGGCCAGGTGAAACTGGTCTAAACGAAAGCAGGGCACAGAGTGACTGTGGAAAAGGTGTTTTTAAAGCCATGGGGTGCGCGTGCGTTCGTTCCAGGGGGAGAAGGAGTGTTTAAACACTGAGACGGCTGAGCTGAAGCAGAAGATCCGCTACTTGCAGGATCAGCTGGTGCCCCTCAGCAAACAGAGAGAGTACCAAGAGAAGGAGATCCAACGCCTCAACCGAGTGAGTGTGGAAGAGATGCAAAAAGAGAAAGCAGGCACAGGAACGTTTCTGTCAGGGTAACATTGGTTTTTGTCTTATTCAGGCTTTAGAAGAAGCCTTAAACCTACACTCACCTTCATCCTCCCAACAACCTCCTGGCCAGGGCAACTTTGCAGATGCGGCCAACAACTTTAAGAAACAGGAGCTGCTCACT
Source organism: Pelmatolapia mariae (assembly GCF_036321145.2). Classification (NCBI taxonomy): domain Eukaryota; kingdom Metazoa; phylum Chordata; class Actinopteri; order Cichliformes; family Cichlidae; genus Pelmatolapia; species Pelmatolapia mariae. The sequence goes on along the minus strand of NC_086228.1, from coordinate 4,616,432 downwards.
CAAATTGCTGTACTTAAAGAACAGGTCAGATAAACAGAACATTTACACACACACACTGTCGCAGTCCTGCAGTTACGTGTGCATTTCCCTTCAGCTGCTTTTTCTTTCTTTGCACTTCAGGTAAAAATCTTTGAGGAGGACTTCAGAAAAGAAAGGAGCGACAGGGAGCGAATGAATGAAGAGAAAGAGGACTTGAGGCGGCAAGTTGAAAGACTTCAGGGTCAGATTACTAATTTGACCAATCAGGTAAGATCGTGCTCATGTAACATTTTTTTTTCCCCTGTATATAATGTGACCAGGAAAGCTTAAGCTTTTGTATAATTTTGCTGCTAGTGGCTATTCTAGCTGACCTGCCCTAATATGAGGTGCTTTATTTTTCTTGTGTACTTGTTGGTGTGGCGCAGCTTCATCAGGCGCAGAACGAGTGTCAGAGAGAGCGTACAGAGAGATGTAAGCTGGAGAGACTGCAGATGCAGCATCACAAACAGGTACTGCTAGTGTTACATATACACTGAAATGGTGGATTAAAGGGCGCTGTCACACTGAGTAGGTGAAGTATTTGTTCAGTGTGGCCATTTGTTGAAGCATATTTAAGACTCCTGAAAAGAAAGTGCCAATAGGCTACAGGTGGTGGTAAAGCTTGCAGTCTAGTGCCCCCTAGTGACAGAATGGTGGAACACTAGATTGACTTGACTGTAGTAGGTTCATGCCGAACGAATCACAAGAGCCTCACTGCAGCTAGCTTGTTTCGGTCAGTGCATTTGGGAGCAGCGAGGTGAACACTGGCACGCCTCAGTGGGAGGCAGAACCGCAGCAGGGTTGAAGGTCAGCAGCGTCCCGTGCCACAACAGGGCCGCTGCATTCGCTGAGAGTAGCCACAAAGCACTGATTGGGGATCACATGTGTACTTGTGATCCCTCGTAGGGGCAGCAGCAGGAAAGACGTACCTCAGACCCCACGTCAGACTCAGTGAACGGCCCGCTGAGCCCTCCCTACTGTGGTCCCTTTGTGCAGGTGGGACCGCAGGGCCTTGAAGGTTGGCCCATACACTTCCCTCCCCGGATGCCCAATGCAGCAGGCGCCGCAGCCGCAGCCGCCGCAGCACCACCCCCTGTACGAGACTTCCAACCCGTTACCCCGGTAAGGGCGCTCTAAAGCCCCTCTGTCTTTGTCTCTGGAGTGACTCTGGTTCACTGAAGAAACAAGGCTCTTTCTTTTTTTTCTTTTCAATTTCTCTCTTACCTCTACTTCCCTTACTTGCTGGGGGCAGCACGCTTACATTCATTAACCAATATTAGGTTATGGCAAAGACTTAAGGGCTGCTGATTGCGACGAGTAAGAATAGAAATTTTAACAGAATTGTTCTGTTTTTTGTTTTTTTTTTAAATCAGGGTTTTCCTTGGCAGTTGTCATTCAATCAACCTGAGAGGGGGTTGAGAGGGGCCAGAGCAGTAGGAGAAAGTTCACGACCACCACCAGAGAATGCAGGTAAGATACAACCAGTCATATGTAGTTTATTTCTATTGCACAATACATGATGGTGTGTATTCAAACAGATGTACTCTTAAAATGTAGTGGAAAAACAATGAGCCAAACTTTGTCATTAGTTATGCTTAAAGTTCTTCAGCTCAGAGGTGTAAACTATAGTGGGGTAAGGCTTATTTATGTTCATACTGACTATTAGCAGCACTATCCGTCCATTCAAATCACCAATGATTCTTTTGAAACATGATGCGATAATTTAGTTCTGCACCTTACTTTGGTGTCCGTAGATCAGTCAGCGGCGGCAGCAGCAGCAGCGACAGGAGCACCTGGAACAGGATTTGGAAAAAGGGAGCGACAGAACATTGACCCTGGAAAGCACTAAAGCATCACCGTACCCACTTAAAAGGAGCCTGGGTAGTAGCATGAAATCAGTTTGTTTTTGAGTTGACAAGGTGTGATTTGATCTATAATTTTCCTACTGAACTGTAGATATCCTATTGTAATGTTGTTTATACTTGCGTTTTATAAGGCTATTTGTGACGCTATTCTGAATATACACATGAAATATTGTTTAGATTTTTTTTATCGGCAACTTTAAGTCATTTGTTAAATAGGTTGGAATAATTAACATAGATTTTTTTGTTTTGTTTTGTTTTCCAGACAATATACCTATGTGATTGTCTATCTGCAAGTATGTAACAAGTAGTTTGTTACTTGTAGGGTCACAGGAAGCCATTCCCCAGTAAGACTAAGACTACATATATTCATTCCAGCCATGAATGATTATATAGGTACACTGAATCATAGAGCTTACAATGTGAATGTTAATTGATTTGAGGGTTTTCAGTACCATCGATGTTATAGAACTGTCCCATAACTGTGTAACTGTTCAAAAGTTGTTGTTGAAATACAAAAATTTTGGGAAATGAATTTTGATGGTATCATACCAAAAAAAACATGATTGTGATTACTGATAATTTATTTATAACCTGCTGTTTTGATAGTTGCATTGACTAAGTGTAAATCATTGTCTTTAGTAATGCTGTTCTTTCTATGTTGTTAGTGTAATCCCAATATATTGTAGCTATTGACATTGTATGTTTGTATCAGACACAATACACAGTACATACACAATCTTTTTTTTTTTTTTTTTTGGTAATTTCTCCCCCATGATGATGGACCTAATCTCATTAAACACTTTGACTTGATTTGACCACTCATTCCGATATTTATGCTCATCTCACTGCATCCTGTACCACTGCACACAGCATAGCCCCAACACACAGTACCAAGAGATTACAGCAGCAAAATCTTAAGGCAGCAGCCGCGTCCTCATATATCTGTTATGTCACATAACCTCGCCGAGTTGTACTTACCAGTACAAAATATCCAAATTCAGCTCAAGGAGCAGAATGAGGACGATTTTCATCAGAATTCAGAGGCCGTGGTTAAACACCTAGTTACAGCAGTACAGCCACTCCAGAGGATAAAACCCTCTGTCGGGATGTCTCGACTTTTTGTTTCCATCCACTTCAACAACCAGCAACCCACACCTTGCCGACTGACCTGTGAACTGCTGTAATGCAGTCAAAGTCGCAATAACAGATAGCGGATCCACACCTCCAGGTCACACTATTAGGAAAAAGTTCAATCTGATCTTCGAATCAACAAGCCTTGCCTGTTTAAACTGAATACCAGTTACGATTACTTAGTATAGTGTATTTTGACTAGTCAGATGAAGGGCTTCAAAAAAAAAGAAAAAGGTTTGAAATGGCTTTTATCTAGCAAGATATCAACAGGGAACAGAATCAGGATGGGCTAGAGCTGAGATGAGACATTAACAGAATTGCACTTTGAAAGGTATGCTGTAATTTATGGCAGATGTATTTTCCTGGTTTGTAGCCTTTTTTTTTCTTTTTTTCTCCTTTTTTTTGCTGTAGGAAAAGCACATGTGAGACTTTTTGTATTTGACTGGCTTAATAAATCTATTCTAAATGTCTCATTAGTATCTTACTGTCTGTTTATCTTCCTGTTTTGTTCCACAGAGTACATCGTTTTTACCTTTCTGTGACACAACACTCATGTTTGTTTCTCATAAAAACTGCACAACACCGTGTTATTCTTCATGATTTATTGAAAGTAATTAACATTTAGACAGTAATGGTTAACAAGTCCTGAGATGGGAAGATGACATGGTGCTGTGGGATTGCAGGGCAGCCTGAATGCACTGAAAGGCTGGCCTAAACCCCAGATTCCAAAGAGGCACCACAGAGTTCCTGTTTTCAAGCCTCCTCTTCATTCAACATGCCATCTTCACGGTACAAGAAACTGTAACATTACTCCTCATCAGGCTACCTTAGTTCTACTAATCATTTGCATCTGATTACACTTACTTCATTAGACAGACAATACTAAATGATCGATCAGATCTAATTAAAGACATCCCTTGTGTACTTTTCGAGCAGGTATCTCCGGATGTCAGCTCGGACCGCAGAAATTTTGGTGGTCGGGTGCCACCTCATCACTGGCTTTCCATCCATTCCCACCAGAAACTTCTCAAAGTTCCACTTGATGTCGCTAATCTTTAGAGGCTCCCAGAACAACCGGCCGTACATGGGACCGAAGTCTTCTCCGATAGGGGGGCAAGAGCTCTGCGTGGCACAAAGACCTTTTAAGTATGACTCAGAAGAACACAGCTCATATGTTTTGTCTGCCTTTTTTTAAATGCTCATGAAAGCATGAATTATATCTAGTGCATCCAGTCTGTTTCAAATACAGTGGGGCAAGTAATTATTTGATCTCCTGCTGAATTTCTAAGTTTGCTCTCTTCCAAAGAAATGAACAGTCTCTAATTTGGTTTCATTTTAATATAGAGGGACAGTCTCCATTGATATCTACCAAAATAACCCCCCAAACAAACCACATTGCATAACAGCTATACACTTATTTGCATGTCATTGAGTGAAATAAGTATTTGATTTCCAATAAACACCAAGTTACCAAGCGGCAGCCAAGAAACCTAAAGGATTTGTTTCTGTAAAGCGGAGTGGCCCAAAATCCCTCCTGAGATGCGAGCAAACCTGGTGACCAACTACAAGAAACATCTTACCATGGCAAACAAGGTTCCTTCACCAAGTAGTAAGTCATGGTTCGCTCAATTACATGCAAATCAATGTACAACTTTTATTTAATGTGATTTTATCTGGATTTGTTGGTTGATATTCTGTCTTTCTCTGTTAAAATGAGAATGCTAAAATTAGAAAGCTTATGAATTCAGCAGGGTATCAAATAATTATTTTCCCCACAGAATATAACTAAACGCATGTAAAGAGTCTAAGCATTGAGAGCAGACAGTAGCATTCATAATACACTTGGAAAAAAATAGTTTAATAACATGTAAAATACAAAATTAAAATGTAAGTTTCAACTTACAAAGACTCAACTGAATTTCACAAACAGTTTCTTACCTTAAGGAAAGTATAAACCTCTTGCTCATTTTTCCCATTCACATCACCTTTCTCAAACAGCAGGAAGTTTGGAATGAATCCATTGCCAGGCCTAACATATCTGGAATCCAGAAAAAGGACATCCTATCAGTGGACATGCCCCTGAGTACTTTGCTGCTTGGCAGCTGCCCTAGATTCCCTCAAGCCGAGCAAAGCCACATAGTGTATTGCAAAGGCTTTGCTATGGATCTGTGATGACTGATGCAATCTGAGACATACGTTCTGGGTGTGCTGCAGAGACACTCGAACAGAAACTGCCAAAGGATGCTTTCATGCTTTAATGAAGTTTTGTTGATTGACAGAGGATTTACCGTTATTGCACATTCCTGTCTACATGCTGCTTTAAAGCTTCTCACCTTACAGCACATATATACGGCCTTGCGATAAGCGTGTGACTCAATACTAGGGAATTTAATGTTATCACATCAAAATCCTATCGAGTTCTCTGGAAAACCACGACCTTCATTGGCCTTAATTCATTCATGAGTATTTTTTAAACAGTGTTTTCTACGTGGCAGACTTGAAATGCAGTGAAAGACAAAGATTTCTCACTTTAAACCTGGCAGGATTTCATGCCTTTGCCCTGGTTCCTGTTTTCCAAACTGGTTGCAGGGGAAGCCAAGAATAGTCAACCCAAGTGGGTTCATCTCCTCATACAGTGCATTCAGTTCTGATGAAAGAAGAGAAAAGAGTTCAGGTGGAGAAACCTTTTTCCCCCCCACCTCTTTATTTCTTTTTTAACTGCAGCACAAAACAACGCTGCCTGTGCCATCTCTTACCCACATACTGATAGGTGAGTCCTCAGTATGTAGCCACGTTGACAAAGAGGACAGCCTTGCCTACGTAGTCACTGAAGTTCACAGTCTGACTACCATTTAGAGTCTTTGCTCTGTATTTGTAAATGGTGCCTTCCACGGATGAGTTGCATTGCTGCAGATACAGACAAAAGGTCGAAGCATGTTATGGTTGCTTTAACTTGCTAACAGCCAATACAGTTAAGGTGAGCAAGAACACAGAGAGCCTGAACATGACTTGCTCCAACAGGAACTCAATGTGCTCTCAGACTTCCAAACAACACACAATATATATATATATATAGAAACACAAAAACCTGAAGCTGGACTTAACGTTGACATAACCTCTCACCTCACACAAATGTTTATGAGGGGTTTGTTTAACCTTTTGTTCAGTCACCCTTTTAATGATCTGCCACAGTGAGTGACTGAAAAATGGCGATGTTTCATTTGTGTTCTTGTGCTAAATCTTTTTTCACCTAATGACCAATATAGCAACTGAGTAATCACAGGCAATAAGCCAACAGAACTTGCCATGCGTAAGGAGGATATTTAGTAGTCTTAAGTGATGGTACTGGCTATCTTCGGGATCGGGTGTCTCACTTGGACAAAACAACACATAGGAAAATTTTCAGCTACTTTTTCGTCCCCGTCAAGATCAAATAAACAATCACCTCAGTCTGACCTGTATCCACTACAGATGTTAGGAGTTTGTTTGCCCAAATTGATCCTGAAGCTTTAACCAAATAAGCAGCACCAGGGACAGCTGCAATACTTTCCCTTTCTTCCCCTTCATACCTGCGTTGTTGTGTGGCCAACAGAGCTCCTTACAGTAAAAATCAAGCTCTGTGTCAACAGGAGAACTCTGCTGACGAACAGTTAAAGTTAATTACCCTCACCCACCCAAAAATCTTTACGTGAAATGACCAATGCAGATGTGTCTCTATATAAAATGGGTATCACAATATTCAAAAACCTGAAAGCAGCGGGCCATTACAGTTCCAGATGCTTCCTTAGACGGTCATTTTTCACAATAAAGCAGCACAGCTTGGAAAAAGGATGCAATCATGCTTAGAAATTCACCAACAAAAGCCCAGAGTAACAGGTGTTTGTTTCTATTCAAAGGTTTGCTGTGCAGCATAAGCTTGAATAAGCAGTAATAAGCAGAAGTTATTGCAAGAGATGTGTGTTGAGCACAGATAGCAAGCAATGGGGGAAGTTATTGTCGCTCAAACTTCCTCATAATTTAACGCAAATAATTTGATCTTTGACAAAGAACATTCTGGAAAACACTGACACAGGGCCAAACAAACCACAGCAAGAGTTAAATAGACCTATGCTGTGGAAGACTGTTTTCCATGAAAATCAAGCAACACTCACCTGATAGCCTACAATATTAACAGGTGAGCCCGCGGTGCAGGGTAGCAGCAGACCGAGCAGCAGTAGCGGTAACACGGGCCACATCGTGCAGTCCTTCCCCCCGACACGGTGACTGCTCTCTGTGGATGTCTGTCTTCTAGATAAATGAACTGGCTGAGGTGTCGTCATCTGTTGACGTGCACCGATTGTGAGCGCGGATGAACGTGTCAGTAGTCTCCAGGTCAGAAAAATAAAATATTAACTATTCGTTCTTAGCGCTAATGCTGTGAGCAGAGCAATGCTTGCGATTTAGTAATCAGTGGTATGGTGGCCTATATATGCCAAACAAATAATAAACAATTACAAAAAACAAACAAACAGGAAATTCTTATTTTATTCGTCTAACCAAGATTTAACCCACAAACAGGACAGGGGACATGTTACATATATACAAAGAAAAAATAATAGTAGATGTACGTTTATGTGTGTGTTGTTGTCAAAGTTATCGGGGATTTTAGACACCTTGAAACCGCTGCAAAAGTTAAAGAAGAAGTACAGTCCTGATCAAAAGTTTAAGACCACTTGAAAAAAGGCGAAAAAAAATATCATATTTTGCATGGCTGGATCTTAACAAGATTCCAAGTAGAGCTTCAACATGCAACAAGAAGAAATGGGAGTGAGACAAAACATTTATTTGAGCATGCAATTTATTGAAAACAACACTTAAACTGAAATAAGCTGTTTTACAGCTGACTACCATTTAGAGTCTTTGCTCTGTGTTTGTAAATGGTGCCTTCCACAGATGAGTTGCATTGCTGCAGATACAGACAAACAGCCAATATAGTTAAGATGAGCAAGAACATAGAGAGCCTGAGCATGAATTGCTCCAACAGGAACACAATGTGCTCTCAGACTTCCAAACAACACACATCCCGGTGGGATCTGAATGTCATGCCAGTACCATTTGAAACCATTAAGGTAAATTTTTTTCTCATCAGAGAATAAAACTTTCATCCACCTTTTAATGTGCCATGTTTGGTGCACTCTTGCAAAGTCCAAATGGTAGGTTCTGTGGCGTTCAAGGAAATTAGGCCTTTGAAAATGTTTTTTGTTTGACGTTTGGATCCTCCTGCTCGGTGCTGGTGAAATTTCTTTGGGTATTCCATTTGACTTTTTTGTTCCATAACCCTCATGACTAATGAAATAAGTAAAGTGAAGTTCTGGCTTCATAAAAACAAATTATCATTAAATTTGAATAAAACTAAAATTATGTTATTTGGAAATAGTACTTTAAATATAAATGCTAAGATTCAAATAAATGGTGTTGATATTGAAAGAGTCAGTGAAAATACATTTCTGGGGGTAATAATAGATGAAAAACTTAACTGGAGAGCTCACGTAAGATATATTCATTCCAAAGTATCACAAAGCATTGCAATATTAAACAATGCAAAACAGGTATTAGACGGGACATCACTTCATATTCTCTACTGTTCACTGGTTTCACAGGTCTGGGGCAATAACTATAAAACCACATTACATTCACTTTTTACTCTTCAAATAAAAGCAGTTCGAATCATCCACAATGCAGGTTATAGGGAACATACAAACTGATCTAGTGAAATTCCAAACAGCACAAATTCTATTCAAAGCAAAAAATACGGAACTACCAGGTAATATTCAGAGTATGTTTTTGTTTTTTTAAAGAAGTAAGTTATAATTTATGGAGGACCACAAAAAATTTAAGGGTTTTTTGTAACTTCAAAACAGGGAAGGTATGTACTACAAGAAAAAGCATTTGTGTTTCTGTGCATGGAGTGAAACTGTGGAACAGTTTGAATATATAACAAATATAAAACAGTTAGAAAAGAGTTATAAAGGTATGATCTTCTTGAACGATAAAGAAAGGGAAATTAAGTGAATATCTCTATTTACAAAATTTCATGATGTGACATTATAGTATATAGTATATCAGAAATCTGTTCACTTTTTATTACAGATTATATCAGTAAGGAAGCTGACTAAATATTGACTGATAACTTATGGCAAAGGGGTGGGATTAAATAAGTGTGTACTTCTTCCCACTCCCTTTCGACATGTTAATGAATCCGAACAGAGGCAATATTGAAATGTATTGACTTTATTTTGTATAGTATTTTTTCTCTTATTTTCTTTACTAAATGTACCTGTATATTGTTTACATGGTCAAAATAAATTAACAAACAAGCAAACCCTGCTTATGCAGTTCAACAACCTGACCATGTTCAAAAAGAGAACGTTTTTTTGCCTTTGCCATCAGAACGTCATGACAGTGTGACTACCTGACAGAAAATGACAATGAATCCACATTTTTGCACAGATTTGGATTTCTTCTTGTTGCATGTTAAAGCTCTACTTGGAACCTTGTTAAGTTCCACAGAAGACAACTAAAGTGGATGATGACAGAATTATTTCCATGGTAAAGAAAATCAACTTTACTGTGTTTATCCAAGTGAAGAACACTGGGAGAGCTAAGACTATCTTGTTACACTCTACAATCAAGAGACACCTTCATGAATCTCTCACTTATTATTCAGACAGAGAACATGAGGTACCGTGTGCGTGGTTAGCTTAACTTCCTTGGATTTGTGTGTGTTTGTCTGTTGGATTACTATTAAACAGAACAACAGGGGCACATTACACTGAACAAATCAGGATCTTTCTGCTTGACTTATCAAGCCAGTTATGCAATATTAGTTCACCCTAACTGAGGACCTCTCTTGTAACGTGTTGTTTTTCTTCTGTTTGGAGGATTAAATAATCATGTCTCGTGAATCTGAGATCGGAAAAATAAATACATGTAGAACTCAGTGTGTATTGAATACAAACCAGCTGAGCTGCACATCAATAATGAGTTGTACTTTCAAATCTGCCACAGCGCTGACATGGCAGCAGCTTTTGACACTATAAACTCAGCACTAACCTGTTGTGTTTATAGTAGTTTATAGTGTCAAATCTCACCTATTAACAGAGATACTGCAGTGTGACATAGTTTCAAAAGTGCATATGTTACTATAACTGCTGCTTAACTGGTTGTAAAGATTCATAAAAAAAAACAGTCAGTGTGCTTTGAATGAAACATTTATGCTAAAGTAAATGAATAAAAAGCTCCTGCGGTGTTACAAGTTGAACTTACCCGAATCTTCATGAATGCATGAGAGCTAAGCGGACTACTGTTGGTTTATTTTATTCATGGATCATTTCTCCTCCTCTCTCCTCTCCTCTTTGGGATCAGCTGTTGCCATGGTGAGCTGGTACTTGGCCATATGCCCTGTGGGTGGCTGACAGGAGTCTTTGCAAGCCTGTTCGAGTGTCTCGCTCACTGTATTTTGTACACAGCATTTGGTTCAGATCTGCAGGCCAGAATAAGTTGTTATGCAGCAGGGAAGCAAGAGGCACCAGAAGGGCCAAATATCCCATGAATTTCTTTGGTTAAGGAGAAATACTGAAATTTAATTGATTATGATCAGTTGCAAGGGGCTGTGAGGACATGAATAAGTGCACATACAAATACTTTCATACAGTATATATCAAATAAAATGCAGCTTTGTCAAAACTCCAGGTAACACAACAGAAACTTGGGTGCAGATTCCTGCCATACCTTCTTTGTGTCATCCTGAGATATTCTTGGACTTAATCATTACTGTTTAATGTTTAAGTAGAGCCAATTATAAGAAAAATGTGATTCTTTCTAATATTATGAGGGAATAAGGGAAAAAAATATTGTTTTTAAATCTTGAAGTTTAAAGCTTAAAGATAAAGACCTACACTACTGTAGATGCTTTCCAGATAGTATTGCATGGATCAAAATTTGACTGTTTTTTTCTGGGTTTGTTCATAATTCCATCCATTTTGTATGAGATCTACAACACTGCGACTGAAATGCAGCCCCAAATCATGACAGAGGCTCCACTGTGTTTTACTGATGGCTATAGACACTCACTGTTGTACCTCGCCCCAAACCTGCTCCAAACATATTGATGATAATTTGGACCAAAAATTTAAAACTTGGATTCATCACTCTGCAAGATCCGTTTCCACTGATTATCAGTCTAGTTCTTGTGTAATTTGATATACCTCAAACTTTTCTTCCTGTTTTTCATTCGGCTAAAGAAATGGGAACAACAGGCCACAAACACAAATCTCACACACAACTCTGGCCAAAACATAAACGTGGCGTTTTCTATATTCACCACACGAGGGCGACGATGAGCTCACTGTTTTCTACAGTCATTGGTTTCTCCAGCCAAGCAACCAGCGGTGACATCAACACTAGCAGACGGTTCAGTGAGTCGCTGGGCTCGTCTACGTTCCTCGGAGATGGCGTCCCTTCTGCAGCCAGATAGAGTTGTCTATCTGGTTCGTGGGGAAAAAAAAATTAGAGCCCCCCTGTCTCAGCTTTATTTCTGTCGCTACTGCAGTGAGCTACGATCTCTGGAATGCGTGTCTCACGAGGTACGTTAGTGTTTTTCTCATCATCCTCCGCTAACAGTTAGCCTTTTCTAGCTACTTTGTTACCTGCTGTTAGCTTTGACAGGCGGGAGGGACTAGTTCAGCCATATGCTGGGTTGTCTGGCAAAGCCGTTTGTCAATCAAACGGTCCCCTAATCTCATTGGTTGTACGGTTTCACTTCCGCTTGTTGAAAGAAGCAAGAGCAAGCTAATGAGCCGTTGCTATCCGTCGGCTTTAGCATTAAACGCACAGGTTAGCTTATATAAAGATGTGGGTGGCATGTTCTCTAATTAACACAAGCAAAATATTTTGATGTCGGTCTATCCTTGCTAACGTCCTCACTGTTAAACTCTTGTAAATCTAACTCAAAGTTACAGACACCACGCCCAGAACGATTTAGCTAGTAGCATCACCATCATCATAGGATACCCTGACGAATATTTGTTAATATACTACTACTTGATTGAAAGCTTAACTTTTACTTCATTGAAAAATAGATAAAAATGAAATAAAACGGGTTCCCCTGTTTTTCATTGTACCATACTGTTCTAAGGAATGGTACAACGATAATCCTATTTATTCCTCATAACACTGTTGGTAATCCAGCACTTGGGAAGCGTGTTTAAAATACACTTTAAGACTGACTTCTCTGTGTTCAGGTGGACTCCCACTATTGTCCCAGCTGTCTGGAAAACATGCCGTCTGCAGAGGCTAAGCTTAAAAAGAACAGGTAAGATTGACCTGCTTTTCTTTGCAGATTCGTAGAAAAAGCTTCGTGTTTATATTCCACCCCTTATGTCACTATGTAATTAGCGACCTTAGTTTCATTCTTAATTATTGGTGTGCTCTGTTGTAGGTGTGCAAACTGTTTTGACTGCCCGTGCTGCATGCACACACTGTCTACTCGGGCCACCAACATCCCAGCTCCTCTGCCTGATGATCCTACCAAGACAGCCATGAAGAAAGCGTACTATTTGGCCTGCGGCTTCTGTCGCTGGACCTCAAGAGATGTGGGCATGGCTGACAAGTCAGTTGGTGAGTGCTAGTTCACTATTCCTAGTTAACCTTTTTTGGTCAAGGCTGTATTTGTTCTCTGTGACTGTCTAAAGTCTGATGTTTGTATTTTGTTCACTGCAGCCAGTGGTGGATGGCAGGAGCCGGAGAACCCTCATACTCAGCGGGTAGGTTTGTTTCCACCCTGTGGCCATCTAAATTTTTCTCAAGTTGCTCACATGTTTCCTGATAACACATTGCTTGCTTTTAAACCGATGTGCCCCTGAATAAGTGGCACCCTCAATAACACAACCCAGGCTAAACTGAAATAGCTGAACATTTGCTTAGGCTACAAAACTGGTTACCACAACAAACTGCACATGCTCCCATTTATTTTTTTCTTGCAATGAGCATCTTTACACACATGTAGTTATTGCAGGAAGTCAACTGTATTAATTTTTGCAGATTATTATTATTCCACACTTTTCTACAGCTTAATTTAAGTCTATCACATTTTAATACAATCATATGAACTTGTAAAAAAAAATTACATAAGCTGCGTTTACAAAGACCAGTATCAGCCAATAATATTCGCCAAGCTATTAACAACAACAACAAACTTTATTTATATAGCACATTTAAAAACCAGTGGTGTACCAAAGTGCTTAACATGCATTAATTAAGAAAAAAGCTGTATTGCATATGGGGACATAATAAATCTGTGTGATAATATAGGTATTGATATGAACCTATACTACATGTAGCATAATGTATCCAGTTCTCTTTTAAATTACAATATAGTCTGTTTTTATAAAAGTACATAAAGAACTGATTCTTGTTTGTTTGCTCCAGATCAACAAACTGATTGAGTATTACCAGCAGCTGGCCCACCGAGAGAAGCAGGAGAGGGACAGGAAGAAGATGGCCAGGAGACGACAGTGCATGCCCCTGGCGTTCTCGGTACTCTGCTCTCTCTGAGCCCCACAGATGAACAGCTTCATGTTAGCTGTTACCTCTGTGTGATTTGTCGTTATTGCGAATAGCAGCAATAAATTGCAAATAACAAACTAATTTACATAGACTTTGATTTAAATAATAAATACAGAAATATTTCTTTGTGTCAGTAAGGATAGAATTTGATTTGCATACTTTAAGCCAAAGCAGGCGGGAATAAACTTGCTGTGCTTGGTTTACAGATTCACACCATGCTCATGCTGTTACCCTGCTTAAGAAACAAATGTCATAGTAGTCACCAGTGTGATTTGCCTGAACGTAGCGGAAAATGTGCACAATGAGTTTTATGCCCCCCTGCCTTGGATGCGGTCTTCACGCTTTGTTAGCTTGGTGCATTGTTCACACCTGCCGTTTTCTTCTTTGACAATAATTAACATCCATTAATGCAAACCCGTCTTTCCTATCGTGCAGTGGAGCCACTTAAGCTGTGATATCCTGCAGTTGTTTTCCATCACTGATGCATTTCTGTTGCCGTTGCATGTCACCAAATACCAATAATGTTTTGCTTGATCGCTTTGGTTTCACCTTGTTCTTTATTCTCTCTTTTTTCCTTTTTTTTCCTTTGCTTATGCACTCTGACATTTTGGTTTTTATCCCCCAGCAACACACTATTCATGTGGTGGTGAGTTGTACTTTTTCACAATTTGGGTATTCTCATCTTTTACAGTAGCACCGTTTTTCTATTTCTATCTGTTCCTGTCTGCTCTGTTACTGACTGACCTCACAGATCACATGAATGTCTCCTTGGGTAAATGAGACCGAGATCCACACAAGGAGAGCCTTTATGTTGATTAGAGGGAGGGAAGCAACAGAAGATCTTTCTCTTTGAAGACATTTATTCATTAAATATGAGTTGATTCTCTTCCTCTAGTCTAGAGTACAAAGGCTCTTCTTTCTGTCTCTTACCACATGCTAATTTTAACAGTTTGTTCTTTATTTGTTGTTTTTCCACTTCTTTACATTTTTTTTTATTCTCAAAACTTGCCATAAACTCAATTTTTTGGGTCAGGATGTTGTGTTGTATTTGTCATGTAGATAAATAGCTGTAGATGCATATTTATAATCATCTTGACATTTCAGTGTTCACTAGGCTAGCTCTCTGATCATGTTTCGTCCTCCAATTCTACTCAGGAAAAATATGGCCTTGGAACCAGACTGCAGAGGCAGAGGCCTGGAGCTCCACTATCAAGCCTGGCTGGCCTTTCGTGAGTTTTTTATCTTTTTATTATCATGTTTATCTGCAGTTATTGCAGCTTTTAACACATCCCATCAACCGGTTTTGTCCTTTTGAACTTTTTTTGACTTTCAAGGTCAGCACCTGTTTTCCATGTCTCACGTCTTTGACATGCATATTATCAGTGACTCAGATTAATTTTCTGCCGTCCACAAACCATTAGTTTGATTAATTTCAGGGTGCCATAAAAATGAATTTACAGAGCCTTGAAACTTGTCTTTAGATACTTATTGTAGTTAATCCATCACAATGAACAGTTTGTCACCTTTTTTTCTCCTTCTCAAGCTGCATCATCACCTTGTACTGATATAATTGTTAACAGAGATCGTTCACCAGAATTCATTCAAGGACCCTGCCTAACATTTTGGATTAATGATTAGCTGACAAAAGGCAGCGTATTGATAAACTATGCTGTCAGACCGAGGGGACGAATGTAAAGCTGGCGAGGACTCTCCGAAAAGAGTGATGTGTATTTGGTTGTCTCTTGTTTCAAAGGACTCCTGTTCAGTAGCCAAGTATGAAAAGTTGGATGCCCTTGAAGGCATCAACCTTAAGTTTTCCAAAGTTTCTTTGTTCTAACTGTAACCGTGCAACTTTTATGTGAGTAGGTTATTTATAAAGAGCTAGAGCCTCCAAAAATACCCGCACTGTTTGCTTTGCAGTGTATGTAATTAACTTCCAGTTACTTTAAAGACTTTCATTAAAGAGAAATAACAGCTGTTATTTCTCTTTTCTTTCTTAAAGAGAAATAACAGCTAATTAAGCAGTATTTATGTTAATCTAATTAGCCTCAAAGAGGGTGAAGACCAGAAGGAGATTACCATTGAACCAGCCCAGGCACTTGATGAGGTGGAGCCCCTGCCTGAGGATTGTTACACCAGACCCATCAATTTACCTGAAGGTAAGGTCTTATCTGGAGCTCGCTGAACAGTACTGAGAGCTTGTCAAAGTGAGGTCAAGTTGAATCTGTAATTTCTCTTGTCTTGCAGTGACCACGCTGCGACAGCGGCTTCTGCAGCCAGACTTCCAGCCTGCAGGGGCGTCTCAGCTCCACCCAAGACACAAACACCTCCTGATGAAGCGCTCGCTGCGCTGCAGGGTCAGCACCACATCAGGCTTTTAGTGTTCCATATCTATCAAAACCTCTCTTTTTATCGATTATATTTACATGAGTCTTTTTTTCCCCCTTCTTCAGAAATGCGAGCACAACTTGAGCAAGCCAGAATTTAATCCTACTTCAATCAAGTTTAAAATTCAGCTGGTGGCTGTGTGAGTGCTGCTCTTCTGTTTATGTTTGAAACTTTTTTTCTCGGCGAAGTTGAGCAGTTTATCGTCAAGTATAAATGTAGTTTAGTTGGATGACTGTATCAAGACGTCGGGACATTTTTCATGCAAAAGCATGAGCACATTAAGTGGAGACAGTTTTCACTGTGTGCTTTTTCTTCTTTTTGTTTTGTTTTCAGGAGTTTAGACATCAGCTCACTCTGACCGAATGTTTAGTGATCTGTGGTGGTGTGTTAGTGTATTGACTGGCTGCCTTCCTCTTCCTCCCACAGGAGTTATATCCCAGAAGTGAGAATTATGTCCATTCCAAATCTCCGGAATGGGAAGGTGAGTGTCCGCACGAGCTTTGGTAGATTATCTTGTATTTTAGATTTTTTTTTTTAAAAATCTATGTTTAATTTAATGTTTTTTCTTTATTTTCATGGCTAATTACATTGTAGACACATCTCTGCATGTGTACACGACATCTGCGATTTTCCAAAATGAACTTTATCTGGTCTATTTTTAATTAATGATGCATGAAAGCTCTGGAAATTTGAAGTGAAAACCATTTCAGGTGACTACACCATGAAGCTCACTGAGAGAAGGCCAAGGGTTTGCAGAGCTGTCAACAAAGTAAAGGGTGGCTGCTTTCAGGAATCTAAAATATAAAACATGTTTTGAGTTATTTAACACTTTTTTGTTTACTACATGATCCCATATGTGTTCATTCATAGTTTTGATACCGTCAGTGAGAATCTACAATGTAAATAGGCATGGAAATAAAGAAAAACCATTAAATGAGAAGTGTGTTCAAACTTTTGGCTGGTAGTTTACACATAAACTTGGAAAACGATGACAAGCATTTGCCTTATTTTTTTCTTTCCTGCCATTCGCTGTTTAGGAGAGCCAGGTGCTGCTGACCCTGACCAACCCAGTGGAGAACATCACCCGTGTCTCACTGACCGCTTGTGAGGAAAATGACCCTGATGAGATTAATAGCACTGCAAAGGTATTTTATTTATTTTTTAATCGCTTCTATTGACACACAGGCACAACAGTCGTTCCGAAATTGATACAAAACTTTGTAACTTTAATGAAGTTTTTAAAATCTCTTGTAAGTTCTTAATTTTCTTTTGTTTTTTGGCTATTGACATGTTAGAAAGCAACCACAAATGCATCCAGTGAAAGAAACTTCAGACTGCAAATATTAGACTTATTTTCTAAATGATAACCAGAAGAGCCACTCTTATAGATAATTAAAGACTTATCTGTTATTTTTAACGGAGGTTTGTAGTATCATTAATAGGTTCAAAGAATCCAGTTATTTCACTGATTTCCTTTCTGAAATCTGTATCTTTGTGGTAAACAAGCCCAGGTGCTTGACTGGGTGTGTGTGACCGGTCACTGATAGAAAACATTTGGTGTGGTGTGAAACAAAAATATGACAAAGGAGGCCTTCAAGCAGCAAGATAATGCATCAAGTGAGAAAAGGAAAATATTTGGATTTCACAAGTGCAGCAGTTGGTCTCTTCAGTCTGCAAGCAGTGATAGAAAAACAGGTGATGCAACACGGTGGTAAACATTTTTTTTTCCTAGTGTGCTGGCACCAAATACAAAATGTGCATATGTTAGCCATTTTGTTCTATACTTATTTACCTTATTTATTTAAATTTTACTCAGCAGCTCGGCTGTTTTGCAAATTGGGTTGTCTGTAGCCTTCGCAACATCTCTTCATACCATTAGTCACAGCTAACAGTGCTGCCTGGTGCACTGAGGCTCTCTGACTATAGGCGTTTTTTTTATTACCAGCCTCTTTAGTGATGAAGTCATGGGCCAGCTCGGGTAAGGTAGAGCTCCTGGCCAAATAAGAGCATCCTGATGACCCATTTCCATTGACATAATGGCCAAACGGAGAGTGCAGTCCCAGCTTTCTGCTCGATCTGATATACAAACACCTGAGGGATATTGTGAACCATATCAAGCTATGCTCGGTTGAGTTTTATCGCCACTTCTCATGGCTAAGTTCACCCACCTCCTACATATATTTTATGTACTACATCTGTTCTCTCTGTAAGTCTGTTGACAGCTGAAAAGAAGCATCAATTTTAGCAAAAAGTGTGATTCAGTTGACTTATTTTCCCCCTTAAACACAACGCAGATATAACAGTCAGACGAGCATGAGTTTTTATGTGAGGTGTCAACTTCAGTAAAATACATCTTTTTATTTAATAACCACCATTGTTCATTTTAAGATGCGATTAACTTAAAAAGAAGTGTAATAATTCATCTTAATGTGACTCTAACATTTAAAATCTTGCTGTAAACATCACTGCTTGTTATTTTTTTCAGGTTATAGTGCCCAGTAAGGAACTACTCTTAGCAGGAAAGGATGCTGCTGCTGAGTATGATGAACTAGCCGAACCTCAGGACTTCCAGGATGACCCAGAGTGAGTTAACACACAAACCCATACTTGCTCTTTAACAGTAATGGCATGAGAAAACACCCCAACTCCACCTGATATCTCTGTCTTTTCCACAGTGTTGTTGCCTTCAGGAAATCCAACAAGATTGGTTTCTTTATCAAAGTGATCCCTCAGAAAGAAGAGGATACGGATGTCACCGTTTCTTTTAAGATCCGACACGACTTCCGCAACCTCGCTGCTCCCATCCGGCCGAGCGAGGAGGGAGCCGACACTGCCGCCGAAGCCATCTGGCTCACTCACCACGTGGAGCTGAGGCTGGGACCCCTCGCTTCCTGAACCCAAGTACTGCGTTCACCAGTGTTAGGCTCTTCGAACTAATACCTTCAAACTGGGATTAATTTAATTTAAAACTGATTTCTGATTCAGCTCATTGAAGCTTAAGAATAATTTGGCATCTTTAAGGCTTTCAGATGCTGTTGTTATGCTTTGGCTTAAGTCACATCAGCAGATCCCTATGCTGCCCAGTTTATAAAACTATACGAAACCATGACTTGTTGCACACTTAACTGATAACTATAGATTCTTGGTCCGGTTTATTGTTGCCTAATGTACCAAAAACCTCCTCTTTCTCATCTTAAACACTATATAGTTCATCAGTAAGAAGCAGTTTAGTATGTGGTTACATAGAGGGGACAGATCCTTATTATATGCATATCGTTTCTGACTAAAATGAAGCTTTGATTTGATTAAATATATATGCCATATTCGTTGCTCCCAGCCTTTCTCTCCACACCCTTGACGTACGTTTTGTCTCAGCTGTGTTGTGCTGTGGGTATTTTGTGAGTTTTTTGTCTCTGCTGTTTATAGATTATAGAAGTTTAAGTTCAAAGTCGAGGGAGTGGGATTATAGAAAGATGAGTCGATGAGCAGAATCAGAAATCAGAATAGAGAACAATCTGTGTGAATCCCAGCCATGAATCACACACACACACACACACACACCTCTGCGCTTTTAGCTTGTGTATCCTTCAGACAGCAGTAGGAGAATAACATGCATGCTTCACATATATAATAAAAAACCATACATGCTACACAGTATCATCACAATTACTGATTCCGTAGTTTTGTTTAAAAAGGATCTCCTTTGGATAAATATGATCGTTTTATTATTGTCTGAAGTTGCACAGTAACTTAATGGCACTGTGAGGAGGATTCATGAGAAACTGTACAAATGACATGAAGTACAAAGTGCCCGTCATTTCTGTGTATTGAAACACTATTTTTGTCTGATTTGAAAACTTGCTTTTGGTTCATAGACCTCACTGACCTCAATGTCAGTGCGTATTGTTAGCTGCTGCCAGTTTTTTTTTTGGTCTTGGTTAAAAAAAAACTGTCCTTACATCACAGTTAATCATCTGTACTGGCTAATAAATAATGCTGTCAAAGAGAAAGCGTAAACGTCTTATGTTCTAGGGTAATGCAAGTTTTAAAGTGGTTATTCCAGACGGTGCTCCACTCTGCTTTTGACATAAAGCTGGGTTTCTAGCGCTTTTCCTGCTGCTGTGCCTGAAAACAGTCCTATTAAAGCAAATGGCTTAAAACAGTAAAGCTGCTGACTTGAGATTTATTAGACTGCCTGTTATAAAAAGAAAAAAACAAGTATTTTAGAAATCTGTCAACAAAGTAAAAATGACTGAATTCATGTTTTTGTTTTCAAATTAGGGACGTCACACTGGATTACTCTGAAAATCAAGCGTAACATCCAACCAATGAAACAAATTTGTCCAGGAATGCGAGTAAATGATTGTAATTTGGCATCTTAATTAAAAATAAAAAATTAAAAACGGTACATTTCAAAAATTAATAGATAACCTAATAATTATATTTTGGCATAAAAAATAGCATTTTGAATAAAAAACTCTTGCACATACTGGTGGATTAACTATTACAGAAACTCAGAGGCAGCTGTGATGTAAACCTTACATTGGGGTGATGGGCTAATAAATTTAGGCATTGCGAATAATCAGTTGCATTAAGGTTCAGGTGATATTTCTCCAAGTTCATCACTGCAATGAGCCAATGTAGGCTTTAAAAATATTGTCATATTTAAAGCTTTTTTAAAATAAAAAACTTAATTCATGTAATAGGAAACACGTTTGATTTGATCTCTTTAACTATTTCTCTATCATTCTTTATATATTTATTTCTATATCATCCTTCAATTAAGCCTTCATTTATGATATAGATTGTCAATGTAGTCTGCACTGTAAAATATAAGTGTAATTAATATTTATAAAAGAAATGACCTACAGCAATGAGAAGAAGAGAGAAGAAGTACAGATGATTGCACCACTGGTGACTAATTCTGTTTTCAGCTGAAGTCTTCCAGTAATTTGTTCCATAATAAAGTTTTGTTTTTTTTTTTAAATTAGGAAGGCAGAACTCTTATATATCAGTTTTGCATATATTGTATCATTTAGATGTACACATAATGCATGGAATAGTGGATCTGAAGTAATATCAGTTCCCCAAATCTGTTTAATCTTGTAAAAAGCTTTTTGATCACGTGTATCACACTTGCGTTTTTGTCTGTCATTCACTCTTACCACAAGATGGCGCCATAGCCAAATAGTTTTTAAACAGCCACACAAGAAGGAGCTCTGGGAGGACATGAGAGCAAGCACAAGGCAACCTTGATCTTGAATTTCTCTGCATGCTGAAAACATCCATCGATAGCAATGGTGGCTGTGAAAACGCAGTTTTTTCCTTTAATCTGGAAAAATATTTTCATAATGAGCGCAAAGCTGTTTATCAGCATACAAATCATCAGAACGAGATGCCCTCTTATCACCACGAGGAGCAGAGAGTAAAAGAATTTGTACTCCAGCAGATACCGTTTTATATTTAACACGTATCCGTCATGTTGGGAGGGATGATTTGCGTGCTCGTGTCGTTTATTGCTTCTGAAAAGGCAGATCAGATATGTGCGATGCTGGTATGTTGCAGCTCCCCGATGAGGCCCTCCGCTGTGTAAACAGACCCACTCCATCTGGGTAATAAAGCCATGATTTTCTTTTATCTTCACCAGATATAAACAGCCCAGAAAAGTGGTCTCTGTGAGAGCCATAAATCACCACTGAAGATGAGGTAATAAAGCACACATGGGGCGGGGGAGTGCCATACCACTGAAACAGCACAGGCTCCCTCTTCAAACACAGCTGACGATAGCAGTAGCTGATTTCAGTGCCCTGCAGTGGCGTACCAAGCAAGCACTTGCTGGGCTCCTGCTCTACTACTGGGGAAAAAATGTACTGTATTTAAAAAAGGCAAGTCTAAATGTGTAACTCGTGGCCATCATTTTTATTCGCCTAAACCGACGGGACCGATGGAGAACGACTGAATGTGGTGATTTATGCAGTCATCTTTTAACTGACTCATGAGCAGCCCTTGAATGATCCCCAAACACACCGTCTGGAGGACAAATTCTGGATCGCTCTGGTCAGGATAATATTTTCCTGGATCACGACAGGAATTATTTCACGCTCAGCATCAGCGTGTTCTTATTTGCAGAACCTCACACTGTAAACAGCACAGAAATCTGACCTGTGACTGCGTTATCGGGATTAGAAATGAATATCATAGGGTTTTCAGCAGTGCCTGTATAGTAAGTAGGTTAGGCAAGGGCCTGCTCATTTAATGTCTCTCCTGCTCCTCTATCTTTTTTTTTTCCCCTTTGAAGACTTAACAACTTTATTTATAAAGACACACACAGCCAGCCTTGACCAGATGAAAAATTCCTCACTGAATTACAAGTCTGACTGCACCCAGGACCTTTCCACAATTACGTCATCGCCCAAACCGCCAGTAACTCACCCACAGAGGAAGCATGACACAGACAAACAAAAGAGGAGAGAAGCAGTGCCTTA
The DNA here is from genome assembly GCF_036321145.2 of Pelmatolapia mariae. Classification (NCBI taxonomy): domain Eukaryota; kingdom Metazoa; phylum Chordata; class Actinopteri; order Cichliformes; family Cichlidae; genus Pelmatolapia; species Pelmatolapia mariae. The sequence goes on along the minus strand of NC_086228.1, from coordinate 4,593,940 downwards.
GTGGAGGAAGAAAACTCTGCTAATCTAAAAAAAATAATAATTCAGAAATATGTCCAACTACTTTTTCTCCGTGCCCCTTATTTCATAGGCCAACCGTGCTAAGCTCAGGGATTGAGGTTTGTTTCCTTTGTTAGTTGTCAGGTGAAATGATTCTGCCACAATACTTATGACATGTCCTTTACTGGGCATTAGCCCAGGTACAAAAAAAGAAGATCTCTTTTTAGCCTCATTGTTTTTTGATTTTTTGATTTTTTTTTTTAGTTTTGTGAGCAGGAAGCCCAAAAGGTGCTCAAAGTGATGAATCACCTCTTCCATTTTCTGCTCACCAGACCATCATCTGGTTAATTAGTTGTAATTGATGATGTCTACCCAGATGAATAACTGTTGAGGCATGGGGGATTTCAGAGCTGGGAAAGCCAAAACTGTGAAACCTTAGCTTTTCAGGAGGCAAAAAAAAAGTTCACTTTCGCCTCCGATGTGCTTTGAAATTCTCATTCCAATTTCTCTTGCTTTGCTTTCGCTCTCTCCGCAGTCTGACGACTGTAGGCTGGATGGAATGTTTATTTTGGATGCAGGGTTGAAAAAGAGAAAGCAGCTGACCTTCAACACTCTCTCGGAAACTCTGTCTGCCTTAACTGACACACATGCAGCTATGCTCTCTGCTTTATTTATAATCTGATCAATAAAGGCTGTATGTGTGTCAGGACCCCAGACTGGGGCCAGTGCTAAGAGGGAACCCTGTGAGGTCCCCGGAGGATGGAAAATTTGCTTTTTGCTGGACATCTTCTTGCTCAATTGAAAACTTAAGTAGAAGAGAGATTTGAGAAAAGTGTAGCTAGTGAAGGAAGTAATGTCTTTTAAAGGAAAAATGTACAATTTAGGAAGCCCTAACTATGTTACCTTATCATCTGATCACCTTCAAGCATAGACTCTATAATAGAGGAAGGTTTTGTTTTGGAATGAGAAATGACAATATTTGAATGAGAGGGTGTGCTGCTAAAACAGATATGCTTAAAAAGGCGGGTCTCCTTCACTAAAGAAGCGAAAATGGGAGGAGAAAAAAGACAGCATGACTGGTGTCTTAATAAAAAATGTCATGTTCTTCCTCCTCACCTGAAGCCTCATCTCCTAAACTCAGAGCTCTAAAACACAAAAACATGTATAAACATGCTCTTTTATTCCTGATATTGTTTCAGTTACATTTGTCAGCAGAGTCAATATGTGACTCTTTGGTGTCCAGACAGCTGACAACGAACTGGCTAAACATCAACAGTTAACAAGTTAACAAAGACAGTTTCAATAATGCTGGCTAACAGCAGCTAATAGACACTAACAGCAGCTAACAGGGGCTAACAGCAACACCCACCGTAAGAAAAATTCAGGATATCCTGAACAACTTACCTCAGTATCTCTGTTATTGGACAGAATTGAGATTCACTGACTCATTAACTTGTATCAGACTTCTTTCACAAAGTTTTACAGCCTCCTCCAGAATAAATACATGTGGACACCACAGGATATAGACAGCTGAGGTAAACGGTGAACTGACAGCCTACACTCATTGCAGATGAATGGCGGCCAGATTTGTTTGTCCTTCAGCAGCCACCGTAGCTGGAATTATGCACTTGAACTGGGAGGGTAAGAAAACAGAATTTACTTGACTGCAATTTTTTGACATCTATTGTACACATTGTAACTTTAAGCCTTTATACAGTTGAAAACAGATGAATATTTGCGACTATATAGTTGTTATAAATGGACTATAAACAAATTTATTTATGCTTTAAGTTTGGCATTTTAGCATTTTAAATCTATGGGGATTGACTTTCTTTTTGAGCAGGCCTCAGGTAACTGCATTTCTGTGTTGTGTTAAAACTTTCAGCCGTGACGGTTGCTGCTTGCCAAACCCAAGAAGAAAAATAAAATAAAATACAATAAAAGTTTACCAGAAAAATGTTTTTGTTTGCTGGAGCTTAAATTAAAATCCAACATTTCTACAGGCACTCAGGTAGCGCAGCACAGCTTGTCCAAATATGGGATTAATCAATGGCTTCGCCAGAGGCAAACATTTTGTTATTCCGGCAGAGAAAATCAGAGAGAATGAAAGAAAGATCAGATCACAAAAATAGGCTGCTGGAGCTGAATCTTACTGCTGGATAGATAAAAACACAAGGTTTTGGCTACATGAGGAACAGTAATGACATATTTGACTAAATGACATTAAAAATATTTGTAATTAAATGCTTTCTTGGCAAACCTTAGATGAAAAAAGCAAAACAAAACCACTTTTACATAATATCATCGCATTCTTCGTCCAGATGTTCAGCTCAACTTCAAAACAGGACTTAGTGTAATCCAGTGACTAGCTCTAAAGAAAACAAAATGAAAGACTAAAAAAGGTTAAATATGTTACCCAGAAATAGCCAAGTTAGCTTTTTCTGTGTAGACTAATTACAGCCATTTATTTTCTTAAATCACAAAAGAGAAATCACGTCTATAGACAAGTCTATAGGAAAAGTCAAGTATCTCTGCACCTGCTTCAGCAAGATCCTAATTGAGCAATACAAACCACAACCTAATCCTCTGTGGTCTACAAGTATCATCCAAACAAGCTTCATTAATTAGAAGAATTACACGCCCTGGAGAAAGTCAGACACACACCAGCGATAACGCATTGTTAAGTAAATAGATGATTTCAATTAGGACAACACTTACAAAAGAAGTACTGTTGTTGTCTCAATGTAAAGCCGCAGGCTTCTTGGGCAGCTAAGGCCCATTAGGTTCTGATGAAAGCGCGCTTGAAGCTGAGAATGTGTGCGGCTGGGATATTCGAGAACAGACATGATTGGTTTCCGCAGAAGACCCACAGAAGCCACAGAAGTCCAGCCCAACATCACACTACAAATACTGACTGTCCACATTCAGCATAGGTAGCCAACACACACACACAAGCTCCCAACGAGTGCTGTATTTCACCCCTGAGATGTTAAGTTAAATCAATGTGTGGAATCAATGAGAGCATCACTGGATTTACAGTGCAAGAATATGAAATACCAAACTGTAGATGTGGATTTGTGACTCTATCAGTGGCACATTTCACAGGGTGAAGAGCCCCTAAAAGGTAGAAGTCCACAAAAGACAATTTTCCACTGATCTTTGTTTATGGCATGCGGCTACATTTGCTAGAGTACAAACTTGCTTTTAAACCATATTTGATCCATGATGTGATTCAGTATGGAGGCCATCTAAACGTTTTCCTATCCAGTTAGGATAAGCTGAGGTCACACTATAGACAGGTCACCAGCTCATCACAGATCACACTCAGGTTCAGACTGCTAATATGATCTCTAGAGTTTGGGAGTGCACAGAAAAGCCCCAGTGAACTTGCAGGTTTTTCTGCAGAACCTGTGCACCCATGTACTGAATTAAAGAAAACACTGTCTGCAAATGAGTTACGTCAGCTCAGCTGTGGAAACACAGACAGCTTCGAGATCTCATAGAGTGTGCAGGGTTGAGTCTCAAACAGCAGTAATTTCTAGTGAATTTAAGAACGGAGACGAAAAATGAGCCTCACAACAGAATGGAGACTGCATTCTTTCAGATTTTATTTACACAAGGATGTCTGCAATCACAGAGAGCCAATGTCTCTGTTTATCCACGGACTGGACGGACCTGAAGGGTGGTTCTTTGTGAGGACTTCCTCGAGCATTGCCAGGGCTTGTCACCAGTTAATGTTGCTGCCGGGAGAATCTGAGTAGCCTCAGCTTTGTTTGCTTTTCTCTAAACCATGTTGCTCTCTTTAATTTCCTGTTGATGAGACTCGCAGATCTGATTTCCTGCTTATGCGGCACAGATAATCTTGTTGCCAGTGAACCGACTTTAGTAGGGAAAATTTCTTCCTCCTTCTAGACTTTATCTCTAAGACCCCCCCAACTCACTGCTATATATATATCACGTTTTTATAATTTAGTTTTGACAATTAATCATTTCATTTTTAAGGCCTACCACTAACAGCAAGCCTGAGATTGCACGGTGCATGAAGAAGGTTAAAGGAAAGAGAAGGATAAAGCACAAGGGTGGGGTGCTAAAGGAAGAAAATATGTCCTCAAAGGTGGGGGATATTTTGTTCTGGGACCAATCTGAAGCATCTGTGAGGTCTTTCCTGTATCACGTCCTCTGATAATACTCAAGCTTTAGCAAGCAGGACCTCTTGAAGGAGCTCCCTTTATTAGGTCCTCTTTTGAAATTACATGTGTCTTCTTTCCACATGTGTCTGCGGCATGAAACTGTCATTTCCATTCAAGTCAAACACAAACCAGTCGGGAATAATGTCAGCATTAGCAGTGCAACGAAGTGGAAAGCCGGGACTGGACTGCTATCTACACACAGGAGCTCACCCACAGCTACAGATAGGGGAGCACACGGCAGGCTTTGACATCTTTCCATTTGCTGAAGGATGGATGAGCTTGACCCCTCTGTGCTCGACCTTGTTCCCCACCCCGGAGCAAGAGCAGCACATTCCCCACTGGATCAACATCTCCTGGAAAAGTTTCCGTTGGCTAAATGTTAAAAGAGAGACCACCTCTGAGGTGCGGCTCTGTACAGATCAGGCTCACGTGGAGAGCTTTGTGTTGTCGAGATAGTCCTTTAAAACTGGAGATTATGAGTGAAACAACATGTGGGCGTAAAGCCTCGGGACTCTGATGACTTCACATTTCTCGTGTTCTTTGCGCAACATTGTTAGCAGAAACTTTTTGCCAGCGAATGTCCAGCGTGATTCGATGCTGAGGTCCCTTTCCTCCCTCACTTCACTAAGTTCGTAAATATTTTCATGCAGAGGGTTATCATAACATGACCTCATGAATAACTGGGCGAAATATTCCCTTCTCCTTCTGCAAAGAATAAAAACATTTGCATCTCAATCTCTCTCTGTTTCTCTATAATGCCCCCTCAATGCCTCTCATTAAAAATCGTCCTCGCTCCCTTTTTCTGAATTTCTTTGACTAGCTTTCCATTTCTCTCTTGCTTTTTCTCCACCCAGCCCGTAATTAGAGGGAAGCAAAAGAAAAAAAAAAAAAGCTCGGAAGCTGACAAGAAACCTTTTGGGCACATCTGCCAACACATAGCTTTTAAGTGGGTCATAGAAGTGAAACCCAGTGTGACTTTTTAGTGCTGAAAGAGGCTCTCTGGAGGCAAAGAGCTCCAGGCCCAGACAGGGAATCCAACCAGAAGGTCAAACATCCCCTTAATCAGGACGCCTCAAATCCCAGACACCTTGGGGGAATGTGGTGCTGAATTTATTAGCAAGCTTTTTAGCCTGGCTTGATCACCTGTGGGCTGGAACAGCAGAAGGTGGTTTTCTTGAGTCAGCCCGAACAGGAACTCGGTCCTGCTAGCTATTTATTTTCTCATTTTCTTATTCAGCACTGCAACTGGATATGCCCACATGGCTAACTAACAGGCGTGTATTTCAGGCTGTTTATATTTGGTCTTGTCTCCAGGGATACTTTTCAAACTTTCACGGCTGTTACACAAACACCTGATGAGTTTACACGTTCATCAGCGCACGCTTGCTTCAAGTCATTTCTCGATTGTTTACTCTTTGCAGCTTTGCAACCTGTGGTGTGGGTTTTATGCATTTTCTTCTAAATAAGGTATCGTTCACATCAGTTTTCCGCTCTTGTTTTAATTGTTTCTGTGGTGTTGCATTTCAGCTCTAAGGGTTTATGAAAGGAAATACATTACAACCCAAGCTGCCAGTTAACCCTGGCTACAGCCGGTAATTAGACTTGCCAGTGGAAATCGCACACTGGTTACTGAGTCAAGGCAGAATGCTGGTCTGGATGAAATCCCAGAGAGAATGGTCCACGCTTTCTTTGGTTCTGCAGAATATAATAACATTTCTGTGTTGCACTGGTTTGGGTTCAACCTCTGTGTTCAGAGGTTTACGCACAGGAAGAGGCGAGCAGTGATGTGGTCATCATAGACCAGAGAATAATTGCTCAGGGACGTGTAACAATGAAAAGACAAAGTAAAGCGGTTTTGATGTTGCTCCATTACTTTGTAGCTGACAGTTGGTTGCTACAGGGTCTGGCTGAGCAGATAACTCTCTTGTGTATTTTTCAGCCCTGTCGTATGTGTTCCCATTGAATCATGTTGATTTGTGTTCATTCGTGCTCCTCGGAAGGCCCCTTTGTCCAAGATTCAAAATGAATCCCTCTGAATTTGACCTTCATGTGCTTTTAAGCTGGAATTTGGAAGCAAATCTTGGTCATTTTGCTCAAACAGCAATGAATGCATAAAATGTAATGCCACATGCAAATTAAAAACTTGCAAAAATTGTCAGATTTATCAAAATTAGCTTACCCTCACCTATGTATTTACTTCCATTCACTGGCTGATAGCCCTACTGCCATGAACACACCAGATCTCATCTGATCTCTGAAGCTAAGCAGGGTCAGGCCTGGTTAGTATTGACTGGGAGCAGGTCATCTACTAACTAGATGGTTTATGGTTTGATCCCTGGCTTCTGTGGCCTTTTCCAAGGTATCCCCGGGAAAGATACCTAACCCTGAACTGCACCCAGTATGAATGTTACATAGAAAGGCACTTAGATGTAGAGAAAAGTGCTTGTCCAAATGGATGCAGAGGAGTTTTACTTGCCACCATTTATGTTTCATGTTATTGTTGCAGATTCCATTAAAATTTCTTAGTCTCTGTTCATCACATCACTGCTCATATCTCCTCTTTTAGGCACTGTTGTTCTTCTGTCAAACCAACCCCCTCGAACAAAGAAATACCTCAAACCTTCTAAACAATAGCTTGAAATTACAGTCACAGTGGTTGGAGACCGCAGCACAACCTAAATAATTGCAACTGTTTGCTTTGAATTACGATATTGTTGCTTTTGAAATGGTTGCTTCAAAGACGGGGACCAACTGCTTCTTCAAAGTGACTTCATTGTGTCGAAATGGTCATAAAACACCAATAAGATGGACTCAATCTGCTGTCAGCTGGCATTCAGTTTACAATTGAATGGGGACAAGTTGGCAGTTACATGCAAATTGTTTGCAATAATAACTACAATAAACTGGCAAAAATCTGTTTCCTTCAGAATCCAGCCAAAACATCATAGATCCGTAGTGTCTGGGATCACTATCCTGCAGGATGGTGATTTAACTGCAAAATTAGCAACCTTGCTTTTATATCAGAATATAAGCAGAATACAACCAGTTGGCAACCAGGAAAGAGATGTATTGCACATGAGTTGTGCTCACCAGCGCAGACTGACTCGGATTGATTCCAACGTGTTGACAGTCTGTCTGTGTTTATAAATTATACTGTGATTATTTGCACACCCTCCCTAATCTGTCTGAGAGTGATTGGAGTCAGTCTGCCATGGAGACAAATTGCCTCCCGCCAAGCGATCTCTGCAATCACCTTGCATTTTAAAGTGGTTGCTCATTGAGGATGAGGATGCTGCACACTCATGATGATGACCAGCTGGTTGGTGCAACTACTTGCTATTAGTCGCCAACAGCAAATCACTTTTAACTGTGCTTGACTCAACCATAATGCACGTTACTTTGAAAAGTGTCCAGCTCTCATCTGTATGGTGAAAATAAAGCTACAGCTTACACTGATTACCTTAGCTTAACAGAAACAAGTATCCTAGCTGTAAGACCAGCTTTTAAGGATCAGAGCTAATCACTTTACTTTTCCTTTTTTTCCCCCGTCTATGCTAAATTAAAGAAAGAGGCTGCTGGTGGTAGATAAGACAGCACTATTGCTCGTCTCATGTGACTCGTAGCAAGAAATGAATTAGCATAACTCTACAATGTCCAAGCACTTCTGAGAAGCAGCAGGTAAAGTTGAATTTTCTCTTCTCCATCTTTCTTTAGTTTTTTCCTAGCTCCCGATCTTGTGATAAACTTTCATCCCCTTTAAATGACTTCCTTAACATTTCAACTATTTATGGTTCACATGAAATACTGGGGCTATGAGGCACACTGGACTGAGCTGAAAGTTTAAAAAAAGACAGCCCACACATGATTCAACCATTTTATTGGAAATGTTTGGCCAAATGACTAGCGTGGGTCACAGTTTTTCTCAAATGGAGTCTGACCTAGTCTGTGCTGGAGTGCTCTGAGCGGAGAGGAGAAGGAGGAGGAGTGGGAGGAAAGAGTGCTGTGGGAGATGGTAAAAAATAGAGAAGCACAATACTTTCCTATTCATGCTAGCTGGCACACAGGTGGCCAGGAAATAGCACAGGGAAAGTTTTGCCGAACATACACCCATTTTATTCAGCTAGTTAGCACGTCCTTGTCCACTTTGTGTGTTTGTGTGTGTTTCCCAGTCACAGTCAGTCATCCTGGTTTTGACCTACACCCAATTGTAGTGGGTGTGTTTCTTAGTTCATGGGTACAGCTTAAAGTTAAAAAAAAAAATGCTGCTGCAGCTCGGTGTCTGTGTGATTTACCAGGAGTACAGTAGAGGATGCTGTTCTCATTCCAAGTTTGAATTTGGCCTTGATCGAGCAAAATCGAGCTCAGTCAAGCCCTAAACTGTGGGGGTGGGGTCATTCACCATGACAGCCCTGTAACTTATTTTCTTGACTGGAAAAGGAAAGAAAGGGGCACTCCCATGGTAACTCATACTGCTAACATCTGTTTCAGCGTAATGTTGTGTAAATCTTTTTTGTATTCGTCTGCCATAACATAATCTAGATAAACCGCCTATCATCAAAGACAACTTCAGCCCGTCTGCTTTGATGTATCTCGCATAATTTCTGCCGTAGCCGCCGCCGCTGCTGCGACTCGTCTGATCGGAGACATTTTTCCACATTTTGCAGTGGTTTGTTTGAAGGCACGAGCATGACAACTGCTCGAGTGGAAATGCGAGTCAAAAGACATTACATTTTTCGTCGGGCCCTCCTCTTCTTTTGGAAAGCACTGGGATTGAAACCAAGAAAGACAACATCAGGGCTGATAAGATGCTTGGCTGCCTGCCCTGTATACACACACACACACACACACAAAATGTAAGGTTTCAGAAATCGAAATGCTCACATGCAAATTTTGACATATCAATTTTTGAAATACCCACCAGGCCGCGGCTGTCTGAGTTCACCGTGCTTTGGGTCGGTCAGTTTGGAAAGCAGACATGAAAGATTAATCAGGAAGTTGTTGAGAAGCAGATTTAGCACCCTGTGTCCAGTTAGTCAGCCTTCCCAGTCTGGGCTAACTGCATGCCCATTTGTTCTACACATCTGTAAAAACTTAGAACTCAGTGGGCCGGATCACAGAGACAGAGCTGTGCTTTGTCAGACCTCAGCCTCTGCCAGCCCTCAACCTAAATGGATTAGAGACACTGTTAGAGAGCACCAGTGGAAGACTGAGTTCACTGCTCCCAACCAGCAAGCTCCAGTCCCTTTAGTTCATCAGAGCGCAGTATCAGCCACTCAGGACGGCTCTCCATTCCACTTAAAGGCTTTTATTAAGAGCAGTGGAGAGTAGAGTCAATGCAGTCAGCAGAGCCACGGGTACGAGAACAGGACAAAAGACCAAACAAAGGTGGCGAAGGCGGTGAAAACAGACATCTCTTTATTAGATGCCATGTTGTCTTCATGCCTCCTCCTCTTCCTCCTCCTCCTTTTCTCTCTTGTTTTTGTCACCTTCCCTCTCCTTTCTCCTCGTCTTTGCCTGCAGGCCTCTCGCCCGGCTGCCTTATAATGGCATGTGTTTTGATTGGTGCAGCAGGGGGAAGCGGGGCATTGTCTGGACAGGATCTAGGCTGAGATCAGTAGATAGATCGACTGGTGGTTTAGGGAGGTACTCAAACTACCGTCATCTTTGTTTTAGTTGGACCTTGCAAACACTTAGCTAATCCTAGAAAATAGGCAGACTTGCAGGAAATAGGAACTTATGAAAACAAGTCCAGCGGTATTATCATGCCGAACTTGTTCGTTCATTACAAATACTACTGATTATTGGCAGAGATATTATCAGACATCTTGTGTTCACTTTGTTAAGAAATTAAATCAAATGTTGGTGGAAGAAATGACATCAGATGTTTGGAGGTTTTGAACTTCACCTTTACCTCCCCAGCATCTTTTGTCCAGGCATCCTGAACGGCTGATTTCATGGTGGGTTGCGGCCCACCCCGGTGCTATAATTGTCAGGAATTCACAAGACCGGCCGCCTCTAGTTGTACTAAAGGCGGCTGACACTGAAAGGATGTGGACAACTGATTTATGTTTTCTGGCAAAAAAAAAAAAAAAACGCAGACAATTAATTCCTGGCGACAAGCACAAATTACAACATGCTTGGGTTGCTGTGGCAGGGTGCACGACCTGAAATAGCTGCTCTGTCAGTGCCATGAATCTGCTATAATATAAGAGAGGCCGGGAGCCAGAACAATGCAGAACACGAATGGTAATACCTCCCATACAGTCTGGAGAGAAGTCTGACACTTCAAGGGCTTCTGTTTGAGTTTGTCTTAAGAAGAAACACAGATTCATCTCAGGAATCTGTGATGCATGCTTAATACACGTGCTGAAGATCGAAATAAGTTTTAGTGTCATGCTCCCAGGATTTTAATGTTTTCTTTTCATCATTATTCGAGCAGTATTAAGCTCTAGTCTTATATTACTTGTGAATTCTGGTTCTTGATTTGATTTTATTGTCTTTCTACCGAGTTCTGGGTTCAGAATCAAATTCAAAGTCCTTCTCCTCACATATAAGGTCTTGAATAATCAGGCCCCATCTTAAAGATCTCATAGCACCACATCAAACCAATTAGAGCACTTTGCTTTTGGACTGCAGGCTTACTTGTGGTTCCTAGAGTTTCTAAAAGGAGAATGGGAGACGAAGCCTTCTGTGAGACCAGCTCCCAGTTTAGATTTGGGACACAGATACTCTCTCTACTTTTAAGATTGATGAAACATATAGTTTCAAAAGGCCTAGGCTACTAGGAGCTTCCAATGATGCACTTAGTGTTTCTTCTTCACACACCAATCTGCATTTAATCATTAGTGTGTCTTTTGTCCTGTCTTCCTCCCTTACTCCCATACTGGTCGTAGTAGATGACCGCCCCTCCATTAGCCTGGTTCTGCAGGAGGTTTCTTTCTGTTAAAAGGGAGTTTTTCCTTCCCACTGTTGCCAAGTGGTTGCTCTTGATTACTGTAGGGTGTGTACCTTACATTTAAAGTTCTTTGAGGTGACTGTTGTTGTGCTATATAAACGAAACTGAACTGAAATGTTTAGTCCCCTAGAGCATCTCTGTATGTTCCTCCCTCTGTTTTGTCTGTTATTTGCTGTTCCCGTGTTTCTCTTATCATGTTTAGTCTGAGCCTATATCTGTTTCTTTTTTGTCTTCGGTTATTCCCTGCTTTACTACAATAGCTGATTTTCTTGTGTGCCTTGCTTCAGTTTTTACTTTCTGTTTATCTAATTAGCTTCACCTGTGTCTACATGCACACAGGTCTATATGTTGCTAATCCCCAATTCCTCCCCAGTGAATATACATGATATATATACAAGGATATTTATTAGAGCTGGCATTTTCTGACCACACAACCACTGTCTGAAAAATACTGCTTGCCTACTTGAAAAAAACAAAACTATATCAAGAGCTATTAAAAACATACAAAAGCAACAGGTGGCAATATAGCCCTGACCATATAGAAAGGTGGGCCAATCAAAAGCCCAGAAAAAGCTTTTTCCCCCCAAAAAAATATCCTTGTACGAGTGGACAGACCACAGCTATGTCTCCTCCTTTTTCTTTGTCAGATCCTACTGGTAATTTCCCTGTTCGTGTGGACTCTGGGACTCCTGGTTTGTGGCTTTTTATTTGCTTTGGATTTTGTGCTTCATTGAAATAAAGTTGTCTGGGTCATTTTTTCATCTAGTGATATTAAAGTAAAAAGTCTAGCAGGTCTGGTTTGCAGAAGAGCATTTCTGAACACACAGCCTTAACCTTGAAGCAGATGGATTGCAGCAGCAGAAGACCATACCAAGTGCCACTGGGTGTATAGTCTTTAATTACATTTTTTTCACTGGGTTTCAAAACCTTGTATAAATCAAGTTTATGTGGTGGAAATACTGAACCCTTTCCTTTTTGTTGCTCTCATGTTTACCTCTTTTGAGCCTAACAACTGCTGGTTCACAAATACGGGCTTCAAGCGAGGCGGAGGGATCTCCTGTAATTAACCGTGAACGGGAGCTGGCAACGCAGCTTAGCAGTGCTTTCTGAGATAAAGAGTCAAAAGGGCACGCAGTGATATTCCAGGAGAAAATTGAGAAAAGTTCCACTGTCCTCTGCAAAGTAAGCAGCAACCAGGTGAAAGCCAAATGGAGCGCGGAGTTGTTTACTATTATGCTCTGCGACTGAGGATGAATTCCAGCACAGATACCGAACCGCAATCCTAGCTGGTCTTGCCAGCTCAGGCCGCAGCAGAGTTATTATCCAACAGTTTTAAAATTTGAAACTGCTTTTCTGAAAGACTTCAAAAGCTATTCTGTACCAGGAGGAAAAAAAATCTGAGTGGTGGACTGACTGATAGTCATCCCTCAGAGTAAGAGACAAACAAACTTACACACATATTTATGCTGTAGCAGCTTAAGGAGCTGTGTCAACTGAGTGAACATGATGTGTTGTCCTCATCTCTTCCAGTCCGTCAGCATTCATCTCGTCTCAAATGTGCACTGAGCTCCCGTCAGAGTGACAATCTGTCCCAAGGGACAGTCACACAGGCATTAGAATATGTGCCCAGCTTGTAAAACGACCGTCTCTCCTTCAGGGGTGGACTCCACATCGCTGATCTTCTGTGGGATTCACGGCCTCAGAGGCTTTCCACAGCGTGTCGTTTCCTCCCTGGAATCCGTGGATTAGTCATATCACATCCTTTTGTCCTTGCCAGGCAGTGAACTACTTGGCAGCAGCTCATCTTTGTCCTGCTTTTTATGGGCCAGCATTGCCACAGTCCAAACATGCCCACAACTGTCAGGGACACTTTTTGCTTTTCTGTTTCTTTTCCCATATAACTGTTGGAAAATTAAATTGTGAAATGTGAGCGTACTGGAACTGTCATTCATTTCAAAATTCCCAGGCTCTGAATGGCATTTGGCCGAGGGCTTTGTTGTGTGGCCAAACGCCTACTTTTCTTATCCAACAATCTTTCAAACCCCTGTATGGCCAAGTCATTAAAGCATTTTCAGCTCACTGCCGTGTGTAGCTAAAACCGGAATGTGTTAATGAGAAAACAGTTTCCTCGACACTTTCTTATAGCCCACTGAATCTTTTCTGCAAGGGAGTCTCTTTACCTCAGGCTCAAGTTGGCCTCTGGTTTAATGAAAAAAAGAAAAAAATCGGGGAAGAAGAAAAAAAACAAAACAGTTTTCCATCCAGCTCCAAAGGCAGTCTCTGGATCTGAATGTGGAAGTTTTAATGGGAGTCAGATGTGCTTTTAATCAAAGGAACATGGCGGGAAATGTTACTGAGCTCAAGCAAGAAGAAATGCGACTACAGGAACTGTGATAAGACTCATATGACAATAACATACACCGATTTCTTGATGTAAAAGCCAGCTAACAAATCCACTGCAGCGTTAAAGCTGATTTTACCTCTGCTGTGATCATGGTCGTAGGCTGGTGTTAGGAACCATTTATGAGGTATTGTACGTGTAAAGACAAAACCGCTCATAAAGCAGGGACAGATTTGGGATCTTTTTGTAGTGGTTGCAGTGTTTGTGGTCACGCATATTAGCATTGCACATTAATTTTGTTTTCATGCACTTAAGTGTTTAAAGCAGCTTTTATGAATAGTTAAAAGAAATAGGATAAATTGCTATGTTATATATAAAATGTTGTATGCAAAATGCAACGCTGTCATCGGTCATTGAGCTTTGAAAAAAAACTTCTTTTTTAAAAGTTAATAATTGCATCACGGCTGAAGAAAAGCCACATATTAAAGATAAGTACACTTATTCCAGCATACAGAGACATAGTCAAGTGCACTGGTTGTGTGCACCCCCACCCCCCTTACTTTAGTATTCCCGGTCACAATAGACCAGTCAATTTTAACAGCTCTTAAATTAACATAAGAAACATTTTTCACCACCAAATTCAGTTCAGTGGGTCGTAAAAGTGGGTCTTTCATTTGGTCATTTAGTGGGCCATTCAGGGGGTCAGAGGCCAAAGGGGGGGATGGGGGGTCGGCTTCCCATTCATTTCCTATGGCAGTCACTTTTGATCGGGAACACCACAGATGTAACCAAAGTTGATTAAAACACTCAAAATTCAACGAAATGCACGATCTTCGCACTAAGAGTACTAAGTGACTTTTTTTTACATGGACTGTATTTAAAAGGTGGAGGCAGCTTTGGGGTCTGAAAAGTGAAGCCTAAAACTGAATTCTTTCAAATGGCCAGCGGCCAGAGGGCGGTCCCTTTAGTTGCCAAACAACATAGCTCACTTGATCTATGACTGAAAATAAACAGCTGGTGAGTTTATGGTCCCAGTTGATTGTTTCACGGCTTACTGAATATGACTTAATGTTTATTTATTTTTAAATATGATCCCGTTAGAGTAAAAAAAAATAGATTTTATGGCAGATTTCTGTAATCGTTCTTTAAAGGCAGGCCAACTTTGTGGCTGACAAATCATCATGCAGCATTGCTCAGTTTCACAGCACTCGCCTCTCATGTCTGGTTTCAAAACAATAACATGACGAGGTCCAAAATGCTTAGTACGAGGCTTCATCGTAGGACTTCACTAACCAATGGGTGATGGTGCTACACCCATTTATTATATGCAGTCTCTGGTAGCAGTACAGTTGTTAATTAGAAAAACTCTTTTCTTGGCCTAGTGTAATAAGATTATTACTCAGCTCGGCTCCATGCATAAGGACCTGGATCCTGTTGAGATAGGACAAGCTCAATCTAAGCTTAGAAAAACAAAAACAGGATACAGGATATCAGTGATTCTTCACTAATAAGACACAAAGGGCCAGATTAACTAAACCTGGCAAAGTAACGTGTGAGCGTAATCCCCAAATAGTACTCACAGATGTGACGCTTGATTTGAATATTCTCTCACTTTGAGAAAGGATTTTCCATAAACACAACAAGGTCAAAAGTCTCTGCGTTCACACCAAACTTGTCAATGTGCTCTCGGTAAATATCAACGCTACTTTTGTTCGGCCAGGATCCAATTTATGCCGGCGCACTGCGTCACTAAATCTGGCCCAATACCATCTAAATAATTAGACTGCTAATAGAGCCTCTAAATCCTTCACACTAGCCACTTCCACTTTGCCACAGTAGTTGAATCAAAGACTGTTTTTAAAACACAGATGAAGCTCCCATGGCATTATACACCAGTTTGTGTTCATAATCTTAATTCACTAGCGGGGTCCATGTCCTCATTTTAGGTTTGACAGTGTTTTAGTGGTAAAGGTGAATGGCTTGGACATGAATTTTTTTGGGGGGAAGGCCTCAAGGGGGACTGGCGGCAGCTCCTGGGCCTGGCAGATCCCCATGTACTACACAGAAGTGAAGAAGTTAAAGAATTGAAAAGGAGAGGGAGGGTGGGGCACGTCAACGAGAATGAACAGCTTACAGAACTGGGGGAACCTATATAGATGAGAACCGGAATGAGCCTGTTTGGAGGCGTGGTCTCGCTCCTGAAATTTCAATACTTAATCTCCAATTGAGGATTTTGGCCATCGGCATTTTGTCTCTTTGAAATTTTGTGACCAGAAGTTATCATATTTGGATGAGAGGGTGGAGTACTAAGTTCTCAGGTAACCTTTTAGAAAGCTTGGATAGCAAGCTACATCCATAGACTGTATGGTTGGATTATGCCAACACAGATACCAACTAATCAGTGTTAAGTACTGTTAAAGTAATATCCTTGAATTTAGCACAGACTTTTTCTTCTTTTGAAAGTTCTCAAAAAGGCTCCAACAGAGCAATCATGGTTGGAAGGTCAACTTTAGTGACTCCGGCTAACTGTAAAGCCTGTGCGACAGCTGGATGGTACAAGCGATGATGTACTTACCTGCCACCAACTCTAAAATGGGAGATTTTAACATTGAATCATCTCACTTTTGAAGCCTTAGATTAGATTAGAGATTAGATGAAACTTTATTAATCCCTTGGGTGGGTTCCTCCGGGGAATTCAGTTTCCAGTAGCACAGCACCAAAAGAAGTTGCATGTTACAGATACAATAAGGGGAATGAGAGTAGGGATATAAGCATAAATACACCATACATACACATTTACACATATATAAATACAGAATATACAATATGGATAAATAGGATTGCACATTTGAGTGAGTGTATTGCACAGTGATTATTGCACAGTCGAATATAAGAAAAAAACAACAAAAAAACCCCCCCAAAACAAATATTACAAATATTGCACAGTGTAAAAAAGCACTACAGCTCAGTTGTTCCCGCCCTTCCTTGCCCCCCTGTTTCTCCTCCCCCTCCCCTCCAGTGAGGAGTTAAACAGTCTGATGGCGTGTGGGACAAAGGAGTTTTTAAGTCTGTTGGTTTTTGACTTTTTCGAGAAGCAACCTGTCGCTGAATAGGCTCCTCTGATTGTTTAGAACCATGTGCAGAGGATGCCCAGCATTGTTCATAATGTCCATCAGTTTCTTTAATGTCCTTTTCTCCGCCACTGTCACCAGAGTGTCCAGCTTCATCAGCCTTTTGAAGAACTCTAGTTTAAGCGGAGGGTGACTGTGGCACAGGTCAAGACACTGATCCCTGAGTTGCTTCCAGTGCATTCACTGTATGTATGTTTGATAGAAAGCAGTAGAAAGTGGAGCAGAAAAGCACAAGAACCAGTCCATTTAGTTGTTTCCATGTTCCCTATTTAGGGTACATAAAGTTAGTTTGGAAATATAATAATAACTGAAGAGGTAGCTTTTTTGTGACTGTGCACATGTAGCTATTTTCTGCACAGCACATACTGGTGCAAACGCTATTATATTTATTGAACTTTCAAAAATACCAGCAATAATGATTAGGAGGTTCATTTTTGGCCAGAAATACCCACAACTTTATTGCTTTGGCTCTCTGTGACGTTGTTTTCAGCCACTGCAGATTTTGAACTTTCGAATTGAGTCGCTGCACCTAAGAAGCAATAAGCGGGAGTAAGAACTAGTATTGGCACGGACTGCATTTTACATTCACAGCATGTGTTTGCCATTAACTTGTGTGTATTTTCAATGTAATGATTTTCTCTCCACAAAAGAAACCGTCACTGCTGCTCAGCATAATTTCGCGCTGATGTTGCACATGTCGCCGACACTCTGATAATACCCCAGAGTAGCTCGCTGTATGCTGTGACAATGGCATACCGTCTATCTAATCGGGCACTGCGCCGGGCCTCGCTCTGTCCGCTCCTCTCTCCTTTTTCAGTTGTGCATCCTGCTCGTTGCGGGCGGTATACCAGGGCTGTGCGGGTGCACGAGCATGCATGGAGCCCGCTGACCGCCAGCCAGTGAAAACCGAAGAGGTGATGTCATGTGCTGATACAGGTTCAGTTCACAGCGGAGGAACAAACCCAGCTATTCGTCTTTGTCAAACCACGAGCCCCTTTTCCTCTGCATGTAGACTAAACATGCTCACTCATAGAGAGGCACGCATTGTGCAGCATTCATGCACACTTGTGAGTGTGCACAATCAAAGTCAGCCACACACACACAGATAAAAAAACAAGCCCCTTTTGAGACTAACGCATATGTAAATCAGGCAGACAGAGTGACAGAAACACACAAACTATGCGGCATGTGAAACATCCTCTCGACCGTAAAGTATATCTACTTTGTCATTCATCTGCCAGTATGTGGGGTCCCTCTTTTCTGTGGCGACTTTTACTGTTTCTGCAGCTCGAACTCTCACAGATAACTCTCACAGGCAGACAAACCGCAGAGTTCTGGCAGCTGTGACTTAAACTTACATTAGCATAAAATAACCCTAGGTCATGCGCAAACGGCTCATGGGAAAGTAGCGCTAAGTTCTTGGGTCCCTCCAACCGCTCGAGCCTCCATTATAAACGGACATTTCCACTGCACTCCGTTTTCCTAACCAAGCTGGCTCAGCCCACAGAGAATATCTGTGGTTTTGTGATTACTAGTACAGCAGGAATCGAGAAAAAAACACAAGAAAGAAGTCAAAATAAAGACAAAAAGTGAAAGAAACCATTACAAAAATGGAGACGATGTAGGAAGCCTGTCAAAGCTTGTTTTGTCTATTTACAACACAGTCATTGCTGCCGTCTGGAATGCCTGGTTGTGACTAGAGTAATAATCAAGAAGGCTGCAGGCTGTGGGTTTCACACAAGAGCATGCATAAACTGTATTTCTCCTTGTGAATGGGGCAAAAGCTTAAACCAGCGTTGTGCAGGATGGTTCAAAAAAATTAAATAAAAGAGCCTCTGGAGTCTGTTTTTATTTAGCCCACGCTGCATGCCTAAGCACGGAAGGGCCACGGTGGAATCATCCAGGTGGGTGGCTGCTAACAGCAGTGGATGAGAGGTTTACCCGAGGCATAGATGTGTTTTCCATTACAAACAGTATCAGGTGGAAAAACACGTTTTGTAAATTGGTCTTTTTTTTGTTCTCAAAGCCATGTGCTGCACAGATGGGATAAAACTCACTATCTGGTGTCCACAAGCAGTTCTAAACAACTTGGATGTCTTAAGGTGCAGCCTCTTATTAGCAATAACAAACGAGTTTACTTAAAAATAGGAAAGAACACTTCCTCTGCACGCTGTGTGAATTATTTGGGTATTGATTCCACATTGCCCTGCCTCGCTAAGTGCCCATCGTGGGGTCGAGTGGAAAGGCGTGCGTAGTGGAGGATCTGGTATTTATGGGAAGTGAGGATGATGTCAGAGCTCCAGGGTCCTCTGCAGACATTTAGGGCCACGGCTGCTTTCAGCACGGGGCAGCACCCATACACCTGAGAATCATTTAACAGCTTTGGTAATGGCGTGCGTGTGCTAGCAAGTTCATATGTTCGCACACACCTACAGGGCGCAGAGTGAAGCTCCAGTCATCTAAATCCTGGCGGCCAGCATCAGAGACAGCTCACAAAGTGGTAATGTTCATCTGCATCATGCTTTCTCAGACTGAATCACCCACCTGTGGTATTAAAGAATGTTATTTGGTCCTGTCTGGTATTTAGTTTCCCACGAAAGCGATTTTAAGAGCTATGCATCATTAATGGAGTCACAGTCGATGGTGAAGAACCCAAAAAAAAAAGAAAAAAAGCGGCCTTTGAGAAGAAGAAGAAGAAGAAAAACAAACAAGACTAAAAATCTGTCATCATGAACGAGGCCCTGTGAGGATGGGATTCTCATTACAAACCAGAACAGTTTGAAAGATGCTGTGCTTACACTGTTTCCACCAGTGGCACATAAAAAAAAACATTAATTTGTCAAGGTGCTGATGTGGGGCCACACTTCTAATCCCATTGCCATACCATTAGAAGTTGCATTATACACTTGATTACAGTCTGGGTGAATGGGACCACAACACTTACCATCCGGGATGCTGAGAGACTAGATGGAAAAACAAATGATAGGTTCCAGCCCCTCGTGACCGTCAGTTGAATAAGTTGAAGATGGATGGACGGCTTTTTAACACACCTTTAGTTTAGCTATGAAACAACAGGTAAACACAGGTGTTAGTAATTATATTAATTAAGGCTCGCTCCTAAATAGAAAAGAAGCTTCGCTGTTGTCATCAGCGGTGTTTATGCCGTGGCCCCAGGGTTTTTTGGACTTTTTAGATTCTGCTTTAGCGTTCTCTATTTAGTGCTTAGTTTGTTTACGTTTACATGTGGATTTTCATGCTTTTCTTTATTACCTCGAGCTATTAGCTCTTAGTTCCTGTTCCTGTTTTTATTAAAGTTTATGATAATACTTTCTGACTTTCTGAGTTTATTTATTTCTTCAGTATTCCCTCTATCTCTTCCTTCTGTCTTCCCCTCTGTCAAATTATTCATGTCCCTGCATTTCTCCCGTGTTTTCATAAAATTTCTTCTTTCCTCTTTTACTTTGTTAACTTCTGTCTCTTGTGCCTTAGTGTGAGTTTTATCCAACATCATGTCTGTGTCTAAATCTGTTCACCTCCGTCTTGTTCCCTTGCTATTTCCTCTAATTACCCTTAGAGTATATATAGTCCTCTCCCTTGTTCTTTGTTAAAATGTCTTCGTTATTCCTCTCTGTGCTTCTCCCCTGTGAGCTCTGTGTTAATCCGTGGGATTTTTGGTTTGTTTTCTCTGAGTGGGTTTTTGTATTATTGGGCTTAAGCAACTGACCTAATAAAGTTTAGGTTTTTGTCTTTTGTTGTTGTTGTTACATCTGCCTTTGAGTCCTTAACCCGAATGTTTGTGAAAGATTACCCACTATATAACAAATATCAGCTGTAAAAAAAGACGTGCCATTCAGCTGGATACTCTTTTCTTCTAAGACCTGTATGAGGCTCCACGATGTCATTGTCAGGTAATCTGATAAACGGCTGGGTTTATCGAATCAATGAAACTGTGGATACATCAAGATTAAATTTGTGTCCAACAGTAAAATAGACACACGTGAAACAAAATGTCGTGGGTATATGTGCGAAGGAAATACATGACGAATGATCGACAATAATTTTGCTCTTTTCAGTCTAAATTTTCCTGTAAGTTTTTCTAAGTGACATTTATGCTTCCTTTTTAAAAAAAGAGCAAACATGGCAATGTTGTCTCTATTAATTTATAGAGTTAGCACTGAAATACCAACTCTACCTTACTCTCTCTCTGTGCTATAATCTCCCTGCGTATAGATGCTTATGTAACGTCGGGCTGCTAATATATACAATTTATTATCTCTAAAAAAAACTCAGTCTAATAAAAGAACTGTATCTTTAAGAGCCAATGATACTTTGCAATGCTTACACAACCAGTGAGCTGTGACTGGCATTGACAGAAGTCCAGAGGATACTGAGCACCACAGAAGCTGATCCCCTTCGATGTGAGTCGACAGTAATATCCCCTCCCAAAATACTAAGGCACATAAAGCTGATTAGCCATCTAATAAATCATATTTACCAAACAGATGATCTGAAATGAAATAATAGACCATGAGCCAACAGTTACAAACAGCTATAATCGCTGTAATTGCAATGCATGCCCCTGCCCCACAGACAGGAAAGTCTGCCTTTAGGTTAAACCAAGCTCAGTGGAACCAGTTTACTTTCATTCATGATGCAAATCCATACAAATTTTCTCTTGATACATAATTAATAAATCACTTTGTTATAACTGGCTCCCACTTGCTTAGTGATTGCTACAGTCTGTACAGTTAGACCTGTTTCTATGTTTCCGTGGAAAGCACCGTGAGAAACATTAGCCTCATGCTGACCCATAAAAATCAACATTATAAAGGAGTCCATGTCCACACACACAATCCAAACCCTAAAAGTGACGGCCAGTGCTTTGGTCTGTCATCTGGCTTCAGCAGCACCTTCAGGATTCAGTAAGTTTCTAGCAGTCCCATAAAAACTGGGAATCTCATCCCTGGTTTCAGATTGATGTTCACCCTGCTTTACTTTGTGTGTGAGTGTGGTGAGTGTGTCAGAGCTTTCCCTTACATACAAGTGTGATCAAGTTGCCTGCAGCTTTTACAGAGGAAATTCTTTCCTAAGACTTTCTGGATTTTGACCTGGGGGATTTTTCAGAATCTCTTTTACTGGTGCAAACCATGATTGAATAAGTCATTGTGGTGAAATGGACCAGTCACTGAGGGGGTTCCCACAGCTTGTGGGTAAGTTCCATGACACAAGAGTCTTCATCGTAAATACCTGTCAAAATGCCCCACTATTCATGGATGACGTGCACCATGTTTAATTATGCTGGCTATCACATACTAGAGCCCTGCACCTTTCCTTCTCTTGTTAATACTTGAGTAAGAAGAAAATTTTTATTCATCATTGTTCAGAAAGGAAGGGAGAAGCTGGCGAAATGGGAAATGCTGCCCATTATCAGTCCCTGGGTTATTTTTTCAGGCTGTTGGGGCAGCTGTCGGTGCTTCTGTTTGTCCCGACTGTCAGAGCTCCGAGGGGTTCTTGTCAGCCATGGCTATCTCCTGTGGTCACCCGAGCCTGGCTGAAGAAGATAAATAACCACCTCCACCCTCCTGTGAAGCAGTTTCACCATGACCCGTCTATCAGCCGCCTCCTCGGACCCTTTTAGCACTTTCTCTTTAATGGAAAAAAAAATGTCCTTGCCAGTGTCTTCGCTCGATTCAGAGAAATGGGATCTACCACAGGCCGGTGAGAGACCATTAAACCTGCGGAGTGACAGTGATGAAGAAAGCACACTGTGGAGACTCTGCATAAATGTGAACAGCAGGAACACCTATTACAGCCTGACTTACCGGTCTGGCAAACCTTCAGGCAAAGCCTGGCAGCTTAAATGACACAGAGCTTCAGCTTTTGCCCTTTGATCACACTTCTCCGTGAATGAGTCCTGTAAACTGATTTTGCATTATGAATGAAGTCATTCTAGGTTATGCCTCTCATTTGGATCATATTATTACAGCCATTTCACATGAGTGTTTTTGCAGCTGCCTATACTTGTATGTTAACTCTGAAAATCTTGTTTCAGTAAGCTATTCCCAGGTGAGAGAACTGAACCTTCTCTAGTGGGTTATTTTCCACTGAGAAAGGTAAAAAAGGGGCAAAGAAAAGTCTGAACCAACAAAGCCTATAGTGTGCTGGGAATAAATATGAACCCACAGAATGGAAAATGATTCGACATAGTCTCTCGATTCACAGAGTAAAAAAAGTGAGAAAGACATGTAGAGCACAGATGGCAGGAGGAATGAAGGTATGAGCTTAATTACTTCCAGACACGATGCAAGCAGAGGGAGGTACAAGGTGCTGTAGCTGCGCAAATACACCCCGGGAGAGACGTCTGATGGAGATGAATATTATTACAAGTCACCTCAGTAAGTTTGGTCTGAAATGAAATGTGGCAAAGGCATGAGCAGTGTCATCGATCTGAGCACTTACTCATAATCTCAAAGTGTTAATTGTTCAAAATGAGGTCAAATCGAGGCAGAAAAGAAGACTGGAAGTTGCTCTGTGACGGTTTTTTAGTTTAAATCGACATCAGTGTGAAACACTGAGGCAGTGCGATGACAGCTTGCTGCTGGTGTCACCATAAATGACAAATCCAGGAATGGCTCTCTTCTACTCTTCATAAATCCATCACTACGTTTATATGAAAAGTCCTTCCCAAGTTTGCAGTAAGTAGTTCCATCTTGTGATTTACTGGTCTGACGTGCACCGTTTAAGCTAAAGAACTGTTTTAGTTTTCTCAAGCTGTCGTAATGTGCAAAGCAGCAGCTAGGAAACATCTGAAATGCTGTTCAGTCAGAAGTAATCAGTAATGAACGGAGGAAGCCTCTGTAGCATCACAAACTATATATTTACACTGTAAATGTATACAGCCTGTGTGGTCTGAGCTGCTTTCATTTAAAGATGAGTGAATCATAATTTAGTAAACAGTGTAATTATAACTAAATGAATTTGAAGCCAACCTGCATGTATTTACCCATGTGCCCTGAATTAAAGAGCTTTTCTTTCACTACAGGAAGATGTGCGCTTTAGTCAGAGCATTTCCTTTGCTATTACTGCTCAGTAAAGAAAATACTGCTGGGTAAACTAAATTCATCTTTGCAGGAGTCTCTGTTTTTTTAATCCTGTTGCTAAGTACACCCTATAACAGTTATTAGTCACACAGTAACTGGCCACTTCATTAGTTACACCTCACTACTACTGGGTTGGACCCCCTCTTGTCTTCAAAACTGCCTTAAACCTGGCATGATATTATCACAGTTGCTAAGGGTTCCACATAACGCGAATCTCCTCTTCCACCACATCCCAAAGATGCTCTGCAGCATTATCCCCAACAATAAAACACCACCAGATTGAACTGTTGCTACAAGGTAAGATGGTCCAAATCCAAATGCAGCAACAGAAAATTGAGACTCATCAGACCAGCCAATGGTGTTCCTCAGTTTCCTGTCTTTAGGTGGCAAGAGTGGCACCCAATGTGGTCTTCTGCTGCTGTGGTCCATCTGCTGCAAGGTTCAATATGTTGTGTGCTCTTCTGCATACTTTGGTTGTAATGAGTGGCTATTTGAGTTACTGATTGCTTTCTATCAACTCAGCAGTCTGACCACCCGACTCTGACCTCTAGCATCAACAAAGCACTTAACTGCTGCTCACTGAATAGTTTCTCTTTTTTCAGACGATTCTCTGTAAATCCTAAAAATGGTCGTGTGGGAAAATCCCAGTAGATCTGCAGTTTGTGAAGTATGTGTCTGACCTGTCTAGCACCAACAAGCAAAGTCACTTAAATCACCTTTCTTTCCCTTGTTGTGTTGCTCAGTTTTGAACTTTAGCCGCCCGTCTTGACCATGATACATGCATAAATCCACTGAGATGCTTCGATGTGATTGGCTGCTTAAATATTTAACAAGCCATTGCACAGCTGTTGGACACACACACATACAAACACATACAACTTTTTTTTACTACTTTATTCTTTCACAACAACCTTGGCTCATATTTTCGGCTTACACGCTAATATCATTTGCACTGGGGAGGACGAATAAATATTTTATTAGGACCTTGCACTGTGTGACACAGATTAAGCCCTTAAGTTGCACGTCAGTGAAGCAGATCAGCATTAGGCATTTTGTTTTTGTCCTCTCGTAAATTTTGATTACGTTCTCTGGAGCGTTGATCCAAACAAAGAGCGAGCCTCTCTGTTGAGAGAATAATTCCTGCCTTGTTCCTACCCTGTCTGCAGAGAGGCCCGGCAACTAAGCAGAAAGGCATTTAGATGGAAACAGGCTGAACCAAACAAAATCAGACATGACAGGATGTCACATCAATCGATCTGTAAGCTTTCGTGTATGCTTGTTTAATGGATGAAGCGCTGCACAATGTTGATGCATGTTTATTTAGTGTGTTTAAACCCTGATTGACTGCAAGATGCAGCATGTGAAAGAAAGAAAGTGCGACCGCAGCCAAGTGACGGGTCACAGTGTGCATATGAGGGGTGTGAACCTCTTGAGATCCCACACATTTCCTCTCATTCTTTAACCTCTGACATCCTGATATAGTGAATTAAAATTAACAGCGCTGCATGACATTCCTGTGAATCAAGAAATATCCTGTAGCTTTCTAACTGCACAGTGCTACTTAGTCATTGACCTGTGATACAGACTCACTTCACTCAGCATGATAATCATTTAGCTTATAAAATTTGACATGCATGGCCTGCTGGGTGGTGTATTGTCCATAAATGGAGAGAGGGAATCAGAAGGTCTGTATGTTCTTCCACTAATAAACTCAGACTAAATCAAACCCACCAAACTCCTTTTCTTTTTTGCAACATCCGCTGTTTGTTTGCTTTGGCTGCTGCAGCCATGTGAACACTGATGAGTGCAATTTCAAAACTGTTTAACACCAGAAACTTACTGCATTAAAACATCACAAATCAAAAGCACGAGTGCTGGCAGTGAAGAAACCTCCGTTTCCAGGGCAAGTGTCGCAGACTCATCTGCAATTATTATTTCTGATTCCCACATTCTTGAGCTGCATTCCCCCCCCCCCCCCCCCCCCCAAGAGCTTATAAAAGAAGGTAACAGCGTGGGCATATAGTTGATTTACTTTTTGTTATGTGTGAATCTTGGCTCTTGGCTCTTTGCGAGTTCGACTTTGCCCAGACAGGCAGACAGACTGAGCCAGCTGATTGTGGTTTGGGTTCAGTCTGTGCATTGGTGCACCGGGGCTCCCACCATATGCTTATGGTGCTCTGGGCCCAAGTCTGCTCACACATACAGTTTATAAATGAGCATGCACTCATACACAGCAACAAAGCAACAACAACAAAATAGTACTCTGGGGTCCACTGGCAACTTAGATTCCCTGGCCAGTCTGTGGAAGCAATTTAGGCCACTAACTGCTGTAGTGGGACTTGTGCCATGTAGTATATTTAGTATATATATTGGATTTGGAAACTTTGTGTGTGTTTAAATGTGTTACAAGGCGCCAGGCTGGCATCCAAAACCTGCTTGCACTTCAAATGCGAAATGAGTGTAGCCTATTAGGCACTACTATGTACTGACACTGCGGAGTAATTAGGCTTTTGGACTGTCTCGTTTATACGCCTCAGACATATAAACATCATCAGACCACAAGCAGACACACCCTGATTCTACCAGGGCTTACTCATCTCTGCTTCAGACCACAACTACCCTGTGAGGTAGTTAATGAGAAATACAGATGTCCCATTCACTGAAAATAAACAGAGGCAGAGCTGAAACATACGTGAGCCTCAACCGAGTTAGTTCTACATACATACCGTATCCTTTAAGAGCAGCAATCAACCCATTTTAATCCGGAAATGGCGTCTCAAATGAGATGTTAGGAGCATGCACTTCAAAATATTCAAAAGCACGGCGAATTATCCCAGTGTTTTTGCCTGTGTTTATAGTAAAGCCGTGCCTGTGCACGGCCTCGTAGCTGTATCTCATTACATGTACTGAGAGCTGGTACGGTGGGGAAGAAAGCAAAGATGTATGATTTTAATCAGTTAAGGCCAGAGCGTGCCCCTCTCTAATAACTTCTGGAGATGAATCCAGCTTGAGAGGGAATATAAACCAGATCACTTTGGAAATTCCACAACGGTTCGTTTGCAGCAAGTGCCCCTCTTCTGAAGGAATGCGAGCTAAGATTTCCCCCTCAGCTCCCTGGTCTCCCACATAGACAGCTGCCCTTCAGAGAGTCATGCCACAAGAGCAGAGCCGAGCAGGCCGCTGGAGAGGCAGAAAGGGAGAGGAAAGACAGATAGACATGACGGCTAATGGCTCTTCTCCCAGTTGCATGGGGTCTGAGACATATAAACATGTCAGGAGAGGGTCAAAAGGGAGAGAGCATGGCGATTCAGAAAGGGAGACCGAAGGGTAAAAATAGGAATAAGTTGCATGAAGTTGGAAAATCCAGGGCTGATAGATATGTGAGGGAAAGAGAGGAAAAAGATATAAAAAAATAGAGCTTGGGAGCAGAAGGAAAGGCGTTTCCCAGCCTCGAGGAGATGGACTGACAGGACAATCCAGCAGGTGACGAGAGGTGGTGAAAGTCCAGACATGTCGCACCAAAATCACCAGCAAACCACACCTTCGGGATTACAAAAGATGCTGAATCTGTGCATTTGAAAAACACGCCCATGATCACAAGCCCGATTTGAGATGTAGAGACGTGCCTTTTGGTAAACTTTGGGTGACCTGCTCTTTGAAAGAGTGGTGAACCACAATCAGAATAAGTGCACCATTAAATAAAGTTAGCTTGTCCTGTGGCTGAAGGGTGATTAAGATGTTATTCCTAAAGCCTGGCAGCTGTTCAAGATACATTTTTCAAGCATATGACCTAGCCAAGCAGGCTCCATTGTGTATCCAAAAATCCAGTGCCCGCAGTCAGTCCTCATCTCGCTGAAGGCTTTCAGGTCTCTGCACAAAGGATTTTGAAGAAGAAGGTGAAACGCGTTCACGCAGCTTTATAGCGTTCCTCTATAAATCTACAGATCTAATCATTTTAAGGCTCAGACACTTACCAGATGTTACTGACATTTTATGGTACTTGAGGGATCCTTCGAGTATGTAAATCTTTGGCGATATGGAGTGCACGTCCATAATCTTAAGATTAACATCCCAGAGGAAAAGGCCAAATGTCGTGTACTGTACATCAAATATGAATGTAAAGTTACTATCGTGAGGAATCTGGACGTCTGAGGTAAGAAGCTCTGTGGAGTCTTTATGTTTGCATATCTCAAACAGAAATCTGTTCCCTTGACTTTTAATATTTGGAGACATGTAAGAAGTGCATCGACAAATTCTTGGAGTTTAGAGGAAAACCCAGCCTGGCATTTTTCCTGCATACTTTTCACTCTTTCTTTGGATTTTTTTTTCTGCCCGGGTGTGCACGGTGGGGAAATGGGTCAAGAATGAAACAAAGAAGTGGGGAGAGAACAGAGCGGGGGCCTACTGGTCCCTCAACATCCCTGCGTTGAATATGAAAATATATTATGGCATAATGTGTTCAGTATGCAAGCTTGAAGGAAACCATATGAAAAAATCCCAGACAAAGAGCCTTCTGTGTTCCAACTGACCCCCCCACCCCCATCCTTCGTCTGCTTCGACTGAGCGAGAGAGAGAGGGAGAGGGAGAGGGAGAGAAGAGGTAAAAAGGGGAGGTGTGCTCGCACACTCGTAGGAACTGAAAAGGGGCAGTACACACCCTCGCCGCCTCAAACAGCCAGACGCACCGGAGTACAGGTGAGCAGCAAACCTAACCAACAAAAAAAAGAAGAAAAGAAAAGTGAGGGGGTGTGGGGGGGGTTGCTTTAATGAATCATGGAATTTTATCTTTGCTTGCACCAGACTTTGTCACTTGCAACCTATTAAGTTTATCTTTATGGGGTAAGAAGACACTATCTTTGCTTGGAGAAAGAGGAGAGAGAGTCCGGGGAATGCGATGAACTGGGGCAGAAGAGGAGGGAAACTCTGAAAGTCTTTGTTTGAGTAGATGACAAACATCTGTGGCTGCTGTTTTTTCCCTTGGCGAAGGCTGTAGGCTTGCAGGGGTTGTTGGGGTGGGGGTGTTGGCTGGCTACATTAGCACTGTGGTCACTGATATCCAAGCCTATTGTCCTGACTGTGTGGAGCCCGCTCTGTGGCCATGTTATAGACTTGAACTTCACTGTGTAACATTAGAGGGTGTATCCAATTAAAGTCCTGACTGGAGACTGTATTGACTTACGCATATATAAGTAATTGCTTCCTGTTAACACAACAGGTGAGGCCCATTAACTGCTTTACGGGGGAGCAACAGGAGGCTTTGTTCTGCTATATGTTACAGTGTGTTACACAGATTAGCAAACTACACCTCCTTTATTTTTGCTGTAATGGGAGATGCTTTGAAACAGCAGAAACCTACTTTGTCAAATGTCTCAGTGCGAACAGAAAGCCAGTAGTTTCCTGCTTGCAACTTTACATTTTTAAAAAGTGTTTGTGCCCGCTGCCTTTGATGTCTAACAGTTTTTCAGATTATGACTGATTGTTTCAAGGAGGTGCCTCCCTCTTGGCACTGGATGACACACACCTACTTCAAGTATTTATTTTCACCTCTTGAAGTTCCCCACCTGTGACAACGAGAGCAGGATGAGCTGTGCGCGAAGCAGACGCTTTATTACAAGGTCTTCCCACTGCATGATTTATGATCGCACTCTCGGGGGTCCTTTAAAAAAAGGCAAAGGCAAACAGAGAGAGACATTTGTTCGTTTCATTGGGGACGACTCTTTGCAATGTTTTAGATGTCTGTCATCAGCTTGCACAAGCTGCGGCATGTTAACTATCACAGCCTCTTGAGGAATTATGAAGCAGGAATGCCCATTTTGGAGCACTAGCCGAAATTATTTTGTAGTGCTGCGAGGGCCCTTGAATAGCTCTTTGTTTAAGCAAGAGAGAGAGAGCGAGAGAGAGAGGTCCCGCTAAAGCCTTTAGCCTTTACCGCTAAAAGATTTTTTTTTTTTTGCTGACTGTAAAACATCCCAGCAAAAGACAGGCGATAGCAGACACACAACAGATCTTCCCCTCAGGGATTCAGTCATAAAGGCTTGCAGTTCAAGTCAATGCTCTGACCCGATGCCTCATTATAAGCTGGGTAAATGATACACTTCAAGTCACAGAGTAGGTGGAATGCGCGCTCACCTGACATCCGCTCATGTGCGCCCCGAGCAACTGATGATGTGCAGATGCCGTTACTGGGGTGAAACTACATGCGCTTTGTGAGCTATTAGGTGGATGACACGCATTCTACAAGCTGACTACTGATGCAGATGTGTAATAAACACACAAGACAACAGCCATGAGGGACAAATGAGTGATTAAGGTTTTGTAAGGGTGCCAAAAGCAATTTCTTTTGTGCGCCGTCACTATGTGAGACACGCCGCAGAGGGCAGAGGGATAGATTTGCTGTCTGGTATGAATCCATCATGAGCTGACGATGGACAGGAACTCTGTGATTACACATTAAAGCAGCCTGCGGGGCCAAACTGTAAATTAGATCCTTGATTCCTGATCACGGAGGCAGATGGGTGGCATAGGAATATTGTGCAGGGGTGGAAGCCAAACGGGACAGGTGGGCACTGCGAAATACTTTTTGAACTTTAAAGTAATTGGAGACCAGGTGGTGGTGGTGGTGGAAGAGATATCAGACTATTACGTATGGCAAGCACATAATCGCCAGAGTGGGATAGATATCACAGGTTTGTTTGGGAGAAATACAACGTCAAGCTGCGTATTAACAAGCCGCGATGAATAAAAAGGAGAAAGAAAAAGAGATAAAGAAAGGATTGGGACAGATGCAGATTTCAAAAGTCCATATGCTGGTGTTTTGTTTCCTGAGCCAGAGCCTCTGCTCATGTAGAGTTCTTACATCTGTTCCTTGTCTGTCACTTAATAAATGTTTGCAGACTGGATCAAAGTTGGCAATCAACCCATGTTTAAACCAGGGGTGTTGGGACATGTCCTCCACACGTGTTCACCTATGTTCTCTGTGGAGACAGGAAACAAAGACAACTGCGAGTGAAGAAAAATATCATAAAACCACTGCAGGAAAGTGACACGGTGAAAGCTAATCTGAAGAGACAGTGTCGCTTTCTGAGTGATCCAAGCACAGATCGCACATCTGGAGGAATCAAAGAGCGATTGTCAGAGTGTCTAAACAATACCAGCCTTCATGTCACTTGACACGATCATGCCAGTAAGCTAGGATTGTTGTTGGTGTTTTTTACAGCAGGGAGGTGGGGCAGGGTTTTGTTTGGGCTGATTGTGTCCAGGGACTAATGTGCAGCCCTGCTATGAATTTTCATGACTCAGTTGTTATTTTGCGAAACAAAAACACCGCCTTCAAATGATCCAAACAAGTTTACGGTGCTTAGACACCTCGAGAAAACAGCATTGCTTTGCTTCTCAGGAATCTCAGAAAAGGCATTTAAAAATAATAAGTGTGAAATGTGTGTGTGTGTAGTTTTTGAACAAGCCTCCCACTCATGAGCAGTGACTCACAAGCAAAAATGAAACCCCAATCAGCTTCGAGGTGAGGCAAGTCTGATCAAGGACAAGGAGATGTGCAAACAGTGGGTTACCGTTACAAATGCTGCCAGTGGCTCCTATTGGCTTTGAAGGAGGAACATGACACTGCTGATCTAAAGAAATACTCTACAGGGTAAAAGTGAAGGAGGATGTGTGCCCACTTGATGTCACTGCAAGATATTCATGTCTTTGTTTCCCTCTTTACTTCACGCTGAATGGAAAGCTTAAGTCCACATTCACTTTCTCAGTGTGCTCTATCGCATCGCAGACCCTGAGGCAGGGATAAGTTGTGTCTGACAGGTTTAATACACAGTAGATCCCCAACACTCAAACCTGAATGGACTGCAGCCTTCCTCCCTACATGGGAGACAACAGTTTATCAGACTCTTTTTTTCTAAAAGGCGCCTCTCGTTTCCGGCTTTGCACCATTAGTGTGACTGCACTTCAAAGTGGGAAGCCTGATCTTTATCTCTGAAGACAGAGAGTCAGACTCCTGCCGTCTCACAAACTGAGATAAGTTGAGTTTGATGCTTTTATTTTTGCAAGTAAACTAACTAAACTTTCATCAGAAGAGTTAGGTAAATGATGTTCTTCAGACCGCGTCATTAAAAAGTCTTTAAATATCAGATGGCCTTCCTGAAACCAACGAGATTAATTCAAATCGTATACGAAGCAGTGGAATTATTTAAAAAAGACAACATTGGTTAGATGTATCATCCAGTTTTTATTTGACCTAAAATAGATTTGACTTTTGACATAACTGCATATTCTCCTTTTTCTTGCAGGCGCTTCTGGGCATACAGTGAACACAGAGCAGAGCAGCGATCTGTAATCCAACAATCAGCCAAACTGGTGGAACTGTTGAAGTCTTAGCTGCAGCCCACTGATGTGTTTCAGTGGAAGTCAGAACATCCGCCGCATGAAATAGGAACCTTCATTCTCACATATGGCTTTCCTCAAAAGCAGAAGAATGAAATCGATCATTTTACTTTCAGAGACCGTGTCTGGCTTTAATGCCTGAGAAATAACACGGGACACCAGACGAAAGCAGCCCTAATTGAATGCTTTTGAACACTGAATACAAACCAGCCTCTGCAGTGACCTTTCCAGTATGAAATGCTATTCCTCACACGCACCCAAAAGCAGGAAGCCCCTCATATGCACAGCTTCCCTGCGACCCACTCAAGAGTTATGATCTGTGAGATAAAGGGCAGATCCCTTTTCTCCAAAAGAAAAGTCATCTGCGAGTTGAAGATTGGGGTGCAGGCGAAAAACTTGTTTTTGTGACTAAAATAGAAGAGAAGGAAGAGCAACATCTGGGAAAGAAAAAAAAAGGAGTATTAGAGAGATGCGAGTAGAGAAGCTTGGACTCTTTCTCAGCCCTTCGTGCCAGATTTTTAACACAGCACAACAATCTTGTGCAATTTTTGTGGCATTTGTCCATGGGAGCTCATCCAATGCTCATCGAAGCTGACCCTCCTGGGAGGTCCCATTAGATGCAGGATAATACTTCATGAAGACCAAAGCAAGAACACGCTTCTACCGTCAAATTTCGGCTGTCTGCAGGACAACATTTGGAAGAATTATTGCTGAAAGGGGAGCCGTGACCGGAAACAGAAACTGGGAAAACTGAGCTACTACCTTTCCCTCATCTTCTGCGTGGGTGTTTTCTTTCAGCTAATTCACTGTTTGCCAGTAAGGAGTAAAACTTCCATCTTTCACCAGTTGCTTCATCCTATCGGGAGAGGAGACTGAGCCGAGCGGGACAAAGCACTAGCGTTTCTCCCTCCCGTGTTGAGGGCTTGTTCCTGCTGCGACAGACGGCGATGGAGATGGAGAAGGGACATACGTCTATCAGGAGAGGGGTGAGCTGGAGCCCAGGGGGCTTGAGAAAACCTTTCCAGTTAACTCAAGACGTGCAGACCCGTGGGACAGACAACAATGCATCATGGGAGAAGACAGGATTCAACAAAGAACACATGAGCCGGAAAACAAGTAAGTGCTTGTTTATTTGCTATTTTCTCTCCTTATTTGGACTTCTTACAAGAAAATGTAACTCTAAATGCACGTTCAGTGGTTTGTTTCTGATGAGTCTGGACTCATCAGAGCAACTTGACACAATGAACTGGTCTCTGAGACATCTGTTTCTGTGTCATAAAAATACAGGTTCTCGTAGCAGCTGTGCCAATGCAATCATGCCTCACTGCTAAAGGGCTGTCTTAATATACAACCCGGCCACAGGCAATAACAGGCTAACTTGTGGGAGACGTTGTTTGGAAATGCCCCTTTTCTTTTTGCCTCTACAGCTGCCAACTTAACTTCAAAAAACCTGTTTTAAAATAGAAATGTTGAATCCATGAAAAGACACAGAAAACATGACTACTGCTGGGTGGTGACAAGTTTTTCAGATGCACTCTTCAAAGTGAGTAAAAAGGCATTATGCATTAAAAAGGTTCCCAGCCTTCAAATAATTGTTCCTGATATGGATCTATAGCCTGTGGGCTTCCAATACCCTTCCTATCACTCATTACTCACTAATTAGTTTCCTCAAATGACACAGAGATCACCAGAACAACAAAAAGGCGGCGAAGAAAGTGGACAACTGCTCCGGTGGGATCTATCCTAACACGTGAAACAGTAACGCTATGAGCAGGAGAGCTTGGTTTCCACCTCTGAACTGGATTTCTTTATTCCTCCCAGGGGAATCTGCTGAGAGTTTAGGTCACATTCAGTCTGGTAGGATCTCAGGACCTCTGTTAATCCTCGTCTTTCCATACCGCTTCACGCATCACCCGCAGGGGCCGGTGCTGTCATCCATGCTCACCCCACAGCCATCACCCGGAGAAAGATAACATCCGACAGGGTAATCTGACCTTTGATACACAAAAGCAGGGTTGGCCTCCCTGACTTAAATCCCGCTGCCGTGAGGGCGGGGGGAGCTTTCCTGTCTGATCTCACCCGTGCTGGGATGAGGTGATGGGGCAGAGGGCAGAGGTAGAGAAAGTTGGAGGTGGAGGAGTAAGCAGGGGTAGGCAATATGATGTAGGGGCTCTTGCATCGCTGTTGAGCGCTGAGTTTTGACTCTAATGTTGGACAGGAAATTCCTGTCCCACTCCTGCAGGTTGGAGGCCTTAGGGTTCAAAGAGGGCAGACACTTAGTTGGAGCGAGTGCGAGACATGCACTGAGGGCAGCAAGGGCAGAGGACATCAGACAGAGATAAGCTGCTGACTACTTACCGCTGATTGCACCCATCTCCTGAACTTTCAAAATAAAGTGCAGCCTCTGTAAAGCTTTCTAAAATGAAAGACTCAGATTTGTCAAGCAGTCACGTCCCAGTTTTTTTATACACACATATATATATAATTAGGGAAGTGGATGTGGAAGTGGAAGTGCGATGGCACAGATCTGAAAAAGTAAAACAACGCTGGAGGCTGAGTGACAGACAGCACAGCCTCCAGCTACACGCCCTCCCTGCCTTTCCCCCCTCCTTGCCTTCCTTTCCTTTCCCTGCCTGCCTGCCTGTCTGTCTGTGTGCTGGACTGCAGGGAAAAAGAAATCCGATCCCACCTCGCTCCAGAAAGGGGGTGTGAAGCTATCAGGCGCAGTTAAATTGAAAACTCTTGTGGAAGTACTACAAAACAGCGGAGCCCTGAGTTTTCACTTGAAAAAGGTAAGGGATTAGACACTAGAGTGGATCCAGCAAGAGAAGCAGGCTTTCAGAAAACTCAAGAAATGTGAGAATATGTTAACATGTTGAAGCAGCTTGTGCTTGTCTGTTTTATGAAGAAATATGACTTACTATTGGCAGTGTTTTTGTAGAAGACGCTGGCTCATAAGCTTAAAGTTATTTCTCCTTATAACTAAAAAGGTAAAGATCACTGAGATTTGTGTGTAATCATGCAATCTGTACTTTTGAGCCTAACCTGAGCATTTTTTATGTATTTGTTCTTGATTAAAATATACATTTTATGCAAAATAACTGCAGCTTTTTTTGTTGTTGGAATTTTCCATAAGATTAACTTAAAAACTTGAGAATTTAACGCTAATTAAAATCAAAATTCGAATTAAATAAAAGGTACCGCTTGGGATTTGCTCCTGAAATGTTACTTGATAACAGAGCTGGCTCCCACTCAAGGTAGATGTTTATAGCGAGGACACTTCATTTCAAGCCTCTCTGCTCTGGTATATTCAGGTAGCGTGAATTATAAACAGCAAATAGCTCATAAAAATGGTCATTGGGACCCCTGGTGGTGCTACTGCTTACAGTGACGACAATGATAAAAGGCAGCGAGTCTACATAAAGTACCTGTGAGATAGGTGGGCTCATTTCTGTGTAGCAGTCTATAAAAGAAGGTGATTTATGCTCATGCCAGTAGTTATGAGAGGACTGCTTGTCTAAGGTGTGGTAATGTGTTTATCCTTGTTATACTGGAACAAATATCTAATATGGGGGATAGATCATGTTGGTGTCAGGTGCATGATTTAACATAGTCTATACTTATCCATTTTTTTGCAGACATAACCGCCGTCATCATCGTTATCATCACAGAGGATAATTTTGTTAACACGCTGCTTGTTATTAGAGCAGGTCCAGGGTGCATGGTTCATGAAAAAAGAAAATAAAGAGTGGATGGCACACGTATGCTCTTGAACTTTAGCTACGTTTATGTAAAAAAAAGCTCAAGGATACCTCACAAGGAGCTGATTCAATTACTGAGGGCCAGATTTAGTCTGTCAAATCAGTGACAGATGCATATTATTCCTTTTTACTGGGGGGAATGATTGTGTTGGCTTTACACTCTGTGCCAGGAAAAACTGCATGCCGATTCAGTTCTATAGGACAGCTTTACAAGTGACTGATTTATGCATAATTATTATGATTGGCACATGATTACATCAAATAATGTAGCTGTCTGGATTCATCACCTTAATAAATGAAAAAAACAGTCATGGCTGAGCTAGCTGTCTGAGAAACGTCCTGCAGGGATTTTAAATATCTTCCATCAGAGTAACTTGCTTTCGGTGAATAATCTACCAGATGTGTCACCATAACGACGAAGAGACTCTGACTACAGGTTTTTATAGAGCTAAAAAAAGGCAAAAGATGCAGCTTTGATTTTCCTCTCGTGGACTTTGAAGAGTGATGTGTTCACTATACTTTAAATGGGAACACTTAATTGTATAGTATGTTTATAGAGGGCAGTGAAAAATGTGATTTTTCTGGGTTAGTTTTAGATTGTAAAAATTGTCTATTAAGGGTTTGAGCTGCAGTTCTGCACAAATTAAGTACAGAGAGAAACCAAAGGCATGCTGGAAGCACAGGCAGGGAGTTTTCTCAGCGGTGGAGGAATGCTCAGGGAGGGACTACTGCAGAAGGCAGAGGAAATAGCTCTGCCGCCTAAAAGGGAGCTCTCAAGCTCAGAAAACAAACTATCATTTATTTTATAATTCCAGTAATCAGCAAACCTATGAAATCAAGGTAAGACACCGACTCGCTGTAATTTCCCTATTTTGCAGCTTTCGACATTGACCTTGATCTTTTTTTGTTGTTTGTTTGTTTTAATTTTTATTAACTTTAGTAAAGCAGCTGTTGACATGTTTATTTCAAATGCTTATCCGCCTACGTCTCCTGGCTCATTGCCTACAGCTCTGGTCTGCTGAGTCAAATGTCCACAAGGTCTTTTTTTCCCTTGCTAGATTGGTTGAAATCAAAAGTACTCTGAAATTTTTTAAAAAAGGAAAAAAAGTAATCAAAACCACATGGTGCCAAAACAGTTATGTGGGTTTTAAAGAGAATATTTCTATCCCACACTTGTTAAAAATCGCCCTTTCTGGTTCTGTCTATTTGTACATGAAAACAGTTTGGTAAACTTTAATTACATGCTAGGGAGTTGTCTCTGCATAGCAGCACGTTGCCAAGTCTACAGAGGTCTTACTCCTTTTATTATTTAATATAGACAAGAAGGCAAAACTTGTCTATATTGCCTTGTCTTTTTCTATTAGTTGAACTTCCTTTCTTGTGTTTTCTCCTGTGTGTTTCCCTTTAGATCTGACCAGGAGTGCCAGTTTGTCAGAGAAGGAGCTAAAGGAGGCTCGCGTCAAGAGTCAGATCATTGCTGCTCAGCTCACCGTCCCTTCCAACTCCAAGTCCAGGGGTGTTCAGCTCTTTAATCGGCGTAAGCAGAGAGTCAACGCCTTCACACTTGAGAGCTGTGGAGAAAGGTCAGACGAGGACAGAGCTGAGAATGTCAAAACGAACCCCCCATCCAACAAACTGACATGGGCAGAGAGGAGCAGTGAGGAAAAGGACAGAGACCTAAACTTAAAGAACACGACCGCTGACAAGTCGGTCTTCTCGACACCTGCAAGAGTACGCTCAGTGGGGGATATCATGGATGAGCCAGCTAAGGATTTCCACAAAGAAGAAGACACTGATGACAGTGTTGTACAAGAGAGACACTTCCTCCCTGTCAAGGAGGAGCAAGAGGAAGAGGCACGACATCAATTTCATGAGGATCTAGAGGATGAGGCCAAGCATGAGACTCCGCCAGGGAGTAA
Source organism: Pelmatolapia mariae (assembly GCF_036321145.2). Taxonomy (NCBI): domain Eukaryota; kingdom Metazoa; phylum Chordata; class Actinopteri; order Cichliformes; family Cichlidae; genus Pelmatolapia; species Pelmatolapia mariae. Next base: position 4,556,153 of record NC_086228.1, on the reverse strand, counting down.
AACCACTGATGTGATAGTGTCAGTACATGCTGAAGGAGAAGAGATAAATGGGAGGCAAACAGGGCCAGATCCTGCTGGAAAGCTTTCTAATGGCTGTCACGGTGCCTCTGGTCCTGAGAAGGTGTCTGTGCCCACATCTAAGCAGGCAAGCGCCTTCATCAATAGAACTGCCAGACCTTTCTTCTCTCCGCCCACAGTGCAGTCTTCGGAGGCCGTCAGGCCTGTCATGGACATCCCCCCTCCTCCTTCCTACTCCACACCTCCTCTCCCTGCTTTTACTGTCCCCCAGCCTGTGGTGGCCTCACCTCCTCCTCCGCCTCCGTCATATCCCACACCACCTCTACCAGCTTTTACAAACCAGCCCCCACAGACTTACTACTCCAGTCCACCTCCACTGTCTCCTCTCATGTCTCCTTCTTCTCCTCCGCCATCCCATTTCTCTGCTTCCCAGTATTCACAAATGCCCCATTATGGCCCTCCCACAGCCCCGAAACCCTCCACTTTTGTTCCTAAGCCATCCGGGGAGAGGAAGATGACAACACCAATCAAAACAGGAATACTTGAGGAGGGTGCTGCCAGGAGGGCAAATAAAAAGTCAATGTTCACATTCAAAGAGAAACCGGTGGTTGCTCCAAACCCCGAGCTACTTTCTCTAGTGCAAGGGGCGGATGAAAGAAAGAAGCATGGACACAAATCTGTCCCTGAGCCAGGATCTGAGGAAGAGTTACTGGCTCTGGGTGCAGAAGCCTCCAACTTCCTCGCCAAGGAAGAGGACAGGACAGAGGGAGCAAGAGCTCCAGAATGGGCCTCCTGTCTCAAGAGCTCAAGGACCCGACCGAGGGCAGAGCACCAACCGGAGCAGTCGCTTACAAATGTGTCTGGAAAAGGTGCTGAACTGTTTGCTAAGCGTCAGTCCAGGATGGAAAAATATGTGGTTGAGAATCAGAACGCAGGCCAAATTAGATCTCCTTCTCCTACAATGTCTCTGCCACCATCTTGGGTTTACCCATCAAACATGCCTGGTAGGGTCAAAGCTATCGCTAAAAACTCTGACATGTGCGCTCAACTTTCACAAAATCTCAAGGCGCAACAAGCAGTCAAACAGAAACCAATGAAAAAACCTCCGCCACCAGAGCCAGTTCCAGAGCCGCCGCCTTTGGAAAATGGTTGCTCCAAGATAGAGATGGATCTGTCGAGGCACCGGCCATACCAGCTTAACTCTTCTCTCTTCATCATTAACCCAGTCAAGGACCCCATCAGTACCCTACCCAAAGGAGCACCACAGGCCAGGAACCAGCTCGCCACTCCAACTTTCTCCAGACAGACTTCACTCCCTAACAATCCTCCCTTTAACTTCAGTGCCCAGTGCATGTCTCCTCAAATACCTCTCAGCCCTACAGGAGGACCAGATTATCCTTCAAATCCGAGATCTGGTCATCCGAGGATCAGCTCTCCGATGTCTGCTTTTTCTCCAGACAGGGTGTCCTCTCCCCGGTCATCAGTACAGGCACCAAGGCCCACATTTTCTGCCAAAAAGGCAGGGATTGCACCGCAGGTGTGGAGACCCTCTTTGTACCGTTTTTAGAAAATGTGTTGAAAGAAAATGTTTGGGGTTTTTTTTAGATACTAAACACATGATTGCAGAAGTGATTTTAATAGGGCTAAAACTTACGATTCATTACACTGCCTGTTTAACGTGTGCCTTCTTCTTTTTCTTGTGCCTCTTATTACTATAATCCCACACATCATAGAGAATTCATGTGTCTCTTAGACACTATGTAACATCTTCATCAAACTACTGACAGATTAACAGTTTTAGCCATGGCTATCTGTATCTTATCTTCTGTTCAGTGCATATTATTTGTCTTTTTTGTCAGTAAAAAAACCCAAAGACTAGTAATTATCCTCCGAAAATGTAAAATGTGCCTCAGCGTAATGAAAATCGACTGCCATTCCCAAAGCCGCGAAGCACATCAGCACTCAAGAACGTCCATTTTCAGCACATTTTAAAATATGATGAGAAACAGCCTCACACTTTTTCCACTGGGCACTCGGGTGATGCTGCTTCACAAAGCACTTTAACAGATGGTCTAGCATCTGCTTTATGATCTACGATTTGCAATTTAATGCTGTTCACTGACATGAAAGTTGCAGCAAGAGAACTACTTTTATGTCTTTATGCCTTCATGTTAATTTACTCTGCTTTTCAGCATGCTCTACTTAACTATATGGTGTGTGCCTGAATTCTTTGGTGTTTCAAATCTGCCTGCAATATACATATTTTTGTTTTTCATGACTTGAAGCAGTAATTCCGTCATCAAACGCTGTTGTGTTTCAGAGCACAGGGACTGTGTGTGTTTCATTTCACAAACCTTGATTCGCTGCTCTTTTCCGTCTGTTCTATCCGATTGTTTTATGTACGACTGAACCTTTTCTTCCTCTGATTAAAGCTTTATGCTAACCCTCTACACGGATTCCTTTCTGACTTTTTTTTCCCTCATTTCCTGACTTCACTGGCTTTTTCCAATGTTAATTGTTTGTCACTTTCACTCTTTTGCCTTTTAAGCAATCACTGGAAACACTAATAAAATTTATACCTCCTTGAAGTACACAGATAGCTTGCGGCAGGGGGGGCAGATCTATTTTGTTACACAGCGTGTGACATTTAAAGTTCTGGGGAAAAAAATTGAAGCTTTCCATTACAAGATGTTTTTTTTCCCCCATAACAATTTGAGTTATGCGTGTTCATGTTAAGGCCTGAACTCTGCCCTGGCTGGCCTTGAGGGGGTCAGAAATTTAGACAAATGCTATGACTCCTGACCTGGGCCTTATTTTCTTTCAAAGTAGCCTCGAACATTTGAAATATGACCATTAACATTCGTCTTATGAGACCATAACTTCTCGGGAAGGTGATCCTAGCAGGTCAGTTTCATCATAATATCATACTGAGTGGGAGTATTCCCTAATTAGAATAGACATAAGATGGATGCAAGCCTTGCTTCTGTCAGGTAACTTCATATCTCTGCAAAGGTTATCCTCTACGGGAAAGCCAGATGACAGTAACCTGAGAGAGACACTTAAGACAGGGCCTGTGTGTGCTGGTAGCCAGGGGAGGCTGGATAAACACATACAGATGGAGGGAGTGCACAAACATAACCTGAATGCTGCTGAGGCACAGGCTGGGCACAGTTTTATCATCACAGATTCACTTATTAAGATTACTTGGTTGATCTTCTGGGTGTATTGTGTAAAGTTTCACCTGAACAGACTCTCCGAACAACACATCCTGACACAGTTCAACTAAAAACCTTTTAGATTCATTTACTTATCCCCATGCTTAACAATACTATAGCCTAACTTTTTGTGTATTAATATGCTGTGTTTTTGAATACATATTTCTAAGAGATTAAAGAAACGCTTGTCCTGATCCAACAGACACCAAAGGAGTCCAGTCCTGCTGAAGTTCCCAGGGAGACACCTACACCAACCAGGACACCTAACCTCACAGGCAACCCGGGCGGCCCAGCTACTGGAAGCTGGACTTCTAGCCTCCAAACAAGCCCACCACCCCTCACTAGCTCCATCCGTTCAGTCACGTCCCCTGTATCGTTTCGTAATAATTCAAGATGCCAATCGCCTATGAGCACTCAGAATATCCCGTTTTCAACAGTTACCTCCACTTCCACATCCAGACCCTCACAAACATCTACAGCCACCTTTCCACGCTCTCCTCCTTGGGGTTCAAGATGTCAGTCCCCAGTGGTCAGCCAGTCCGCTATCATTTCCCCAATTCCTGCTTCCCAAACTTCTACATCTCCTTCTCTCCTTTCTCCTCCTTGGGGTGTAAGGTGCCAATCCCCAATGGGGACCCAGAACAACAAGCCCTCCACTGGTTTCTCATTTTCTTCATCTAAACCTCCCCAATCATCTACAGCGACTTCACCACACACACCTCCCTGGGGATCTAGATGCCAATCCCCAGTGGTGAATACCCAGCCTTCCACTAGCTCCTCAGTTCCTACGTCCAGACCTTCCAAAACAAATGTATCCACCCCTCCTCCTTGGGGATCAAGATGCCAATCACCATTAGTAAGCCAGAAGGTCCAGTCCTCTAGCGTCTTAGTTTCCACATCTAGACCATCCCAGCCATCTACAGTCACATCTCCTGTCTCTCCTCCATGGGGCTCACGTTCTCAGTCTCCTTCACACTTTCAAACCAGTTTCTCTCTCTCTACCACTAAACCTCTATACACATCCTCCGTCACCTCTCCTGTTTCCTTGCCCAAAGACAGTCGCTGCATGTCTCCCACAGTTAACAACTTGGACTCTAAAGCCAACCATCGCCTGCTGGCCAAAAATATCATCAACGCAGCCAAACGTAAAAACAGCCCTTCTCCTGGTGCACTAAGCGGTCACAGTCTTCCCATCTCATCACTGAGTTACGACGGTCAGAAACCACCGGTCAACCTCTTCCAGTCACGGTCACTGGGGGCACAGTCCCCTACTTTCACCAGTCCTCCCCCAACTCCAACTCAGAGAATCTGTTCTCCTGTGCGTCTCTACAACACTCGCTCCCTGACCGACTCCGACGCCTCTGTTGAATCCGAAGACTCAGGCCTCCGCTCGCCCGGCCTCCACTCCTACAACACTTGTCCCCGCGGCTGGGGCGGCAGCCTGAGGGTGAAACGAAGCACCGTCTCCACTGACCTGTGAGGGCGTTATTGAGTGTCGACAAAAGCACAATTTCTGATTTCATAGAGTTTTGTGGAAGTAGATCATCAAGTAACCGAGTTTCTAGAGACATTTCATCAGACTAATGTTAGATAAGTACTACATAAGCAACTTTGATTGCAGATCCTATAATGGTATATGTTGTATCGAGGTAGTTTATAGTATTTCATATGGCTCACATTCATAGTATGGCCTGACAAGAACAAGCTTTTTACACAACACAGTTGCTGTGGCTTGTATGCTTCAAAAAAAGTGCAAAAGACTCAAAATAACCAAAGATTTTTCAATACATATACTTTCACAACAAACATACAGAATCTTCACTGTCGATACTGTGTTTGAAAAGTGTTTGAAGAAAAAGTATCAGTTTTAAACATCATTAATGAACTATTGTTTTATGCAAGTAGAAAATTGGGGTTGAGACTTAAAAATGTTGAAGCGTAAGGAAACGAGTAACATGTAAATATACCCCTCAAGTGAGTTTATACTGCTTTGGATGAGGCATTCTCATAGTACTGCGTTAGGAAATGACCAAGCGGTGAATTGATAAAATTACAACTGATTTAGACAGTACTGATTATGATGGGTTCCCTTCCCTTTTCCACAACAAAAACACAGCAGTAGATAGGTAGCACACACTCATTTATTACCAGCTGTAACCACTGCAAAGTAAGTAAAATGCATAAATATCACGGTGCAATAATGAGTTTAGCAAAGCGTATAGACGTTGCTCTGATTTGCTGAAATGAATGTAAGCTTTATAGACAGACTGACGAAGAATGACAGAAAAAAAGGGAATGTTAAATACAGAGACTTATGTGGAGGTAAGACAGGGCATTGATACAACTGTTCAATCAAACACTGTTTCCGAGTTCCAAGAAAGATGTCAAAATTGTTGTATTTTTTGTTTCTTTTGCTATTGTCGACAGAAAAACGGTTGATTAAGGTTTGAGACAAGGAATGGATTAAAATTTATATATTTCACTGAGAGCCTGTTCGGGAGGGGTTCAGAAGTAAAAGTGGATGTCACACAAGTGTGTGCGTTAAGCTTTTATGGAGAGGAGGGAAAAAAGATTTTGAAGAATGTTGTACGTTGTAAAGTGATTGTCAGAAGATGATTGGAGGACCAGTATGTATTTGAAATGCATATAAAAAAAATCAAATGTATGTTCTCGTTCACTTTTATTGTTTCTCTTTGTACTTGATTTGCACTTCTTTTCATTCCATTTCAGCGGCTAAGAAGGGGTTGTTCAAAAACTTGATTGCTTTGAGAAGTGTCACTCAAAATGTTACCTTCAAACACTTGTATACTGTAAAAAAATAAAATAGCCCACAGCTGGAGAATGCAATATGCTGACATGATGATGGTGGCACTTAGCCGCAAACATAACTGCTGCCAGAACGAGCTTTATGTTTCAAGCGTGGAGCCATATTACACCACCTTCTCAAGTTGTTCGCTAGCACAACAGATCATTCCTTCATTCCCTGACACGCAGGCCAAAAGCATCAGCACATTTCTAAATATTTACCCTGTGTGTCTTTTGAGTGACGGGGACTCCTGCTACACAGTGACCCGGCTCCTTCAGCAGGATTAGGCCTATCACTGTCACGGCTTGAGTTCAGCCTGGGTCACCACTAGGTGGACTGCAGAAGTTCTCAGACTTTAACAAGAATTGTTATAGTTTTGAATTTGAAAGCAGGGTTTTTTTTGGAGTGCTTTGGGAGGGGGGTGGTTGATTGCATGCCTGCATTTTATAACCCATGTTGCATAACTGTATGATCTTTGAATGATTTTATGCAGAATAAAAAAATGCCACACTAGATTAAATATTTTCAGTTTGTCTTTGCTATTGTCTTTTATAAAACCATCACCCTAATGAGGAATATAATTGAAAATAACCCACTGTGGCCAACTTGTACACGAAAGAAGCGGAAAAGAGGGCCCGTTATTCTACCCTGGAACACCACCAAGTCATTGGTTCAGGTATGTGGATGACACCTGGATGAAAATCAAATCTCAAGACATAACACAATTCACTGATCACATAAACTCGGTGGACCAACACATCAAGTTTACAGAACTGGTGAACTTGATGTGAACTTGAGTCTAAAGACTGTGAGATTTCCATGAGTAATGGGGATATTTAAAAGCTGATGTGTACTGTAAACCTACGCATACGGATCGATATTTAAGTTTTGACTCTCATCAACCACTGGAACACAAACTGGGTGTCATCAGGACGCTACAACACATGGCGAACACCATCCCCACAGGTACAGCAGCCAGGGAAGCAGAAAAACATCACATCAAGAAGGCCTTGAGCAAATTTAAAGAATGCTCTCGGCAGTCCAGGAGAAAGGAAGGATAACTGCTGCCTAAGCCAAAACCCTTAGTGATCCCTTATGTGTCAGAACAGTTGAGACGCATTTTTTCTGAACACCACCCCTCAGTCGCTTTTAAATCCCGAAACACACTGCCCCAAAATTGGTCCACCCCAAGAATCCGGTCCCCCGGCACAGAGTAACATAGGGTACGCTGTTAAGATCCAGGAGGATTGCCACGATTTTTACATCGGGGAAATCAAAAAACCTCTGGCTAAGCGGATGGCACAACACAGAAGAGCTACCTCGTCAGGCCAGGACTCTGCAGTCTATTCACACCTACGTGCCAGTGCCAACTTTTTCAATGAAGAGAATGTTCACATCCTGGACAGGGAGGAACGCTGGTTTGAACGGGTAGTCAAGGAGGCCATTTATGTGAAAAGGGAAAGACCTAGATCAAGAAGGATACATCTTTCAATGCTATGATTGCAGCCATTTCCCAACTCTCCGTGAATGGTACTCATGGCAAAGATCAATGGTCATTGATCAATGGTCATGACAATTTACATATTAATGATCAAGAAACTGACCTTACAGCCATTGTTCATCAGTGGTGCTAGTTTCAGTCATTATACAACTGTAGTGTTTATAAGGTGGTGGAAACCTGCAGTCAGCTGAGACCGAAGAAGTCCCTTGGATTAGTGGCGAAACGTTTCTCCCACTGAAAACACTACATCCTCATGAACTGAATCAACTTTTTGGGAACTGAAAATAATGTAGGCTGGAGTAACATTTCCCTAGTATGATGTATCTAAATAAAATGTGAAGCTGGTCACGGAAGATAAGTAGTAACATATCCGCATTTACAATGTTAAATTAGTGTTTTTATTCTATAATCAATAAAACTTTATCGGCCACTAAATATACTATTAAATGTATCACTGCAACATTAAGGCCCTTTAACATCTGCTCCTTTAAAATTATATGACAATGTGGACAGTGTATTTGTAATTTCATAATATGTCTTTGTCTTGTTATTAGGTGCGGGTTTATGCCATATTGAGAAAAAGTAGAGTACCGGATGAAAATATTACATGTAGCTAAAAGCTAATGCAGGCTAATACTGTTTGGTTTTACAGTCTTGTGCTGTGTTTACTGTCAGTACAACATAATACTCATTTCTGACGATAGTTAGAAGGCTGGCATGCCCCAGACTGGAGCACCCAGAGGTGAAAAGGAAATGCATTTATCGCAGGATCATAGACTGCCATCTGTAGGACTCCAGACAGAAGTTCAAATGAGGCAAAGTTGTTCAGAACAGATTGTTCACTTCCTTTTTCATTTGATCACGTTTCACAACATTTCACATATTCTGCAGTTATCTATATTTCTCCTTCACTGACTTACTTAAAGGAGTGAAATTACTCAGCCTGTCATGCCAGAACATTATGGCTGAAATTATGAATATATAATTGCGCTTGAGTACCCCCGTTTATTAGAGTGTCATTCCTAATCGACCTTTCTCACTGCAGATATTTTAATGCGTCGTGGCAGGTGTAGGCAAAGGTGTAAATAATGAGCTAGAATCTCGCTAATTATTAATCATTATACATGATTGTTAATATCATTACTCATACTGTCCTGTCCCGTTTTTTTTGTTTTGTTTTGTTTTTTTTTAATTACTGTGCACTCCTTCAATTTGAACTCACATTATAAACCTGGCCACTTCCTACTGCAGTTTTTAATGAAGCAACCTCGTACGTACAGTGCTTATTCTCTGTGTGGTCAAGCTAGGCTGAGACACAAGAGGCCGCTCTTGAGGTGAAAAGGGCGAAAGCCAGCGCAGTGGTTTTCCCGTTTGACAGCAGGGGCTTGTTTTACAGCACAAAACAACAAGGATGAAGACTCACAAGCGGCGATGCAGCAACACAGATAATATTAGGGAGGTGTAGCTGAAGTACCGCCAGCTTTATTTCGATCCTCCAGCAAGCGAAGCGACGTAAACACCAGGCAACTTGAATGTCGACGGAGCTGCATAGCCGCATCTGTGTGCCTTAGTTGAAGTGCTCCTGGATTTGTTGTTGTTAGCAGCTAATGCTAACTATAGAAGTTGCGAGCTAGCTGGCCTAGCAAGCTAATAGTCAAAGCAAGTTAAAGACAATTTAGCCACATATGTCTGAGTTTTAACCTACCCGGAAGACTTAACGCGGGGTTTGCTTAGCTGATGGAGCCAGCTAACCTTGTATTCAGTTGTTTAAGAACTGTAGCTTTGGTTGAGTATCAGTCATAGTAGTTGCCTAGCTCGTCAGTTAGCCACCACTTTCCGTGGAATAATGAGTAGAAAACACCGTCAATTTAAAGGAGCCGAAGTCAGCTGCTGTGTGAAATACTTTTTATTTGGATTCAACATTGTATTCTGGGTAAGTAAACACAGTGTTGTTACTCGTTCCTTTTGGTTTTATTAGAAATTTCACGTAAATAGTGATAACTTGAAGTATACATTCGTGTAAACGTCGGGAACGTTAGCACCATTGCTGTTGGCCAATGGAAGTTGATCGCTGAGCTCCATCTAGTATATTTTTTTGTTTGTTTGTTTTTTCCTGAGTCACTTGATTTTAATGAAAGTCACGTTTTTTTTCATCCAGCTATGCGGTGTTGTTGATGTTTATGTGTGTTGTCATGCACAGCAGATTAGCTTGTTCTAACAGAAGTAAATTGTTGTAAATGAGGAGGAAATTATTTGTTTAATGTAGGACAGTGTTCATGCCCTAAAATGTCAGCTACACACTCTATTTATTTAGGATTTAGATTTTTTTATTTTCCTTTTTTGCGTGCCTCTGCTTATTACTTGTAAACTTTACAGTTTTCCATTTAGAAACTTTTGGCCATCAGAGACAGATTACTTATAAATGTAACTTCTCAATTTAAATGTAACTTCTCAATTTAAATGTAACTTCTCAATTTAAATGTAACTTCTCAATTTAAATGTAAAGTTTAGTAAAGAAAAATAAAGGAGCAATTTTCTTTTATAATGGTTTCTGCTCCTAGTTCAGCTGAGCAATAGCATGATTCTCATCAGAACTGATGGGGCAGTGGCAAGTGGTTGCACGTCTACTTTACAATACCCCTCCCTCCATCTTTATCCCGTCTCTGAAAAGTTTCTCTGTTCAGTCTTGCCCACACCTCCCTCCTCACTCATCTGCATCGCCTCTGTGGGCTGGTATAATATAATGTCTGTGGGTGAAGGAATGGCGTGTCTGTCTGCCCCAGGAGGTCTTCCCACACACAGTTTAAAGGAAAAGGCCATACGGTCTGAATACCACCCAACCCTCCCCTTTCCATGCTTTCTTTCACTCCCTATACTATAGTACCCAGACTGTGCGGGACAGCATTGTTTGTCTTCGCTCACACACCCACAAATGCACAAAGAGTAATGGTGAGAACAAAGGCTGGGAGGGGGGCTTGTAAGTCTGTGTTTTCTCCCGTCATACGGTTGCTCTATCAGACTCACAAGGAACACGGACTTCACGTATATCTGCCTTTTCTGGCATTGCTCAAACTTTCCTTATCGCTTCCTCATTCCGCAACACTTTTCCTTCAAAAACAAATATGAGTGCACCATACCTGCCACATATTTCCATGAACATGGTATTTGTAGATACAGAGGCTACTATTATCGACAGAAATAAAGAGTTTATTGTAATTTCATCTGAATGAGCAATCAACAAGGAAATATTGAGTCATGGGCTTTCAACATTGTATCTGACTCATTGTGTTCTTTTACAGTGTTTGACACTTAGGCCAAGCTAACAGTCATGTGTCTGAACACTCTGTAAAACAGTGGAACAAGTTCCAGCTCGCTGGCTGTTTCCGTTAATAATCACTAGAAGATGTTCTACTCTTGTCTGTGTGCTGCAGAACTGGATTTGACAGACAAGCCAGTGCATTGCTGAAATAGAAAGAGATGGGGTTTATACTCCACAAATCAACCCATTTGTCTTTCCTCTAGTGATCTTGTCAGGCTTGAAAGGGCTGCCTAAATTGAGACAAAATGCTTGTAAGGCCATAAATATTGTGAACAAAATGGAGCAATACTTGCTTTTAGTGTGAGGTTTCGCAGTACCCAGGCTTGCTGTTGACAGCCAGGCATTCTCACCCACGAACAACACACCTTCTCTCATCCTTAGAATAGACACATTCCCCACATCCAATTAATTAATCACATTTTCTGCCTGAGCTGCTGAAATGTTTGGGAGCTCTGCACGCTGTAATTAAGAGCTTGTTAAGCTATAACCAAGTTGCTGAGTTGGTTGAATGCAAGCGAGAGTGTTATTAGCCAGCTACAGCTCTGTCTTTTCACATTTGGCACCAAAAGGCAAGCTGCATGATTACAGCTCTGGAGCACACCTGTAAACAACCAGGTGTGACGTTATTCGGAGACATTCTCTGTGACTTAGTCATGGATTCACGTGTCTAGTTATTGCAATGTTGATGCATTACTGATAGCATTTAAGGAGAGCAAGACTTTTTTTGCCTTACCTTTGGCACAGAGGACAGTTAGATTTTCTCAGTATTGATGAAATGAAGGAATAAATGTTGATAAGCTACCTTATTTTAAAGATCCCATTGTGTGTGTGTTCCTAGAACCTATCTTCCTTTCTTTGGTTTTAAGCATTTCTCATATCAGGCTGTTTCAGTGACTCTACCTTAAAATGGAGACATGGCAGCTGATCAGTTATATGATATATTATGCCACTTCTGCCTTTATCTCTTATTGATCATCTTGAATTGAAATATAGCCTTAATCACTGAACACAATATGTAAGTAAATTTGTCAGACAGCTTTGCAATTATAAAGCCTGAGAAAGGTTATAATGTAGTTAACGGGCTGTGTTGGAGTCAATAATTCATTTCTTGTTCTGTTCTCTCATTTAACAGAACCCAGGACCAGTCTTTGGTTAGTGGTTTTAGATCAGTCTCAAAAGTTTTTCCACTGGGCCAATGATGAAAGCTATTGATAATGTTATTTATATTAGCCATAACACTGAGGAATACCACACTGATGTGGGGACGTTGTCATCAGAACTTAAAGTGCTCAGCAAATTTATTAGACCATCATTCAATGTAAGGTTTATACCACAAGTAAATGTGCAAAATTGATGTTTTTAGTAATTACCAAAATTGTTTATGTTTCTGTAAAAGTTCACTCAGCAGTATGTGTAAATGCAAAAATATTTTTAATGTTAAAATATAATAATTGTTGTTGTCCATGAATTTTCAAAAGCAGTGGTTTATAAAATAACTGGAGAAAATTGTAATTGAAAATAATCTAATGTACTCTTAACACTACTCAACAGGACCGTCAGAATAAAAATGAAAAAAATAAAAATGTTATGTAATACGAAATAAAAGTGCCAGTAGTATTTAAACAAAAGACGTGCTAATAGAAAACTAAAAATGGCTTCTGCCCACAAGCTCAAATAAAGATTTAAATGAAATCAAAAAGATTTTCTTTTCCAGTCCAAACTAATAAGTTTGCAACGTTTACAGATGATTCAGTTTATGACTTCATGATTGCAGTGGATGTGCTCTGGAATGAGGCTTGCTCTTGTCTTTGAGATGATGTTCCCAGCTGCTGATAACTAAAGATCTTCTCTGTCATGACTTCAGCCATTTGAGAGGTGCATGAGCCCCCTTTTAAAACCAACTCATCTATACGCCTGTGCTTAATACTAGTAAAACAGAACAAAACACAGTTAGAAAAGACAGTTACTAATCACTGTGGTTGTATATCAAAGTTTCTCAGATAGTGTAGTGTTCAATGCAAATTAAACTACCGTAGTTTTCGGGTCATAAGCCGCTACTTTTTTCCCACACTGTGAACACTGCGGCTTATACTGACGTGCGGCTAATGCATTTTTTTTTCATGCGGCCAAAAACATTTTTCCTGGTAACAGTAGACCAATAAAATTGATAAGTAGTATATATACGGTATATATTTTTTACCAGTTGTTAAGAGACGTTGTAATGTTGTTTGTGCACTGTTCCGTACAAAAAACATAAGCAACGTAATTTGTGTGTTACCGATACGTACGTATACTTAAAGGTAGCCGTGTTACAGGCGCTGTTCGAGGAAAAAAAGCATTTGCAGTATGTATTTTTGTATGTTACCATAACGTTTATGTTACCATGTTTATGTTACCTTACGGATTAGATTAAACGTTAAAAATCCTCACGTGTAATATTTCTGTGTAAATATCTCATATTACGAGTGAAACGCATACGGCTTAAAATCCGGTGCGGCCTGTACAAGTACAAAATTGATTTTCTTTCTAAAATTAGAGCATGCGGCTTTTAATCAGGTGCGCTCTGTAGTCCGGGAATTACGGTATATAACCCAAAGAATAACTACCTAATGTAAGGTGGAAGAGGTTTAATAGAATAAATGCTAATATTAGAGTGAGAAAAAATAAAAGACAGTGTAGCTACTCCTGTTTAATGGTTTACTATCACATTTCACTCATTAGCTAACAAAACTGAAATGGTGTTTCTTTAGCAAGCATCATCCTGAGAAGTTTCTGAGAGGTAATCTAACATAAACATTATAACATAAACTTAACTCTCTAAAATTGACCCGTTCGGAGTTGACATCACAGCTCGGGGTACATTCGTGAAAGGAAAGCGCCGCTTTGCATAGTCTACATTTAAGTTTGTTTTCTGTGAAATGCTATCATGTTTTTTTAAATGTCTGTTTCCATTTTCTGCCGTCCTCCTGTTTTGTCGTTTGTGCTACATTTCTTATTTTCTACTTGTGTTCTGCGTCTTTTCACAACTAAGACCAACACATGGTTTCAGAGTGCGCTTAGTGATATTTCTTCCTTTTTTTCCTATTCATTCATTCTGTCTCAGAATCTGGTGTTGAATCTTTAAAGTTTATTTTCTTTGGACGTTCGAATTAAGTTTTGATGTAAAGAATTAATCTGCAAAATTAGTATATATATTTTGTAGCCATGTGATGCAAAGATGAAAGTATTAGTATTAGTAGTAAAGATATATGTTGTGGAATGTGATGAGCTTAACAATTTGCTCACCCTGTTGACATTGCTGCTGAGATTGAGAATCACGGTGTCACACTATCCCCCTCATTAAATATTCATTTTTTTAGGGAGTCATGGAAAGGGGATTTACACTATATCCTGTGTGTGTATGTGTGCATGCGTGTGCAGGAGTGGGGAGCTTGATTTGTCTGCCAGTTAGTAGAGGTTAATGGGATCAGCTGGCTTAGGGAGGCATCTTTTCAAGTGTTGATAATCTCTTAGTCCACATGGAGAGAAAACCCTCGCTCTGGGATGGACATATTTTACAAGCAGCACTTGACAGCGAAGGAACCTTGATTTGAATAATAACGCAAATAAAGAGACATCTAGATTCAGACTTTATTTAATTAGTTTCTGGTAAAATACATACGTTTGACAGAATTATCAAATTAATCAAAAGCAAAAGAAATCATTATCCATGCGGGTGAGATTTAAATGAACAGAACCTGAGTGTTTTAATAACATATTGTTAAAAAACCAAAGGTGGTGACTCGTACATTGTTGTGTTGTACAAAGAGATTAGTGCTGTAGCGATTTATTGAGTATTTCAAATAATTCGATTGTAAAAAAAAGTTTTCGACAGAAATTATTTGCGTCGACGTTTCATTTAACACACGGCTCTGTAGCACACTACTGTCACCATGGACAAACAAACGCAAGGGTTTAACCCACATTTGCGACTAAAAACAGACTTTAAACAAAAACACTGATAACACAACAACAGCAAGTCATGATGATGCTGGCACAGTTTAACGTGGAGCTGGAGTCTGTTCACACACAAGAGCAAAGGGTCGGAGTCGTTACCCAGATGGTGAGCTTAGGTTGAGTGAAAGAAAACATGTTTCTACCATCCAGAACTGCAGTACTGTTCCTGTCCTCTCTGTTAAAACCTTTACTGGGAAAAAGGTAGCAGGTTTCCTTCATCAAAGCACCTGATCAACAAAGTCCCAAAGCCAGCTGTCTTGCTTAAGGAGTTTCTTAATAAGGTGAAAAGATTGTCTGGAGGACGTTTTGCCACAGAGAGTGGTATTTAGAGAGTCTATCTCAGGTAGCTAATTCCATTGCCACAAGATCACCTGAATTTGATTCAGGTTGTGAGAAAAGTTAGTCAAAATAAGGATGTTACGCAAGCACTATACAAAGACAGTTTGTTCTTTTTGTGTTGTGTATTCTTTCAGTAAGTTCAGTCTAAAATGTACTGGTCTGTAAAGGAAAGTTTGATTTACAGATAAGGTTCCAAAAGGCACAGAGCACAAACACATACTGCCAGTTATCACGGTATATATTTCACAATACTGCTTAGTTGATCTGTCCTGTCAAATCTCTGCAATAGATTAAAAAACAAACAACACATTCAGTAGAAATTAAATTATTGCTTAAACTAAACAGGTGAAAAGATTGTCTGGAGGACATTTTGCCACAGAGAGTGGTATTTAGAGAGTCTATCTCAGGTAAACATTGATTTAAACTAAACATTGATTTTGAACTTTTTCAGGAATCCATCCCGTCTGAAACTTACATTAACTTTATAAAGTATAAAATAACGGATCACAGACCCCCCCTCCCCACTGCCTTCAGTGTCACATCAAGCTGTGGCAGGAGGAAATACAACCTGATGTGTTCTGAAGTACTCTTGAATGGAAATAAAAATAATAATAAAATTGGTTCTATAACCCAGCACCATCCAGACACCACAAAATACTTTTGTGGTGTCTGGATGGTGTTTCATGTCAGAAGCACCACACTGAATAGGTTTGTTTCTTTCTGCTTCACTGGATTGTTCATGTTAGAGAAGAAATGGGAAAAGAAAGGGGTGTGCATTCATACTTGACTACCAGGAAATCTTTCTATTAATAAATTGAGAATTTACATGCAAGAAGTTGTTTAAGTGTCTATTTAACATTTTTGTATTAAATTATAAGAGATGTTAACTCGAGTTCTGCAGTATTGATCCCCTAACTGTCATATTTCTGTAGTTTGCAA
The DNA here is from genome assembly GCF_036321145.2 of Pelmatolapia mariae. Lineage (NCBI taxonomy): Eukaryota > Metazoa > Chordata > Actinopteri > Cichliformes > Cichlidae > Pelmatolapia > Pelmatolapia mariae. Next base: position 4,540,020 of record NC_086228.1, on the reverse strand, counting down.
CTCAACACTATTGACACCTTTTCAAGCACTTGAAGGCAGCACTGACAAATTCTATGAGGGTTCCTCTTGAAATAGTCATTGTTTCAATATGAGAACTTCTGATGTAGACATTAAGTTTTGTATAGGAAGTAATAGCTATAATATATATGCCCCTTATGGCTATTCAAAGGTTAATGAACTCTTAATGATTTTACGCATGACAGGAAGAAGATCAGCAAAAATGAGTAAAATCAGTACTTATATTAGTAAAATGTTGGTGCATGGGTTGTCTGTTGGCTGTAGAAATAGATTTAGCAATACATAAAAGTATACAAATACATATACAGAATAGTAAATTTTCACTTGCAGAAAGGTTGGCGCAATGTACTTAGCAGGACATTAATTTTGGCATTGATGTGCCAAAGTCTTGAGCCACTCCTCATCCTTATTCAGTACAGCCTAAGCTCTCAGGCAGCTTTCTTGTATTTTCTTTAAGTAGGTTTCAGGAATAGTTCTCCAGGCTTTTTGAAGGACATTCAAAGTTCTTCTTTGGATGTTTGTTTTGTTCTGTCAAGATGAGAACACACTGCTTCAATAGTGATGAGGGGAGGCCAGTCCATGTCTGATAGTGTTCCACTCTGGGTTTTTCTATCCAGGTAGAATTTTAGTGCATTGGCATTGTGTTTGGGTTGTCATTAGTGGTGCAACGGATCAAAAATCTCACGGTTCGGTTCGGATCGGATCACGGTTTTAAGTCACGGATCGGATCAATTTTCAGATCAGCAAAAAAAGACAAAAATTTAACATTTACTTTTTTGCCTTTTAAAAACATTCAACTCAAGACTCATTCCATGCAATTATTAAAAAAAAAAATGATGGTACAATATAGGGCAGTACAGTCTTTGTATCTACCACTCAATTCAATTCAATTTTATTTATAAAGCGCCAAATCACAACAACAGTCGCCTCAAAGCGCTTTATATTGTAAGGTAGACCCTACAATAATACATACCGCTCATTATATCGCACTCTGCTGTGATATAATGAGCTGTCACGGTCACATAGCTTTCCGTTGCCCTGGAGGTCCACCCATTTGTAGTAGTTAGGGCAACAGAAGATGCCTGGGACAGTTCAGCCATAACTTAAATCTTTTCCTGCTCATACATGCTTGGAACGATCTTGCCACTAAAGTGGACACAAACGGGATATCACAGCGTGGCTCAAGCACGTTCATCATAGTTTAAACCCCTTGTTTTGCACAACGGAATACGGAGTCCCGTCTGCAGCTAAACACCCCAATAGCTTTTGTAATAGCTTTAGCCCGGTCAGATAGGGCAGCAAAGGGCTGCTTAAATACCGCAAACTCCTCTGCTCCTCCACTTGGACCGCTAGCGCTGGCCATAACTATCGCTTGACAGACCCACCACGCGCACCACACACATACTTTTTTTTTCTTCTTTTTCGAATCTTCGGATCACGTGCGTACCGAACCGTGGAGTGGGATCGGTTCGGATTACGGATCAACCGTGATCCGTTGCACCACTAGTTGTCATGCTGAGTGGTGGTTTCCAATCAGATGCTATCCAGATGGTATATAATGGTGTATCAAAATCGGAATTTGTAATTCCACACAATTTCCGTTTTGAAGGACATGATCATCTGTTATAGGTAGATATTAAGGCCTGACGCTTCTTTTGTTCTGTCGTAGCCAGAAGTTTTGGTAGTGGCACAGATTTTGCATCATGTATTTTGCCACATCAGTTTTTTTTTCTTTCACATTTCAGTGATGTAATGAATTAAAAAAACTTGTCAAATAAATAAATCAAAATTTGGTCGGAGAAGGTGACTGATGGAATAAGGTCTCAGCAAGGCTTTGTATGTCACTAAACATTTAAAATAGTCTTCAACAGAATTTTAAAATCCAGTTGAAGACAATGCAGTGAAGCAAGAATAAGGATGAATGTGATCACCTGTTAGTTTTTCTTAGATGCCTAGCTTCTGCTGCCTAGACCAGCAGAAGCTAGGCTGGTTGCAGAGGACTGCAAGAACGAGTGGGGTGCGTTTAACCTCCTAAGACCCGAACTATTCCATGGCATTCATTTTTAATATCTCTTTGATATTTGGGCATATTGGGACCTCATTAATGTAAAAACAAAGAACTGCCAGATTTTTATTTTTGTTTTAGCTGATTTTTGTTTCTGACAAAAATAAGATCCACATATGAGGACATTCGTTTTAAACTTTGATAGAACAGTGGCAGTAGAATGTCCTCGTAAGTGGATATCAGGCCCTTGTAGAGAAAAATTAGTGTTTTTAGGTCTAGACAACCCAAAATGTGATGTCCACATAAGTGAACGCCAGGTCCTAGGAGGTTAAAAATGACTTGCAGAATCTAGATGGGAGACGTTTTGATTATGTACTAAAGGCTTCCTTGGTATCAACTGATGGGGTTGGTTTGTTAGATTTCTTAGGTGAAATCAAAAAGACTGGATGAGCTTAAAGATGCAAGATTGAAAATTTTAATACTCTGCTCACCAAAATAATACCAGGATGCTTGGCAAGTTATTTGATATTACCCAGTGAGGAGGCAGAGTGACATCCCTAGTGAAATAACAACAAACACTTCGAATGAAAGGGGCGAAAAATGTTGGTGTCTGTATCGGGTTTTGGACATTTAGTTATTTTAAAAGCCTGTGTGGTGTACCTCTCTCTGTTTAGACAAATGTTTGTGGTGTGTAACTCTGGGTACTGGTACTGTTACCAAATGCAGCCTAAAAGTGATATGGAGTTCTCTTGTAAACAAATCAAAGTAATGTTTTTCACTGTTACTCAGAATGCGTTGTGGTTTTCAAGGTCTGATGAGCCAACTAAATGCATTTCCGTGAAAATATCTGGTATTGTATGTTTACTGGCATGAACTCTTCCTGATTAAGCGGAATATTGCGAAAGCAGTAGCTGGACTGAGCATGTCCCGCTTGACCCTGTCAGATAAAAATGTTTCCATTAGCAGAACTGGAAAAATGCCACAGCTTACCATTAAGCTTGTTTCTTGCTGCATAATTGAATTACAGTGATTTTGGTGTGGTTTAAAGCTGCGTGCCAAAGATTAGGTAAATTTTCTGACTCCTAACTTTATTTAGATTTCTAAAAACATGGCAACGGGTTCATTGAAAATTGGCAAAAACAGTATGTTTTTGTTTTTTTTGTTTTTTTCCCCCCCCCTTTCCCTTCCCGCCCTGGCTTTTGAGGCTGACTACAAATTCACTATTCTGTTGGGAGGACAGGCAAACAAGCTACTAATGATGAGATTCCTGGATAGATTGAGTACTGCTCTTTTTGTGTTGGTGCACAACTGTGGTAAAGCAGTGTAGTGTAGGGACCTACAGGAACCATTATCCTATCCAAAAATGAACACAGGAACAACAAATAATGTTTTTTTTTTTGTTGTTTTTTTTTTGTTTGTTTTTTTAAATAAACTCCTGAACCATGAAAAAGAACTGGAAAACAGAGCACTTATGAGCAAGGCTTCTTCTGGGTGTAGTCACTAGAGGTGGAAACTGAGAGCAGGCTCCAAAATGTCCAGTCTATTGAATTGCTTTGCCTCCAAGCTTTTCAGTTTCTTTCATCAGTGCGTCAAAGCGTGCTAAGGTTGCACTTTGCAAAACAATGATGTGAAACTGATTGGAATTTTTGCACATCTGAGTCATATGCTTGCCTTTTTCTGCTCTGGTGCTATATGCTGTTTAGACTCGGATAATAAAACTGTTGTATTAATGCTAAAATGCCTTCTTTTTTGCCTAAAAATATTGATCAGTATTGAAGTAGAGAAGCAAAATGAATGAAAGCTTCCATAGATTCCATTTTAGGGTTGAAGCCAAGCTTGACAAAGCTGCTTAAGTAGTTCAGTGCCCCAAATTGGTTATTAACATTCAAATATAGAAAAATGAAGGCAGCATTGTACAAATGTCCTTATTTTGAATAAGTAAACTAGTAGTTATCCATGTTGTCTGGCAACTCTGATCCATTGTGTTGCTGTGCATTTCATGCCGCAAGACGCAAGTGGTTTCCTTTGTCACGGTTTTCAGCTTCTTTAATCTGCATGAAAAACTTGAAGTCAAAGGCTAAGTGCTGTAATACTCCCACTCTGTCAGTCTAATCTCTTCTGATGTCTGCCTGCTCACACTGACTCTTCCTGCTTGTCACTTTCCAGTTGAATCTACCACACCCTTCGCTACAGACGCTTATATAACTACCAGGCCAAGGCAGTCCCCCCCACCCCAACTGCTGACTGCTGTTGTTGTTTGCAAGACTGTCACGTTGATCTTGTTAGGTGTGTGCTAATGGGCTGCCATTAGTTTACCTGCTTCTCGCGATTTAATCAGCTTCCCAACAAATGATTTAACACAATTTCAATGGAGCTATTATATTTCAGGCATTACCATTAGAGTTTGCCCCCAGCTCTCTCCATCGACATCCTAAAACTCTTATGAATGCCATTTTGTAGCAGCTAAGCAGCTGATTAGACAGTAACATTTCTACGTGTAAACACCAGAAACCGGTGATTTTTCTCATCCTGTAGCTATTCTGTTGTTTTTGTGTCATTTTTACATCTTTTGACACCGTGGGCTAGTAACACAGCCACTTGGCTTTCAGTCAAGTTGAAGCAGTGAGCCTTAAACTCGTCCTACACCGGGATGAAAGACTAATATTGGACAGATTTTCTTTAACCCTTACAGCAGCTCAGTGTAATACCTCTGTGACTTAATCTTCGAAGAATTCACTTTTTTTTAAAGCTCCTAAAATCAGTTTTTCTTTTATTGGTCTCTTTCCTATGTGATTCTCTGTCAGTTTTTTTTTTAAGTGCACTGATAATTAAAAATGAGAGATCCCTTTGTTCTTATGTGAATATTGTTAGAAAGGATGCAGTGGATGACAAAAGATGAATTAGATTTTTATTTACCACAGTAAAACTCTGAATCTAAAGCAGTTCTGCTGTTTACATAGGTTGCCAGGGGGACACCAGTGAAATCCGCACCACTCCCAAACCATTCCCGATCTTGCTACAATAACAACTGTATCATCTGTAATAAACTGCTTCAGTTTGTATCAGTTGCCTCCCATCTCACAGCCGCCTCTCTGTGCTTTGTTTTACAGTTACTAGGAGCTGCATTCTTGGGTATAGGCTTGTGGGCATGGGCGGAGAAGGTATGTATAAACACATGCACACAAACACACTGGCTACGGGTTACCACATAGCTAAAATTCTTCCAGATATCCTAGCTGTAATAAGCTGGAAGTATAATTCATCGGATGGAGTTTGGATGTAAATAGAGCTTTTGAGAGGAGTGGTGTGGAAAATAGAAGCTCCATTCCTGTAACACTTTGTAGCACTTAAAGGCATATAACCTCATAATGTTCCTGGTAAACACGTCTCAGGATATGAATTATGCTCACTGCTGCAGCTCCAGTGTGATGTGTAACTAAGTTTTGTTGAGCCAATATCGAGCTAATGGTTAAATTGTTTTTCCGGTGATTGGAGCTTGAAATGGCTGTGGCTGCAAATAAGGAGCCATAGGGTCCAAATGACACACTCATTTGACTTACAGCTCCCAGGATTTGAATGCCTTGTGCTTCGTCTCGTATGAAAGCCTGTTGCACGATAAATTGGATCGTATATTTGCGCAGAAACTGGTTCGCTGTTTATTGTCCACGCTGGACAGGCTACAAAGATCAGGTGTTGCCATTAACCTCTCGTGTGCAGTGAGTCATGGCTACGTTCAAAACTTCTTTCAGAGGACTTACCAGTCAATTTGTTCATTAATTAGCAAGAAATCGCTGCACAAGCGTGGAACCATGTACTGATTAGTAACGTCTGGTCATGAACTCTGTGCAAATCGGCCTGCGCTGGAGTACCTTTGTGGAGCAGCGTGAATAATTTAAAGGGATTAGGGTGAATGATGAATAGTGGTTGCTGGAAAGTCGTAATGGTGAGTTTGGGTCTCAGTGACTAAGATGATTAGTTTCAAGCCTGCTGTGCACAGCCAGACTACATTATTGTTTCAGGGCCTCCTGCTAAAATTTAAATGCGTGCAGTTTATTCTGCAGCAGTGCCATAAAAACATGAGCATCCAACATTGCCTTCATCCTATAGTTTTGTCCTTGCTCAATGCAGAGGGAGATTAACTCAGTACAAGAGCTGTCTCGGCTTTAGCTGCAAGTGTTGGGCATGTTCACTATAATATATGACAAGCAAACAGGATGTCAGACTGAGAGTGGATACACATATTGGTTTCCTTTCAAAATAACTGAAAAATATAGCAGGGATCAGGGTTGTACAAAAACATGTTAATAAAACAAGCTTGAACTCGTTTTTATGGAGCTTTCGCAAAGTACCTTCTTTAGTGTGCTATCCAGAAACAATAACGACGCCCACTGTTACTGCGGAAGAAATAATAATTTTATTTCCTGCTGGATTTGTGTGAAGTTTGCTCACTTCCAAAGAAATAAACCGTCTCTAATTTTCATTTTAATAAAGACAGCCAGAATATAAACTAAAAATGCAGGGGAAAAAACCCACATTTACAGTTATAAATTGATTTGCAAGGCTTTGAGTGAAATAGGTATTTGATCTCCAAGCAAAACATGACATAGTACTTGGTGGAGAAACCTCTGTTGGCAAGCACAGCGGTAAGATTTTTCTCATTGCACTGAGCCCCAGACTGAGGGCGATTGATGTTCATTTTCTATTTCTTTCATTTCGGAATAATCGCACCAACAGTTGTTACATTCTCACCAAGTTTCTTGGTGATGGTCTTGTAGCCCATTCCAGCCCTGTGCAGGTCTACACTTTGTCCCTGACAGACTTTGACAGCTCTTTGGTCTCGCCCTTGGTGGTGGAGAGGCTGGAATGGAAGAAATGGCTTCTGTGGACAGGTGTGCTTTATAAGCGTAACAGGACTACCCTTGATTGATTGATTGGCTCTGTGCCCACACACACTCATGGGAGCCAGAATTCTGGCTGGTTTGCAGGGGATGAAATACTTGTTTCACTCAATGACATGTGATGCGTATGTAATGCGAACTTTATGTAATATGTTTTTTCTCGATTTTTGGATAATATTCTATCTACCTCCATTAAAATGAAACTATCATAAAGATTGGAGACAAATCATTTATTTTGAAATTTTGGAAAATTCAGCCCAAGATCAGATTTATTGCATCAAAGTTGCAATATACAGTATAGTTAAGAAATGGGAATGATTTCACGTGAAGTCTATCTTGTTGTAAATAATTCTAAAAACGCAGAGGCTGACAAAATAAGATGGTGGCCACACTGTGGCTTTCAGAGAGGAGAGTGGAAGGACAAATGTCTCTGTGTTTTCAGGAGGCTTTGAAGTTTGCCTCTTGTGAGAAGTTACTTGTTTTATAATTTTGCCACAAAAATGCCATAGAGTGAGTGTATGTTGCATTTAAATTGATAACAAAACCTCAGCGAGGTTCTTTATTTTATTTTGAAAACATCACATTGATATATAAGAATGTAATGGAATAACAGTATTTCAGTTTATTAAATTTCCCTGCTACAAGTCTGCATCTGTGAACAGGGCCCAGCAGGCTGTGACATTAGTTAAATCTCACTTTTTCTCTTTGACATCACAGGCTCTTCTCAAGGTTAACTGTGTTTTTGTAAAAGGAGAATTTTTACTGAGACCTTGTCATAGGGATGGTAAGGATTGATTTTGGAAGTATTATGGTCTGAATTTTAACCACTCTTTTGTCTTCCTCCTTCCCCCTCAGGGCGTGCTGTCCAATCTGTCATCCATCACAGATTTAGGGGGCTTTGACCCTGTATGGCTCTTCATCGTCGTCGGAGGGGTCATGTTCATTCTGGGCTTTGCTGGATGTATCGGAGCGCTCAGAGAGAACACCTTACTGCTTAAATTTGTAAGCCACCTCTAGGCTTTATGTGCACAGACACTGTTTTAACTATTTCACACCCCTTAGATCTGCACTTCACACCAGGGCTGAAGGCATCTGTGTAGCAGGTGTCACTTTGACTCGCCTGAGCCAAATGCTGTGAATGACGGTGTGGCATATCATACCTCATCAGTAAACCAAATCCTGTTTAATGATCAGAAAGGTATACTGATCCACTGAAGCCTATTTTTTTGTATGCGTGTTAGGCAGTTCTTTCTTCAGCCACAACACTACCAGGATTTATTTGGGTTCAGCTTTATTGATAAAAACCTGTGACTGACAGAGACAAACTTGCCTTGTTGCTGCCTGTGATTCTGAGTAGCTATTAACTCCAGCAGATGTCCATTAGCAGCAGTAAATCAGGCATCAGTGTGAGGAGCTAATGCGGCTTTTGTGCATTTATCATCAGCATCTTCTCCTACATTTACTGTAAAGGGATTATTCAATAGGACCTGTGGGAGTGCAGTTTTTATTGCCACACTCTCACTTAGCAAATCAGGACAGGCCCTAGAACCCGACCTGCACAGGAACATTACATTAAAGTTGTTCTTACACTCATTTTTAAGCAGAAGCGGGGAAAGGCACAGGATTTTCTTTGGTGCTCCTTGTTCCCTGCTTGAAGTGACAGGTGTATTGTTTTCTGTTTGCATGTGTTTACTTGTACTTTTCAGTTTTCTGTGTTCCTGGGTTTGATCTTCTTCCTGGAGCTGACTGCAGGGATCCTTGCCTTCGTCTTTAAGGACTGGATCAAAGACCAGCTTAACTTTTTCATCAACAATAATGTCAAGGCATACCGCGATGACATCGACTTGCAGAATCTCATCGACTTTGCCCAGGAATATGTGAGTTCACCCCCACCGATGGTATCTCTTATCTTTAAATCGTTCATGTCTTCGCTGGAAGAAGTTACTCCCTTCTTTAGAAATGCGGCTGTACATGTGAGCTCAGAAAATGATGAGTCAGCCTTGTTATGGTAAGAATGAAGAGACTCAGCTGCTGCAAATGTGGAGTAGTTTTTCTGATTAATGTGATTGTATTTCGGTCAAATGGCTATCCAATTATGTGGAGGAAGCAGTTGAGATAATTTGCCCCTGTGTGTAAACGCTAGGTTCTGTCATGAGGCACCCTAAAGGCGATTAGATTGGCTTTTGTGTTCATACTTGAATCTCACTGTTTGTAGTCATTACCTGCCATAGTAAGCTAACAACCTAGGCTGACCTGAGCCAGCCTGTTAAGGGCTCAGATGGCAAGATCAAAGAAGGTACATCTGTGTGCTTACTAGAGTTAGCTGTTTAATCTCTGCTTGTTGTTGTTGTTTGTCCCAGTGGTCATGCTGTGGAGCACACGGGCCTGATGACTGGAACCTGAACATCTACTTCAACTGCACTGACAGGAATCCCAGTAGGGAGCGCTGTGGCGTTCCCTTTTCGTGCTGCATCAAAGACCCTGCAGTGAGTCGCGTTTCAGCAGCACAAATTACTGTCCACAATCAGCTTTTTGTTTCGTGTAATACTCTGTAGCCATGCATCATGTGTGTCAACATAAGAAGTTTCTCTCATGCAAAGAGTCATTATTTCAAACCTTCTGACCTTAGGTAAAATTGTAACGGATGAATGTGGTAGAGGATCCCATTTTAATCTCCATTTGGTTTGGTTTTTTTGCAGGAGGATGTCATCAACACGCAGTGTGGTTATGATGTTCGGCAGCACGTGGTTGGTATCTCTTCTATTTCCGTAGATCTCTTTAGACAAGGAAATCTGTAATTTAGAGTCCCAACAAATTGCAACGCTTAACCAGTTCTCATACGACAGAGTCAGTTGCAAATGTGGAGCTCTGCCGGAAGAAAGAAATCTTGGTTAAAATGATGCAATGCTGCTGGAGAGAAATACTCCCGAGGGCGAATTGACTGACAGCCTGCAAACCCGTTTGACTGAAACGGTCTAAGTTGTCGAAGGCAGAGTGACAGTCGGGTTCATTTGTATTGGACTTGATTGTCAGTCGATCAAAAAGTGAATTTGTGTTTGAAATGCAAAGGAAAACCAATTAAATGTGAGATTTTATGGCATTCTCTGCATTCTCTCTTTAAAACTACTATAGCTAAAACCAGATGGCTGGTGTTAGATATAGAGAACATAGTGGGTTAAGTAGCTTACACAGACTAGTCTGTATGCTTCTTGCCTTAATAACAGATTGTTCTTCTAACAGGGATAATTAGGCTCCAGTTATAGCCTCAAGAGCAGCCTTACTACACTCTGTAATTGGCGACTCAGTGGGTTATGCCAGTCCGTTCCCTTTTCCTCTGTGTGTGTGTGTGTGTGTGTGTGTGTGGGTGTGGTGGTTACAACTCACTGCACTGCAGTCAGAAAGATTGCTGTTGCTAGGCGAGCTGCAGTACAGTGAACCACCTGCCATTGAGTTGCTATGAATTCATTTTCTGTGCGCTAACGCCCTGGCCATTGACATTTTGCTGAAACTATCAGGGATGTGCAGAGAGTTCCTGTGCAGCACCTGAGCGGGGAGCTGGGTGGGAAAGAGGAAGAGCAGGAAGTATGGCAAGGACAGGAGCACAACAAAGGCAAAGGGCTGAAATAACTTTAGAGGAAGTCCACAGCTATAACAACATTGTGTTTCCTGCTATTTTTTTTTGGCTACAAAGTGGCTCTCTCTACCTCATTGGTCTAAAACTAGATTTCAAGTTCTGGAAGAGAACAAAAGATTTTCCTGGTTGACTTGTCTGAAGGATAACAAAGAATGAATTGTACAGCGGCACTGATTCTTAGCCCCTTTTTAGTTTCGTTGCAGCGTTAATTACACCCTTTTTTGTTTTGTTTTTGGTTTTTTTGTAAAATTTTCGTGTCTGAATAAAGCACGTACATCATCAGCTGGATCCAACAGCAGAAATGGCCATCTGTCAGGCAACAGGAAACAGCTTTTGTCTGTCTGTTCAGTCCACCAGTGTCCTTGGTGGAAAAGAATACACTGCATTGATAGTCAGCATAATTGAGAACACTGACATGTTGTAATCTTAGGCTGTGACTCAGCTTATCGTGAGGTCTTCACGCCCTCATCAACTGTGATGGAGTCAGTGGGCAAAACACTATCTTGTGTTTGTTTGTGTCCAGCATTAGTCATAGGGCAGAGTACCAGTTTTTGTTTAAATAATGAGCAATGCCAGCATCCTCTCAGAGAGCAGATCATTCAATATGCCGTAAATTAAACACGTTTTCTCGCTCAAAACTTTAATGCACTTGAATTATGCTCATGTTTGTGAAAAAGGAGTTGGACCGGCAGAAGTATATCTATACGAAGGGCTGCGTGGGACAGTTTGAGAAGTGGCTTCAAGACAACCTGATTATTGTAGCCGGCATCTTTGTTGGAATTGCACTTTTACAGGTAATGAGCTGTTGTTTGGAGATTTCTCACACTAAGAAACCTGCTGTATCGCAAATGAGGCCTTTAATTAAAACTAACAATAGTTCTAGTTTTTTGATTTTATGTCTTCGCTTCCATCTAGTGTTGAGAACATGTAACTGTAGTTTGGTTTTTTTGCCTTAATCCAGTGACTTAAAATCCTGTGTGGCCTTTTTAAAAAATGTTTTTATTTTCTTCTAGATTTTTGGTATCTGCCTTGCTCAAAACCTCGTGAGTGACATCAGAGCTGTCAAAGCCAACTGGTGACAGGAGAATTGAAGTGGGGCGGCCCCAGCACCGAACTCGCATAGCACACTACCGTCCGGCTGAGGTGGACAGCCGACAACTTTTGCCACTGAGCTAAGCAACACACACACGCTCTCACACACCAATATGTGTGTGAGTGACACTTGAAAAAGTAAATATATTTCACACACAAGCCAAACAGTCAGAACTTTGTTTACCACTCAGCTGGGATTTTAACCCAAATATACAGAAGAGAGTCCTGCCTACTTTTTTTTCCCTCTATTATTTTTTTTTTTTTTCTTTCGACAAACTTATTTAAGGGACGCAGTTGCACAAGGACTCCAGAAAACTCGGAGATTAGAAGCCTTGGATAAAAGACAACAACAAAAAAACGAGAAAAAACAAGGAAAAACGTCTCCTTTTTTCTAAAAAAAAAAAAGAAAAAAAACTCAAGCAAGATGTTGTCACAGAGCCTTTGTCCTGCTCAGCAAGGGGGCTGAAGATCTTCCCTTAAAGTCAGCTCGCACCCACCCCCACACTTCCTTCTCCTCCAGAGGACGATGACTGGCTGGCCGCATGGATTCGTCTGCGTGTCATTTTTCTCCTTTGTTACCTTTTTTATGACCACTAAAAAAAAAACAAAAGAGAGACAAAAAACTGAACACTGGTCGGTCATATCTGCAAATTTAAGTCACTTCAAGAGTTTTCTGTTCAAGTTCAAATGTAAAAAGTGCCATTAATTTCCAGTGATAGTTTTGTGTCCTTCCTGTTCTTTACATGGAACTTGTGCACCTTGACCGCCCCCTTCCCTTATACCTCAGGGCCTGGCTAAAAAATGTGTTTCCTGCCGCCAGTTAAAAGCATATCTTATTTTTCCATCCATGTCTGTTGAATTTAGATAAACACCAAAAGTTACCCCTTTTGCCCTATGGTGATTGCATCATCTGTTGATTGAGTGTATTGTATGACATGAAATAGTAAGGATTGTAAGTGTGTGCTATACAGAGAAAGGGGGTTTAATGATAGAGGTTGTTGTTTATCTCTGAGCATCCCTCAGGCACATGGGATTGCTAGTTTGGGGCCTTTTTATCTTCTTATTTTCTTTTTACTTGACTTCTGTATACCATATTTGTCTTATATTTTTCTCTTTGCAAAAGAACATATGTCTGTTGTTAAAGATGTTATTTTAATTCTTCATTCATTTCCTGTCATTTATAGATAAATCTGTTCTCGGGTTCATTGTTAAGCTTTACAGGCACCTGTTTTACTTCCAGCTCATCAGTCAGCTGCAAATTAGCTTCGTATTGTGAATGTTAGCGGTCCTAATGGAGACCAAATAATATCATTAGCTAACTGCCAAGGTTTTGTCTGGCCACAGTTCTGTTGTTATTAGGAATGCCAAACGATAACAAATGGCATTTCCACGGCCAAAATGTGAATTCATTGTCCCTCCATGTGGGAAGTGCCAGTTGAACCTAGAAATCAAATGACAATTAAACAATGTTACAGTGACGCTTTTATCTTTTAATTCAGTGTTGTCTTTTTTATTTTTTTCCTTTGGATTGTTTTCTAAAAAATAGAATAGCAAATACACGCCGTACCTTTTTAATATTAGCGACAGTCTCAATATAACATGAATGCTGCTTTTAACTTTGACTAGATTATTGATGGTGTATTACAATAGTCGAGCTAACAATCTATCTCACGTGGCGGCATTTGTAGAAATCGGTCTGGCCGCTACGGTTTCCATCTGAGGAAATAGTCACGTTGTTTTTCATGTTAAAGTTTACACATTATACGTCACCCCCTTTTTAATTATTATGGGGTTTTTCCCCCCCATTTATTCAGTCATTCATAAAACACTCTCTTGGAGTGAGTTCAGTTCTGCTATAACTGGCTTCACTCAGTAATTCTGTATATTATTCAAAGCATTTAACCACAACAGCTGTTTCTGGCTGTCACAATGTCATTCGGATACATTGCACAAGCTAGATTAGGAACGGATTTACTTGACTGCACACACAGGTCCATATATGCACACTTTAGATATACACACACACTCTCAAAAATGAGAAAACATGTTTGGAATTGCAATGCAGACTAGCTGAAAGATGAGTAGCATTAATATTCTGTGAACAGTGCAGGAAAACTTTCCCTGCTTCTCTCTCAGAGTCGGTCTGCAGAATACATATACATAAGAGTTCTTTCAGCGACGCCGCCTTAAGATCGTCTGTCGTGTGCACATGTCACATGTTGCTTTTCACCCACACCCCCCCTTCAGAAAAAAAAAGAAAAATCAAAAATCTACCTGATCATAGAGCACCTGTTTCAGAGCCTCTACCATTCTGATGTATTTTTAAACATCGGGCTCTTTTGACGAAAGAGGAACACACGACACAGTGGGAGTCATTTGAGTTTAAGCGCCGCGAATGCACAAGTAGAAATATCGCCAGCGGAGAACAATGCATCTGCACATGAGCGGCAGAGCCTTAATGACTTCTCCCCGGTTCAGGTAGATGCGTGTGTATAGGAGAGGCTCATTTATATCAGCACTTTAGGTCTAATCAGTGAGTAACAGCTTCCAGTAATCTCCAAAAACAGATTTCATTTAGAATAAATATGGAGTCGTTTTACAGGATGAACTTGCAGTTAATTCTCACCTGGAGTTATATTTTCGTGACGTGCCGCGAAAGTTGTTTGTCATGCTTTGTGTGTGGGCTTCTTTGATTTGACTTACTGTTCAGTCTGTTAGATGAATCTGGATGAAACCTGTGTGTGTGTGTGTTTTGTTGTTTTCTTTTTTCTCTTCCCTCCATACGTCTGTGGGTTGAAACGAATGTGTGTCACTAATTAACAAATGAGAAAGTTTAACAAATCTGTGAAGCATTTTCATGTTTTTTTTTTTTTTCTCTCTTCTAAAAATCTTAATTGGAAAGTCTTTGCTCAGGGTCTTTAACACACCGTTCCCTCCAAAGACCAAAGAGAAATAACAGAAGAGTGCATATGCATAGGATGAGATCCTGTGTTATGTTTGATGAGTGCAGAGCTGCAACCGTTTGAGTTATGCTGAGGATCTGGCTGAACGCAGGCGGAGGCCATGAGTGTCAATTCTCCTGGACTACAGGGCTGCAGCTCTTAAATAAAAACCGCTCTGCAGCCAACATCATGCTTGAATGGATGTGCCAAGACAGTCACCTTGGTAATAAGGATAATGATGCCATAATAATTCGCAGTAGCCGCCTGGCAGGATTTAAATATGCAGACTCCACAGAGGTGAACTTGCTCGAGTATGTTTGTTTTTAACGGCTTTGGCTAATTCTGCTTTTGTATTCCTTTAATGCAGGGTAAAGCAGGAGGGAGAGAACGATGCTAATTACGCTTTGTCCTTTATCATAATGGCCTTGCATCAAGAAACACCTTCTTAATTTTCTCTGCTTCCCCCCTGTGGGTGCTTAAATCATTCCCAAGGAGGAGCCTTATACATACCATGAATGTACAAGTCTGTTATCAGCATGGACCTACTGCTCCACATTCAGTTTGAACTTCCCTTTATCTTGATGCAGTGCAATGCATAACATGAATCGAGATAAGGAATGTGAATCAAGAGTATGTGGAGATGTTTTAATGTTCTTTTCTTGAAGATTTTTACATTTTTAAATATGTTGTAGCGAGCATGAAAGCGGATGAGCATTCCTTTTCCTCAGTCTCCAGGTGTGTGTGTCTGTGCGCGTGTGCACGCGTGTGTGTGCAGACCTACATTTATATGCAATCACAAAACCTTTTTAATTAGCAGATACAACCAGTTAACATCGTCCTGGTTACTCTGTTTTCAGTAGCTGAATATGTGGATCTTTTTCTTTAAATACACAAACTCGTCTGTTCAGGTTGGAATAAACCATTATTGATTATTCATTTGTACTGATTGAATTATCTGAATGAGCCTTTTAAAAACTGCTTTACAGGTATAATTCCGAGTGGCTGGCAAGTGCGTCGGATGACATGTCCTGCGAGCATGTTTAACAGAAATGAGCAGCACATCAGACATTTGTACGTCTTACCTCATCGTGTGCACGTGCTCATGTCACACAGAATGCAGCTTGACTGGCTCGTTTGCTAGCATGTGAACAGCAATACCACACGTGTTAGTACCGACGTTCCCAAATCGAACACATTTGTGGTTTGAACTGGTATGAAAACGCATTTGTGTTGATTTGGCGGGTTTTACAGAGATGACATTTATGAAGACACTTGTTTGTTTGTCAGTCGGATATAAACCACTACAAAAATTTCTGAAGATCCTCTGTTTTCTTTGTTTTTTTGTGTTTAAAGTTTTGTGGATAACAGCAGAATATTACCACAATCAGCCGTATTTTTCCGATCTGCCTACTCCGAGGGGTAGCCTCGTGAAGAAGTGTTGTAAATGAAAACTGTGGGACTTGGTCTGTTACACTGTATATTCTGTTAATACATGCCTCTTTCATATATTAAAGGATTATTGATAAAAGTGTTCTTTTTTCCTTTGTGGTTTATGCAAATAATCATGAACGCTGGGCCTTATGTATTTATTTCTTTTGTCCGAGATCCTTATTCATCATTAATGACACATGAAAAAGGAATGAATGGCCAGTACATGAATACGTGGCCTTATGATAAAGCCTAAGTAGCAGTAATAACATTTTTTTTATGCAATAGGTCTTTCAGCAATCCTGACCTGTATTTGAGATTAAGTTATTTCTACTTGTACATGAAGTCTACAGAATTACAGAATATTTAAGGGGAAGCAGACCTACCTAAAGGGCAAAAATGAATGCTAAACCTACTCATTTACTTACTCTGGGGGTGTTGTTAATGTTTCCTATGATTACAAAGTCCTTTTAATTCATCATATTTGGATAAATTTAGCCTATAGAGGGAGACAAATAGTGACTCAGAGCTCAGATGCTGACACAGTGCTGCTGTGACCTCCTCTGCTAATCCTGAAAGTCAGAGAAAACGCCGTGCGTTTGTGTGTATTATATTCTTGATGTTATTAGCTTTTGTAGAACAGCTCAGATCTATACAAACCCATCCCGTCGACCTGCTGTTGCAGCTCTGCCTTACGATATCGAGATCAAAGAGAAAAATTAATCAACTAGTTTAATCCGTGAACTTCAGAGACATTTTCTTACGCATCTCAGAGATGAAACACTTCATGGTTATGCACGCACTGCTGTTCTTTCCCTGGCAGTAAACAAATGACTTAACAGACAAATGTCACTGGTCTTTTCTGTCTTTGTTACAGTTTCTGGCCACGGGGGGAAAACGAATACACCGAAAGCCGTAACTTATTACCAAAAAAATAAAGCATGCAGCTTCATGGGCAGAAGACCAGCCAGTACAGCTCTCCCTTTTCTGATTTGATTTAGAGCAGCTGCTACCATCATCTGTCCAATAAATTTGACTGACCTTGTGTTTTTATAGGCGCAGGAAGGATCTTAGGCACCAACAATTTGCTTTCATACCATACGGTAGTTCATCACTGAAAACCAGACCAATTGATATCATTTAAAAGACACAGTTCAGAGAGATCACTGCTCGATACATGCTCCATTTCCTTTATGAGAGACGTTTAAAGATTTAATCTCCAGATTGTATCTCACATCTGGAAGGCTACATCAGACTCTGCTGCTTCTGCAGCCCCTATTGTTACTGCCTTTCATCTTTGAGAGGAAAGCAGAGCGCCTGACCTTCTCACCTTAAATAATATTAATCACAAGTGTTATGCTTGTAATCTTTTAAATTTGTTTTGGTATTATTTCCCCCCAAGTTCAATGGAAAAAGTACGGGATGGGCATGATAACAGAACAATAGGGATAGATTTAATAACTTACATAAGTAAAGCCTCTTGTTATATCCACCTTGTCCAATAACAGCGCTCACTACAACAAAGCTTTCCTTCAATTCCCAGTGATAAAATGAACAGATATTGAGCATTTAGTCTCTGGCAAAATAACACAACAATAAAGGTTAAACAATAAATGACAATCAGATTTTTCAATAATAGAAATAAAGCGAAGATGCAGTGGGAAAAGTGACCAGGACTACCGGCTTTATGATACTAGTAGTATTAATCTGAACCCCTTTTTTTTGGTCTTACATCAACTCACTGAAAGCTGCCTGCTTGGAGTCTGGAAAAGATCCTGGTCTGAGATTCATGCTACATGTGAATTATACTGCTGAGTCAGATCTACATTGTAACTCACGCCATAACTGCAACCCAATTTTAACCCTGGACCGCAACCTCCTACATAACCTGACGTGCACCTCCCGAGAAATCTAGCTACATGTCGGGTCGACGCATACCACAACAACTTGAATAGCATGGAAGGTTACGCTGTAGGAATAATAGGAGTTTCCGGTCATCTAAAGCATTTTTAGAAAGCTCTATTTCATGTTCTTGCACAGTGCCAATTCCAAATCTAAAGATGCCAGCACCAACACCCATCGTACATGCACTTCTTCAGACACATACATTAAACTAATAACAGCCTGACAGACCTATGAGGTCTCTTTCTGTGAGAGGACATCTCTGTATCCACATAAAATGAACAGAGCTTCTCCAGAGGCCTGTACAACAAAGCAGGGTTTGGGTTAGTGGGTTAACTGCAGCTTTTGAGTGAAAGCTCTGAATGGTTTAGGACCAAAATACATCAGTGACCTCCTGACCCAGTATGAACCTTCCAGATCCCTCGGGTCATCTGGATCCGGTTTTTTATCAGTTCCCAGAGTCAGAACCAGACATGGAGAAGCTGCATTCAGCTTTTATGCTCCATATATCTGGAACAAACTCCCAGAAAGCCTCAGATCAGCTGAAACACTCAGTTTATTTAAATCCAGGTTGAAGACTCACCTGTTCTCAGCTGCATTTGAATAATGCACCAAATCTACACTCTTTTACTTTTAAGCTTAAGTTTCAAAACTTACATTTTAACTACTGATTTTATCTACTGTTCCTTTCTCTTTTTTTCATTTTAAATCATGCTTTTTATTTGTTTTTGTTTTTTAATGTCTCTGTAAAGCACTTTGAATCACCTTGCTGTTGAATTGTGCTACATAAATAAACTTGCCTTGCCTTGCCTTTTACCTTGGGGTTTTTCTGTATTGTAAAGGTGGCTCACTTTTTACTGGCGTGCATCCCCTCTAGGGTTTGCAGCATGGGTAACAGTGCTCTTATGCTCAGAAGCAGTTCAACATGTCTAACAGCACCTCAGTTCTCTTGGAAAAGAGCACCGCCATTTGTAGAAGATCCCGCAGACCTCAGCACGGAGCATGGCGAGTAAGTGGTTCTCTGGGTTTCTGAGACTTTCTAAACCCTTTGGCACTCCGTGGGAGATATAGATTCTCAGCAGAGATAACTTTACTTCTTGCTTCATTTTTTCCCCCTGCTGCTAGCAAGGAATTTAATCTTCTTTCATTACTACTTGTTACCCACTTGTTGGTCGTATATAAGATTTGTCAGTTCAACACAGCCAGTATTGCATCTAAAAGGGTAATAACTCTAGTCATTAAAGTCATTATAGCTATTATAGCCCACGCGTGGGCCCTGGAAGGTTAAAGGGTAGTACAGAAGTTATGGGGTTAAACTATCAAAATAACTTTTAAGTAGCTGGTACAGTTATTCTGCTGAGCACTGGGAAAAATGGAAACTTTATTCTGTTTTTGGCTTCTTTTTGTTTTCTCTATAAATCTGCTAGCTTTTTATTAATAAAATTGTTAAGCCTGATCCATAGACAAATTACTGAGTTAAAAAATGTCTGTATTACTAAGTATACGTTTGACTTTTTTTGTTGCTTTCTTTTTTAGAACTGTAGGAGAATAAAAGCGGTAGCTATTAAAACCAGCAGCAGTACCACTCATTGCCTTCAGGTGGCACAATAGTTTTAAAAACTATTAGCTTTACCTGTAGGTGGCACACTGTAGCTTTTAGTAGCTGGTCACTGCTCGGATCCATGAGAAGCTTGAAATCTAAAAAAAAGTTTTTGTCTGAATTCATAAACATATGTAATGATAACCTGTTGCTGAATACTGCAGTTGGATCTTATTTACATAAAACTACAGGGCAGTTAAATCTGATTAGACACTCTTGTTGTTTGTGTTTAGGCTTGCAAAAAGTTGTGCTAAGTCAGGGGTCGGCAACCCTAGGCACGCGTGCCACAGTTGGCACGCGAAGGGTTATCTGATGGCACGACCATAGCTGGACTGGCCATCGGGCATACCGGGCATTTGCTCGGTGGCTCGATGATTTTTATTTTTTTTTTTGTAACGTGTAAACAATGAAAGGTGGTGGATTGGCCAGATGTTGGCCGGTGTGTAAAAATAACTCAGTTGTTTGGTGGTGGCATTGCGGAGCTTCCACAGATTCAGTAACATTAGCAAGTGGTGGAAGCCAGCAGGTGGATGAGGGAGAGGGGAGGCAGGAGGAGGAGAGACTCGAGGCGGCCACCGGTCCGAGTGTCAGGTGAACTGAACTTCAGGTAAGAAGTTATGACCTGCAGTCTATCTGGGTCAGATATAAACCAAGTTTAGGTGGAGTTTATTTTCGTTGTGCTAAGTTTTTACAGTCAGTTTCAATAACTCGTACTGCGTACTAGCTAGCATGACGGAGTTTCTATACAGCTGGGTGGTGCTATGATGTTACCGATAGTGAACTTTATTTTATTCATAAGTAGAGCTGCCAACCGTCCCGTAAAAAGATGGAATCGTCCCGCATTCAGAGAAAATATTACGCTTTTCGTGTTGAGCTGAGAGGGGACGCAGTTTGTCCCGTACTTCAGCTACAATGAAAAAAGACACAAAGCTGGAGTTATTCTGTCGTTATGCTGCACAGCTGCCTTCTCTCATTCTCTCCCCTCTCTCTCCTGTTGATCAGCTGATCGGCTTTTCTCTCTTGTTTGTTTACTGCCCACTTTGCGCCAGAAATTTCCCCTTGTGGGACTAATAAAGGTATATCAAAGAGGAAACCGCCGGATGTCGCAGCACGTTTAAGCTTGATCAGCTGTTGTTAGAATTTATTTAATATTAATTTCTAGTATCAGCTGATGTTTGCTGGAGACACAGCTGTAAAAGCTGCTGGTCATGATATCGGTTTGGATATGTGGTGAGAGGGAAACATGAAGATGAAACCAGGAGATGTCCTTACTGAATCATCAGAGCTGAACAGGTGATGGAGAATCCAGCTTTACCTTTTAGGTGACATGAATGAGTTGAAGGGAAGTTATGAACTGTTTCTGAGAGACAAATAACACCAGGATCCTTTTTTTAGGTAGCTGACAGCTGGTAACTGTGCAGGGGCGGGTCTAGCAAAGTTTTGCCAAGGGGGCCAGGTGGGGCATTAACAGGGAAAGGGGGGCAGAAAGAAATACTCTCTTATTTTCATTTAAAATGTCTGGCTGTTATTAAATAATTATCTGAAGCTTACAACCAAAGTTTTTATCTGATGTAAAATGTATAGAAATCATACATATACCAACAAGATTGTACATCACTGTCACAACAGCATTTGTTTTCATTCAAAGGCTTTGTGGCTTTAATATCTGGTGGGCCAGTCTTTAGTCAAAATTCCCGGGCTGTTTTTTTGTCCCAGTCCATTCCTGGGCACGACACGCAATGAATTAATCTGAGAAGGTGCATCAAAAAAATAAATGGCCGCACCAGCGGTGCACATCGCAAATCAGCTCGCATAGACACATTAGTTGTGCCTCTTCTTAATGACAGTATCTTAGCTAACAACCCCAACTACCAGATTCAACTTGTAATTGGCTAAAAGTAACTTAGCCTACTGGTGAGAGGGACGTTGTTAGCTTTCCACATTCCGACACTTCAAAAGCTTCAGGAGCTTTCCGCTCATCACAGCATCAGCACCACGGAAATACAAGGATACATCCGTAGACTCGAGACACAATGCATTTTTGGGAATTTCAGGTGTATGGACCAATGTTTTATTTTCTGATCAAACCAGAAATCTTTTATGAGCAGCTGGGTTTGTCTCGCATTAACTGGCTGAGTTAATGCCAGTTAATGCAACATTGAAGCAGCTGGAATCCACAGCTTTTGTGTTCATGGAGCTTGCATTTTCACCTGCTGGACATCACTACCTGACAAGTTTAACTGTCTTCAGAACATTACAGAGGCCTTATTGACAGTATTTGGCTCTACATATCTGTGTGAGCAGATTTTCTCTCACATGAGTCCTCAGGTAGCCGTCTGAATGCTGGACACTCGGAGACCTGTGTCTGTGAGTGGGAGACCAGAGATCACATTAACATGTGTGTCTCTGTATTGACAAAAATGCCATATTGGCTTAGTTTATTTTTCTTATCATTGTTGTGAGGAGACCATAAATAGCATTTGTATTTTCTGTTCAGTCCATTTGCTGTTATGGAGTTCTTGTTATGGATAAAAAGTGTCTTTTTTTGTTTCAAAATAGCTGATAACTATTCACTGATAGCTGCCAACATCTGCAAACAAATATAATTCTATAAAGTGGTTCTATATAGTGTGTAACTGTTCATATAGAGCATTATTAAATTTATTGCTAATGCAATCCTATGGCACACTGACTTCTGAGGAAATTTTAAATGGCACTCGCCATCAGAAAGGTTGCCTACCCCTGTGCTAAGTTATTTCATAAAATGCAGTGCAATGAGATTTCCCTCACTGCATTGCACTATAAAAGCTCTGCAGCCTGACTCACACCATAGCCCCCCTAAAAAACAACATCAACAACAACATACATTTGTGTTCAGGTTGTCTAAATACGCAGTTAAGCAGCTAAATTGGATGCACACAGTTAGTAATTAGCTAATTAAATGGCACGGTGGGGCCTCTGTTTACCATCTTAAAGAAGCCGAATGGCCCCGATGTGACACTCAAGAAGAAAAGCATCTTGTTCCTGAAGGCGTGACACCCTATAGCCCAGCCTGGATTTCTTCTATCTGAAATTGGATGAGTCAAGAACTCATGAGCAGCAAATAAGCTCCTAGCACATGGTTTCACAGTCTAGGCCTAGCACAGCATTTCCTTCCTATGGTTCACACGGGAATGAAAGGCATAACTTTCCAGTGAAAGGTGTAAAAGTTTAAGCCCCCTGCACCCACTCTGATCGATCTGAACAAGCATCGAGGAACAACAATATCATTACGAGGCAGTGGGAAACCTCCTTGCGGTTCTCCACAAGGGGAGGGATCATGTCAGCCTGCAGAAAGAGATGTTATTGCCTCTGGCATGGACAGAACTTGATTTCATTGATGTGCTCTATAGAAAAAGCTTTCCCCACCAAACTGTCAAAGGCGCCCATTAAATAGCCGGTGACGTCACATGTGCGTAAGCTAACTTAGAGAAACAGACATCACATGACAGCACTCTCGCTTTTTCATGTGGTATCTTCATGGAGGGGGGACAAGGGAGTCATTGACACATACTGCAGTTAAATAAAAATCTTTGAAGTTTTAAAGTAAAAGCTTTTATTTTTTTCTTTTGTGATTAAATGAAACATGCTGCTTTTGATTTGTTTTCTTATCTAGTGTGTGTGAGGAAAATGAACATCATTATTTTATCTTTTTTCCTATAATCGGAAACTCTGCATTATTAGACAGCAATGGCCTCCACTTAGTCGAGAAAAACACAGACATCAAATGATGTCATGATGTCTGCCCTTTGTTGTGATCTAACAGATCTGATTGGTTGTAATTGAATGAGTATGTTTCTCTTATTACCACACAAACTGAGATTGAAGCAGGGGCCAGTTGAAGTAACGGCAAGAGGGATTACGATGGCCCAAGCAGCAAAATCGCAGAATTGCTCTTTAGCTGCTGCCTCCTCAGTCAGAGGAATGTGCCGTAGGGTTAAGTTGAAGGAGAGAGCTTCTCAGGCCAACCATAAGTCACCCAAGTGGCTCTACTTTAAAGGCAGAATCCCACAAGAGCTAATTGCATGTCACCCATTTTTAGCTAGAATATTTATCTGAGCTATATATATTGATAGTGCTTCAAGGTGCTCGAAAAGAAGAGCAGGATGTGTGTGTGTGTCTATGAAAAAGGCCACTTGTGCCGATGTATTTTTACCACTGCCAGCATTCAGCTCCTTTAATTAAGCAATAGTATTAATACTGTGCTGTGGAAATGCTCTGTTAAAAGCAAATGTTCTGCATTTACTTAGTAAAAATATGTTGCTATAGCTACAAAAATGAACTCAAAATACTAAAATTAAATCAGTGGGTACAGTATGTTGAAAAAAGCAATATAGTTACCCGCTGTTAATTGTTAACATTATCAAAATTATATATATTAAAGTTATTAAATAAATAAGAGGAAAAAGAGAAATATAATTTTGTGAAGCTGCAGCCAGGAAATACTTTCAAACAAAGAGTGACTTAAATTGATTAACAAAATAGTCGGCAATTAATCTTCTGCCAGTCAGCTTAATTGATTCTTTTTAAACTGTTTGTTAAAAACAAAACATGTCTTTTTAAGATCTTCTTTTGTGTACAAAATATACAAATTAGTAACTGAAGTTGTATCTTACTAACATTATTACTGTTAAACTGGTTTTTGTTTTTATTAAAGTAAGAAAATGGCATTATGGTTATTGTCAGCCTTTAAAATCTCCAATTCTAACCATATCCCAAAATGTTCTATTGGATTGGGATCTGGTGACTGTAGAGGCCATCTGAGTACAGTGAACTCACTGTCATGTCCATGAAAGCAGTTTGAGATGATTTAAGATTTGTGACATGTGTGTGTTATCCTCTTGGAAGCAGCCATCAGAAGATGGGTTAACTGCGGTCTGAAAGGCATGGATATCATAACCAACGATACTTAGGCAGGCTGTGGAGTGTAACTCATCAGACCAGGCGACATTTTTCAAACTAAAGGTTGTCTGATTTGTGGGAGGCTGTGTGGACTGGAGACTCAATTTCCTGTTCTTAGCTGAGAGGAGTTGCACTCAGTGTGGTCTTCTGCTGCTGCAGCCCATCTGATAGAAGATTCGATGTGTTGTGTATTCAGATATGCTCTTCTGCATACCTTGCTTACAGCGAGTGGTTATTTAAGTTACTGTTGCCTGCCTATCAACTCAAAGAATCCCTGATGTAATAAAGTGGCTGGTAAGTGTCTTCATGAAATACCTCTGTATTTTGAATATACCACACAGTACTGCTTGCCTAGTAAACATTAGCATGCTAGCACTGTTTAGCATGCTAACATTAGCATTTTGTTCAAACTGTGTACCTTCTGTGCTGGCAGGCTCTCAGACTTTGTTTTAGGACATAGGTGTCAAACTCTGGCCCGTGGGCCAAATTTGACCCGCAGCCTAATTACATTTGGCCCGCGAAGCCATACCAAATTACTATTAGAGCTGGCCTACTGGTATTATACAGCTAATATATATATATTGTTTAGTATTAAGCTTTGCTTGTTCCATATTAAGTTTTTCAGCAAAACGTGTTTGAGTCCATAAGAAAAGATTCATTCTTATATCTGGAGGAATAAATATATTTCAATAAATATTAATGTTAGCCCACGACTTTGTTCCAGTTTTGAATTTTGGCCCACTGTGTATTTGAGTTTGACACCCCTGTTTTAGGACAACACATTGATGTCATCAGTGATCTCATCTAACTCAGAACAAGGAAGTACCACATCAAAAAGTCTATCTGTTGGTTTCAAAATAACTAAAGGAACCAGCCTCAGCAAGGAGGCTGATGTATCAAACTGGCATTCAGTACTTTACACTTTATTCAATGTTAAAATGCAATTCTGTTTCTGCTTTTCATTCTGGTGCTGATTAAATTTTAATGTCACAGTGTTAGTTGCTCATTGATCACTGTATGCCAAGTATCCAAGTATCATGAGAGAAAAGGTTTAATCGCTGTATCCCAAGTAGCATAATCTATGCTGGTGAACATCTGCAGTCTTTTTCCAGCTTTCTTCTATGCTAAGCCCATTACTCTCCTCAAAATACAAATTGAGATGTTTCCCTCGAGTGTTCAAAAGTCATATTTACCATTTTTTTGCACTGTAAAAATAAAGCTTTTTAAATGCTTTGAATGATGTTAATTAACAATTTAATTTCCAGGATATTAATCACGTTAAGCTCCACCATGAACACATCAGCCAGTGGCACTTTCAATGCAGCTAAAAGTACAGCGAAAAGACTTCCTTACACACTTTATGCACTTCACGTTTAAGCATTTTTCGGCATGAAATACAGAATCCCATCTTTGCAGCAGTGCAGTCATAATCACATCATTTCTCCACATATCATCAAGGCTAGCTTATATAATGCACACACCTGCCAACAAGTCCCACTTAATCATATTAGTGAGAAAGCGAGGGTTGTGTATGTCTGACTTCTTCCTCGCATTCCTTAGTTCTGCAGATTTGTTTATCTCCCACCTTAGTATATGTTACTACAAGGCAATTTAATCACACTCCTTTTGTGTTGTTTTTTTTTTTAGCAAAGTCATGGTATGATGGCTGCTGTAGCTAAGAGCGAATTGAACCGAGTCACTCCTCCTTGTGTGGGACAGATGCCCAAACACTGTAGCAACCTTGTTGAAAGGGACCTTTGTAGCTGTCAGGAGCGGTGGAGGGGGCAGAAGAAGCACATGCAGCGCTGTGAAAATACTCACATGAACATGTTCAGACACTCTGACAATGTGCTTCATTTACAAGTCAGGATACAACTTATTTGCTGTTCTGGAGCTTTCAGTGACATCATGTAATCTTCAGCTGCCGATTGAGCGCGCCCAGATGTGAACCAGAAATCCCTGAGCTCCTTTAGGAAAAAATGGATGTTAAGAAAGCTGCATTTCCACGACAACTCGGGCCAACTCTGTCTGCTGATAAAGATCATGTGATGCAATCCAAAGCTCCAAAATGGCTTTTAATGGACCTCGGGGCAGGGTTTTCTGAAGAGCTTTTTTCAAGGTCAAAAAAAAAAGTTGTAATATTATTACTGCTTGTTTGAATGTAGGCTATAAAGTCAATTTACATGCTTTTGTGGGGTCTTTTCATAGGCTGTATGTGCAGCTTATAATAATAAATAAACAGTTTAATTTGCCTGGACATTTTTTAAGCAATGAGAGACAGCCCAGTAACAATTAATACTGCGGCAATGAAAAAACATTCATTTTCAAATCACGAGTATCGGCAATACCAATTCAACAAAACAAAATTTTTCGTTTTTTAAAGTTGATCGAATAGTAAAATGTATGATCAAACTTGACAGTCATCCTAAAAGGCCACTGGACACTTACTTAAGATGTTGTTTTACCTTGCCGACTTTCCCTCTAAAACAAACTGTTTTCCCCTGAGCTGAATCCTCACAATCCTTTACTTACCATAATACACAAAATCAGTCCAACAACTGCTCCTACGCAATCAGCATTTGAGCAACCCAACTTGACACATTGGTACATCTTAGGCCCCCGAAGGTTCTCGTCAGATGCTATGAAGTCACCACGTTGCCTAGCAACCGCCTACCAATGGACTGAAATGACCCATTTGTTGGATTTATGCACATTCGACACTTTTTTAAAGCATTGTGTCTTGTCAGTAACTTCTTACTGATGTTCACAAAACTTGAAAAATACATGAAGTCAAGTATGTATTATGACGCCATCACCTTGCCTAACAACCACCTAACAACGGACTAAAATCACAGAACAAGCAATACAGTACTGCCTGGGCTTATACTAGCAGACTTGCATTCAGGGCTCTTGGATTGCTATGTCTCTCTCTTATAATGTTTCTGATATGATATCTTTTCATCATCTAACATCTCTAGGCGCTGGGGCGAGATTAAGTACAGAATCTCTATATGCTGCCAGATCTCTATTCACCCAGAGTCTCATTAAACTGTCATTCAAAACTATTTAAAACAGTACAATGGCCTGTCTGCTACATATCTGTTTTTTAATGAGTCCACAGACAGGTATTGTCTCATTTGCATTGATTATTATCAGAAGCTTGTCACTGATGTCTGTGTGTTACCAATGAAAATGATGATACTGTGCAAATACTATTCAAGCATAATAAAACTAACTTAAAGTTCAATTATTTGACTTTTGTTTGAGAGCAGCGCTTGAACTAAAGTCTGATGAACATATCAAAGTCAGGTGGCTGTGATTCACTTGGTAAAGCAGGTTTTGCTTTTCACATGGCACCCCCACTATGTGAAGAGCTGAATCACAACCCCTTTAAAGACTTAAATTGCTTGTAAGAAGCACAACTTGCTTAACATTTGGCATCTTTTTCTAGTTTTAGGGCCCATTTTGATCTCTATGTCTAGACTCTGAAGCTAGTTTTGAGAATTATAGTCCATTAAAACTGGCGTGCCCTATTGGCAGATTTCTTTTTTCATTTTGCTTGATACGGGACAATTTGATTATATTTAAGAATATTTGGCTTCTTCCTAGTGGGGCTGGTGCCATCCTGCCAAGATCTATAGAGCTCTCTGAGGCCTTCAGAAAAGGCTATCAGTGGGTGTCTATCAGTCTGGCTGTGGGTTTAAAAAGATCTCCAAATTATTTGAAATAAA
The DNA here is from genome assembly GCF_036321145.2 of Pelmatolapia mariae. Taxonomy (NCBI): domain Eukaryota; kingdom Metazoa; phylum Chordata; class Actinopteri; order Cichliformes; family Cichlidae; genus Pelmatolapia; species Pelmatolapia mariae. The sequence continues at coordinate 4,511,829 of NC_086228.1, read as the reverse complement.
TTATTCTGCTGTAATGAAAGTCTTCTTCAAATGGCTAAGATTTCAAATGAATGCCAGTTTTTCCAGGCTAAGGGCAGACTGGTGATGGATGCATAATCGGAAAAATATTACAAAAATTTCACCTGCATAAAAAAATGGCTTTGCCTTCCAAAAACATAGAGAATGGACATTAAGATGATGAGCAGGTGTTTTTGGAATAATGTGCTGAAAGACAGAGTTGTCTGGCCATGGGAAAAGCAGAAATATTAGGCCCTGACCTCCAGACTTCAGGAGAAACTATGAGAAGTGGTGGTGGGAATATTAAGGGTTGAGGTTGTTTGGCGCCTGGGGGACTGGGCAGCTCACAGTCAGTTATTCAATTATTAATCCTGCATCGCGTCAAAGAGTGCTTGATGATAATGTGAAGGCATCTGTCTGTCTGAAAGTTTCAGTGAAAATGTAAATGGGTTTATCAGGAGAATAATTACCCACACAAGCACACAGAGAAACATATCAAGAAAAGGCTCAGGAAGGAAGAGACGGAGCCAAACCCTGATTTGAATGCCTTTGAAATGCTGTTGGGAGATTTGAAACACACGGTACATAAAAACACTCCTGAAGGACACGAAAGAGGGGTCAAAATGTAACAATTGTGCAAAATAGCTACAGTAATGGTTTTTTTTTGTTGTTGTTGTTGTTTGCCACAGAGGGCAATACCGGCTTTCGAGGCTTTATATTTACTTCAGACTCTCTGGATGTTTTTGATAAATCAATAATTGTTTAAGTCAGCGCTGCTTCAACGAGGACTGTCCAAATTTATACATAAACATCACAATTTCCTTGGGCTGTTCTTACTTTTTTATATTATGCGTATTATATTGTGCATGAGGACACCCCGCCTTGGTTGGGTCACTGGTGCATTTATTCTTTAAGCCTCGTAGCAGATTTGTGCACAGAGTGTCTGCACCTATTAAACTGGTCTGCTGGTTTCTGCTGCCAAACCTCTCGTCTTCTGGGTTTTTTTTATTGCCTCCTCTAGTCTGAGCCAATTGCTGAAACCATATTGCCTCCTTTAAGCATCCCGACTCCAACAGTATGGTCTCTGGCAAGTAAACCGCAGCACGGGTGAGCTCTGTGTGGATGGATTTGCACATTATTAGAGTTACAAATTAAAGATGCGAGTCACCAGAGCCTCAGCTTCTACTGAGGACAAACAACAAAAAAACGCTGACCTTTTTATTGTCGCACACTAGAAAGGCCAGGCTTTAAAGCTATTTATGACCTTCCGTGGGGGCCAGGTTGGGTAGGGTTTAATAGAAAACACTGCACAAGGAACAGCAAGAAACTTTGTGAAAGTGACAGTGGGCGTCTGCTTCCGGCGTGCTCTGTGCAAGGCCCACAGCAGGAGTCCCTCTTAGCAAGACAAACACCCTTGCGTCTGCCTGCGTGTATGAAAGCGGAAAAGTGTTTTTCAGCGTTTAAATTGAATGTCAAAATCAATGTCCAGATTTCGTTTTGATATGGCTGAGGGTTGTCATATCACATTAAGATGGATGCCCTGTGGGGAGGTGTTGCCAGGAAGTGCGATGAGGAGGATCCTTTCCTCCAGGAGGAGCTAATCAATATGCCTCTCAGACACTCTCTTTTCCAGTCTAAGCACCACTTTTTTTAACACTGCTGACACAGTTCAATTAAACTTGTGCTGCAGATAAAAAAAAAGTCCCGATTCAGTGGATGGAGCCGAGTCTAACTCATTTCAATTTCAGAACACTCAATCATTTCCCAGCTATTTAATCTCCATTCCACACCTTTTTTAATATAGACGATCAAAACAATTAAGTTACGATGCATCTGGATCAGCACTTGAATGTAACCCGATCGCTCTTTCATAACCTGTGCATACATGCTTGTGTGTGTGTGTGTGTGTGTGTGCACTGAGATATGACAGATAACACCTTGCACAGCGTGGTTGCATCCTCTGTCATCACTCCATCAGGTGTGCCCTGACGGAGGCAGAACAAGTGTGGAAATGATTATATTGAGGTGCCTCGGGGCTGTACAGAGACACCTGATCAATATTCAATCTCAGTTATTTCACCCCGCATTACCATCTCACACGGCGCTGCTCGATGACTGGAAGGGCCGTCTCTGCTCGTTGAGACTGAGAATCGCTTAATCAGAGAAAGTAACTAGATTTAGTGGCGTCAATAGGAACATGCTAGCCAGTGTGTTTGAAGCAGGTCGGGATATTCTGTTCAGTCTTTGACGCAGGAAGACAAATTGAGGAGGATTCTTCCAGCACCTCGAGACAGAAATCATTTCAGTAGTTGTGCCAGTGAGTGGGAGAGATATGAGGTGCATTAGTGAGCTGTTAGTAGTGTTTATTTATTTTGTGGGTAGCAATATTAGCTTGATGACAAAAGTAAAACAATAGAAGAGCGCTTAGAAAGTGTACTGAACACCGAGGCCAGAGGATATCTTTTATGGTGGATTTGCTTCTTAGTACTTATGGTAATTATCCAAATACAGTTACTGAAGAGTTTTTGGATGTGTTACAACCCTCTGGCATCAGGAGACAACTTCCTTCCAAAGCAAAGATGAATCACAAAAGCACAGCACTAAGATATTTGCCCATTTCTGGTTTCTGGTGGCACCAGGAGAATCCATCTATTGGAGAACCTTAGCCAACTGGTTTTCATGACAGCAATAACTTAAAACAGTCACTTTCTTTATGAATTATCGGTCTCTCATTGCTGTGAAACTCTCTGGCGCTTTTCTACTCTGTTTCAAAAAATCTGTTGTAGAGTTGCTGCTGTGCTTGGGATCACTGTCCTGTGGCTCACTTCAGGCCAAGCTGTTGAACAGATAGCCTCACATTTGACTCTAGAGTATTTTGGTAAACAGAAGCGATCACGGTCGACTGAATTACTGCAAGGTGGCTACTAAAAACAGTCCAAATCATGCTGTGCTTGACAGTTTGCACGAGGTGTTTGTGCTCATATCCTGTGTTTGGTATTTGTCAAGCGTGGAGCTGTGCATTATGGGTAAACACCTCTACTTTTATCTCGCCTGTCTTGTGGTTTGTTTAGATGGGACTTTGTAAACTACACCGTGCTGTCATGCTCTTTTTAGAGAGAAGAGGTGTTCCCCTGCAAACTCTTCCAAACAAGCCAAACTTGTTCACTCTTTTTCTAATTGTGCTGTCATGAACATTTCACATGCTAACTGAGGCCCGTAGAGTCTGAGATGTAGCTCTTGGTCTTTTTTGCACTTTCTCCATGCAGTGCGCAGTCTGACTTTGGGGTGAATTTGCGGGGATGTCTACGGTGGTTCTGAGAGGCCAAACGGACTGATCTTAAGAAAACGCCAGCAATAAGACAAACGCTGCAAAAGCACACAAAACAGGACGGAAATAGGAAAAACGACAACGGAAATAGGAAAAAACAAAACAGAAATAGGAAAAAACAGATTTCCAATAGCACAAGGAAAGTGTTTCTGGGGAGACAATAACCAGACGGACCAGTTGCAGGAACCCAAAACATGGTAGGTGTGTTTTATCATGATTCATATAATACTGATGACGGATTTTTAGGCTAATAGTTAGGTTAACACACTTACCTCTCATCTTTTCTTTCCTCACAAAACCGATAGATCCTCCACTTCTTTTAAGTGTCTCCCAGCGCAATTCTTAGCATATTTTGGTTCCTGCAACTGGTCCGTCGGATTATTGTCTTCCCAGAAACACTTCCCTTGTGCTTTCGGAAATCTGTTTTTTCCTATTTCTGTTTTTGTTTTTCCTATTTCTTTTTTCCTATTTCCGTTGGGTTTTGTGTGCTTTTGCAGCGTTTTTCTTATTGCTGGTGTTTTCTTAAGTTACAGTCCGTTTGGCTTCTCAGGGCCACCGTAGATGTCCACTGCTAGGAAGATTGTGGGATTATATAAAGACATACCTAAAAGCTTGAGACCAGCAAACTGCCAAAACTTCTACTTTTTTAGAGGTGCTCACACTCACTGATGAATATTTAATCAAATACATTTGATTAGCAGCACCTAGCTGCTATTTGTCCTTTCCTATGGAGGGAGTATGGGTGTACTTAAACATAGATATGGAGAGCCGATCCCGATTCAGACCAAAATTTAACTGGGTTCCACTTTCCCCCATCTCTTCCCCAAGTTTCATTTGGCTCAGGAGCTTTTGTCTTATCTTGCTGTCAGAGTAGAGAGACAGAAAAACAACAGACAGGCAGACAAACGGTGCTGAAAATCTGCCACTGCCTCAGCAGCTGCGCTGGCTGGTTCAACTTTTTTCAAGGAAAATACTCCTGTGAGCAGAGCAGTTGAGAAGAAAGATGGCTGAAAAGGGGTTTAAGTTTGCTTCTTAATGGGGAACAATAGGCCTGGTATCACAGCTCTACATATCTACATCTATGAGACTGGACATTACACTGAGTAATGTGCTCATAAAATTTGTTACAGCAACTGTACTGAAACAGAAAGTCTCTTTATGGTATGAGAAAAAAGTGTAATTGTGAAGTTACCGAGTCATTTGTATTAAAAATTGCTTGGGGAGTTGATTATGTTCAGCCTGTTAGAACAGAGTGGGGAAAAAAAGCCAGAACACAATGAACCAGTACCCTAGCACGGACACGAGGAGAAGTACCTGATAATAGTTGGAAAATATTACCCCATCTTCCCCACAGGCAGTGAAGGAGACAAAGCAAAGAGGTACAAAAGGTAACACTTGAATTGGTAAGCATGGAAGAAATAGTATGCCATCATTTTCTGTTACACCCATGACTCTTTAAAATTAAACCCACAAAATACTAAAACTTGTTGTAATTTAAATTAGAAACGATCATCTTGCACATTTTGACCAACTTGCTTATAAAAATCAAGAATTAAAATAAGCTTAGTGCTTTTCTGATAGTTTAGATAATAACAGTTTTCCTCCAAGATCCTGGTAGACAAAGAAAAGAAGACACAGAGGAAATGCTCTTATCAAGCCACAGAAGTCCCCTCCGTCACTATAAAGCATTCAACCTTGTGACTCAAATGACTCAAATTAAAACTCAAAATAATTTGAAAGTTTTCTTCTTTTGATTAAATAACTGTTATTACATAATAATATAATATAATTATTATTTATTTATATTTAGAATGATAATTTATATTAATAATTCTTTTGAAATGCTACTAATGGTAAATGGCCTGTATTTGTATAGCGCTTTACTAGTCCCTAAGGACCCCAAAGTGCTTTACACATTCAGTCATCCACCCATTCACACACTGGTGATGGCAAGCTACATTGTAGCCACAGCCACCCTGGGGCGCACTGACAGAGGCGAGGCTGCCGAACACTGGCGCCACCGGGCCCTCTGACCACCACCAGTAGGCAACGGGTGAAGTGTCTTGCCCAAGGACACAACGACCGAGACTGTCCAAGCTGGGGCTCGAACCAGCAACCTTCCGATTAAAAGGCGAACTCCCAACTCTTGAGCCACAATCGCCCCCTATTATACTATTATAATATAATGCCAAGTTCTTACTAATGTCACAGTTGTCATCTCCTCCTGATGTTTAAGTCATCAAACAGTCACGAGGTTTTAAACTACAGTTCTTTTAGGAGTTAAGCTGGTCGACAAAAGCTAAAAACTGTGTACATGCATAAATAGCTTTGGGTATGTTACACTAAAACACCAACAGCAGAAAACGGCACCGTGTTCTCATGTTGCCTCGCTTGCTGTTTATAGCGTTGGGCCAAGATGTATCTAAGAAACTTGTTTACTTGACCTCGCACGACAACGCTGCCGAGGAGTTTGCTGTTGAGTAAGAAGCAGGGACTGAGGTTTTACACTGTTTGGAGTGTGTTTTTCTTGAAAGCCTTCATGCGAAAACACTGAATCTTTAGATCAAGCAGGAATTGCACAAAACCTTCATTTAACACAGTGTCCTATATGATTTTTGTTCTTGCAAATATGTATTCTTTTCTGTAGCTGAAAAGTCATGTTTGACATGTACTGACAAAGCTCGGCCTGAAGACCGAGCTTTGTCAGTAGAAGGCTCCTCTTTATGTCAATGGAACAGAGGCCATAACTTATACTTTCAAGCTTATGAGCCTAGATGACTGCACAAAGAGCTTCCAGCGTGGATCACTGATGTGCACAACTGACTACATTCGAGCAGCTCTGTTAGCTTCCTGCTTTAATCCCAGAGTAATGTTCTCTAAAAAAAAACCCAACAACAACAAAGGAACAGTCACACATTTACTCTGAGAGGTTTTTAATTTAGAAAACCATAAAGAAGCTTTCTATCGCTTTAATGTTGGCACTTGAGTGTCAGCTTGCTGTCACACATAAAGAGGTTTATATTGTGCTTTAGTGCAAAGTGCTTTGCATACTACAGTATGTGTACAGCAGTACAGCATAGACTGTCTCATTTGTTGATGATTTAGGTTTGTCTGTCATTCAAGTTTTTTCCTTCATCAGGCTTTAAAAATCTCATTAATTCAGCTTATTAAAAAGAAAAGCTTTAAGTCAAAGGTCTAGCCTCATTGGAAGAGTTGTTGGAGGATCTGGAGTGGAGTTTGTTTAGTGTTTGGTGCTTTTAGCAGTTTGAAAAGTTGCTGCATAGAAAATTAGTTCGATAATTTACGTAATATTTACGTAATATACAGTCATGTGAAAAAGAAATTACAGTATACCCCTGCAAAGTTGTGGTTCAGAGTTTGCAGTCTCAGTCGTTTTCTAATTTTTCCTTATAACTAATAATTGTTTGTGGAAACCCCTGGAATTTCACAGAAACTGCACATGTCCTTTGCAGCTTGGCATGGTGAAGTTTGAATGTAGCCAATTTGAGTGCATCAGTCATCTCTCCTTATCATCATCAGTCATCTCTGGCAGATGTCCAGTCCAGCATTCCCAAAATTTGCTGTTTTTCACAACTAGCGGGTGCTTTAAGAGCATAACGCCCTCCAAATTTCAACTACATATCTGTAATTTCTTTCAGTTCATGTTTTTTCATGTTAGGATATAATGAACACATGACACATCCCACTGTGTCGCTGTTCTTTGGAACAAAGACTAAGCCAAAATAAGCACACCCCATGATTCAGTAGCTTGTAGAACCACCTTTGGTAGTGATCCCTTGAAGTAATCGTTTTCAGTTTGACTTTATCAGTCTCTCACATCGTTGTGGAGGTATTTTGCCCCAATGTTTTTTTTACAATGTTGCTTTAGTTCATTGATGTTGCTCTTAACGTCTCTTAGCTGTCAGACAGATGCCTTCACATCTGAATAATCTGGTATTCATGGTCGATCCAGTGGTTGCAAAACAAGCCCAAATCATCACCGCTCCACCACCGTGCTTGACAGTTAGTGTGAGATGTTTGTTCTGATATGTTGTGTTTGGTTTGCTCCAAATGGGATACTGTGTATTATGACTAAACCTGTTTGCTTTGGTCTCATCCATCCAAAGAACATTGTTCCAGACATTTTGTGGTTTGTTCAGATACAATTTTGCAAATCTTTGAGAGAAGAAGCTTTCTCCTGGCATCCCTTCCAAACAAACCATACTTGTTTGGTCCTCTTATAATTGTACTGTGATGAACTTAAACACTTCACATGCTAACTGCAACCTTTAGAGCCCTTAAATGTAGCTCTTGGGTTGTTTGCAGTTTCTCTGAGCATTGTACGGTTTGATCTTGGGGTGAACCATACATTTGTGGATTCACACCTGAATGTTCCAGAGCAGCTGCTTTTATAAAGGTGATCATCAGTTAATCATTTGCATTTCATTAGCAGCACCCAGCTGCCACTTACCATCCTTCCATAATTCCTATGGAAACAGTGAGGATGCACTTAGTTTTTCCACACACTGCTTCTGCATTTAGGCTTAATCTTTGTTAAATGCATAATGATATACTGTGGTGTTGTTCATCTCAGGTTATATTTACCTAAATTTAAGATCTGATTAGGACCTGATTATTTGTATTGTCTCCTTAAATGTACTTTCCTTTTTACATGGCTGTATGAGACATGTGATATAGACTTGTCTTCTCATATATTAGTTGCCTTTAATACTGCTCTAAAGCCACCTTAATGTGCTCTCAGATTTTTTTTTTTTACTATCTGCCGGGACCAATCTGACCTGTGTAGTTTTTACTATTTGCCACAAAGGACTACAAAGCTTCTTAAGCTTATAAGGATTAATGAAGTAATGCAATCTAGTATATGCAGTATATGCAAATGCAAGAAATGAAGAACTAAAGCTAAGCAGGGGAAGAGGAGATAAAACATAATTGGTAAAGTGCCTGAGCTTGATTGGGGACTTCCACTGCAACTATTCTGTTGTTATTTATTTATTTATTTTTTTTTTTTGGGGGGGGGGGGGGGTTCATATTGTTCTCCTGAGTGTTAAAAAGCACCAATCATTTTAAAGGGCTTTACTTTCTGCACGGTTTTTCCAACTAATCACAACTTTGTTTTTACCCAGAGAAAGTCATGGCGAGCTTACTTACTGCTTCCTAGCAGAGAAATGTCAAGATGACAATATACAGAGAAAATGGCATCGTTTCTGAATGTCACCCTCTCTTTCCCCTGTGATTTTCACCTTTTCTCCAGGGTTTCGATGTGTCTTCAGTTATCCTTTGTCACAGGGTGCTAACCCATGCTTCTTCATCCCCCTAAATTGCGCTCTTTCTGATAACGTAAAAAAAAATTCTTAGTTGCACTCAAGTAGAGAGGAGAAGGATTCCGGAGGAGCAGAATCCTGAACAAAAACTGTAGAGGCATTGTTTATTTTCACAGAGCTTACTTTTTTGTGTTGTATATATGCATCAACAGATAATATAGCTGATTAAAGTACACTGTCACACCTTATTCAGATTAATCTCACACAGTGAGGTGTTTCTACCCTTGTGCAAGTTGATCATCATGTTACGGCTGCTCTGAAGGTCTAGTTTATTCGCTTTTGTATTTTGATAATAACAAACAATCCTCTCCTATTCTTCAGATTTCCATTAAGACAGCAAGTTTTCCTTCCATCTTTGGTCCTGCCTCTCAGTCTCACTCCACAACAGTCTCCCCACCCATCTAAGCCCAGCTCTGCCTTCAGTGTCCACCTCGTTCTGTTATTATTAAATTTCCCATAGGCAGTATTGTTGATTTGACTGTAGCGTACTGCTTTTGGGTGAACCGTTCCATGAAAATAAACCTGTCCTGTGAGAGCATGCTGGTTTAATATTAAGAATTAGGTTTCATAAAGTTATTAGTCTCTCTGGAAAAAAATGTAAACCCTAATTTCAAAGACTGCATTTAATGATCCAAACTGAAAGCTAACTTGAAAATGTTGCACACTTATAGACTGTAATTTGATACACATTCATCAACATATGTATTTGCAAAGCACTTTACAGTGGTAATACACACACAGACGCACATTGGACCAGAGGCACGATAGAAGATTTAGTGGTCCAGGATCAAATTACTAACCCTTAAAAAGTGACCGAGTTAGTGGTCACTTTTTTATTGGATCTAGAGGTTATATTATAATTTGGTACTGTGTTTTACACATAAGTTGTGATTTCAGTCTCTCTCATTTGGTATTTAGACTTCAAAACTACTTAGTTAAGATGCATGCTTCTAAAATGACATGCATTAGATTTCAAATTGTGATAAATGGCACCACTGTACACGAAGGGAAAGAAAGAGATCCTATTCTTAACTACTCTGTGAAATGGAAGCGAACTAGTGAGCCGTACTGTCGATTCCTCTGACGGGGTTCATATTCATACATTTTATTTACATATGTTCAATAAGTATGTGGATGTTGACGCAGCCTTAGAATCTGCAATAATAATGTGGGCGAAAATCATAAATGTGGCAAATAGAGAAGTCTTAAAATAACTTGTGAACTGACAATAATAACTTTTTACCCTGAAAATGACTGAAAAAGAGACAAAAACCTTCAGGAAGCCTGGAGAACTGTTGCTGAAGACCACTTTTGTCACAGTCCTGAGTCTGTGGACTCAGTGTTTTTCTGTTATTCTCTATTAGTTATCCTTGAATTCATGATGTGTTTTTGCTAGCCTCTTGGTTTTGATTTCTGTCTCTAGTATTCCGAGCTCTTTAGTTCCTTAGCATTTCTTGTGTTCTAGTTCTTAGGTTGTGGTTCTGTGCTACTTCTGTTTAGTGTACAGTCATTTTTGCCAGTGTGTTCCCTTTGTTCCCTGTCAGCTGTATCCCCTAGTCAAGTCCGCGTCTGTTATGTTTCCTGTTTTACTTTGAAAGTCTGTGTACTATGTCAATGTGTTGAGTTTTGCTTCCCCTTTGTCTTGTCATGTCAGATTACTCCCATCTGTGCTCTCCTCCTGTTTCACATTCCCTAATCACCTCAGTTTGTATTCACGCCCTGTGTTTTTCCCTGCTAGTTGTTGCTGCCTCCACGTTAGTTGTGTGTGAGTCCCTCGTCTTGTATCGTCAGATCATATCAAGTCACCAGGTATTCTTGGTTTACTTAACCTTCCTAGTTGGAGTTTTATTTTTGTGTGGCCAAGTTTCTTATGCCAGCAAATAAAGCTGCCGCTTCTGAGTTAACTATTCTGTCTCGGAGTCCTGCACTTGGGTCCAGCCATTGCCAGCCACACAGCTCACCGTGACAACTTTAAAAATTACAAGGGTCTCTGACTCCTTGGAAAAATATAAAGAAACGAGGAGTGAAAACTTTTGCACAGCACTTCTTCTTGTGACTGCTCCCTTTAGGGGTTGTTACAGCAGATCATCTGCTTCCATCTCATGCTATCCCTAGCATCCTCCTCTGTCGCATTCACTCTATGCATGTCCTCCTTCATTACATCCATGAATCTTCTCTGAGGTCTTCCTCTTTTCCTCCTGTCTGGACGCTCTAGCTTCAGCATTATTTGTTAAGTTTCCATCATTTGTCCTTAATCTGCACATGTCCAAACCATCTCGAACTTGCCTCTCTAACCTTATCTGTGTCCATCCTTGACACCCCCTCTTCATAGCTGCCCTCACTCTCTTCTTACTAATCCTCTGAACTTCCTGATTCACTAAACCGTCCTCCATACCATCCCTTCTCCTGTCTCGCATTGTATTGATTCATAAGTGTTAGTTAATTTCCATTTCTATCCTTAATCATCTACTGCACATCCTTTCCAGTTTAATCTCTCTGCCTAACCAATCAGTACAACTCCTACTCTCTTTCCTTAGTGTTCAGTCTCACATACATGCATACCTTTTCCTTTGAATACTACTGCACTTCCTCATTCTACCACCAGGTCTCCTTGCTTTCTTTCCTCTGCCTTGAGACTACACCCAACACCTTCCTGGCAGTTTCCCTCACCACTTCAGCTCTACTTTCCCAGCCATCTGGTATCACTTCACTACCACCCAGAGCCTGCCTCAACCCCTCCCTGAACTCTGCACAGAATTCTTTCATCAAAATCCACCATTTAACCCCTGTTTCTCACTTTACTTGCTTCGTCTTCTTAGTTTCTAAAGTCATTCTACACACCGCCATCCAATGCCGCCTAGCTACTTTCTCCCCTGACACCACTTTTCAGTCTTCTATTTCAGATTGCACCCTCTGCATAAGATGTAATCTACCCGTGTGCACCTTCCCCTATTCTTATACATCACCCCATTTTCCCTCCCTCTTCTTCAAGTACATGTTCACCACAGCCATTTCCATCCTCTTCACAAAATCCACTACCATCTGTCGTTACAGGTTTCTCTCCTCAACACCATACCTACCTAACACCTCACCTCCTCGTTACCTCTGTTCCCTTCACCCATATGTCGCTGCAGCCTGCTCCAATCACTACTCTCTTCCCCCGGAAACACTATCCACCACTTCATCCAACTTACCATACAATTCCGCTTTTACTCTACCTGGCATCCAATTTGTGGGCATACAACATGACAACATCTCAGCTTCAAACTCATGAACTCCACAAAACTATTCAGATACTCTTCCTTCAAGATTACTCCTGCTCCATTTCTCTTCCCATCTAAACCATGGTGGAACAGCTTGAATCCACCTCCGATGCTCCTGGCTTTGCTTCCCCTTTTGCACCGTATTTTCAAGACACCCTGAGTTAAGATTTTGTGATTAGATATAAGATTGCAGTCCTGGTTAGATGGGAGTTTTTCCTCAGTGAAGAATGTTTTTTGTTTTTCAACTTATGAAACAAAGTTCAAACCTAAGTGCATCCGTGTGTGTGTGAGGAATGAAAAAAAAGTGCTCGTAATGCATAATCAGTTTCCACCAAGGAGAGTGTGTTTAGCATATTTATGTCTGGTAATTTTTTATGGATCATCTCCCTGCAGTGCAAATAGAAGTGGGCTCTATCCCGGGGAAGCTTGCTGTAAAGTCCCTCGTGCCACAACCTCCTGGTGTTGCAGTAAGATTTAATTTCCAGTAAAACAATGAGTCTTAACATGCATCAGAGCTATTTAAAGTCCAAGGGAGAGCAACAAGTGTTGCTCGCATGGCTCTCCATCAGCAGTCACAAGACCTCAACCCCAGTGAATATTTGGCATCATTTGAGGAGGAAAATTTTCAAACAACATCACAAGACATGCTCTGGGATGCTCTAAAAGCGAGCTGGAATTTTGTGTTTTAAGCTGTGGTAGAAGGAAAAAAATAGTTACGTGAGGTGTGAGTTCTGATAAAGGCAAACAGTGAACAAAACCAGACTTCTAAGAGGGTTTCAAACACTGAGAGCAGTATCGCTGTGGCAGAGGCGGAGTGGAAAATCTGATTAGTGACCAATTGCGTGTAATCTGGGGTTTTAGGCTGTATCCACACTGATAAACCTGAAAACACATTTTTCTCTCCTGCTGGGCTTTGTATCCGTGCCAGAACTGCTCTTTGCAGTTTCGAAATCGAGCTTTTTGGGAGCGCTGATTATAGTAGGTGAATCTGACAGCGCACGTTTTTTATATAACTTAGGAACGAGCCTCACGGTCTTTTATAGATGCTCCAACCATGCTCTGATCATAATTATTCAGCCCTTGTCAATCTTCACGTTCATTAAATATATTTCTGACCTTGGCAGCAACATGTTTGATAGGTGATCTCATCGCAGGTACGGGTTTGAATGCAGATCCACTGGGGAAACAGACACACAGAACCAGCATCAGCATGTGTATGCACAAGCATCACAATGAAGGATGATCCACTCATTTACATCCTCTGTGTACACAAAAGTACGTACTAATGCACTTTCCAGCGCCTATAGTGATGTGTTACAGTGGACTCAAAAATCCTGGGAAACTTGCCTGGATGACGACGAAGAATCTAAGATGTTTTGATCTGGTTTTCTTTGAATTTTCAGCCTCAGGCTGCAGGCCATGTTTATTTGCACAAGAGACATGACATGACGTCCCTTTAAACCAACGTAGAGATGCATGTTAATGCCAGATGTGAACAGGGTGATATAAATTTCATCATCAGAGGGTGAATGTAAGGCTCCTTGTAATTCAGCACACTCTGTCATCTGTTATGACTTTGCAGACTTGCTACATTTTAAAGGTAACAGCTATGCATGTCACCTTCAGTCTACTGCTTAATTATGTTGTCTATGTTCTCATCTGCAAGCCACCGTAACATCTTAATGTGTTCTGAATTTTGATTGATTCGACTGCACTCCTCACTGGATTACAGTGTGGATGTGACATCCACATTTTAAACTTTATTCTCTTAATCATCTGATTTATTTCATGCATGCACACAGAGAAGAGCTGTCTCTGCGGATGGCTCTCTAAAGCACCGCATTCAAAGCGGCTTCCCTCTTATTAGTTCTGGTGCTCATCAAATTTTTTACACTGTGGTGCTCGAGGGTTTAAAGTCAATACTCTTAAAGTCACTGAGTGCCATTGTGTTTAATTTGTACGTGAGTGGTCACAGTTGTTGGAGATCAGCTCCAAATCACCCAACAATCTGCTTCCCATTCACTTGCCAGCCGATAAACCCGCGAGGCAGGTTTAAGACTGCTGCAGTGCACGCTCGTGTCACATCCACATCCAGCGCTCTCCTTCGATCACCGCGGTGCATGTAAACGTTCGCTCCACCACGAGTTCTGCCACACTGCTCACCTGAAAATTATGCTGACGTGCGCTGCTGTCGCTGGCGTCCGTACAGCATTCAGACGCCTTCCTGCACCCCGGCATCCAGTCGCATTTTAATACTTTCAAATGTCTTACATCAACACTGTGCACATACATTCCCATAATCATCTTTTCATTTGAGTCGACGTCCTGAAAGCTAAGCCTTCTGATTGTGACAAGTTCTGACTGTGCTTCCTGCGTGACTGAATATTTTTATGATTGTCTACAAATTCCGCATTAAGAACAAAACCAGTTTTGTGTTGGAATTTGTGCTCCGGTTTTAAGAAAAATAAGCCAAAAGTAAACAGTGTGGCTCATTCACGTGTTCAAACAGTTTGAACACTGACAGAAAGTTAAATTAAAGCAGATTGTGGCTCCACAGATGATCCCTGTTAATGCTTTTGGTCTTCAACGTTATTACTGAATGAATTCAGGCTGAGTTTGAATTTGAGCAGAGCTCCAAACACAAACAGTATTTTTTTACCTTTACAGAGATAGATTTTCAAGTAGCATCAGCATTACTGTGAGAGAGCTGTGCTACTGCAACATTTTAATATTCAGTGAAGTTTTTACAGTCAGTGCCGGCCCGTCAGGTTTAACTCCAGCAACTCCTGAGGAGCATCAGCTCACGTTTTCTGCATTCTCTGTAATGTTTCAGCAGCAGAGTGGAAAATGTGTCAGATGTGCAGCTTTTCTGATATCATCATAATGCTGGTTTCTTCTGTAATGCAGGCAAATAAAAAATAAATAAAAAAGAAAGAAAGATTTTGGCTTCCTTTCTCCCGGCAGAGACCGGAGTGTATGGGATCCATAATTGAATTTATGTTGTCTCCGGTGGGAAAATATTAAGTGAAGCTGGGCTGGAAGGGATCTGCTTCACTGAGATAGGAGGGAGAAGTCAGTGCAGATGAGAGGTGAGGAGGAAAATGTGATTTATATGTTAGCCTGGATCATAAAAAGGACTCCTGTCAAACCTTTGATTGAATCACAGCCGGAACACATTCATGTTTAAGCGCTGAACAGGTGCTGCTTGTACCAAGGATTGCGGAGAGGAAGGCAGGATGACCCGTCTACCTCGACCGGCTTCAGTAATGAAATGTGAACACAAGAGTGAGATCTCCCTTTGAAAAGAGCTGAAAATCACATTTTAAAAGGGCGAGCGGGGCAAACCCCTACGAATAGGAAAAGTAAAGGTGGACTGAAAATTATTTTCATTTCAAATTAAAGTCTACTTCAGAAACATAATCATATAAATACACATCCAGTTCATGGACGTGTTCTCTAAAACTGCTACTTGTTCATTCCGTACCGTGATTTAATGCAGAACATTTCTGTTTCATATAAAGAAATTTGACCGTTGGCTTGGTTAATCATTGCTTGATGGCAGTTTGCTTACTAACTATTTCTTTCAGGACTCTAAGAAAATACCTGACATTTATTGAATCACTTTTTTCCTGAGCTTTGGATGAAAAGGTGGACAACACTTCATTCAATGGGGGATATAGTGATTTGATCCCCTGCTGGATTTGTAAGTTTGTTCACTTACAAAGAAATGAACAGTCTGTGGTTTTTATATCAGTTTAATATTAATGAAGAGCGAACAAATATCAACCAATAATCCAGAAAAACAAATGACATAAAAGTTATACATTGATTTGCATGTTATTGAGTGGAATAAGTCTTTGATCCCCATGCAAAGCACAACTTAGTACTTGGTGCAGAAAACCTTGTTGGCAAGCACAGCAGTAAGATGTTTCTTGTAGTTGATCACCAGGTTTGCACACATCTCAGGGGCCACTTTTCTTTATAGAAACTCTCTAAATCCTTTAGATTTCTCCCTCCACAGATTTTCTATATGATTCAGTTTGGAGACTGCCCACTCCATGACCTTAATGTGCTTTAGCCACTCCTTTGTTGCCTTGATGGTATGTTTGTGTCAGTATTATGCTGGAAGGCCCAGCCATGACCCATCTTCAGTGTTCTGACTGAGGGAGGATGAAATCTTCCTGGACCCTCAGCGGAAAAAAGGCCACAAAGTAAAATGTTTCGATGTCTGTGCGTACCGTTTCTGAGCGCACCAACAGTCGTCACCTTCTCACCAAGCTGATGATCCACTGACAGCTCTTTGGACTTACTCATGGGGGTTTTAGCAGATCGAATGCTTATTTCATGGCATGCAAATTACTTTTTAAGTTTTATGTAATTTGTTTTTTTTCCATTTTTGGTTGATTTTCTGTCCCTATTCATTAAAACGAAACTACCATAAAAATTAGAGACTATTCATTTCTTTGTAAGTGGGCAAACGTATGAATTCAGCAGGGGATCAAAAAATTATTTCCCCTGCTGGATCAGTGCAGCTGCAGTCAGCAGACAGTTAGACAGACCAGAAACAACCAGCCAGGCCCTGTCTGAAGGTTTTAAAAATTCGCCTACTAGTACTTACAATGCTCACTAATTAATTCTGTTAAAATCCCTATAAGCAGTTTCCAGCTGTCATATTAAACTAAACTAGCAGTCTTATCCTGCCTAAAGATTAAGAATTTTACTTTCTCCTTTAATAGGAAAAAAAATCTGTAAAACTCCTGTTTTAGCTATCAGGAAGATTTTGTTCAACTGTGTTCCCAACTTTCAAATCAAAGATCCAAAGAAAAGAGGAGTGGGGGTGGTGGTTGTTGATGAAATCCTCTGTAACTTCACTTCACTTAACTAAAACAAAGACAGAGGTCGATATATCATTCAGGGTCATTTCAGTGCACTGGTGTGACTTTGAAGCTGTTTTGGCTGCTGACGCTCTGACTCTTGCTTCGAAGAAGGCACGCAGGCATGTCCCAAAACACTAGACTAACCTGGGCCAAGCACACTTCCCCAGTACCTCCTTTTTTAAGCTGGCACTTTCAACTGTTCCTTTGGCATTACTGGCATGTTTCTGGAGTGCTAAATAACACAAGAGCTACTGTATGAGCGTCACTGTAAATAGCAGAGGCAAGTGTTTTCGCTTGATGCGTCTGAAGATAATCAAAGATAAATCTGAAATATTACCACTGCACCAACTGCTGATTAAAAGTCTGACTCTCCTCTGGATACTCTTTATGGTTACTAAAGTGAGAATGGAGAGCACCGATGTATTAAATGAAATGCTGCTTGAATTACTGGGAAATGATTTGGAAGGATGCAGTTATACTGTACAATATGCTGCAGGTCTGAACATTTACAAGAAATTCACAAAGAAGTTCATATATATGATTGACATGTAAGTCATAACAAAAGCTAGCGAAGCCACAGAAGCTTTAAAGAGGCTTTTAAAGCTTTCATTGGCTGAGTAATTCAGCATAAAGAAATGAAAGAAAATAAAGAAAAAGCACTTTACAATACAGACAGTGAGGAGACCACAGCAAAGCAAGGTCAGGGCTGGATTAACCCAATGTTGAGGTCCCTGGGCAAAAATCAGCTTTAAGCCTCTGTTTAAGTGCCTGCATTAAATTTTGATTATTTGATTTCACTTAAACTTGTTTGTTCTGGATGTAAGCTCAATGGCAACAGAAACAATAAAGGGAAATGCCACCTGTTTCACACATTAAAGTCAGGTAGTGAGCCCTAGTCTGGTTCAACCTGTGAAACTGAGACTCCCAGCAGAAACAACAGCAGCGCTTCTTCCAGCAAATTTCCCAAAACAATATTTTTACAACAAGCTAGTGGTTTATAACTAGTGTCACTATTATAGAGTCAAGTACCAAAGAGGAAGAGAGGATCGGGGAGGATGAGCAAACTAACAAGATGTGAGAGACGGCAGACGGTCTCCCATTTTCTGTGTCAACAAAGTGTCTTTTATGCACCATTCTGGTCATTTCTGGTAGAAGGATTTTACTGTAACCATGGTTACGAAGATTTGTTTACCTTAATAAAGCAGCAATTTTTAATCCAAATCATAGTCTGTCCCTAAGATGAATCAAGCTGCTTAAAGCCAATTTCTTTTAGCTTTCACTTGAAATCTATACGGAAAAAAAACTTTGTTATAAAGAATCTTTGAGTTGAGGTTGTAAAATGAGGGAAGTGTTGCTTACATTACAAGGTTACACAAGGTTTGTCCCATCAAGTCTGAGAAAATGGTTCTCCTTCAGCATTGGGGGAGAGTTGCTATCCCAAGGGAAGGATTTTGACCATCCCCGAGTGATGCTAACACCGAGTTCGAGATGGATGGGTGGATTGATTAATTCCACTGTGGTGAAAACAGACCCGAGCTAGATGACGAAGCTTTCCATTTACCAGTCCATCAGTTTTCCAACCTTCTACAACGGTCACGAGCACTGAGTAGTTCAATTTCAATTCGGTTCACGTTTATTTACATAGCACTGAATGACAACAACAGTCACCTCGAGGTTCTTCATACTGTATGGTAAAGACATTACAGTATTCTGGAGAAAACCTCGAGATAACACTTTGAACCAGTGGGAAGGAAAAACTCCCTTTTAACAGGAAGAAACCTACGGCACAACCAGGCTCAGGGAGGAGCAGCCATTTGCTACAACCAGTTGGGAGTGAAGGGAAAGAGAAAAAAAAAGAAAGAGAAGACAAAAGAAAGAGATGAGCAGGAAACCAGACTAACACAGAGTAACGAAGAGAAAAGACAAAAATGTAATGACATCCTGCAGGGGTTCATAAACGCCTAGGGAGTGAAAAGAGGTGAGTGGAGACGTGCTAAGTGCATCGCATGAGGTCCTCCAGCAGTCTGAGCATATAGCAGCATTACTAAGGAAGGGTTTAGGGTCACCTGATCCAACCCAAACTATAAGTCTTATCAAAAAGAAAAGTTTTAAGTCTATTATTAAAAGCAGAGCGGGAGTCTGTCTCCCGAATTCATACTGGGAGCTGGTTCCACAGATACAGGCTCTGCTTCCCGCTCTACTTTTATAAAGCACAACAAAGCCTCAGCAAGTCTGAAAGCAAAATACTCTGTTGGGATAATATGATGCTATAAGATCTTTAAGCTATGATGGGGCCTGATCAGTCAAGACTTTGCATGCAAACACAAGAATTTTAAATTCAATTCTAGATTTAACAGGGAGCCAGTGAAGAGAAAAAGGTCCCTGTTGGTGCTCTCACCGCAGTGTTTTGGATCAACTGGAGAATTTTTAGAAGAACCTGATAATAATGCATTGCATATCCTCCATCGGGTGGCTGGGCTGGGCTTTCGAGATAAAGTGACAAATCTGGACATGTAGAGGTAACTCTGCATGTTCAAACTCTATTGAAATGAGCTACATGATCATCTAATAATGATCTCTTCCAGGGCACATTCCCTTTGAAGGTAACTACGGTGGCCCTGACAGGTCAAATGCACAGTAATTTAAGAAAACACCAGCATGTAGAAAAATGCTGCAAAAACACACGAAACACAGCAGAAGTAAAAATATGACACAATGGAAATGGAAAAAAAAAATGTCGCAAAACACAATAGAAGTGTTTTTGGGGAGTCATTAGTGCAGAAATGACAGAAGCCAAAATATGAGAAGGACTCCACTGACACACGCTTTAAAAGAAGAAGAGG
The DNA here is from genome assembly GCF_036321145.2 of Pelmatolapia mariae. NCBI lineage: Eukaryota > Metazoa > Chordata > Actinopteri > Cichliformes > Cichlidae > Pelmatolapia > Pelmatolapia mariae. The sequence goes on along the minus strand of NC_086228.1, from coordinate 4,492,179 downwards.
AGGATGCATCGGTATCGGTGACACAGATGCCTGTTTACTGTTCACTCCACGACTGTTCCTTCATGTTATCGTCTCCCCCAAAAACACTTGTGTCGTGTTTAGTGAGATTTTCGGCTGCTGCCGCCATGAAAAAAATGGACAGAAACTGGGATATTCCCTCTTGTGAGTCTGTATTGAAATGCAACAAGGAATCACTTGAGGGCCATTGAGAAAGATAATGTGAGCTTACTCATTGACAAAGGCTCCCTTTCACAATACAGGGCCTCGACATGAAGTCAGACTCTGAGAGCCACTTCAACACTTTGAGCTCGGTTTGTATTTTGCGTTTCCAGACGAATTTACATGTCGTTAAATTACCCCAAACTAATTTTCCACAGAACTTGTATGCATCCAGGGCCCAGTCGCCTAATTAAGCACAGCTGGCAATCCACAGCACAGAGACAAACACACTGAAACACACTGTGATTATTTACTGAGGAGCAAGTGTGCGAGGACTCAGGAATGACCTGTAATTAATGAATGTGCGCTCCTGTTTAAAAACTCACTAGGCTCCTTCACCTCAGTTGGCACACAATGAATAAACAACACTCAAAATTAAAAGAATTCATCTTCAAAACTTATGAAAGAAACCAGTGATGATCATCTACTGTGCAGTCATAGCTATTTACGAACTATACGCTGACAGTCTATTCCTCTGTGTTTATGCTGCGTCACAGATCTAAAAAAAAGAGTTATACTTATAAAACGTTCTCACTTTTCATTGTGCATTTTAACGTCACACTGAAGGGAAATGAGTTTGCTGTCTCTGTAATATCACTCTGAGCCCTTTATGAGAAAAAACAACAACTTCTTATCACAAAATTACATGTCAGAGGCACAATCTGAAGCACATATCAAATATACATTACATGAGAGGAGAGAAGAACACCAATATTAAATCAACTATCTCAACTCAATATACAGTATCAACACCGTTTCTCCAAATCTGACACTCAACAAGAAAAAAAACCCCAAAACGATAAAAAAACATGCCAGCTTTCAGACATCCGCTTCTGCGTCCATGGACTTTCTTTGAAGCTTTCTTTTAGGAAAAGCAGGACAGTGTTTGTGAGCTGTGTGGCAATAAATAAAGAAAAAAAGAAATAAAACACAGAATGCCTGATGATTTGGGAAACCATTCATTAACCACAACACTTCTTGGTCTTACTTTTTGGGTTTAAATCAGTCACTGGTGTTTTATGCTGAATTTACCAGCAATCTGAGGGTAAAACAAACAGGCTGTTCACTGGGGGCGTCGGGAGTAGCACAATGTGTTTGTGATTTTTAAAAAAGTCTTTCTCTTTAAATACTACATTCATTACAAACACATTTCATAAATAGTGCGTGAACCACACCCTAACAAATACTTAGGATTTACAGTACTTTGTACAACAATCAGGCAGTTTGTAACAGGCTGCCTGAGCTATTGTAGGATTTACATGACTGAGAAAATCATCTCTGCTGTTGTTCTAAAGTTTGTCTGCCGTATAATCGTCTTAAAATGTTTTCTTATTTTGTTTCCTTCAAATATAAAACAACCACATATTGGATTATTGGGTCCCACGATTAAGAAGTGTGTACATTTACTAGTTGTAACTAATGCTTTTCAATATTTACATTCTATATGGTGAATATATAATTTGCTCTTGCTCTTCACACCATTAAAAATTGATTGTGGGTTGGCAGGGTGTTAGAAACCTACCTCCGACTGCTCTGGGAGACAAACCAAATAAGCCTGGACTTAAATCAGGGAAGTTCTGCCTGTCTTTAAGATCGAATTAAAGAAATATTAATTAGAAGGTCGGCTGGATGATGATTAACTCATGGATTTGTGTCCTATTTGGAGTTTTTTTGTCTTCCCTTATTTTTACCCCTGATTAATCTCCTTTTCGTATGCTTTTTACTTTCACTTTCTCCCTGGTTAGGCTTAGGCATCCAAAACTACTCGGTAAGGTTTAAGATCAGGATTAGCGACTTGAGGTAACTGTTGTTCTGATTTGGCTATATAAAGAAAATTGAATCATTTTCGGATCAAAATAAGACTCTAATGTTATAACATTACCCATGATGAAAACAGGCTTATTTTGATTTCCCCATTACTACTCCTAATTAACCCCTTATAGTCTGAAATATGAAGTAATTGCCATATATGACTTTTGCTATATCTGACTTTTTTCAGTTTTTTCATTGCTTAAAAACGTATTGTGATTTTTTTTTTCAGTGTTTCGGGGGGAACAAATCACACTGATGATGTAGCTGTTTCAAAAAAACCTGTATGTGTCAATTATGATACAGTAGGGGTTGATGACCTATTTCTTTGGTAACGTCTGAGCTGCTGGTGGAAGAACCATGAGAAATTATTAGTGGATTGCCAACCAAGGCCTCATATAAGGTGGAAAATAAATGGATGGATATGCAAAATAATGATGTAAATTATGTATTCACCATTAGTAAAGCCATCGGTTCCAACACAGGTGCCCTTATAAATAGTTCCTTCTTGGAAAATGGTGCTGATAGCTGTCACATACACTCAGAATGAACATGCCACCATGTGTGGTGTTAAAATTATCCGTCAAACACATAATAAAGCTGACTCCTTCTATCACCCTCCCATGGAAAGAGTCCCGAACATCACATCATTTCACACACTCAGCATGTGAACGCTTATCCAGCAAGCTGCACTTCGGTGTTGCAACTGACCAGCAAGAGACTGGAAGTACAGTTTATGAAGGCTAATGGAAACACTGAGACTAAAAGAGAAAGAAAAAAACATTACTTCCACTTTTCTGTGTTTTTTTCAGCTGCGGTTGCTTTTGCTGCTCATGCTTCAGAGCCATTACGTTAGGTGGTATGAGTTTATGGTGATTCCATTCATCCGAGCTCCTTTCTTTTGTGTTAAGCAGCAATATATTTACATGTACATATATGTATATATATATAAAAAAAAAAAGTTAGATGACCGTACAGCGGTAGTTGGGGTCGTTTGTTGTGCTGGAGCCATCTGTTTTGACCACCGTCACCTTGGAGGAGTGCTGAGAGCTGTGCAGCGCGTTCTTTCGGCACAGACGCTCACGGTAATTCTGGGCGAAGATGAGCAACATGAGTGGATTGATGCAGCTGTGAGAGTAGCTGAGGCAGATGCTGATGTTGTAGGCATAGACGAAAGCGACGGTTGGCTTGTTGTTGCTCAGGTTGATCACCTGGATGACGTGGTAGGGCGACCAGCAGATCAGGAACAGGGCGATGACCATGAGGACCATCTTAGTGGCTCTTTTAGCCCAAACAGACTGCTTACGCTTGACCCGACGTATGGAACTGAACACGTGGTAGAGGGTGAGCGAGTAGAAGGTGCTGATGATGATGAGGGGGATGATGAAGCCCAGGATAGACTGGTAGAGAGTGTACCAGTACATATCTTCAGGCCCGTCCAGGTACATCATACACACCTCCAAATGCTGCCTGCTCACAACCTTGGCGTACATCATGACGGGGACGGAGAGGAGGAAGCTGCCCAGCCACACCAGCATATTGATGATGATGGTCCACTGCACGGTCCTCTTTTCTGAGGTGGGATGGACAATAGCTATGTACCTGTGAGGGAGAATGCACTGTGTAAAGAGTATGACCACTCTCTTGAACACAAATGGTAAAAGCAGCTTTGCCAGAGTGCATGCAAGTGCAGGATTTTGCTTGGATGGTAATTTTCATGCTGGATGAGCTCAGGCTACCCAATGAGATACAAGGTACTAGGTCAGAGATACGCAATCATTAAAGTGATGATTGCACTGATAAATCAGCATAATTTAATAAGAGTGATTTAGCAAGAGGATGTAAACACATTTCCATATGGATTGTGCTTCAGTTTGAAGAGACAGAAAAATCATTTTGCCATTACATGCAATCATTGCCATTTAAGTAGAGCCAGTGACTGTCTGCATGTTTGCGCCTGACCTTTCTGTTGCGATTTAGCAGGCGTGGACACAAAAACACTCCTGTAATTTCCTCCATGACATGCTGCTAAATTGCCATTACTCTCTTATCATTAATTTAGTATACTGATCATTCAGAGCCATTCATGTCCTGAGCTCAGGTTGAATATGTTTGCTATATGCCCAAATCCCCCCACTTCAGACTGTCAAAACACTAGATAGCCCTGCACTATATTATGTGCTAAAAATTTGTCCCTAGATGATTTTTAGGTTTGCATAGAGGAAGAATATTACAGTTTAACTCTATGCAAAGAACCAACAGCCCTTCGGGTATTGTGTTTCAAATAAACAAACACTTGTATGTATCTGAAACCTATAAATCCAACAGCATAGGGGCATTAAAACATGAGTCACTCATCTGTAAATGTTTTTACAATTATTTAGGTCTGCTGTTAATTGGGAACATGATCATGTTGGTATCCACAAACCTCCCATGAAATGAAATTACACAGCAGCCCGAGATAAAGTGGCCTTTGTTGGGATAAACAGCAGGGAATTCAAAGAAAAGCACCGTAATGGCAGTTTGGACTTTACCTAATAAGAAATTAAGGAAAAAAATTTTTATGCAATTACAGTATGAGCAGATGTTGAGCAGATAATGTATGTTTTCTTTGAAAGGTAACATTGATATCAGAAATATGGGGCAACTCAAATAAACTCAGATAATCAGATATCAAAAATGTGATTTGGAAACTCGGGAAAATCAGCTGCTTTTTGTTTTAGGTTTCTATGAGTTTCACTGCCGTTTGACTCAAGACTACAGACTAAAATTATTTGCCTTGAAAGGGAAGAAGTTTTGATTTCTTTAAAAAGGATTGTTTGATCTTCTCCTCAGTGTTTGCTACAGTTAAACCTTTGTCTTTGTTTTCCCCGTTAAAGAAGTGATTTAAAATGATGAAGCTGAATTGATGTGATATAAAGCTCCGATGATTCACAACCTAAATGGCAAAGCAAATAAGAAACCTGTGAGGAATTCTTTCTGTGGAGGTGGTGCCGCTAAATCGGAGCACATTTATCCGGTCCAGTGACCTCCCCCTCGCAGAAATGTATTATGTGTATTATTCTGAAGATGTGTGCAATCATACCTCTCTCAAAGCCACCTGATCCAGATTGTGTCTAAATGGAGATGTTTATCACTTCAGCTCTTTGGCGTGAGGGCTCATTTAATGTCCTGAATGTGTTCAGCTCACAGACCCGACACATTTATATAGGGAAGATTGTGTTTTCATGGGTTGTTACTCGCATGAAAAAACCCACTCAGTGGTACATTTTTAGAAGGACTGCCTTTCTAAAGAAATGAAAGCTTCACTTAGGCTGAGGCTTCACTGAGGCTGGCTATGTATGAGGCTGAACAAATGAGCATGAGCATGGATTTCTGTTTTCAAACAGAAAACTCTGGAAATGAGATTTAAAAACACCTACTGTGGAATAAAATAAAGACAGTGAGTACAGAGTGGATACCAGACAACTACTTTTACTTATTTTCAGCTAATATTGGGTTGTTATTATCTTAATTTTTGCACAGATAAATACATTTATTTGTTGTTAGCATGCTTTGGAGGATATCTTTTGTTTGGTTTTTTTCCTAAAAGAAAAAAATATTAAAATATCTTCATGGATTGGCAACAACTCTGTGAGATGTGTGGATTTCAACTCTTACCGATCAATGCACAACACAGTGACAATCCCCACCGTGGTGAACTGGTTGCTGACATCCACCACAACGACCGCTTTGCACATGAAGTTTCCGAAAACCCACTGCCTGTCTCTGACCAGCTGGTGAATGTTGAAGGGCATCACAAGCAAGAAGAGCATGTCTGCTATTGCCAGGTTAAGCACGTAGATGTCTGATACCATTTTCTTCTTGCACGCTGCCACCGCGTAGATAACCAGCCCGTTGGCAACAACTCCAACTGAGCACAGGATGCCATAAATGGAAGGGAATATGTGCATGAAAGTGGTGATGTCGATCTGACTGTAAGGCGAGGGAGTTGAATTCTGACATGACTGATCGGCGAAGCTGTCTGTTTGGTTGTTTTTGCACAATATGCCAGTGTCATTCATCTTCAGCTCGTCCTCACAGTCACCTCGGCGTGGTCGTTAATTAAGTGGCGCACCGTGCGCTCCGGGATCCCCTCAAGCCCGAGCTTCAAACTTAGGGCGGCAAACTTTGGCTCTCTCTCCAAAAGCGCGTATCCGCTTCTCTTCCCTGGCTTTCACTAACAAGGATTATATGATTTAGCACAAGAGGAGGGAAAAAAGCACTGTCCAATCCAGGCTGACTACACTAGCAAAGATATCGTTCCGAAGATGTTTATACGTGGGAGCAAATTAGGATCCAAATGTTTACTGTGCGCTTCTGCCGCGAGCTTCAACGGACACCAGTGTTCCCTCCCTGCAGAGGATCACGCTCCGCGTTGTGTAATGAGAGGAGCAAATCACAAATCGGCACTTTAACCTCATGACAAGAAATGCAGATTAGGGGGGAAGAGTAAAAAAAAAACATTTAGTGAGGCATTTTTGATCATAGGGGCGTTTCCAGTATTTTTTCCCATTTAAACGAGGCGGCACACCCACAGTTTCTGCGCCTTTACGCTTCTACTTCTTTCTGCGTGTAGGTTAAGATTCAAGCTTCGTGGATCAAAGAGGACTTCCTGCTTAAACTTTAAGACGGCAAACTGAAAGAATCTCTTTTCAAGTTCTTTCAAATCGTTTAAGGCGTTAAAAAAGTTGGAAACAAATCTGAGGTTCAGCCTGCAGACAGTTGTAGCGTGCCCCCTTCAAACCTTCTCTTGTTTCACTTAATTTTTTACATAAAACAAAAGATTTGTCTCCCTTTGGGGGGTTCACCTAGATTTCCAGACGATCTTTAAACATTCTTCTCTTTTGCTTTCTCTAAATTATGATTAGCATCAACTTCAGCAAATTAAGGCTATCGCTGGCAATTAAGTTTTCCGGTGGTGAATAAGCCCTAAAGGCTCCTGTCTAACCCTGCTATCAAAGATGTGATTTTCTTTGGAGCTTTGTTCTGACATCGCTGGGAGCAGCTATAAAGGACAGGAGCTGATCCAGAATCTGAAGCAGCTCAACGGAGAGAGGGCTCTGCTGGGATCTCATCACAGGTCATCCGGCAGGAATATATATTGGAGGTTTCCTCGTGCCGGTTTCAGGGGCTGTTTGTTCATTCCCCGTAGTGCTTTCTTTCTGTTCCACCAACCATTCAAAGACGCATATAATATAATTATTTTTCACACAGGTCCTCACATAAAATATACATTATACTTTTGCCAGTTCTCTCTTGTCCAAAACACACAGCGCACCTGCCTCAGCGAGCTCTTTAAACTCAGCTCTGAAATGAGTTTTGCATTTAATTATCTTGATCCTCCACACCAGCCCTCCTTCATGCAGAGATGGACGGGTAATTGCTGTGATCTAGAGTACCTGTGCAGGTTCTATCTACAAGTCAAAAACATGCAGAGTGACTAAAAGCAAGGCCGGTCGCTGCGTTTTGACTGAGGCCCCTCCACTTTGATATCAGCAATTCAAGGACAGGAGATGTGACTACGTTTCAAATGGAGGATTTGCATAATAATGTCCCCCCGCAGTATCAGAAGTCATTTGCTTTGCTTAAATGTTTTTGAGCAAATTGTTGAGATCAAGGACTAATCCATTGTTTGCATTTATTTCATTTAGTGTTGCATAACTTCATACTCTCTACATGGGCTCCTGTGGAATATTATATAAGAAGTGCGAGTCCCTCAGAAGATCCTGATTTCTTTTCTATATATTTCTTCGTTGTATATCTCACTGGGTGGATGCTCCCCTACACAAGTTCCCCCCGAGAATGAATTCTAAGGACTGTTATTGTCCTCTGATAGTTTACAGATATCAGCATCAGTGACATCATGAGTCATGATTGGACAGCTTCTTTTGTGTCTTTGCCTGCGTTGGTTTCTTCTGGGTTTCTTCTACAGTCCAAAGGCAGAGTTTGTTGGTTTAATTTTCTAAACTGGCATACCGGCCGTAGGTGTGGGTGTGAGATGAATCAAGCTCTCGAAGCACAGAGAATCAATGTATGTGTGAATGGATCAGTTTGGCTTGTTGTGAAAGATGGCTTTAGGCTGTCAGTGTGACTACAAAAGCTGTCCATTTCCATTCTTTTCAAAATTTCCATTTGTGCCCTGCACATTGTGTTTAGTGCAGATTTGCTAATGTTAGTGGGCCCACTTGGCAGGTAGTTTGTTCCAAGCTTGCCACGGTTCTTCTGTGGATTTGGGCAGTCTCGCTGTCTTTTGTCTCCTCGTGTAATCCCAGACTGACTGCAAGATGTTGAAATCAAAGGTCCACGGGCGCAGTGCCATCTGTTTTAGGACTCCTTGTTCCTCTTGTTACAGAGGATAGTTCAGCTGCAGACTGAATTTGGGACCAGTCAGGCAACATCCTGATGGCTCTGCATCATTGATAACAACTGAATACATTTGCACAACACTGTGCGTGTGTGTGTGTGTGTGTGTGTGTGTGTGTGTGTGTGTGTGTGTGTGTGTTTTAATAGCTTGTTTAGAGAATTACAGTGTTTCTCATGTGACTATCTGTTTCTTAGAAGGCTAGTAGAAAAATAGTACAAAAAAGACACAGATCTCATTGTTTGCAGCAGCACGCTTCTTGTGCTATAAATGATAGGCTACTGTGGACTGAAGATACCCAAAGCTGTAAGAGTTGGGTTTGTGGCCGATACAAATCTCCAAAGGCGCGCAGTGTTTGTTTCTCTCTTTCGGCAGCTGCCACTGTGAGCGCGGATGCGCGACAGGGTTAGTAGGGTCTTACCTCACACCTGCTCAAGTGGTCGAGCGCAGAGGACGGCGCTTGCCCCGGTCTAGCCCACGGAGTGTGAAGGTGTGTTACTGTAAAAGGGTGCGACAGATCAAGCCCGGATCAAGTTAGGATTAGCTGACAGCTTGTTAAAGTTTGGAGTGTGCCGACAAGTTTCTGGGTACAGATTAAACCAGAAGGGTTAGATGTATTAAAACCACTGGAAGATAATGCGTTACCATGCATTACCCTCTTGGGAAACTTTGCATCAAGGCATTCATGCAGACCACCCACATGAACATTCTCTTAGATCAAGAATCCCACCAATGTATCCAAACTTCCCGGATCCCAAAACATGCAAGCCTCTGGTCTTGTGGCAATTTAGTATGAACTGACACAAACTGTTGAATGTTTTTTTTTGTGACAGCATGAATTGGAAACTCACTCACATGTGTCATGCCTGCCTGACCTACTGTTTTGCAGCTTTTAACCCAAGTGGTGGTTAAATGTAACCAAACAGTGAGCAAAAACAAAATTAACTGTAAAAAAAAGAAGTGAACAAAACAAAAATATTGTCTTTAGTGTGACTCAGTCTGTAGTATATTAGGTAATGATCATGTGACCTATGCCACCAGTGTCCTCAAAGGCTTCATTATGCTCTCGTGTTGTTGTCTACTTCTCTAGCCTGGATTACGGGAATTGAGCCAATGTGAATGCTTTGGAGGTTCACTCGGGTGCAGTCTTTGAACACGCAAACAGCAGGTCTCCTCTGGCCAGTGACACTTTGCACACTTTGCAGACACTGCCCAGACGCCATAGGTCAGGTAGGCTGCCTTGAAGTGGAAATAGAACAACAACAGCAGAGTCTAGTGACAACAGGAGGGAAAACAAACAAAGAATCAAGAACAAAGAGTCGGAGATGAGAAGCGGCTGCAGCGGACAGCTTTAATTATTTTTATGTTGGGTTTCATTCCTTTACAAAGAAGTTCTTTGTACACGGCTTCTGTCGGGACAAACAGAAGCAACACATTCAGAAACAGAACATTTTGATATTGATCAACACACGGACATTATTTTTTAACCTGATAAAAGCAAATTACCATTTGCCTGTCAGTCGCAATTTCCCTTTTTGCTCTTGAATGAATTAGTAAAATAAAGTAATCCAAATGCCATCCATGTGACAAACACCATTTACAGCATTCAGTGAAATTACCCATGCTTCTTAGAAAGTTCCTCCATGCAAACACAGAAGTGGTTTCAAGTCTTCTCCAGACAGTTTAAAGACATTACATATTAGATGCTACCCTGTCCTATTTTTTGACATTTCATGCCCTCCAGAATTTTCTCACATCAGCACAGATGAGCGCTCATTATGGTGAAGTGTATAATTGCTGTGACATTGAATTATTTCAAAAGAGCATCGGGGAGCTGGCACTGAGCTGCGCACAGCAGGTTTTTACCTGTGTTTTCATGGTATCGCAGTCAGTATCAAATGCGCATGTAAAACACATGCAGGTTGATTTATATCCATGCAGATAGGCACTAGATTATCGCCTGACAGCATAAGTGTGTCAAAAGTGTGGCCGCAACTGCACTGCAGCATAGCCTAGAAAATACACAGATTGAGCATAAATCTGTATTAGTAGAGTACATCTACAGAGATTTATACTAAGAAGCATTTCGACAAGCATGCACTGTAAACCTGTTTTGACATCCCATTCCTCCTTTCACTTGGATTATTTAACAAAATCCAAAAACAGACACTAAAACCAATCAATACCTTTCCACAGCAAACCATGCTCTATCACATCAAAGGACACAAACCTGAGTACATCCTGTGCTCTGTGCCTGTGGTACACTCTGTGGACATGGAACTGAAAGCAGTGAGTGGCAAATGTAGCAAAACATAATGTAGTGTCTGAGTAACTTTTCTAAGAACATCTTTTATTCAATATAGTGCTATGCCTTAGGCCGATAATTAAATTATGAAAATATGAAACGCCACAGAGAAACTGCCACTGTATCTATACGTCAAGCTTAATGTATAGTATAGAAGGAGACTTCAAATTAGATTAATTTCTAAGGATCATGTTTCATTTCCTGCACATTCTGAGCAGGCTGCAATTTACTGAGCAGATTCAGTAACGTATGGGCTGTACGTATATTGTGCTCCATGCTAAACTAAACCAGGGTAGAAGTGTCTGTTTGCAATTCAATTACATAACATGAACCAAAGAAAATGAAACTCCAGCCTGTCCACTGTGCAGTTAACAGTATCACATGCCTGAGAGGTTGCATGATACTCTGCAATGAAAAGGTGAACATAAATGCATAAATATAAAACATATATATATACTATCATCATCATCATCATCATCATTATTATTATTATTATCATTAGTAGTAGTAGTAGCATAAGTAAAAGTAATTACTTAAGAATAAAGACAAGACAGAACATGGTTGACTTGGCAAGGTTAAGGCAAAAGGGCAAAGTGTGCATTGATTATTTAAAGTTGCAAACAAAGTTGAAGCTGGAGTGGGTGTGCTGGGTTTATTTATTAGTGTGTAAATGTAGAGAAGCAGCCAAGAGTGTGTTTAGGAAAAAAATACATTAAATGGTTTTAAAAATACAGGCACAGATTTGTTGGTACCCGAAGCAGCTTACATTGTGAGTTTTTTTTAAAAATAATTTTTAGTCTTATCCTGTATTTTTGAATTGCAGCTAGTTTACCGCAAAGCCATGATGCAATCTTTTACTTTAACATATTACAGTGGCGTTATCTGTTTATTTGTTTGCCTTAACAGTAACGTTTGTTACAAACTAAAGAGTTTGCATGTTTTCCCTGTGCCTATGTGGTTTTCCTGTGGGCAAAACACCAAAAATGGTGCTTTGTTGTATAAAATGATTATTAGCAAATATATGACGATCAGTCCTACAGTGGTTTTTTTCTGAGTGGGGTTGCCACGCCGCGGCAGAGCTTTACGCAAGACTCCTGTGTTGGATGCAATCAAATGTCAGATACTGTGCTGTCTCTCCTTTTCATTACTTTCAAATGCAGTAAAAGTCCCTGGAAACTAAATTTAGTCCCTTCTAAAGTTCAAACCTTCACCTTCTACAGCCATGGCTGGCTTTCATTCTACTTCCAAAACATATAGAATTGAAATACATCCAACTACTTGTTCTACTGAATTTTGATTGGCCGCAAGTAATAAAAAGAAACTTGTGAGCTGTGAAAAAAAACAAGAAAAAACGCTGACAGGCAGAGCTAAGAGATAAGTACTCCACATTGCTACCACCATAATTAAATGTGGCATTAGGGTATGACTGAAGCTTATAATGATTTTATTGCCCTTGTGACATTTCTGATAACAGATCTTTGCCAGCTTTCGAAGGCAAAACTTCAGCTTAGCACAAATTTCCCTCTGATAGTCCTTCCTTAATAGTGGATGTTTACTCAGAGTTCTCACAGATGGATGCTATATCTTACTAAAGGAAAAATCCCCTCATTATGGAAGACTACCCAGCTTCACAAAGGTTGTGACTTTTGTGACAGAATCAACTGTGGATCTACAGTTTCTCAAAGCTGCCCAGTCTGTTTTTGACTTCCTGGATGATCAAAGCTTCCTTCAGTGACAGTATTCATGTCACTTTAGACCTGCTCATGGAGCACTGACTTCTGCATCTCCTCCAGAGCAAGAACTCAGCTCATAAAAAGTAACACTGTGCTGCAATCCTTGTAGATTTGTCCAAAGTTACAATATCATTACGTTTTGTTAAATAATCTGCTTTCAGCGGGCATTGAAGCCGGTCGTTATTCCAGATTAGATATACGAAACACAAGATAAAGTAACATTCAAACATCCCTCAGATGAGAATGAGCCCCTTGTTACTGTGGTCACTGGGTTAAAAGGCATCCACCACAGCCCCCTGACCTTATTTATAGAGCTGCCTCTTCTATTGATCAAATGCTATGAAAATTCCTAGAATGGGACCTTTAGTAACAATTTGCCTTCACAGTTGAGACTAGATGCTGGAACAGATAAAAGCTATTCACAAACTATCTTTGCCATTAAGAGCTGATAAAGGGAAAGAGTGTAAGGAGCGGGGTAGGGAGGAGGATTTTTAAGAGATTAGTCAGTCCTCTAGTGCAGCACTGCGGCCATGCATCACAGTCTGATCAGGATGACAGCAATATTTCAAATAGTGATGCAAAGAGGACTCGGTCTGCATTTGATTACGGCATTAGTGTGTAAATAGATGCAAGAGGACTACCAGCCGAAGGTAGTTTCAGGTCACAGTTTGAACAGTCCCTAAGAGTTTTTGTTGTGGTTCACAGGGAGCTGGAACAAACACATGGGAAACACTTGACCCGCCTGGCCACATTCAGACTCATTAAGCTTAATAAGAGAAGTATTTATCTCATTAAGCTTGAATTTGGAGGCGGTTAGTTTGTACATTCTTGACTGCGGTGTGTAAAAACTAACCTCATTTTAGACCCGTGTGTAATTTCCTCTCAGCCACAAATCACATGATTCAAGGAAATGTGCCTTTTATATTTTCAGCTTCATTGTTTTATATTTATTAAATGAAATTGTAGTTTGGGATGTAGCTACCCTGCCATGGATTACCAGAGACTCATTCTCAGTTACACTCATGGAATTTTGATACCATTTTGTGACTGATAACAATCAGTTAACATTTAATACCTACCTACCTAAAAGCTACATTTCTAGGTCATAGATTTCTGCATTGTTACATATTTGGTTGTCTTTGTGGGAAACCAGATTTAAATTGAGGTGATTAATAATTCAATCTTTCATATGGAAGTGTTTCAGGGTCTTGACATCAACACTGGATGAAAGTGCGCTGCATGGCAGGCAGACTATGTTGGATTTGGATGAGAGAGTGAAGTGCTGAGGTATCAGCTAATGCTTGCAGCCTCTGGCTCACATCTGCCAATTAGTAATATTAAAAAAGCCACTTTTGCAAAACAAAATCTGAGAATTCTTTTAGTACAATTAACAGTAGAGGATAGCAAAATTTAAAAAAACTTATAATTTTATTAAAACACCAAGACCATCTTGCATCTGAACCTAATCATTGTAGCCTTACATACTGAATGTGACAGATTTGACCTGCTTTCCTAAAGTATTTGGAAATTCAATGCCACTCTACAGGTGCTACAAAATTTTGTTTATTGAGGCTGCTCTGGTTCAATATCTATTCAGCTGGACTTTAGATCCACCGGCGTGCCTCACATCAAGAAATCTATGGTATCAGGGTTTTTTTAAAAAACTTTATTACATGCCCGTCCACGTCTGTATGTTTTTTATGGGACAGTGATGGCAGAGTTTGCACAGGTTTCTACAGAGACAAGCACCCATCGGTCTTAAAACTGGTCTTAAAAAAGTAAAATCTTTTTATGGTACATATAGATTATTCTTTTTTCAGTGAGGACAGTGTTTAATGTCTGCAATGGTTATCTATATATTATAAATCTCAGCAGCTGGAGTATTTCCTTGCTACTTTGACTTTCCGTTAAATATATTTAAATCATCATGGCTGTTTTCATGCTTCGGGGAAAGCAGGATGTGCAGGAAGTGTTGTAGAAATGTAAAAGTACACTTTCCCTGCTCTCTGAAACATAAATTAAGGCTTAATCATCCATGTATTAATGTCAGGTTGGCTATTTATACATTCTAAATACATCTGTAGTTCGAAACTTGGCACAGAGACTTATTATGAGGGAGTTCTTGGCCGTCTAATGTGAGGGCATGAAATATGAACAGTATGCAAGGTTTGAGGTTGACTAAGGAACCGTGAACACATTTATAATGTGTTGGGTATGAAAGCTATGTTTATCAAAGCTGTTCTGTCTAAATGGAGAAATACTGCGTGACTGTATAACGAGAGTGCACAAAACTTTTTTTCAGTGTTTTTTTTTTTTATTTTAGCATAAAAAATGAAGAAATGATGCATAAAAGCGAGAGGTCAATCTGAACCCAGTAGGATTCATATCGTGCATTCCCACATGTTTTTATTTCTTATTATTTTGGGGGATTCCCAGTGGTGCACCACCTCATATACATGTCTCCTCTGGCTATTCAGTATGAATTTGTGTTTCTTCCTTATGTGCTGTTTTCAGCTGTGTAACACTGCTGGCCACAAGGAAGCTTTTTGTTCGGCTTCTTCTTCTCCGACTAAGCCTGATGAAATATTCATGGAAATTTCACCCAGAACAAAGAAAAGATCTGAATATAAATTACATGTTATTCCGCGACTATTACAAAGCATGAATCCAGAACAATACTGTGGCTTTAGGGTTTTTTCTCATTACATATAGCAACGACGCTCCCTGTATGTTTCGTCCCACGCGAGTTGTCATTTTAATGTGCGATTCATTTGGATGAAATAGTCGTTTAGGCAATGACTCACTCCAGGCAGCGGTTCTGTCAAGAAGAACGAACGATAGGTCAGCGCACGTCAGCACAAACTTACCAGACTGTACCAGACTCGGACTCAGCCCGAGATATCTCAGTCTGTGTTTGGATCACAGAATGAATGCCGGGCATGTCTTTTAAGAAACTCCGATTGTACGACTTGTCCTTCCATGCTTGTTTTGTTCTTCTCTGGTTGTTGGATGACACAGATCTTGTGAAGGTTCTTTGGACCATCATATGATCTCCTTCAGGGGAATGAGCATGATGAATTCACATACTGTATGCAGGGAAAGCATCCACTTATAAAATACCCACAAATCTATTCTGGTGTTACAAATAACTCGCTTTACTAGCATCTCATTTTCCAAGAATTAACAATCAAAACATTGTATTTTCCTAGCAACTCGGGACAAAGTTTGGATTTGTGGACATTTTAAATAGGCTGCCATTTAAGTTATATATGCTGGTAATTCGGGAAATAACGACCAGAAGAAAAGTGGCATGAAAATTTTATTTTCTTAAGATACAGCAAGTGAAGTGAAAACATGCAGACAGGTGCTGAGCTCCAGGAAAATGTCACCACTTTCCAAGAACAGTTTTAATGCACATTGGCATTTACTGTGCAAGTGTCCTCAAGTCTACTGGAGTGTTGGAACACAATAAAAACTAAATAAAATAAATAATAAGTTAAGCACTTTCTAGCATGTCAGCAGTGTTAGTATTTGGTAACCTTTATTCTGAAAAGAATATCTAAACCTTAGAATTACAGTCTGTTAAGAATAAATCAACATTACAATAATACAGGTTTTACAATAACACTCATACATTCTGAAAGTGTTACCATCACAACAATATGCATGCCATTTGCACTTTATATGACCACGCACTACTACAGTAGTTGCTTTATTTTATTAATTTCTTCTATACTTATTCTTTTATTTTAGTTTTTCTTAGTTATTTGTCTTATTGTGTACAGTGAACTTGTAAGTAAGAATTTCATTGCTGAGTGTAACCACTGTGTTCTGCAGTGTAGGTGACAATAAGGAACACTACAATAATACCATGTTTTTATTACATTTATTAAACCATACAATAAGAAAATGATTTAATTTGAATGTTTTAGCTATTTTGAACAATTGTGAAGTGGAGGGAGCTGTAAAAAGTAGCTGCAAAGCTATGCAGTCCACTTTAAATTAGCTTTTAAATGAGCCTTTAACCCAAACCAGTTGAACAAAGTGTGCGTTTCATTATTCTACCTCCATTTATGCAAATGAATCAAAAATAAAAGAACTGCTTTGATAATAATTAATACATTTAGTAGCCTAATAGCTTTGACAGTTTCAGTTTAATTCTGGAAAAAAGTCCAGCTACACATCAGGCATACTGAAAAACCAGCAGTGCGGCGGTGAAAGGAAACAAACAAATCTAGCCTCGAAATTGCTCCCGGAAGTTAGTGACATAAGCTTGCTGAGTACTATAAAAAGCAGCACTGATGTTTGAGGTCATTTTTAAAAGGTAAGATGTTTTTTTCTTTGTTGAATGAGCAAGCCTGCATGTTATCAGCACATAAATCAAATTACTCTGTGTATTGAAACACAAAACTGTGGCTTACCTAGCAACAAATTACTACACTGTGGACATATTAGGCTAGCAAACTCGTAAAAGCAATGAAGAACAACAAATTCATTTATCAATTAACCAAATATTTTATCCTAATGTTATTTCATTCATTGACATCATGACATGTTTAAAAAAGACTGTGAGTTTTTGCTGGGTTGCTGGATTGAAATATTAGCTAAATATAGCATTAATAAAACATTATTTCCTACGGCTGTCTGCTCTGTTTATCCTCTGTGAATATGAACTAGTTTTATAAAATGATAATTGAATAACAATCAGGGAAACAGCAAAAATTGTTTGTCATATAGAGCTATAAATAAAGAATGGGAGCATATTTGAAAGTTAATATCGCAAATAATGTTTTCAAGCTTTGTCGTCCTGTTTACCGTTACTGTCTGTATTACAGCTGAGCTGACTGCTGACAGAGAGCCAATGAGACTGAAAACACAAGGTAAGTTTATAATATGCTACCAGGTCTGAAACAAATACTCAAGACTAAATGGTGAATTAGACTAAATACGTAAAACTTATATAACTCTACGACACTAATCCTGTATTACAGTATTAGTATTTGTTGAATATGTATTGAATTACATAAATTCATAATAAGTGATGACACTCGTCACAAAGTTCTATCATTAGAGTTTTCCAATGAAAACCATACTCACCTCCTGATGCATTTACCTGTCCAGGTAATGTGTTTATGTGATGCCATCAGATGACATCACCGACAACCACCCGTCAGTCTCTTTCTGTCCGACCTGCAAGTCTTAAAATTAATTTGTCTTGGAGATTACTTTCACTCTGAGATGTGAATCATGGAGATTACTGAAAACACAATGAAGAAAAAATGGTAGGTAGACAATAATTCATTGTGAAATATTAATTTTATTGCATAAAAATATAACAATTAGTTATATCACAGTTAATTGTTATTGATTAGCAATATATTAACAATAAAAATTACCAGCAGCAGCATGCTGCAACATACGCTTCACTGTGAGGTAACAATTATTATAGATTGATTAATTTATTGACTATTAATTGCCGTTACTATTACGCCCCTCCACAGTGTCTTGTCTGTCTGCCTTCTGTCTGTGCCTGGTTCTTCCTGTTAAATGGGAGTTTTTCTTTCCCGCTGTTGCCAAGTGCTTGCTCACTTGATTGTTGGGGGTTTCTCTGTCTTACTGTAGGGTCTCTACCTTATAATATAAAAATTGAGTCAACTGCTGTTGTGATTTGAGGCTCTATAAATATAATTGAATCTTATAAATTGAATATTCCAGCTGCCTGCTAAGCACTTCCAGGAACTATCTGAATCACACGATGACCCCACATTCACCATTTGAGGGCTCTGACTGAAGCCAAACCATGTCTGCAAATTTCCTCTTGCAGCATAACAGAGCCACTAGATCTTGGGGTCAAGAGTTTTTGACACATGTTGAAGGAGGACTTATCTGATTTTATCACTTTCTCCCATCTCTGCAGACCAGTGCTATGGTTTCTCTCAAATGTGTATTCATCTGGGATCTATGCTCTGCTCTGCCACCAGCATCATCCAAAGCTTCCTACCTTATTTACTTATTTATTTATAACGTTTTAGTCCCCCTACTCATCTCGGCGACCGATGCTCCATCCACGACAGCAGTGACCCTCCCCCACCCCCAATCACAATACTGAATCAGACTCCGCTGGGCCTCCTCAGCGCTTTCATACACCACAGAGCACAGCTGGATGTTAACAGCTTAATTGTACCACGCAGTGCAGCTGTGTGGTACCGTTTGCGTTCGTAGCGTTTCTCCCTTCATTTAATTTGCCATTTTTCCTTTAATTTGTCACCCATCTGCAGTTATGTCGTGCGCCTCTGTTTACCCTCAAACTGCGGGGTTTTGACAGCAGTCTGATGCGGTTCCTGTTTGATTCGTAATGCCTTTCAAAACAGTGGTTTAGAAAGCACAGAGTTCTCTTTCTGCAGCTTATCTGATTATAGATTTGATGTAAAACAAGAATCAGCCACACTTGCCAAGTTATGATTTCTTAAAAATAAATAGCTCCTTCCTTCCCTTCCTTCCTTCCTTTCTTCCTCCTGGCAGTTCTCAGGAGTCTCTCAGCAGTTTCTAATCTTTCTTTTTCTTTGTTTGTTTGTTTGGAAATACAAATATTTTCATATTCCTGATGTCTTCTTATGGCAGCGGGGTGTAGGATGAAGAAATTACAAAGAAAAATAAAGGACAATAACCCAGCTTGATAACATTTAGCATCAGCTTAAGGAATTGTTTATATAATCACATCTACTGTTGAATGCCAGTATTTAATGGCAGTGTTTTTCATGAACCTTGATGTGACATGCAACTCATCACAGCTCCCTGATGCCACCCTGATGCTTTATTTGATTTCATATTCTAAGATTAAAGAAGACGAAGGAGAGGTAATAGTTTTTTGTTCATAATGAAGGCTTCAAGCAATCCTGAGAATGTTTAATTACTAATAGCAGACATTAATCCCGCATCACAAATGCAGCGCCAAAAAACAGACTACAAAATGCCGAACGTGTTTGATGAAACGTTTCTAAAATGATAAATAAATAAAACGCAGCATAAGTGGTTTTAGTTTCAGTGACGGAGGCTGAGGACGCCAGCAGCTGTAGGCATGCCTTTCATTTAAAGTGGTAACTTTAAGCCATAACAAAACCCTGATGGGTTAGTGATAAAGGTTTTTTTTTTTTTAAATTAGATTAAAAACAAACAACCAGGCTGTAAACATGTTATTTTCATGGTTGAATTAGGGCATTTTAAAACAGGAGTCTATGGGGACTGACTCGCCTCAAGTGGCCTCGAGGGAAACAACAATTTTTCCTGTTTTTTTTTTTTTTTAAACCCTAAAACAGCTCTGAGTGAAGCACCAGAAGCCGGCATGATCTTTTCACAATAGACCGTTTTCGTGAAGACATTTTACCAAACCACATACTCTGGGAAGAGAGCACAGAGGTCATTCTTTAGATCCTCACTTAGCTCTGTGTGTTACCTCCAAACTTCCGTTCTCAGCCAGCGTTTTAAAGAAACTAGTGTGCATGCAACTGTTAACTATTATGAAATATTGCAGATTGTAATTTGTTTTCCCACAGATTGCACTCCACAGGGGCAGCTCTCCCTTGTTGTCACTAATTGCATTACTGGATGGCTCGAGCTGTAACTGGAGTGGGGTTTTTTTTATGTCTCGTTTTGTCTCTGAATATTCTGCATTTGCACAAATGATTGTTTTTTTTGTTATTTGTGTGCTCATTATACAGCGAACCGCAAGAGCCGATTCTCGGTCCATACTGAGAGCAGGCTCAGTGACTCTAACCCTTGCTCATAGGAGGTCGCTCTATTATTGTGGGGTCTTTACCTAGCATTGTTAAGTGTCTGTCCCATTTAAATCAGATAAAATGAATGAATTTGCTCCTCTGTTCATTGTGTTTACTGCTTATCCGGTTTAAGGTCACAGGGGAGCCTGCACCAGCAGACACCAGTTACAAGGCAGGGTACACTCTGGTCAACACAAACCATAACCCCTCCCCTTGTGCTGCCCCCTGCAGGCAAAATGTTTAATTAAATTATATTTAACTAGATATTTTAAAAAGGGAGCTCGGTACTTTCCCATTTTCTGCATGTCTTCTCTATCAAGACTTGAGCTTTAATCCAGTTTAGATTGTCTTCACTGGTAAAGCTGTTATTTATTGGTTTAAAAAGGGTAAAATGTGATCGAAATACATCACCAGCACCCGTCAGCAAACACGTGTTAGACATTTCTAAGTTGACGGAGACCTGCGGCAGACTTCGAGCAAACACGGAGGGATTACACCTCCCACATAGCCTGGAAACAGCTCTGTGCGATTCAAGAAGGGCTGTGGGATGCGACTGGACAGTGGGGGAAAAAAGAAAGCATTCACATGCACATATGAAGTGGAACATTTCCATAATGGCAGTATTTGATTTACCCAAAATTGTGTATTGATTTATTTGATTACTTGCCTCACAGACTCACAGAAAACCATGGCAAATAGTGAGTCATACCCGACCAATTTCATGTGCAGACAAGCATAATATTTTGTGTGGTCTTATGGTGGGTGCTCAAGATTTAATCAAGGATCCACACTGGATCTTGCTTGCATAATCACAGCTTTGATATCGTGAGTCACTCAAAAATAGGAACTGCAGAGGAGAAGCAAACCCTCCATTGTCACATGGCTGCATGGGGAGGATGGATGCCTGAACACATTGTGGTAGCATAGGAGAGCAGTGACACCCAATGAAGGCTTTATTCAGTCATGAGCACAATTCTTCCCTCGCTTTCTTTAAACCAAGGCAATAAAGGTACCCTAGTTGTAATTTCAAAGTTTAATTTAAAAATGAACTGAGGTATTTCTGTGCCTGAAACTTGACAAGTCTAAACTATAGCATTTCTGTTTCATAAAACAGATCAAGCTTTAATATTTTGGGAGAAAGCAGGGATCATGTGCTGCAATAGTGTCCTCTTAGATTTTCTTTTGCACTGTTATTAACACCACAAGAGGGCAAGATGTTATTTTGGGATATTGACATTGCTTTTGTCCAGATTTGAAATGCAAATAAGAGTTTAGCGTGTAGCATCACAGCTCTTTGTAAGCATTAGAAAAATTTCGCCACTATTCTCACCTCAAAGTGCAGCAGCACAATAAAAACATAGTGAATCTTGCAAACTATACTTGCCAGATGCCACTAGACTAACAATGACACTGCAGTCATTTCAGGTCTTCTCCTCCTACTTCAGTGCACAGAGAGAGGAAAAAAGGAAAAAACCCAGACACAAACAGGAAAACAATAGCTCACTGTGAAAACATCATTTTTATTTATTTATTTATTTTTTTGCTTCATGCGCAATCATCAAATCTCTGGAATAGTTTTTGCCCATTTATGACCTGTCACAGCCACAACAAACATTGCCTCTCATAATTGGATTTTAAATAAGAGGATGAAAACTGAGCCACAAAGATGCGTTGTTTTGTGAGGGGACATCAGTATGCCAGTCTGTGTCAGAGCTCCCTCTGGAAATGGAGTCATTCCAGTAAAAGGGACGAATTAAGTAAGGTTCAGATTAGAGATTTGACGTTTTTTAGGAGCAAAGCCAGAAGGAAAATGTTTGCTAAAGAAAAGTTATTGTATCAAACCACGTCTCAAAGGACCATTTTTCATGACAACTGTGTCAACAAGGCCACTGGTGGAGAACTTGAGATTGCTTTTTCCTCAATGACCGGTTCCCCTGTTCCCATCCTGGTTCCTGAACACCCACTGAGCACAGAGAGTGAGTGATATAAAAAAAAAAAAACAGATTTCTACTAAAAATGTCTGCCAAAATTTGTTGGATGTGGATAATCGGTTATGCTGCAGAGTACGCGTGCACAACACTTGGTTACACATTTTTCTTGCAAACTGCAATCAAAGTATGAAACTGCAGTTTGTCTTCCTGCCATCCCCTTTCCCGCTTCCCCATGCTGAGCGCCAAACTGCACCGCTGAAGTTAAGAACTTCCTTTTTGATGTGATTTTAAGTTTCTAATGGCATAATTAGTCTTTTCTCCAGGCTTAAGGGAGGGCATTTATGTTGTGTTTTCTTTCTTTTTCTCGACAGTCATGAAAGTGGCTTTATTCGAGGGTGTAAAATGCCTGTGCGCAGTTGCTCGTTTGATGACTGTTTGAAAAGAGAAGAGGCACGTCACTCGGCTTTACACAAACAAACAAAAGTCGAAAGGCTCAAAATAGTTTCGGGGGTGGTGGGAGAGAACGAAAACAATAAAAAAAGACGAACACCGTATTGATCCTTCATCGCCCTCGGGGGCTTGTTGAATTAGAGCTCGCCATCTCCGCAAAGAGTTGTCTCACCTCTCTGTAGCATCTTAGCATTCACACGGTGTCTGTGGGGTTCCAGCATTATCAGTATGCGGCACACATCACCTGCAGGTCTGCAAATAACTCTGTGGCATGCCCCCCACCTACCCACCCCGCCCCTTTGTTGATCTATACTTTATTGCTATATTTATGAGTAATACACAGGCACCAACGCAGTCGTTCCAATCAACTGGGGGCTGCGCAGATTTTTTTTTCCCTTCTAGCTGTAAAACTTAATGAATAATTTGAATAGGTGCTGACGCAGATAGAGAGCATGGTCAAGTTTATTTATTTCATTAGATTTTACATACCGCTCTAAAGTTACACGCTAGCCCTCGAATCCTGCGAACGTCCTCTAGAAAAGCATTGAGCGAACATTTCCGCTCCTGCGTGTCAGCCCGTGGATCAAAGATGAACATATCAAACACAGTGTCATTCCAGATAACATCTCTTCCCTACCTGTCTTTATAGAAGCAGAGACTGCCTTAGTGCACACGGGACTTGCAGTCACCGCTTTATACATAATCCTCTGTGGAGTTCAGTGATTTCACCGTGGAGATACGGACAGGCACTAAGCCTGCAAAGAAGGAGGAATCAATAAAAGATTTTTTTTTAACACCAGAGAGACCGGGTTTATACCCGACGCGTAACTGTCTTTGTCGCCAGCCCATGATAGCAAAGCTGGCATCATTTTCACCCTGTGACTCTGTAAGGCAGGACCTGCCAACCAAAAGGTTTTTTTTTTCTTGAAGCTCATTGGTAGTTGTTTATATTCCTGCCTGTGGACAGCTTTAGATGATGTAATAATGTCAAGATACAGACGCTAAAGTTTACAGGTGTGTAAAGATCGAAGTGAAGGCCAAGTTCAAAGATGGATGAGGTCATGGGTGGCCCATGAGTGCTCAGTGAAAGATTTTGTGTGTATTTGTAACTCCCAGAGTTTATGAATACGGAATATTTTCCAGGATGGGTAACTCATTGGCATTACTGCTGAAGGATGGGATCACACAAGGTCCATCCATTCATGCCTTCAACCAGTGATCCATTTTCTTGTCCCCTTATCCAACTAAGATCGCGGTGGAGCTGGATCCCATCCTAGTTGGCACCGGGTTCAGTCAGCGTTCAGCCGCCATAAAATACGACTCAGGACAGATTTCCTCTTCTCTTACACTCATTTTAGCAGCTTAAACATGTACACACAGGGTCCTGTGGATGAGCATTATCCACCAGAGGAAGATGGCACTGCAGCAAAACCTCTTGGCACTCACTCAGTCACTTAATATGCATGCATTTCCACCTACTGGTCAAGGGATAACACTGCACATCATGATCTCCCCGCCACCCCCATTTTTTTTCTTCTTATTTGTCAGTCTGTGATACAAATCTAAATTACTGCTGCAAAATAGAGATTCGGGCAGATAGTAGACATGCATGTAAAATTTGAGCATATTTATGTAATAGATTGCAGCCAGTGGAGCATATCACAGGCTGCCTCAGGGGTTTATAGAGGTTGTAAAAGCGGGCTGGTTCAGGCCTGAGTTGATTTGTGTCTCTGTTCTCAGGTGTTCCTGCATGTAATTTGTCCAGAACACCCCCACACCCCCTTTTTTTTGATATCCGAGCTGCAAATTTTCTCTCAAACAGGATGACACAGTGCGTGAGCCATTATTGCAGTGCATTTTAAATTAAGCTTGTCATCCAGACCTGCTCTGACTGTTCGGCTATTGGGAATAAAAACAGGTGGTGCCTCCCCCTCTTGTGGTTTGATGCATTATTACATACGGGTTTGTGCAGTTACTGCTTTAAGCTGTGCCCAGTCATTAGAGCTTTTTTCTTTTTTCTTTTTGATAACCGCACCGAGGCTGCGTCTGAGCCGGGGCAGTGCGTAAGAATCTGCATTTCATGAGATAAATGTGCGTGCAAGCGTGGCACCGATGTTTGATCTCCGCAAAACATCACAGACGCTCTCCTTTGTGAGCGTAATGTGGAGTTATGCGACTGGCTGTGATCACGAAGACAATGTTTGAGAGAGAAGAGAAAGAAATCAATGTCAGAATTGAAGTAGATGCCTTATTTCCTTTGGAGTGCACTGTATTGCTGATTGAGCGTTCAGACCCATTCAAAACCAAGATTGCCTCTCCTCTTTATAGGCAGCTCCAGCTTGGATTGACTCTCAGTCTCATGATGCTGGTAAAAATAGCCCTGTTCTCAACAGGCTAGATTTAATTTAGCAGTCTCTACATCGGCAGTCGATGAGAAAAAGTAGGAGTTGAACCAGGTTTAGAAAACTGAGTTCTGTGTGACTTTCATGAAAAAAACAACAACAATAACAACAGTGACAACCAGAGTGATTACTATAGAGCTTTGCATTGTTTGCATTTGTGTAACTATGATCACTTTCCTCTACCTTCACATCTGTCTGTGTGTGTGTGTGTGTGTGTGTGGTTTTTTTTTTTTTTGTGACAGCGAAGACAAGTGTTCAGCATGGCAAATGTTTCCCCATGCGTTCAGAATTTTCTTCTTTAATCTCCTCCGAGAAAGCTTCGGGGCTTGGCTGCAAAGCATGGGTGCCTGGATGAGTTATGGCATGCCAGCTCCTCAGAAGGGTTTAGAAGAACGGGTGAAAGAGGAGGTTTCACCCAAGAACATGCTAATAGTGAAAACGTATCACGTAACCGTGCAGAGATCCCAGATCCCCATCTGTTATTAAAAAGCTATGATATGAGACATATGAGATATGAGGTATTGTGTCCTGGAGAACAGGGTCCCTGCAGGTGACGGTGAAATGCCGAACAAGAAGTGGTGATGAAACTGCAAGTAAAGATTCTTGGATTCATTCTCAAGGCATCGAATTTAAGTGTTTCTTTTTCTCTTTTGTGCACACACGATTGTGCATGTGTGTTTGTGCACAGGGGGCTGTTGGTGCATCAGGGGGTTCAAGTTATGTGGATTGAAATTCATCAAAATCAGCAGAGCGTTGTGATGAAGGTTTTGTGAGGGAATTTCAGCCATGACTATAGCCAGGCTCCATGCAAAGTCGTTTGTTTTCTGTTGCCTTTTTAATGAAAATTCTCCCCAGCTATATTGGTCCTCAGTATAGCTTTAACCTCTGCTGTTTTTACTATCCGCTGAATTGGCTGGTGCCGTCCACTGGGCGGGCTGTGTGAATTAAAATCATCCAGGAGTTGTTTAGCGCGCTGAGAATCTGGCCACGCGTCTATCTATCGCCTGAGTCCCTGGAGACAGATTCCCCATATTAAATTTGTGTTTGTTCCATCCAGTTTCCATTTGGAAACTGATTGACTCAGTGCATCCCCATCCGCCATAATCACCAAATAATTTACCTTGTTGTTATCAAGAGGCAGATAATGGGAAAGAAAATAAATCCCAATCTCAGCTTTGTTAGGCCAGAACATTACAATAAAATGCTCGAGTTGTTTGTGAGGCACCAAGAAATGAAAACGGAAGAAAAGCCTCCTAATGTTTTACTTGTTTGCATGATTGCTTTAGTGGTTCCTCACCTGTGTTGTGTCTTCTTAAGTTCAAATGGGTTCACGTATCTATGGCCAGTCGTTCACTTCCTATAACCCAGCACATTAGTGTGAATGGCACGACTGAAGCTGCTATCATGTCCTCAACTACTTGCAAGATGATTACAGCCCATTGCATATGCATTTACAACCTCCAAGTAGGAGGCATGAAGTACAGTTGACATTAACTCGCTCTCAGTGCACCATCATAAACAAATTCAGTGGCCTTGTACAATAACCTTGCCCAAATCATGATGGATGATTCGCCATCAAGATGATTTTTGGTGAGATGTTTGCTCTAGCAGTTTTTATGATGCAGTGTTTGGAGGCAAAAAAAATATTATGCAACAGTACTGCACCATGACCTGTTGTGCATTAGCTGACAAAACTTCCATCTATCATTGACAGTCAGAGGTAGGGAATATTTAAGTAAGTACAAATACTGGAATTTTCAGGTATCTGTACTTTACTTGAGTATTTTTGTGACAACTTTTTACTTACTCCCTACATTTTTGAACAAATATCTGTACTTATACTAAAGGGTAGTAGAGATGAATTTGAAGCTAAGCTGATGATGATTGTGTAGTGTATAATATAAAGACAGGATAAGCATTGAACTGTCAGTGTAGAGGATGGAAATCAGCCAGGACAACTGATAAAAACATCTGCTTACACTTCGTTGAATTAAAAAAAAAGTCTACTGATGCTTTCAATAGACATTATTGTGAGTTGTGATTCCTTTATTAGAATTAAAAATTAGACTGAAATGAAGTTTATAGTCCTATCTACTAATATTATTTTATTATTACATTAATATAGCCCAAGGTTCGGTTAGCGTTGCATAAAATTAGGTGGTTGAAATGTTCTTCAAGGAACTACATTTACTTGTGCTGACAGTGCAGCATTGGGATGCTGTTTACAATGTAAATAAGATCAGGATGCAATGATGTGAAAATCTCATAAACTACAAAATCTTCGCAATAGAACATCAAAACCATCTCAAATGTTTTAATTCAGAAAATCATTTTGATAGAAAAATAATATCATGTCAAATATAATGGCAGCAACGTGGGCAACAAAAGGCTGGGAAAGTAAGTGGTACTAAAAAGAAAAAGCTAAAGGAACATTGTGCAACTGGTCATGTTATTTGGCATAATTGGGTATAAAAAGAGCAACTTAGAGAGGCACAGAGAGTTTCTCAGAAGTAAAGATGAGCAGAGGTTCACCAATCTGCAAAACATTGTGTCTACAAATTGTGAAGAAATTTCAAAATAAAATAATTCAACATAATTATCATCTATAGTACATAATATTTTTAAATGATTACAAAAATCTGGAGAAATCTATGTGCACATGGTAGAAGTTTAAAAGTCAATGATGATCATGATCTTTGGGTCCTTACTGCAATAAAAACAGTAAGGATTCTTTCATGGAAACCACTGTATGGGCGTAGGACACAAACATGACAAACGTAGGTTAATGCTCTAGCCTGCAAAGAAAAAAGCAATTTTTGCGGGGTTTTTGGAGGGTCATTGATGCAGATTTACGAAGAGTATCTGCCTTGTTATCAGCATTCAATGATATATGGGGGTGCATTTGTGCCTATAGAATTGTCAGCTTGCACATATGGAATGTATACTATATTGTCAAAGCTCATCTCTCACTCGGGTTTCATTCACACAGATATGAATTTAATTTTTAATTTTGGAATAATTAATAATAATTAATTTTGAATTTTTTATCCATAGGGTTTAATTTGATGTCATCCCACTCCTTCTATAACAACTTCAACTCTTCTGGGAAGGCTTTCCACAAAGCTTAGGAGTGACCATTCTTCAAGAAAGAAATTTCTGAGATCAAACACTGATGTTGGATGAGAAGGCCTGGCTCACAGTCTCTAATTCATCCCAAAGGTGTTCTGTCAGATTGTAGTCTGTGCAGGCCAGTCAAGTTCTTCCATATAGTGCTGGGCGATATGACGATATATATCGTGTGGACGATAGAAAAGTGTCTATTGTGCCATTTGTCTTCTATCGTTTATATCGTACTAACCCAAATTTTATAAATTATTACATAAAATATATAATTAACCCTTTACAACCAGTCGGAGCAGGCACACTCCGTTTTACCTAACTATTTTTAAACCCCTGTAGAACTGGAACCACGTAAGGTAGTGCAATTTTTTTTTTTTTTGCATGTGAAACCGGAGGAATTGTACTTACATCTAATGCCATTAGCTTGTCCAAGGTCATGGTTTCCTTCCACATATAACTTTGCAAAAGTTGCATAAGAAGCACTTGAAGCAACAAAAACATAATATTCCAAACTTGCAGCAACAAAAAGATAATATTCCAGAAACACGCTTTGCCGACGTTCATAAGACTTCCTACGTTGGCATATACGTCAGCGCGAACTATCGCATGCCCGCCATTACCTGCCCGAAACCGGAAGTGACGTCATTTTCGCGAAAGGGCTTATAAGCTATTATGTTGGTGTTTTTAAAAGACATGTTTGACTTTATGCTTTTCTGTATCGTTTCTGGGATGCTTAGAACTCAAATTACACTGTTGGAAATAGTTTATTTTCATGCATTATAATATTTATTTTCATTTTTCCTGTAGTATACAAAAATTAGTGTATCTCAAAAATAAAACTATGAAGACACTCAAAATAAATTTCTCATGGTTGGAAACTTTTGTATTTACAGTTTTGAGGGATACACCTCTTAAATTTTTTTTTAACTAGATATATATGTAAAAAACAAAAAAACGATTTTCAATTTTTTTGTAGTTTATTGCACTACAAGTTTTTGCAATTTATGTAGTTACTATGGACTTAATGCATACATATTATTAAAATTTGGGCTATAACGGTTGTATTGATATATGGAAACTTGAAATACTCCCACAAGTGGCACTACAGCATGTAAAAACATAAAGATAAGCTCTGGCGGACTTGGTTCTATGGTAGGTCTTAAAGGGTTAAATAGCCTGTGGCAAATATATTAGTGTTGTCTTCTCACTATACATGCTCTTAACTTTATGCAAGAAAAAATAAAGTATAAAAAAAAGATATTTTTCGCAAAGAAACTCCGTCTCGTGGTTTGCGAGCTGGTGCTGCTGTACGTGCACCCGGATTTGCGACATACTTTACGGTAACTCAAAACAAAGACTGCACCCTCGGCACTCGCTGTTTACAGACTGCGTACTTTCTAGATGACCACAGGTCAGGTGGTATATCGTGATATATATCGTTATCGTGATATAAAATAATTCATATTGTGATAAATATTTTTTCCATATCGCTCAGCACTACTTCCATACCAAACTCACTCATCGTCTTTATGGACCTTGCTTTTTGCACTGACCCGCAGTCATATTGCAACAGGAAGGGGTCATCCCCAAATTGTTCCCACAAACTTGAGAGTATAAAATTGTCCAAAATGTCTTGGTATGCTAAAGCATTAGGAGTTCCTTAATTAAGAGTTTACTGGAACTAAAGTGCTGAGCTCAGCTTCTGATTAACAACCCCACACCATAATCCCACATCTACCAAACTTTACACTTGGCACACCTACTCAGCCAAGTGCTGCTCTCCTGGCAACCACCGCCCCCAGACTCGTCCATCATCACACTGGAATTCACTGAGCTCCTGACCGCCACCCATTCTTTCACAAGCGTTTGTAAAAACAGTCTGCATGCCTAGGCCCTGGATTTTATACACCTGTAGCCATGATTGGAACACCTGGAATCAATCATTTGGATGCGTGAATGAATACTTTTGGCAATATAGTGTACTGTATGTATATATGCTTTAGAGTAACATTTGCTCCCATCCAAACAACGTCTTTCTCAGGGAAAGCCGTGGATATTTCATTAAGAAACTGCTTGCAGTAGAAGAGAGGTTGATTGACAATGATTGGGAATTTTTAGCTGAGAAAAGTTTTAATATAACTTTAAATTACTCTCAGAATCAGGAGTCACAATAGCAGACATGGTATTATTTGGTGTCCAACTACATATGAGACAGGAAAGCTTCTTCTGTTACTCTCCACACATACAGCAACACACACAGGAGCAGAGAGTAAAGGGGAAAAGTAGCAGTTTCTTTTCACATTCATTGCTTTCATATAGCACATTCATGCCGGGCTCCTGACAGATTTCACAACACACCATGTTGTGTTGATTGAAAATCCACTGATATATTATCGCCTTTACATAAGCCGTGTGGTTTTCACTGTAAAAAAAAAAGGAAAAAAAAAGTCCATATCTTTTCTTTGTCGACAATAGAAAATCCACACCTCTCATACCAATCACCTAATACTTTAATCACACTCTTTTGTCCCACACTTGTGAATGTAACTGATTAGCTGAATCCGCTGGCGTTGTTTCAACACTGTTAGCACAAGTGCTGACAATGATATTGCCTTCTCCCACTCATACCTCTGGCTATCATATCTGTATTTGAACTCTTGGTCTTCTGCTGCTCAACATTCCTGTCCACTCTGCCTTTAACAAATTTGCATCTTAGTGCAGTGCAGAGAGGAAGGTCAGAGGAAGAACACTGTGTAAGCCTATCAATGAGCAAACCTGTGTCAAAGATTTGGCCCAGTCTTGTTTTCACAATTAGTGTTGAGCATCTAAAAATATAATCTAAAATGACAGAATGTAAAATAGATTGGTGTGTATGTAAAAAAATTAAATGTTTTTAGAAGGAAGGGGTTTTGCACTGTGAAAGTACATACATAAGGCTTGAAGGTTTATTAAAAGCCCAAAACCTCAGTTTACTCAATGGCTACTCATTTATTATTAAGTCAGAATTGTTTATCCATGGTTAATAGCACTGCACTATAATTAATACATGAATGGTTTGTGGGCAGCCACACATAGAGAAGGTGCATTTAGCTTCATTTGCACAGACATGATTAAATTGAAGTCCACAGAAACACAACCAGAAAAGAGAAAATCAATTCCAATCAGCAAGAGCCTGACCTAATGTTAACTATGAGGCCCTGAGACACTTGTGCTAACTGCGTAGTCCCTACTCTGACCACACTACAGTGAAAGTAAACAGCATTTCCAGCCTGGGTGTAAAGTCGATCTCAACGGAAAGAGAGTGAGAATGAACATCATGATGGTAGGATCTGGTAAGATCCCGGCGGCACTGATTGATAGCAATCGCCTTCCCGTATCAGAATAGAGCACAGCGGGCTCTAATTATGAGATGATGTTAAAGTAACATGTCACATCTGCACCTTGGAATAACTCCCCAGCATGAATTCAACATGACAGGTCTGTGTGCTGTGAGAGGAAATCAAATTATATCGTGACAAACCGCTCCAACACTTAAACGATGATACAAACTGCACAGAAAGAATTAAGCCTGGAAACCTGTCTGACAACTTTATTCTCAAAGCTGGGGAGCGGAACATTTATGAACATCAAGCATCAAAATCAGGAGCTGCAAAGAGGCCACCAAGTGTCATAAGTGTAAAATAGTCAGTTAGCGCATTTGGTTTCTCAAAGCATCAGGCAGAGAGGTTAATTGTGCTTTAAGGTCATACATATGCTCAAAAACTCCAGTGCGCGCCCGCCCAGCGTTCCTCTAACTGTTCAACTCTGTGATACTGCAAGTAGATTATTATGTCTCTTATGTTCAATGGCCCCTTGACCCTCCCACTTCGGCTGCCCTTTACTCCATACTTATAGATTACACCCTACCATCTTCATTTTGGTCTGAACTGCATTGCTGTAACATTTCATGTCTGAATCCTGCGTGATTGCAATGCTCATGTCCTACAGTATGTTTCTCCAGGAGTGTGTTTTGCCACGATGACGCACACTGACAGACTCACAGGGTGGAAACAATACTAATGATGCTATACGTGCTGGTCATAAAACTTGGATTTGCAGCAGCTGAGGCTGATCTTGAATAACCACCCACTGATAATGTCTCTCCCTGAGAAGATAAAACTGATGTCATACTTTGAGTTTTCGAAACTATCCCAATATTTTAAGTTTGAAAGTTTATACAGCATGAAAGGACAAATTTACTGAAATAATTAAATTACTTAAGAAACTGTAGTCATTAAGGGATTAAGAAATGGCTCATTTATCTATACAGAACGACATCTGCTGACGAGCGAAGGACATTTATTATTGAAAATGCAATGAGTCAGACTATCACCCTTCACAGCACTCCGTGCAAACTTGCACAAACATATATTAAAGGTGCTGCCATCAGAGCCGTTAAAGGTAATTGATACAATGGCAGTGTGCTTTACAAATATGAATGAATGTTAATAGAATGCAAAACACAAATTAGGCTGAAAGGACATCAAAGCCATCAATCAATTTAACAAGCATACATGATGATTTTCAGGCAGGCAGCAGAAGCATAAAAACAAGATGCTGTTTTTCTCAGTTTCTCAGTCTTTGAAAGTGGATGCGAAACACTACATGTATTAAGGCTAATTTACATCATGGAGCCGTCATAGATTTAACACTTTCTATGAAGCTGGATTTAAGCATGTGTGTAGCTTTGTAGACAGTGCAAACAGGACACCTTGGATTACTAATCCAAGGTGTAAATTAGCCTTAATAAATAGTGTTTCATGTCCACTTTAAGTTCTCATGTCTTAACTTGCAAATCCCCAAACAGCAGCAAAACACAGATAACAAGCTTTTTCTTTTCTAGTTCATTTAAGTTAATTAAAAGTGAAGTTTTTGTGTCAATGAATAGCTAATTACTACTATCCTTTAAAAGTGTGTAAACCATGATGGTCCAGCTTTTTTAGTTTGCCAGGTGGTTTTACATTCTACTGTGCATAGAAAAAGAGCAGAGGAGTGATTGTGCAATGTAATCTACCATTACAGCAACTATAAAAGAAGAATAGTTACATAGCACTGCACAAACTGAGCCATGTAAAGTGTGAGTACCAACAAAATGTACTGTGGAAATAAATCATCACCCTTATTGGAAGAGTACACTGTGGTAGCAAAATGCTAGAAATCACTGGACGTCCTTCACCACCTAATGCTCACATCTGATGCGGCAACTTGCAACATAACAAGGGAAGAACCGAACCCTGCGAGCGTCCTTCTCCATCTTCCGCATCATTCTGTGTGTTTTGTCTTTTCATCGCCATGCCGCAACATATCCCTGCTCGTCTTCTGCTGACATGCTGACCCTGTGAAAAGTTTATTTTCTCCATGTTCACAAATAGTTGCAACTTCCTTTCGCTCAAGTTCTTTACAGACAGTTTACAGCGCTCATACTCGTGACTTAGGTCGGAAAGTGAAGTGGTGCAGAAGAGCTGTAGAGCTAAGGTCTTTAAATCGTTATGGGGATGGGGGGCGACTCCTCCTCCAAAATGACTTCTGGTTGTATAGAGGTTTATGTGGGAAAAATGCCCTAGGCTCTTTTGTTGTGTGATGGCGTAATGGGTTCAGTCTCTCATTGAAAGAGAACATTACGTCCATTTTGCAATTTATGGTCATTCTAAGAGTCAGAAGGAGGATTACCAAGCTCACTGGCTAATGATTTGTCAGTCACAAGTTGTTCACCAATGAGTCAGTCACATCCACCTATCACTGCTCAAATCAAGTTCAAATCACCAAACTGGCAGAGGTGAAAACACTCATGCTGAGGCTGATCCTTGATTAGATGAACTATTCTGCATGTTTTGACTCACGACACAGTGATATGATTTAAGCTGACTTAAATACATACACAACCAATATTTGTTTAATTTGTAGATAATTGATCGTGTGGAGGTTAGTGCCATTGCCACACAGCAAACAGGCTCTGGGTTCTAATCCATCAGCTGGATGGGACCTTTCTGTGTTAGCCATGTGATATTTTGGTGATCTGTCTGGACTGTACCCCGCCTGTGCCCTATCACAGCTACCATAGGCTCCAGCCAAGCTATGACCCTGAAGTAGACGAGCAGAAGAAGATGGATGGATGGACTTTAGATAATTGCACTCAATCCTATTTGCCTCCATTTCCTAAAACATGTATAACATAAAGCGCTCAGAGAAAGCAAACCTTCACGAAGGCTGGTCACTCTCTCAGCAATATTTACTTTAAAGAGAACAGTCTTGTATTTTTTGCATAGTTTCATTTTGTTTTCTTTGTTCGTTGTAAACAGTGCAGTAAAAATAACACACTCTGAGATCAACATAGAAGAAAAACTATAGACAAACTATAATGTGATATTTAGAATTAGAAGCATCACTTCTCTCGAAAATAAAATGCATTTAATGAAAGTTTGACCTTATTTGATTTTAAAAAAGAGGTCAGAGGTCTAAATTAGCATTATTTATGTAATCCCCAATATCATTCCCTATATGCCTATATGTCATCAATACAAACAATGGAAGTAAGAAACATAGTTTTAAATAGATCTATATAGCATTTTTATTACTTTAACCTTGAGATCATTCTATTGACCCTGAAGGAGAGGTCGGAGGTCAGGTGTGATGTGATATTTAAAATCTTTATGTGGTACTTTCTATATGTTAACAAAACACACCACACTTGTAGGAGTCATAATTTTTAAGTTATAAGGCTTTTGGTCCATTGCTGACCAATAAAAACTAAGCTGACTATGAAGACCTTGGTGCATGTTAGCCAAATTTTAAGAGCATGTTAACATGACCCCACTCTACACACCTACAAAATTTAATCAAAACACATTCAAGGCTTTTTGAGCTATCATGTTTGCAGACAGCATGACATGCATGCAAAAACCATAACCTTCTAGGTGCCACTTTAGCTCAGTGGGTGAGCAGGCGATCACATGTTAGATGGCTGGAAGGCAGTGAGCTGGGTTTGAGTCTGACCTGCAGCCCCTTGCTGTGTGTCTAGTTTCCTATTTTCACTGCTAAACAGTGAAAGGCAAAAATGCTACAAAAAAAAAAAAAAGATCTTTTAAAAAAACATAACCTCCTTGGTAGAGGTTATGTTTTTTTAAAATAATGAGCAACGAGAAATGCTTTTTCTGATGCGCACCATTACGAACAGCTTTGAAAAAGTCAACTGTCATCATCCGACAATTGAACCAAATCAACCGAGAAAAACAGACATGCAAGAAGGTACAAACCGAGGAGGCACGGTTAAGTAGTGGCCTTGATTTGGTGCAACAAATATTCCTCTTAGTTTAGTTCTGTTTTTGAGCTTCATCAAGCCCTGAGAAAAATATCTGTTTCCAACTGCCCGCTGCTCAATTTTCCTCATGAGCAGGACATTTTCTTCATTCCAAACGCTATTTAAAATTGCATGTATGCATAATTCCACTCCAGTGAATGTTTTGCATACACACTGCAACATAATAAAGGGACTCAATTATATTGATGTTAATGGCTCGTTCCCAGCCGTGATTTTGTTTTTTGTCAGAGTCAGCGTATTGTTCCAATACGACCAGGTGCAAAGCAGCTTTTGATGCACTTAAGCACAGATAGCTTTACACTCAATTCTGTTGGCTGTTGAATTACATAGCAGGGGGAAGCCAGAAGCGCACATCTGTCGGGATAAATTTTTTATAAGTAAGTCCTACTTGTGGCCATATTCCCTCCAATAATGTGTGAAACATTTACCACAATCTGTGAAAATAAGTCGAGAAATCACAGAGAAATTGGTTGAAGGTGCCAACTGTAGCAGGGCGCAGCTCTCTGACATACGTGCAATGTGGTTTCCTGATCCTGCAACACCGACACTGGCCGAGGACTTCTTCCATATTTCTGTGCTTTGATCATTGCTTCTTCTTAACTAGGTCCATTCCCCTCCTTTCTGTTTCCCTTTTATTCTGCTCCTCCAAACCCATTCCCCACTCTCGGATTCTTTATAAAACACAGCTGGGTCATTCTTCCCGTTGCACTTGTTATTCTCATCTCTTCATGCTTCATGCCTAATGGTTTCATTATACTTAAGAGATGACACATTTTTTGGATAGGCTGCATTATATTTGTCACAGGCTTGTTGTATTTTTTTTCCAGGCTTGTCTGCTGTCACTAGATAACCTTGGTATGTTAAATGGAGCAGCTACAGTTCTTCCCCAGATGAAACTGCAATGTGACGCGTCTTTCATTATCGCTTTGTCTTGTCTTTGTCTTTCTTCAAAGACGCGTCAGTGCAATAGTCAACAGTGGTTTAACCCTCGGATTAGTTTTCTCCGCCATGGGCTTTATCCCGCTGTTGATGTGCCGCTACAGAGTGCATTTCAGCTGTGTCACTCAAACTGACAGGGTGGGATCCTTTTCTGGACATAAGTCATTCTCTTTCTCTTAGGTTCTTACATGTACATATTAAAGTGTAATTAGAAGAATTTTCAATGAAAGCTCCATTACTGAAACATCAAGAAAAATAATAACTGTGTTAGGAATGGTGTTTAAAGTTGAAGACGTAGCATAGATTTGAAATACCACAGATGCTAGCACACGAATTAAACTGTTCAATTTGATTGTTTTCGATCCAGTCAGAAGGCAAGGACATAGCAATAATGCTTTTGAATGTATTTGTGCTATTTTCATAGCAATGTGATCTATGGGTCCCAGTGCAACGGAGAAGTGAAGCCACAGCAAGCAAAGCACAATTTGTTCTCATTTTTTCTTTGTAGCTTTATGAGACATTGGACAACAATAAAAAAAAAAGGAGAATTTTTCTTCTAACTTGTTTTCACAGCCAAGTAAACAGATACTTAAACATAAGCTAAAGGCACACACATTAGTTCCCAAGGCTTTGGGGGTGGGGTAGTGACACTGTGTGCCATGGCATTCCAGATCCACCAAGTTCTGCCAAATATTTGCTAATACCGCCAAGAAGTGGACAAACTGACCCAAAAAAATAAAAAAAAATAACCCAGAGTAAATATGTTAATTTCAAGCTGACACAATCACACACTGAGCTGCTTGAAATAATTATTAAATAATTAGATGAAGGCAGCTCATCCTGTCCACAAGACATTTTCGTAATGCACTCTTGAAGGAAGTGTGTTTCGTGTAATGTATGTAT
This sequence comes from Pelmatolapia mariae, assembly GCF_036321145.2. Lineage (NCBI taxonomy): Eukaryota > Metazoa > Chordata > Actinopteri > Cichliformes > Cichlidae > Pelmatolapia > Pelmatolapia mariae. The sequence continues at coordinate 4,454,833 of NC_086228.1, read as the reverse complement.
ATTCTTTTATCAGAATAATAATCAAAGTGTTTATTTCCCTTAGTTTTGAGTTACTGAAATATGGATGGGACTATTATGTCACTGCATTAAAGCAATATTGGATCACATGGTACTGCAATGTGCACTTTTGCATCACTTATTTTTGTATCACTTTTGTATCACAAAATTCATCCAGTCACACAGCGCTTTTATCTGTGACCAAGTGCTTTTTAACATTCTGGGGGAGTCAGGGATCGAGCCACCAACCTTCTGATTGGTGGATGACTTGCTTTACTTCTTGATAGATAGATAGATAGATAGATAGATAGATAGATAGATAGATACATAGATAGATAGATAGATAGATAGATAGATAGCGAACACTTAAACTGTAGCACCAGCAAACTAATGAGGTGCTGAGGTGAGTGCTGGGCCATAAAGTTAATTGTGGGTGTGGACAAGCGAGACAGCAATTACTGATGGCCCTGTGATAATGATGTCACTTTTCAGACAGCCAATTAGGGGTTCAACCCCCTGTCTGCATAAACCGTCTCTTATTAGCTACTGAAATGGCACAGACCCAAACTGAAAGTATCTGATTTAAGCACACAGCTCTGAAAAGTAATCTAATATAAGATAGCACGTTGATTAATCCTAAGAGGGTGTAACACATCAGCCTTTTTTATTTTCAGTGCAGACATTATAATGTATACAGTGCATGCCCAAGACGTTGGACCAGGACGTACCGCGCCTCCTGCTATATGAGAGCTGGGACAGAGTCCAGCCACCCTCCTGTGACATTACGTTTGATAAGAAGTTGTGGAAATGGATGGATAGATGGATGTGTTCTCTCTTGGCTCCCCTGATTTGAAAAAAAAGAAGAAGAGAGAGATCTCTAAATATCGTGTCTATAGATAACCAATATAAATTTTTATTCTTTGACTGCTTTAAAAAAACCAAAAACACATCTGCTTTGTACAAAGGGCAAATAAGCACAAAATAAAACAGATCCTCAACAATTTTAAGATCACATAAAATACAGGAATGCCTCACCATTTGTCTGACTACCTCAGTTGCTGTTTGTAGTCTTCTTAATTGGACACACCAGGGCTTCTGCATATTTCTTAAATATTTTATTTATACTACTTTTCATCTTTATCAAGCAAATGTTAATAATTTAGATCTGCAACTCTTCTTTGTGCTTGTTTTGAGGTTATCAAGCAGTTGCTTTTCACTAGTTGTTTTTTTCTTTCACGGATCAGTATGATTTCTGAACTTCTCCTGACTCCAGCATCTGACACAAACTGCTATAGTATGCACCGTCTATAAGGAATAAAAAGTAACAAACGTTTCATTCGCTTATGTGATGCACAGTTCATGTTCCAAATCAGTCAATTAATACATTCCTACTAAGAAATTTGCACTCTGATTTCTGCTACTCCAGAATTTATTTCCTCATATATTACAGAATTTTGATAATGGACGTGCGGGATTCCCGCTTGGCAACACTGATGCGTCAAAATAGAAATCCATAAACCTCTCTTGACAGCGCATTAAATTGGACACATCCTGGTGATTGATTAGACAACCAGCTGACAGATACCCGGCGATTGTTTACTGTGGTGGACCCTGGATACGACTGGGTGTTTATTGCTGTCTGGTCCTGCAGTATTTCAACATTGTATCTCACTATTTAGAGCTATCAGCAAGCAGCTACACAGCAACCACACGCTTCCAAGTACCAGTTTGTTTCCAAACCGCAGCACATCCCTGCCGTGTTTACCTGTGCTATCACCTCTTCACACTGATGTTTTCACCCGCAGGTATTGCTTTTACAGACAGGGTAAAAAACTGTCATTTTGGATAATTTATGGGTAATTATCCATACGCGTTCTGACATTCAACACATCCGCTGAATTCCCTTCAGGTTTGTAAGTACTCTTGGAGGAATGAAAACTGCTGTTTGCCATGTTAGTTTTGGCAAAACGGCAGGAATGTCAACACTAAATGCATAACCATTTCCGTTGCGGTTGTAGTTTGTGTGCTTTTTCTCTTCGTAAAAGGTTTTTGCATATCAGTAGTTCAGCTCTTCTTCAATCTTCTATTCATTATTCAAAAAACAAACAAACAAATACCACCAGGTGCTTCTGAAAACTTTTCCCTGTCCATCATCCATTCAAACAGCACAGTGCCATGTCAGGTGAAAGTGACTGACTACATAAAAACGACGATTCTGGTGACAACCTCCTCCACCAGAAGTCCTCACATCGGAAAGAATCAACGTCAGAACGGCGGCGATTTGCTTTCCTTCGCTGCTCTTTCTGCGATGTGTGAGAATTTTATGCTTTCAATGACCCGTGCTTTGAAGCACAGCAAAAACAAGTCATGGCTGACTACACAGAAAGAGCATTACTTCCCCTCTTTTCCATTGTTTCACTGCCTTAGGAAGACTTCTGTAAATCTGTGACGGTGATTACATTTCGTTATATGTGGAAGTAATTTGATTTTACAATACACTGTGTGAGGCACCTTTTAAACAGGCCATGAGCAAACAAATGTTTGAGCTTCAGTTCTGCCCAAGCTACAGCCAGAAAAAAAGAAAAAAATGACATCATCTGACTTATTATCAGCTGTGTGGAAAATGGTAGGTAGTGCCGGCTGAATTGCCACATTTCTGCTGCTGCACTGAGTGACGCTTCGAGCAGTTGGTTTGATACATTTTTATTATAATAAATATGGCATGAGTGGAGCCGGGGAGAGCTGATATTCTCTACAGGCCTGTCTACACATCACATGGACCCAATCAGGTCCTGATGATGTCATAGCTCTCTGCATCATTAATATTGAAAGGTCATTTCCCCAGCTTGGAAGTTGTCTCTATCACAGGCCGGATTCAATTTCCAATTTGCCACACAACTCTCGAGGTCTTTCTTACTGTATATCTGAGAGAACGCCACCTCACAGTGTCGTAAAATTCTGTTTCCTCTATTCTGCTTATAGAGCCATTGACTCAGAGTGGCATTTTATTATTTTCTATGAAATGAATATTTAGTGAGTAGTCATACTCATAACTGTACACACACCAAATCCACATTGGATTTCAGGCTTTAACAATATGACTAAGTATCCATTTTTATTTTATTCACAAACTAATATTTATTGCTTGTTTTATTGTTTTATTTCCTACAGAGGTGGCATAGACTGCTTCAGCTCTTTCAGCGCATTAGAAGTCGCAAGCAAAAACATATTCTTTCTTTTTTCTTTTGGCTGTTTTAATAAGGCCCTTAGGTTACTGTGGTACTTTTATGATTAGTTTCTGAACTTCAAAGAAGTCTTATTTTCCATCAGCCCAAATCCTTTTGTGGATTCTCTTTTTACCCATTTCTCTTCAAGTTCCACCTAAAATTACGCCTGGTTATGTGACACATATGACTTGAATTACATTTCTACCTATAACCACATATGTATAAATATATACACGCTTTGTGTATAAAATGTTCTATCAGAAGTCACAGATTATAATATAAACAGCCTGTGGCGCAGACATTTCCCGAGCGTCCCTTATTAAAAAAAACAAAAAACAAAAAAACATCTCTTCTGTAAGGTAGAGTCTGACATTATATAAGCTGTCTTCAGTCATTTCACTGCTGGTAATGCTATGAGTGTGTATGTGTGTACGCGTTTAGTGCTTCAATGCAAAACAAAGCTTGCACCCTACTGTATTTTTGAAGCTCGCGAATGTGCTTAGTTCAAACACTTTGGCGGCTGCTTAAACCTGTGACTCATTATCGCTTTGAAATTCATTATGTTTCATTCTGTGGCTTCCATCACACACTTCACCTTCCTTTTAGCCTGAATCCCACTTGGAAAATGAGAAATTAGGGCAGCGGGTCTCAAGAGACTTTTGGAATAAAACAAGGTTTCTGGAATAGTTCTTTGTACTGTGAATGACAAGTGATTTCGTGGTTGGTGGTCTGGTGGTAATTGCATACCAGTCAGTAATCACTGTTTATGTGAAAGTGATTATAAACACACGATTGTCTTCTAATCAGCGAAACCCATCTGGCAATAGAGGTAACATGATGAATACAAGTAAGAGGGAGAGAGAAAAAAATAGAGATGCTTGTATAGTATAGTCTGCAGCACTGTTTTCCTATTAACATCACCTATAATCAACATCACCTAATATTAACACCACCTTCGCAAGTAGAACCTCTGCAAAAAACACTTGTTTGAAATGCACTGCTTGAAAAAATTAGAGGAACACTTTGAAAACACATCAGATCTCAATGGGGGGGTGAATCATGCTGGATATCTACACTCATTTGGACTGGGAAATATGTTAGACATGAAAGGATGCCAAATCGTTTGTTGAAAATGAAAATGATCAACCTCCAGAAGTCTGAATGCAAAGAAACCCTGAAAATGCTGAAAGTGCTTACTGTGAGTGTTACTCAGTAGTATTTATGCCCCCCACATGCTTGTATACATGCCTGACAATACTGGCTTATGCTCCTAGTGTGATAATGGATGCTGTCCTGGGGGGTCTCCTTCCTAACCCCTAACCCTGGACCTAGGTATTGCTAGGCTCTGGAACAGTCTGAGGTGCAACCTGACGGCGTTGCATGGGCTGAAACATAATGTCCTAGAGGTCTTCTGTTGGCTATAGCTCAGGTGAGCACTGGGATCCAGTCAGTGGTTCCTTTATCCTCCAGGAACTGCCTGCATATTCTCGTCACATGAGGCTGGGCATTGTTGTCCATCAGGAGGAACCCAGGACCCGCTGCATCAGTGTCTGACAGTGGAGCCAAGGATTTCATCCTGATAGCTAATAGCAGGCTTGCCTTCTTAGCCTGTAGAGGTCTGTGTGTCCCTCCATTGATATGTCTCCCCAGACCATCACTGACACACCACCAAACTGGTCATACTGAACGATGTTACAGCAAAATGTTCTCCACAGTTTCTCCAGACCTTTTCAGTCTGTCACATGTGCTCAGAGTGAGTCTGCTCTCAGCGAGCCTGCTCTCAGCTCCTTGTAATCTCCTTCATGCTCTTTAGACTGTGCTGGGAGACACAGCCAGCCTTCTGGCAATGGCAAGTATTGATGTGACATCCTGGAGGAGTTGGACTACCTGTGCAACCCTTGCTCATGTTACCAGTAGTGACACTGACCCTAGCCAAATGCCAGACTACTGAATAAACAGTAAGAAACGAAGAGTGAAAAGGAGGCACGTTCAGATCAGTTCATAGCTATACTTGTTATACTTAACCCAGAAACAGAAAAAGGGTTACTCCGTTAGTTCCTTGCCTTTTTTTGTAAGTCAAGGAGAGGTTCTGTCAAAGCAGCTCCACTGGGACATCAGGGAACAGTGTGATCAAAAAGCCTAAACCAGCAGGTGGAGCTCAGCAGACTGCAAAGAATAGTTTAGCAGTGTTTGAGTCATGGTCACTGTGACCTTCCGATATGTCCAATCAGACAAGCAAGGCAGACCTCTGATATTATGACATCACCGTCCTAACACCTACCTGTAGGCATGTCTGATATGTCGTAAGGGCTTATTGTTTGTCCACTGGAATAATGTACGTTTCTGTTCCGCTTTGCAGGACTGTCTCGATGAATGACTGATTATCATTAGCGTCACTAGTCGGCTGGCTTCTCTCTGATGCAATGCATCACCACACACTCATTTCTAATCAAGGTACAGGGTCCTGGTTAGGAAAGGGAAAGCCTGCAGATGACATCATGCAGCTCCATGGACAGCTGTCAGGATGAGTCAGGTGGTTGTAGGCAGACTGAAAGTCGCTGTGTTCCTTATGTCAGGGAACAAAATTCCTCCAGCAGCGAGGCAGCTTCCAGTTCAGTCACCGTCAAAGCATGAGTAACTACTTTGACAGGAAGCTATAACATACAGTAGCATCCATGACTGAAAAAAACAATAGATAATAACACAATTGTGAAAGATGCTTACCTTTAGTAGTCACCATGAGCGTTTCTTTTATCGGCGTGGAGCAGTGCCAAGGACTGTGATTCAATAAGATGCTGTGTCCCCTGAATAGAAATGTAGAGCTAATCTATAGAATCAATGAAAGCTAAAAGGAAAGATAGCATAAATACCATTTTTGTATTTTGATTTTTGTAATGTTCACCTGACATAGCGCAAAATAATATTGCCGCATTTTCTATTTTTCTAGTGCCACACTCTGAAGATTTGCATGCACTCAATTATACATTCAGTATGTGACAAACATGTGCACTTCCACATAATGAGAAGGAATTATTTATAGCGTGCTGCGCTCTTATCATTTGTCGGGCCCAACAGGTACAAAAAGATGAAGTTCAAGGACACCCAAACTTGTCCTCCCAGCAAGCTGTTACTTAGACAAACATTCATCATTCAAGAACACAATTACACCACATCTAAACCGTCTTCTCTACGGAGTATTAATTGGATAAACAGATCTCTGTTACACTATGTACATGCCGGTTTTCTCTGTTCTACACTGAAATTAATAATGCACACAAGATAGTTCACTGCTGTATCTCCATCCCAAAGAATTTAATATGGAAATTTAATCCATGACTCCTTAAGTTTTAGCATGGTCAAAACTCTATGGCGAAAACAATTACTTCACAAATTATTATTGCACAAAAAAAAAACAAAAAACCATTAAGGAGTGTCTTTCTGAAAGATAATTATATTCCGAGGCCTTCATTAAGAGCTTGATAAGTACATTTGTAAGCTCATTCTCTCCAAGACTGTAATTCATGCTGCAATGGTGGAGCTTCTTAATTAACACCTACTCAAGCCAACAAATAGAAGTGTGTTAGTTGTGCTTGGCTGCAGGACAAGACAGCATTGTTGATTGTAGTGTTCTGTGTGTCCACTGCTTTGAATTACTGATGACTGTCCTCTCTTTTTGGAACCATGACATGAAGCACTGTAGAAAAGTCTTATCTCACCCATCAGTTCTTCATATTTTGCTTGGACAATACAGATCTATTGTGCAGAGATCTATTGAAACATGCACACGTATACTTTGTGCGATTCTAACAGTTTTGAAGGTCAGTATTTGGTATGACTATCCCACACTGCTTCAATAATGTTGAGGTCCAGGCTCTGTGGATGCCAGTCAACGACTGATAGTGTTCCATTGTGTGTTTTTCTATTCAGTTATGCTTTCACTGCAGTAGCAGTGTGTTTGGGATCATTGTTATGCTTGAATATGAAGCTGTTGCCAATCAGACGCTTTCCACTTGGTATTGCATGATGGATCAAAATCTCATGGTACTTTTCTGCATTCATAATTCAGTCAGTTTAGACAAGATATCCAACACCACTGGATTAAATTCAGCCCCAAACCACGACAGAGCCTCCACCGTATTTTCCACATAGCTGTGGACACCCACTGTTGTTCCTCTCTCCTGAGCTACTCCATACATTCTCATAAAAATTAAAACCCACAATGTCAAACTTGGATTAATCGGTCCACAAGACCTCCTGCGACTCCTTTTTAGGCCTGAACTGACACCCCAGTGTTGGTTTTGTGTGTACAACATCATCATAACAATGTTGGCTCAACATTGCAACTGACCAGTCACGCTGTCTGAGCAAACCAACACAAGTAATCTAAATTTGAATAAAAGAAACGCTAACTTGATCATATGTTTGTTATATTGCATAAAATAATTTTTAAAAAATGAAACACTTACCATTTGTTCCATAAGAGTTTAATATAGACAAAGTAATTTGTTTTCTTTTTTCTCAATATTCCAAAGCTATGACGTCACAACAATATGACTGGTCAGTAGCAATGCTGACCAACATTAACAACACCAGCACAGATTTTTCAGTCCAGCTCTTATCTAATATGGCATACTTCAGTCTTTTTATTCCTCTGTTTGCCTTTAGTGGATTTCCTAAACAGTAGGCCAGTTGTACCTCTCAGGTCAGGTCTTTGCTGGATTCCCCCCCCCTTTCTCAAGCACATGATTTTCACAGGTCCATGTTAAGTAGCTTAACAAACACAAAAACACATTCCTCTGAAAGTGGTCAGGTACAAGGACTGGACTGAAAATGGCTAAAAAGCAAACAATGGCAAAATAAAAGCCTGGAGGACTTGCAAGAAAGCCTGGCTCCTTGGAAGCAAAATGTTACAAAATGAGGGGTAACTCAAGACTTTTTCACAGTACTGTATTTCTTTAAGAGGTGTCTTGTGCCATAAACACGCATAACATTAGGAGGATACAGATTGAACTTAATTAATAAACTATTAATTACCAGCTCTGCAGCTAGTTCTATACAACCAAGAACCAAGAACTGAAGCTACCACTGCTATACGTGTGTGCGTGTATGTGTGAATTAGAAAAGTGAGGCTAGAGGGGTGGCACCTGGCCTCTTTAGATAATCTATTTATGTCTTTCACACTTCAAGCCTGAACCAAAATACCCAGCACTTGAATATGTTTATCATATGTCTCAGTGTTCTCAGTCACTGCTGAAACAAACCACAAAAGTGCAGTCCACAACATACGTGAGATATATTTGCTCTTGACCTTGTAAGAGTTGAATTCGCACATGTTTGCGTATCCACAAAGCATTTCTAGATATAGATATGCTGGTTAATTTACTTGTCTTGAATGCCTGCAGTGTTTTCATATGATGTTTATTTATTAATAATAAATGAGTAAGTGGCGCTTCAATGTGCCCATTGTGTCTGTGCACCTGATGCCACATCAGCTGTTTTTCCCTAGGGGATTCTGTTATACAGAGTTGCTAACATGTAAAACCCATGAGCATAAACAAAAGATAAACATAATTTTAGTTTAAAACAAATCAAGCCGCTCTAAATTTAGTTAACATTAAAAATTAAATCAACTGAAAGGAAGATAATCAGCAAGTTAACAGAAGGTACTGTGATGTGCAAAAGTTTTGATTCACCCCTCTAGTTTTGCATATTTATGTTTTATGAAATATGTGCTAAGATAAATAGAAGTACAGTAAATAAGGAAAAAACAGAGTTTCCACAATTCTAATGACTAGGGATGGGTATCGTTTAGGTTTTATCCGATACCGGTGCCAAACCGGTACTTTGTAAACGGTGCCGGTGCTTAAACGGTGCTCAAACCGGTGCTCAAACCGGTGCTTAAAGAATGGAGAACACAAAATTGGTCCAAAAACCTCTCATGTTTAGCTGTTTTTTTGTAAAAAAAAGATAACAATGTTAGCCTTTTCTGCAGCTATAGGGCATATATGGTATCACTCTTGGCTGGAAGGAGTGCTTAATCAATGGAAAAAACACAAACTTTGTCCAAAAACCTCTCATGTTTAGCTGTTTTTTTTGTAAAAAGATAACAATGTTAGCCTTTTCTTCAGCTATAGGGCATATATGGTATCACTCTTGGCTGGAAGCAGTGCTTAAACAATGGAAAAAACACAAACTTTGTCCAAAAACCTCTCATGTTTAACTGTTTTTTTTGTAAAAAGATAACAATGTTAGCCTTTTCTTCAGCTATAGGGCATATATGGTATCACTCTTGGCTGGAAGCAGTGCTTAAACAATGGAAAAAACACAAACTTTGTCCAAAAACCTCTCATGTTTAACTGTTTTCCAGGTTTTCTTTGGTCATTTTAGCCTTTTTGGCCAGGGTGAAGGGAGTATCTGCCATCAAACAAGAAGACAGCCGCATGTAACTACACGGTGTTTGCTAGTTACATGCATTAATGTAATAACGTGGTTAGCCTACTCAACGTAAATTACACACGAACAGCATTAAGCTACTCACGCAGAGAAGAACGGCTGCTGCTGCCATCATCATCCTCATCATTTCTGCTACACTGGCAGGGCTAGGGGCCAGGACTCTACTCTTCGGGTTCTTGGGGGATGATGCTAACTCCGGGTCCGATAACAGGCACCACACCCGCAGTAGATGTGCACGGTGTGAGGTCTCACAGCAAGCTATCAAACACGGCGCATTTCTCGGCTTTAAAAAAAAACGCTATGCGTCGCCAGGTGTTTCATCAGATTTGAGGTGTTACCTCCTTTGACAGTATCACAGTATCACCTTAAAGCACTTGTTGCAGGCTGCTGAGTTTGCATCTTTTGCTGTGAAGTACAGCCAGACTTTTGATCGCTTCGCCTTGGGCATTTTTAATCTGTAGCGCTGCTCTAAAAGAACGTACGTACCTGGCCCCGCCTACTATCCTCGGAAACGTAAAATGATTGGCTAGAATTGGCTCAGGAAAAAAAAAAGCACCGAAATAAAGCACCGAAATGTGCGCTGCTTTTCGGTCTGGTTACTACCGTTTATGTCAGAACCGGTACCCATACCTACTAATGACTTTTGCACAGCACTATATAACTATATAACTATAACTATATAATTTGTGAGTCTTCGTGATACTTCACAAAAAGATGGTTTCAGTTTGAAAAGGCTCTGTTTTACATTCTGCTAGCGACGCACACACAGAGAGACAGTAAGAAAATAAGCATCAGACAAAAGAGCCACTGCCTGTGGTAATAACCTTAAACCTTGGAGTTTGTTATCGACACAACCTCATTGCTGTCACTGAGTGGTGCAGTGCAGAGAGGAAAGTAAAGACAGGAGACAAAGGTCCAATACATGAGTTAACAGTAATACGAGATAACGAACTGATTTGCTCAAGGAGAATTTCACTGTTTTTTTAATGATTATTTTTTCTGTTGTGACAGACTTAAGAAGAGTAAATCTTTTTATGGCTTTCTAGTTTAACCGTTATGATTGAATGTCGAAGAAATTCTGGCAGAAAAAACAAAACAAAAATATTACAACAAAATGTCACGTCTGAAAATCCCCTCAAATCAAATGTCATATTTAAAAATCAGATTTCTTCATAATAACTACTTGCAGTTTATTTTCCATCCTCTGTCAGAAGTCTGTTCTTTCGCCCAACAGTTTAAATAGCTCTTCCCTACTCCTGCCTTTATGGAAGCAGTAATTAATCCATATATGGACATACACAGCGAGCGCCACGCCTAAAACACCTCCTGGTTTTACGGACTTGTTGTGGCCCGTGTCCTCCTTTCCCCGCTTACTGGAAGTTCAGGAACTTGGTCACCGCCCAGCGCCCCCCTCCTCCTCCTTTTACCTCATCTATTGTTGGGCAATACGTTACTCCATCGAAATTCTCTTAACCGAAACTTTTCAGCTGACTTGCTGGAGCTCTTGTGATACTTTTCTGTACAGCCGTCGAGCGGAGGGAGGAAAACTTTGGTGTTTATCTTGAGTGAGCGGCGCAGTTAAACTAAGTCCGTGGGGCGAGGAAACGGGAGGAAAACTTTTGACGCAAGGAATTCCGTAATTCCCATTCCTCCATTTTGAACTTTTAAACTTCACTTTGTCTAGCGGACTGTTGTCGGTGAGTATATAACGAGTCTTTCTTACTTTATGTACAATGAATACTTAAACAAAATGAGTGGACTAGTTGTTTGGGCCGTCTGTTTAGGCGGTAAAGTTTGTCGCAGAAAGCAGGCTAACAGTTGTTTGTCGCTTAGCATTAGCTTTAGCTCATCGCTGTGTTTGGAGAGCTCCGTGTTACAGCAGGTAACCTGCATTACGCTAAGCTAAGCTGGCTTTAATGTTACCTGTAGCCTGCTGTTAATAAAGTATCGAAAATGACTTGGGTGGATCGTTATTGGGTGTTAAATGTGTACACGAGTATTTTCTGCCTGGTATATTCTCGTTTGACGCTTTTTGACGGGGTAAAACCGACATTTGTTTAGGTAGTTTTAGCAACAAGTGGAAGTTGAGCTAATGTTAGCACACCAGGTGTTTGACCCACCCTAGTGCTTCTCAGCAAGTGTTAACATGTTTCTGTTTTGTTACGGTATTTTTCCTGTTTGGATACATTATATACACTTATTAGTACCTAGATATGGCTTAGTTTGAGAGTTTTAACCCGTTAATATTATTTTTTTGCCCAAGTCGCGTACATAAACCCTCAATCTCAAACCTGCTAGACTGTTTCGATTTTATTTGCAGAGATTTGTAGATATCACTTTGCGACATGTACCACGCCCATACAGAGGAGTTGAACGCAGTTTCTCCCACCCTGGCCCAGATTAACGTTCGTCTCATGACTAGCATTTTAACATTGCTTTAAGTGGAAATGCGTCATGTTGTCTGGACAAACAGACGTCTTCCTCAAACAACCTTTACAGAAATTGTTGTTTTTGTTGTTGTTTTTTTTCAATACACTGCCCAACATCACTGCGTGTTAACTCATGGGTAGAAACTCTGTGTATATTGGAAAGAAGAAAAGTGGTTAATAATACAGTAGAACTGAAAATAGCTCTAATATATAACGATTCACTGTAAAATTAGAAAGCCATGGTTACCATGTTCCTCTCTTAATATTTTTGTACTTTTGTTGGTAATGTAGGCTAATAGCTAGTGTTGTAATTCCTCACATAATACAGCTGACCAACTTTTCAGTTGAAACCCCTCAGCCCTCGGGCCATACTGATTATCCCTACCCCTCCATGTTTGATAGCTAATCAATGGAGTCGCAGCCACTGCCTGAAAAGAGAAATTGAAATTGGGCCACTGTGTTGCTGTGCTCTGCCGTTGGCATTCATTCTGAAAGCAATGGAGCACTGCTGGCTCTAACAAGGACTTTAATAATTTCTTTAATGCACTGAGTTCTAGACACTAGTCTGATAACCTGACAGAAATCTTGATTTGTGAAGAGAAATTATAACTTTTTAAGTCATTCAGGGAAGCAAATATTGAGTTAATCAAAGGACAGAGATGTCCATTTTTTTTTTGTAGCCTACATTTTCTGCTTCAGAAGAATTAATTTGTCATTTGTTTTACTTTTTTTTTTTTTTTTTTTTTTTAAACAGTAAACTAGACATCATGACTAGCAACACCGCACCAAACATCAACTTTAAATGGGACCCGAAGAGCCTGGAGATCCGTACTCTGGCAGTGGAAAGGCTACTGGAGCCTCTGGTCACACAGGTAATACAACAAGTATTAATATTATTAAAAGGAGGCACCTTACGTATCTTGTTTCACAAAACAGCAAAGTGAAAAAATGTGATTTATTTCTGTGGTTCATTCTTGAACCATTTCACCATTTTAGAACTGTGGTATTTTGCCTTACTATGTCATATGTTGTTTGTTTTTTAGACTTATCACGATTTATTAACTGTAGGCAGGTATATAATATCCTAATGAATCTCTGCCATAGGTCACCACTTTGGTAAACACCAGCAATAAAGGCCCATCTAACAAGAGGAAGGGACGATCCAAGAAGGCCCATGTTTTGGCTGCATCAGTGGAGACTGCTACCGAGAACTTCCTTGAAAAAGGCGAAAAGATTGCAAAGGAAAGTCAGTTCCTCAAGGATGAGCTGACTGCTGCTGTGGAAGATGTCCGCAAGCAAGGTATATTGAAAATACGTATTGCAGCAGTGTGGCTTCATGCTTGTACAGAGTGCCTCTTAAGATAGGACGGATGAAAAATAAACCATAAGCTATGTATACATCATCTGCTCCAGCAAAAATCCTTGAAATAAGAATTTTGAGTCTGATAGATTTCTTTTAGAAATGGGTTTTTCAATGAGCCCATTAATAGACTTTCAGTTTAAGCATGCACATGGTTCAGATTCATTTCATGCTAGATGGTGTCATTCCCGTACCTTCTGTGGGGATCAAATTTAACCACTTTTCCCAGAGAACCCTGTGTGTTCTCTTAGCGCAGTGTTAGGATACTCCCCAGTTATCTGAACTTGAGAATCAACCTCACCATATTCAGTGTTGTATTTTCTGTGCTACCTCCCATTTCTTGCCCTTTGTTTTTGTTATAGAAGGATACAAAGATGTGGTTATATTATAGAGGTTTGCATAACATCAAATAAGTATTATTTTACTTGTGTTTCTTAATGTTCAAAACTTATTTTTGGGTAGTGTCTGGGGTATTCTTGGCTTTTAAAAATCCTTACCGAGCAGTCTACTATAAACTATGTAGTACTCACACGAAGAACTAAATTCCAATTTAAATCTTGTGTTGGCCAGAAATCATAAAATGTATACAAATTAGGGTGTAACATGTAATTGCACGTTCTGTACTGATTGCCAAATATCAACAGTTGTAAAAAAAAAAAAAAAAAAGGTTTTGTTTTGTATGATAGAAAATTTAGAGAATTTATGTTATGGTTAGCATCAAAAAGATTGATGCCGATTTACAGTTTTATTATATTTCTTCTAACATTGGAGTGATATCACACACATTATCTGGGCCCTAGATTATTGCGCTCATCTCTGCGGAACTGGGGTTTTATGATTAGCACAGTGGGTTGAGGAAGGTTTCTGTACCCTTTAACAGCCCACTGTTAGAACCGAGACAGGGCACAAGTTTGCACCTACACCTGGATCTGCGTACAAGTCTGTAAGGTTTATTTGTACCCAAAGTTGGCGGTATTCAAGATTTTTCCTGGCTCAGAATAGGTCTTTGGATTTGACTCTGTATACAAGTCTGATTGATTCACATAGCCAAAGAGTCTGTGTTAGCAGCCTTAACAGAGGTCGATACACTTCCTGTGGTTTGGACTGTTTTGATAAACAAAATGCATTTTAGCTTGGAAAAACTTCAAAATCACAGCCCTGATCATTTTCCTTTTATCTAAGGCCAAAAAGTTTCTGGGGGTGGTTTTCTTTTAGAATAAACCCTGATATTGCAGATAACGTCAAAAGTGATCCGAGGAGGCTTGTGTTGGTGGAGAGATGTCTGTTATTCTGTGTAATTAGTCATCTTACTGGGGTGATTAGTGGTATACAAACTCATGTGGCAGAAGTGACACATGAGCTGTGCACTGTTGTTCCTGCTTTTTAATCAGAATGCTTCCCTTTTTAGTTGTTGCCACGGAGACCAGAGAAGGAAAAAAGTTTGCAGATGTCACCAGTGATGTCAAATTTATTTAAATGGCTATATCCACCTGCCTGGTGGGAGGCCTCCCACGCACAGTCCATTTCAAATTCAATTTCATGACTTCCACAAGTCTCAAGACAGGAATCCACCATAAAAATCACCAGCCAATGCAATTACAATTTGTCTTGCGATAGCAGGTTCCATCATCTTAACAACCACACAGCAAGTCTCATTGACTCTCTCTTTTTCCGTATATCATATCCGTCTTTTGACACGCTAGGAGACCATTGAGACCAGGGAGCTATGACTGGAGGGTGGCTGTTATCACCTTCTGAAGTGACATCTTTGTAGCTCTGTCCTTTTTTTTCCCCCTCCGCCCCCCCTCCCCCCGATGCCCAGTGAGTTAGATGTCCCCTGCTCAAGCTCAACTCTGAGTAGTTGGGAGGTAGAAGACATGTTGCTAGATAGCCTGTGCTGTGCTCAGTGCCCAGGAATGTTACTGTAGTTGTGGTAAGCTGTCACTGGGCTGGAATTCAGTGACTGTTGTTAGCTGGTGCCTAGGCCTGGCTGTCAGCTATGCCATGCTGCTCAGTGGAGCGTGCCTAGACTGATAATATAGCCATTGAGTAGAGTAAAACCACCCTGGATTCAGAAAGCATTTTCTACCCAGCTGTGGATTACCAGCTGTTTAAAAGGATAAACAAAGAAATCACTGACATAATAATAAATAAAAACTCTGTATATATTGCATGTTCAAGTGGTTGTTGCAGCAAGTATGCCCTCCTCTCCGTTTTAAAGACTTTTTGTTTACTCAGTCCTTTCTGTCTGCTCTTGTCCTTGTTCCCTCTCTGTTGCCCTTCCCTCTCAGTGTCTTTGTTGTCCTGCTGTTTTGGAGCCTTACTGTGTGATATACATTTTAATCATTTCATCATGCACTTGGTGGGCCGCAGGTGAGCATTAGACAGATGGAAGTTTATTAAAGGAGCACTGATCACTATCTGCCCCCTGAAAATGGCCTTATTGATTTTGTTCACAGGGGGGAGTAACAGCCTAAGGGTAGCAGACTGTGTTTGAGGTTGGTGTTGTCGATCATTTGCACAAACTGCTTTCGCTCTTTCAGACTAAAATGGGCAGAATCTGCGTGAGTGGTGTTTTTTTTCCTTTTGTGGTGCAACTTTTAGTTAAGTAAACAATGCTTCACTGAAGTAGAGAAAAAGTCCAAATGTGCATTTTAAAAATACCTTCTTTACTGTAAAGTTACAAGAGAAATGGTTGATTTTGTTAAATTTAATTTAAAAAAAAAGTTATTATTGGTAGCAAGTAGTGTCTTAGTAAATGTCCCAGGCAACATTTACATCTTTGTGTTAATCTGAGGTTTCAATAATTTCTTTATAACTCAATTTTCTTAGGTATTTGTAATATTGCTCTATTTTAGATCTGCAGGGATTATTTAATGAATCTGTTGGACTGTTGGTGGTCTATTGGAGACTGAGTTATTGTAACTGTAGTTTTGTTTTGAAGCCAGTTGATGATATGACAGTTGCTGCTGATGTGGTGCTGATAAAGCCACAGCCACTTCTGGCTCACAGATGGTCACAGCAGTGTTGTCCGTTGAGATACACGCGCCTTTGAATGACTGAAGCTTTCTACACTTGCCACATACAGTAAAAAATGTATCATTTCTGGGAGGAAGTCTATTTGCTTGTCTGTTTGACATTGTAGTGCTTATATAAACTTTAAAACTGGTTTTCTGAACAAACCACAAAGCAGTATTTTGGTAGCATGGATCTAGTGTGAACACAGCAGCCAAGCTGCTTTGCTTCCGACGCTCTATCTTCCTTTACAAGCTAGAAGGGACACGTTGGATCCCAAAGTGTTAAATCCGTCCATTTCTGCTTATTTGTTTGTCTTAA
This sequence comes from Pelmatolapia mariae, assembly GCF_036321145.2. Taxonomy (NCBI): domain Eukaryota; kingdom Metazoa; phylum Chordata; class Actinopteri; order Cichliformes; family Cichlidae; genus Pelmatolapia; species Pelmatolapia mariae. Next base: position 4,438,031 of record NC_086228.1, on the reverse strand, counting down.
TTTCTTTGAACAGTGAAATTATAGAAGACGGTGAGTAAAATTAGTCATTTTAACTGCCTTTATGTTTCTGGCAAAATGGAAATTTAACATGAAATTTTGACAGAGTTTGGGGGAAGACGCCTTTTTAATTATTTTTTTTCTTGGTTTATTCATTAGGTTTAATTCAAGCAGGATTTGTCCCATATTTTTTTTTTTTTTTTTTTTTAGTTAAACATTAATCACTTGTATAGTAAAATGTGTGACAGTGTAATAATGGCCTTTTATTTACATTTTGTATAAATAATTTGAAAGCTTCCATGCAATAACGTACACCACAGTATAGATACTGTCCAGAACTAGTCAGTCAGTTCCAGCATGCATCAGGCAAGCTAGGAAAATGGCTTCTGTGTTAGCACTTATTTATTTAACTGTCACCCCAAAAATAGAGCTGCTATCTAAATAATCGGGTTGAGATATGTGAAGTGTTTGGCAAGATGCTAATAACTGAAGGCAAACATTAACAGCTAAATTAATTCTCATTCATCTTTATTCCACATCACACTGGCCAAAGAAAATTATTCATTCTGCTTGTCATATCTCCTCTCCAGTTTCTATAAAGCTGTACCACATGCTAGAAAAGTAGACACAACAGGTTCTTTTTGTTTGTTTTTTTATTTTTGCTTTTTGTGGCTGCGCATTTCTGGGACAACGATAGTGGTTTTACGGTCTTTCTCAGAGTTTGAGGTTAAATGTGTCTCCACTGATGTAAACTACTGATTTCCTGCTTTGTTCATGACTACAGAATCTATTTATGTGCCCAGTCAACTGTGCAGGCCCATCCAATGTAGAACAAAGCATGGTGCTGGACAGAGCAGACACCGAGCCTTTTGTTGTGGTTTTGACCTCTTTGTGTGTGTGTGTGTGTGTGTGTGTGTGTGTGTGTGTCCTTGTGTGCTTGTGCTTATCCATGTATAACCAGAAACACTGACAAATGCCTATATCTCAGATGAAGATTTGAAAAACAAAATGTGTTCAGTCATTGGTCACTCCTTGTAGGCAACTACTACTATTAATGATTGTATTTTTACTTTTCTTTTTTTGTCTTTTAATGAACAACAAAAAAGTGATTCATCGCACTGAAAAGCATTTTATGCAGATTTTGTGATACATGGCTTGCTGTGTATGAATGTGTGTCTCATATCTCTAAATCACTGCCTTCGTGAGGCATGTGCCAGGTAGGGCTGGGCAAGTAATCAGATTTTCATCTCGGTTGTCATATGGGCTTCCGGCATTTTATGAAAACAAAATAATTGGTATACAGTGGTTATTCTTCTGCTTTCATTTTTGCTATGCTGTCCTTGTTTTAAACACAGTGGTGCACTTTTCCCCCTTCCTAAAAGGTTCAGCTCATCTGCTGACTAAAGGAGAACCTTCGGTCAACAGTATCCATTTAGAGGAAGCAGAACTCGGGACATTTATGTAGTTCAATCCTTGGAAGGATTATCAGTTGTCTACAGCTGTCTTTTCTCTGGATTGCTCAGGGTCTCTCACCTGGTCTGCTTGCAGTAGCAGATGACAGTTGGCTGTTGGCTTCGTCTCTCTGTCATTCACCGTATGGTTGTTGTGCAAGTCTCACGGGGCTCACTAGTCTGCTGCTGTCTGTGGCTCCCTTTGCACCCTTCTGCACCTGCAGACATCCTGCAGTGAATACAGGCCGGTAGAGACTTGGCAGTTGCCCATGCGAGACAGACTTTATAATCACTAGTCAGGGCCTAACTCCTCACTGGATGAGCTGCCGTTGTCCATTTCGGTTTTTTAAAAATATTTTTGTCTTATAACTTTACAATTCTCAATAGAATTATATTTAAAAGTATCTACATTTTAAGCACAAATAAAAAATAAATAAATAAAATAAAATATTGTCCCAAATAATACTCATTATTTTTCCCATAATAAATGTGATATCCATGTTAACAGCTCAGTAGCATGTTTTCTTTTATTTATTTATTTTTCTTTTTGTTACTGTGAAAGATGGGAAAACTCTTTCCCAGTCACAGATGCCTGGGGGTTCAGAAAGAAAAGGTCATAATGGTTTAAAATGCTAGCTTTTGGACAAATGCTTGTAAAAATGTTTTGAACAGGTTTTCATGTAAGGTTTCCGTTTAAATCTTGGATTTGGAGCTGATGATTTTTTTTTTTTTTTTTTTTATTTATTTATTTATTTATTTTTTTGCTTTGTTTCTCTACCTGAAGGTGAGTCAATGCGTCAGGCCTCTGGAGAATTTGCAGAAGACCCCTGTTCATCTATGAAGAGAGGCAATATGGTTCGTGCAGCCAGGGCCCTCCTGTCAGCAGTTACGCACTTGTTGGTGCTGGCAGACATGTCTGATGTCTACAAACTTCTCGTGCAACTTAAACTGGTGAGATGTTGAATTCTCATGCATAATATACATTGATAATTCTAATTAAAGTGTCACTAACAATGAAGTGAATGCAGAGTTGATAGAATCAGTTTGAATTAATATTTCTATTTGTCAGTAATTGCCTCAACCTCTTCATTCAAGTGCAAATTGAAATCTTGCGTTCTCTCAAACTTTTGGGAACAGCTTGATGTCTTAATTGATCAATCCTAACTCATACTTGGATTTTAAAAGCAAGACATTAGACAAGACATTACTAATCTAACACTTAATGTTGTGCAAACTGCTAATTCAGTCAAGTACTGCTATGTTTCAATTACTGTCTTCAGTATTGCAGCAACTCTTTCTATCTGTGTGGCTCAGGTGGAGGACAGTCTGGCCAAAGTGCGCAACGCAGGTACAGAACAGGATTTGGGAATCCAATACAAGGCCTTGAAACCAGAAGTGGACAAGCTGAATGCCATGGCTGCCAAGAGACAGCAGGTAATTGAAAAAAGTGATAGACAGGAGCAGAGTTACAGAATCTGTATTATAGCTTGAACAGGGTTGGAAATTTTTGAGTGACTTCAGTACTTGTAACCAAAAACGTGCTCCAAACAGCACAGTGACAAGTGACTATAAAAGTCTTGAGTGAGAAAGAAACATGTCCCAAAATTTACATTAAAATCAACCTTCTAATTGGTGTACAAGTATCAGAGTGATTTGTTTTTAAAATGATTATAGCAGGGCTATATAGCTATATATATGATTTAAAAAAAAAAAAAAAGAAAAAAAAAAAGAGCCTGTTATAATCAGATACTAGCTTGTCCCCAAAATCAAAAATTTAGATTTTAGCATCAATAAAATAATGCTAAAATCTACACAAATATTGTACACTCCCAAATCATTCATCCATCAATTTTATTCCACTTATTCAGTTCAGGGTCACTGGAGTCTATTCCAGCTGTCATATGGCTGTGAATATAATATAAAAGTGAAACCTTGTTTGCAATTGAAAATGAAGGTCAAACAGACCAAAATGTCAATTGCCCTCTGACTCCGGGACATTTATTATCTTAAGCTACTTGGCACATCATACTATAACATTTTTTTTAATGGTGTAATGTGTTGAAACTTGTTTTTGGACATTTATGTGACTTTGCTGATGGAGATGGAGGAGAGGAAGTGGGTTGTGACCTTTTGCCAATGTCCCAGCGTGCTGGAATTTGAATAGTGGACTCACTGCTTTGGGAATTGGTGACCAGTAGTATGTTCCCCTTCTTGGCCATCGAGTCATCTAACTGATAATAGTTTTGAGAGAAAATTACTTTTTTAACTACAACATTTGGGTGTGGATGGAAAATGTTTAACAAAAGTGAAATCAGGAACTAATAGGGCTTAATTGCAAACGAATAGTAGAGATAAAAGCCTTGGGAGTAGTCCAGTTGGAGCTGAAGTAGTTAGTGTATGTATGCAAGTTTTTTTTTTTTTTTGTTTTTTTTGTAAATGTATAATAAATCTACAATGGGGTAGTGATCACTATCTCCTCTCCTCCTCCTGTGAATCTGTAATTAGAGTACAATGCTATGGTCTGAATAGTGATGTATTAAATCGCAAAGGCACATTATATTGACCTGATTATGACTGTATTTCCGCAAGGGACGGAAAAAAATCTGGGTCATCTACAATAAACTGCTACACTTGGTGTCTTTGTAACGGCATGACAAGTCCATTTTGAATATAAAATATATTACCACACTACCTCCCGTAGCTGTTCCTCCTCAAAGTTTAACATTTTTATCATTTTTGTTCTTTCTGGTCTTTTTTTAAATTTAATTCTTCTTATTTCTAGGAACTAAAGGACGTTCAGCACAAGGACCAAATGGCTGCTGCCCGTGGGGTGCTACAGAGGAACATCCCATTGCTGTACACAGCATCCCGTGCCTGCCTGCAGCATCCTGACGTGGCAGCATACAAGGCCAACCGTGACCTGATCTACAAGCAGCTGCAGTCTGCAGTGTCCGGCATCTCCAATGCTGCCCAGGCCACTCCCACCGGAGATTCAGCACTCAGTCAGTCAGGAGGGGGTGGAGAGCTTGCCGATGCCCTCAACAATTTTGATGTAAGTCAAATGAGTGGCTTACAAGTCACAACCTGACTTGTCACACTTCCAGGTATCTGCTTAATCTAGAAAAACATGACATTTAAAATGACATTTTTCCTAAGTCTAACAACAAAGGCTTGACTAGGATGAAACATTAGACTTTGGTCAGAATGCTAGTATATAGAACTAACCAAACTGACTCATGAAATGACCAAAACCCCCCAAAGTTAGTGAGGTACATAGACAAACTTGGGACATGGCTTTAAGGCACATGCTTGACTCACTACTACTCCATTCTTTGAAGGACATAGATTAGTCCGTCTTTATGAACACATCATAAGGCGGGGGAGGGAGAGGGGGTGGAGATATAGCCTCAAAGCTGTATCACAACATTCAATGAAAATTTGCTATATTTCTGACGATATAGGACACAGATAATTAAATAAATAAAATAAATCGGTTATTGCAGTTTGCAGGCATCAACATGTAGAGCAAACAAAATAAAGGTCATCTTCTGTCCTTTTCCAATGAGCTACTGTCACTGATGACACACTGCCTAATCTGAAGTGTGTCTTTATTGAAACAAGTTGCCAACAGCAACATTACAGTGCAGAGGTAGTGACACAGCATCAGTCAAATTTAACCACGAAAGCAGCCCAGTTAGTTTAAGTAAAAGTATAACTGCCTTATGCTTTAAAAATGACTAAAGTAACTTGAGTCTTAGAGCTTCACATTATTGTCACATAAAATAAAATTTAAAATGGAAAAGTTTTTTTTTTTAAATTTATTTATTTTTTTACCTGTGAGGATGTGTGTTGGGTCAGGTATTTAAAAAAAAAAATGTATTGCTTAAGAAAAATGAACTTGAAAGGTATATGAAACGTGTGATAATGTACTCATAATATTTATATGAAACAACATCAGGATAACAGCTGGAAAACACAGAAAGCTAATCAACTTAATGCTGCCTGGGGTGACAAATGCAGAGATGATTAACCTGATTTCTTTTCCATTGTCACTTATTCTGTCACACTTGAAAAGTAACTTATTGTTTACAAGAGATTTTTCATGTTAAGATAAAGTCCAAAGACATTCAACAAATCCACGAGACAAATTAAGCTCCACAGAAGTACAGGTTTCTGTTGTGTCCTCTCTTTTGCTCAATGAATTATTCATCTTGTATTGGTTATTAAGTCATTTCGCAAGTAGCAGTGTCTTGATGTGTTGCTCATACTGAGACACTGTGTATTCGTGTGATTGATGCAATTCGCATGCTCATGTTTTATTAGCCAGTGGCTGTATGATGCATTGTTTAATTACTCATAGTTATTGCAGACCATGGTATTTCTGCTGGTTGACATGGGAGGTTTGGGAGGTTCTTGCACAGTTATTCCCGGCCTAGAATGTGACCTGTGGGAAGGGTGACTGCGCATAAGCAAGATCTGCATGCAAAGGTAATGAGTCTGTGTTGCCATTAGTAAAAGAAAGCAGTGCTTCTTCCTCAGTAAATGAAACTCGAGTTAACTGAATTTGCTAAACAAAATTCGCTTTCTAAAAATTATTTGGTAATGGCCAAAGCACCTATCTCTCTGAAATTAGTAGTCAATTTGACAGTTAAAGATTTGTACCAACAAAAATGGACATCTTTGGTTAAACAACCTTTATTTATTTATTTTTTTTTAAATGTATAACACCAGTTAATTGTTGTTTCTGAGATCTTATGCCATGCGCCAGGCTGGAGTGCCCCCCTTGTGCACTTTCTCTCAGGGGAGATGCAAACGAGGAACCTGAAAGACAGCCATGTGAAACCAGCATGTTTCAGTACTTTGATATAGAAAATGAATGGCTTTATGTAGGGTGTAATCTGGTGTGGTTGTTAGTGGAGAAATGTGAACCCACACTAACATGCGGGAAAAGAAGGCTCCTGCTGTTTGCGCTGCTAATGTCAACCACACTCGGCAGGCTAATAATCAGGTTTTTATTTATTTATTTATTTTGTGCGTGTGTGCAATCTTATGTGTGATGTGATACATTTTGTATTTTTATTAGTGAAGAATTGGTTTCAGAAGGTCCTCAAGTGGTTTTGTTACAGTTTTTTTTTTTAGTCTTTTTGCTGTTTATTTATTTTGTTTTGGGTCCTATAACTAGCAAAGTGGTCACAGGCAGTTGCTAACACTGCTAGGTAACCCTCTAATGTATTTACTTCACCCTCATATGTCAGCACTACCCTTCACTCCTGTTGAAGGGTAGTTGTTTGAAATACTCACCTGAAAGTTGAGAGAAGTAACTCAGGATCTACTCACTTGGTTGTTAATGCTTATTTTGCCTGCCATGACTGTAGGCTGCCGAAATTCAGCGGCATACTATTCCCTGATTTCTATATTGCTGCTAGTGTCTTGATGTATTAGATGACCCCTGGACAAAACCATCAAAGGCTTTCAAATTTTGTCATGGTTAGGGTGCCTGATAATTCCAATGTCTAAAGGATTTGTTGCTTTTCTTTTGTGGAGGTGGTGGACTCAATAAGCCAAAAGGCAAGACGCTCTCCGTTTGATTCGGTACCCGCTAGAATGGGGGGAAAAAAACAAAACACTTGAATAAAACTATACTTAAGGTAGTACATGTGTTACGTAAGACCATCTTCTTTGAGCGTCCTTCATCAACTAAGCATTACTTCCCAAAGTAGTCCCACTTGGGAGTATAAAACAATGCCGTTTGTGCATTGAACAAATGTGTATTTTTAGGGCAAGGGTAGGCTGATGGCTGAAAGAAAAGAAAGTTTGATGATATCATAGTTGGCTTGCGTCAAGCCCTTTTTTTGTGTTTAAAATATTTTTTTTTCACTCTGGAATAAAAAGATCATTAGTATGAAAGCTTTTCTGCCTAACGGCATCATTTCTGAGTGATTAATCAATATTGATCAGGTGACAAAACAGGCCCTTGGATCTGTTGCATCAGTGATTATTTTACAGGTAATTACACACACTCTAAATAAACTAGAATGCAGGCCTTTTCCAGAATACCTAGTTGTGGTGCCCACTTTCAAGTGCAAGGCAAAATTAGCAAATGAGTCAACCCCCGCCATCTCTCTCCCTCTCTCTCTTTTTTTCCTCCTCCATGTCTCTCTCGTGTGCCTGTTGCCATGGTGATATGACACGCAAGCAGAGGAGGTCAGATGAGACATAACGGAGGGGGGCTGGAGGTGGCAGTGATAGAGGGCGGGCTGCCTAATAAACCACAATTGTAACAGCTGAATTGTTGAATATTTTTCAGCAATAGGGCATCTGCAGCAGTATTGCAGAGTTCATTTCTCCCCGAGGAAGTTGGCTGTCTTAGACTGCCACAAATGTCGTATTGATACCTTAACCCTCCGCAGTCATCACCAGCAGCCTTTCTCAGCAGATTTACCCATGTGAAGTGAGACGTTTAAGTTGGCTCCCTTGTCCTACAGATATATAGAAAAAAGTGTGGGTTGCCAGAGCGCCTCTTAGACTGAGATGAGAGATAACGGCTACCCAGCTAACACTTGAAAGAAAAGACAAAGGTATACAGTTGCATGGAAAAGTTTGGACACCCCTGAAGAATATCTGATTTCATTAAAAAGAAAATGTATATTTTTTTTGGTTTGTCTTTTTTGCGCTGGAAGTATCGATGATGTTAGTTTACTTCTTGAGTTCAGTCCTTCATCAATATTTACAATGTTAATATTGTAAACCTTCTTGACTTTAGTTGAGAGGCAAGTGACATTGTTGAGCGCAGCAGTGTTTCAAAAGTTGAACTATTTATAACAAAGAACGCTGTGAGCACAGTGAGGAGGGGAAAAAGAAATCGCTATGCTGACAGCCCTTTTGCGCCAAGGACTTTGTAAGCGCTGACGTTCATTGGACTTGTATAGAGAATATATACTGAGAAGGCAAAAAATACAGCCTGTGGAAATGGGTCTATAGGCACATATCACAGGAGTGTTTTTTTTTTTTTTTTTTTTTTCTTCTTTGTCAAGGAACTTTCTTTGCCACACCCTTTTCTGAGATATTTTTAGGCAAACATGGCACATGCCTAAAACAGTGGGTAACTTTTTTCAACTGCTGTTGGATTAAAAAATTTGAAACCTTACTTCGACATAATCAAGCTTAAATTAAGAAAAACGAGCAGTGCCCAAACAAAATTAACTGGAGGAGCCCTGTCTTCTTTAATTTATCTCAGGTTAAAAAACATCAAATAGGCATTTATTTAATACAATTTTTAAGATCATATATATGACATGGTGGGGAAAAAAAAGTAACTGCAAAAAATAATTGTCATCTTTGTCCAAAGACAAAGCATTTCAACTATGATGAAAGCGATTTCTTCCAGGATGACTATGCTCCCTTTAGTAACGCACAAATGGTTGCTGCATGGTTTGAACTTGAAAGGAGAAACGATACTCACAAGGCACCTTGCAGCTGTTCTCAACCTTACTAAGAAAACTGTTGGTTTAAGTCGTCACCATATGTTCAGGCTCATCTGCTATGTGAAGTGAATCTTGCCGTTAAACTTGCTATTTTGATGCTACTGCGTTCAGTTCTTTAGCTGATAAATTAATGGGGTTCTCCATCACGAACTCTCTCTCTCTGTTACTGTTTTTATTACACTAGAAACAACATTTAGGTTACATTTTGTAACTTGGTTTCCCCATGAAGTACCTGCAAAAGCTATATCCTACCCAGGGTTAAACTGTATCAGTGGAGGTGCAGGCTCAGCCTGGTTTAAATGCCTTAAATTACACAATTTGAACCATTTTCCTTGCCAGTGCCAACTTATTTTCTGAAATTCTTTATCCATAAATTATGTTTTTTTTAATAAGCCATTTTATTTTTCTGTGTGGGAACCTAATGGCTTTTTAGCAGAGTGTGTTAACTATGTGAATTGTTGCCTTTAAAAAGTGTTAACTTGGAGGAAGTTCTAATTAACTTTTCTGAGAATTTATTTTCTTCATTTGTGGTAGGACCATTTTAAACCAGTGCATGTTGCTTTGGAGAGAGAGAGAATGTATATTAGACTTTATCATTATTACCTGCTGAACTTGAAGCAGTGTATTTATATTGACAGTGTATTTAAATTGGTGTGTTTATGTTTTACAATTTCTGAAGTTTAATACAGGGTTTTGTCTTTTGTGGCTTTAACGTTACCTTTGATACTGCTTCCCTTCCAGCACAACAAAAATAAACCATCTTTGAGTTTGAGAGATGATGCAGGAGGGTGGACTGTCAGTGAAGAAACCCCCCCCCAAAAAAAAAAAAGTTAGCCATGCTTTCATGGACTACAGACCATTTTACAAATAACCGCCCGTTGCCAAAATCTTGCCAGTCTCATTACAATTTCTGGATACACTCAGATAACAACAGTTCCAGACAAGCTCTATAAAAAGCCTCAGTCACACCAGGCCTCTTATTGTATTACTGCTGGAAACTGCTCTGTTTTCAGTTTACATTAATTTATTTCAGCATCTTATAGAGTGGGTCATGATGAAGAGATTTGAATTTTGCTCAGTGAGTATATGCAGCTTTGTATATACTCGCTGGTTTGTATTTGTTCAATTGGAGATTGCATCCTTCTTTACCCCAAGGTTTAGTACTTTAATTATTTGACCAGTTTCCTTTTTTAAACTGTAAAAACCTTAACAGGGACCACTGAAGTGGACTTGTGTCAGGTGTAAATCAAAAATCACTCAACAGGCTTCAGTCAGATATAAGCAGCATAACATAAAAATATTATTAGCTCATAATGTTCTGCAAAAACATTTGTGGCCGTTATTCAAGCCATAAGGTCGGGATAGAATTTGGTGTTGTGGGAATACTGGCGTAAATTGGTGTAGATATAGGAATTTAATCACTACACATATTCCATGAACTTTATCTTTACTGGTTGGACACATCTGTTTTATTCTTTGCCATGTGGAAAGCACTTTGTAACACTGCCGTTGAAAGGCGCTAAAAAAGGAAGTTGTTGTTCAGGGTGTACAGAGACAAAAAAAAAAAAAAGACAACATGGCACTTTCCTCCCTTCTGGTTTTCCAGCTGACCTCTCAGTCAGTCAGTTCAGTCATTTCCTTTCTTGTTACTCTGGGCTTTGTGAAGGAGAGATCAGTGTACCATGATGACTATGTGCATTTTTTGCTCCCTGTGTAATTTTCCCTCTGACCCTTTCTTTACAGAAACAAATCATTGTGGACCCCCTGGCGTTCAGCGAGGAGCGCTTCCGCCCTTCCCTGGAGGAGCGCCTTGAGAGCATCATCAGTGGTGCTGCCCTCATGGCTGACTCTTCATGCACACGTGATGACCGCAGGGAGCGCATTGTGGCCGAATGCAATTCTGTGCGCCAGGCTCTCCAGGACCTTCTGTCTGAGTATATGGGCAATGTAAGTCTCTTTTCAGTTTTGTTTTCTTGTCCTATTATCTCCTCCCATCTTCTTTATTGTAGGCAGAACAGTTTTCTAAGGTCAAAGGTTGTACAACGGACTACAAACACAATTCATTCTAGCATGGATTGAGTTAAACTCTTAACATTTGACTCTATGTGAGTGTAATGTACTGTCTTTACATAATTGGTTCCACTTGCAGGCACATCAATACCAACACATAACCTAATTAATTGTCATTGACAGTTATGTAAGTGATTACATAGCTAATCCTTGACCTTGCTTAATGTCATAAAGTATAGTACTCAATATATAAACAAAATTGGGAAACCTGGTCTTACTTAATATTTCTGTTGTGGTGAACAACTTTTTAAACTGAAGTACTAGTTACATGGCTTTCATTCCCATCAGTCACTTAAGACAGAATAAATGTGATGGGGGGGGGGGGAATAAAAATACAGAACAAGCAGAATGGGTTGGTACAGGAGAACATTTGATTAGACAGGTGTATCGACCTGATCGGATTCGGCTGTGGCTAATAATAGATTCTAGGGTGAATAGTTATTTTGTTTCTGAAATTCAGCTGGGACAAAAGACTTAAGAACCAGGAAAGTGTATACACATATTGAAAGGATGAGAAAAATGACAATACTAGCTATTGCAGAGCATAATGACCAAGCTAGAGACAATTAAGCCCAATCCACACAGGAAACTATTTGCTTGATGGTCATTTCTTGGTCACTGATGGTTGGTCATTAGTGGACATTCCAAGCTCCAGTTGCCTTGGTGACCCCCTAATATATTTACTACCTTGTCATGTCAATCAACTGTATCCTGTGCTCTCATTGGTAGCTGCTTTAGTTGCTTGCCTCAAAGTTTAGAAGTTGATTTTTCAGCCATTACCAGCAGTTATTTCACCCACCATTGCTGCATGTCAGAGAACTGAGCCTGCTGATTTATTAAATGCTAAAATTACTATTCTGTCTGTAACCAAAAGCAATATTTATTCCTGGCCTTGGCCCTGCATGCCATGCCTGTGAAATCTGTTTAGAATTTTAGGGATTCAGTTGACAGATAAAGACCAAGAGCACAACCTTTTTTAGAGTTCACTTGCCTTTGGGGAAGTATATAATATTAAAAAAAGATGCCTTAATGGCAAAAACTGTTATTTTTTATTTTTTATATCCTTCAAAAGGAAAATGTTTCCACAAGTGCTGATGTCTTATCACTGGATTAATGTGACATATTTTGTAGGTAGATGCGAATCTGCTCCCATTTGTTGGATTTTGTTTTGTCCCAAAAACAAAACAAAAAAATGACAAACAAAAAAAACTTGTGGACAGATCACAGCAACCAGCTCAGAAGCTGGATGAATACCGTCACATAAATGCTGTTATGTCAGAGGGGAATAAGTCAAAACCGGGAGCTAAGACTTTGCAAAGTTTCATGTTTTCAAACTACTGCAACATATCGCAGTGCATGTCTATATATATCTGAGCTGCTGCACTGGCATATCATTAAAGTGGCGGTAAAAACCGACACGAGGGTACACTGTTCAATCCAGCTGTGGTGGCCACGGCACAAAGCATCAGGTTACAAAACTGTGCATGACCAGCTAGGGTGTCACAAATGTTATGGCGTGCCCCCAGATGATGTGATATCCAACTCGGCACGGGGCACTCGGAGCATAAAAGCACCATTCCAGTGAATGCTTATAAAATTATTTGATTGCAGATCAGGTTTGCCTCAAAATTTGTTTTCATTGGACATTGACAAAATAAGCAATTGTGCTAAGCAACTAAGTTTGAATGTCATTTTCTCTTATTCTAGCTTGTCAATCCTCAAGAATTGCAGTCATGGTTTGCACTTGTTGTCCATCCACAACATGTTCAGTTTATTTTAAGGTTCAAGACACTCATGCGGCATCTCTGATTTGCTTCAAAACGGCTTTTCCACTTCACTGGACTCATCCATGCCAGTCATGTTACCCTGTATGACTTGAGAAGTTAGATTTACAGAGAAACACCACTCATCAGCATGGTGATGATAAGTGGACATGATGGGTGTATGACCACTCATTTGGCCAAATGAATACAACAGATGAGAAGCGTAATGTGTCATTGTCCACAGTGTGCTTTAATGGTGTAGTTTAGCCTCTAAGAATGGTGCCTTTAAAGCTGTGGTAGGTGTTTGTTATGAATCTTAAGCATCTAAACAAACCGCACTTGTTTGAGGATGTGTCAAATTATTCCAAGACAGAGAGATAATGATATATGTGGTTTAGGCAAGAAAAAAGACTGTCTCCCTTAAAGACATTAGTATAGGCCTATGCTTGGCACAACCTTGCTACATGATGTCCTTGATTTTTAACTGTAGATAATTTTGAATGCAGATAAAGCAGTGAAAGTCATTAAACAGTATGTAGCCATTACAGCATATGGGTTTACACTCACAGCTCATGGTGTTGGAAAGACTCCTAACTCATTCATTCTCTCTCCCATCCCTTATGTTTCTTCATACCCTCTAGCTACAACTTGTTTACCCCCCTTCTCCATTTTTCCTGCACTCCTTCTGACTCAAAGATTTCCTAGCATCTTATAGTAAAACTCAAGGATTGAATCTTAGGTTTTTTTTGAAAGGATTCAACTTGGAGTATAATTAATTGTTCAGTGTAGGGTTGTTGTACTATACTTTATGTTGTACGACTTGGATTGCTTTGAGCTTAAACTGTGCTAACAGCAGCGGCCAAGAATCAAACTCTGGAGCTTGCATTTATGTGCTAGTGTGTTCCTCATCCCTTAGGCCATGAAACAAAAATGCTTTTGTTAATCTTTTTCATTAAGTTTTGTATAGGTTTGTTTAATTAGGCATATTACAAGTTGTACAACCCCAGTAGTAATATACAAATGATCTGGCTGCGGCATGCTGCAACAATGTATTGAAGCGATAATTTAAAAAAAAAAAAAAAAAAAAAAAAAAAAAGTACTTTGAGTACCCTCTTTAAAATCTATCTTGATAATTTTTATATGGAAAAGGGCTGGATAGATAACGACAATTGGTGTGTTGTCTAGAAAGCACATTTGTTTTTTGGTTTTTTCTTTTTTTTTTGTGTGTGTGTGTATGTTACATTTTGTTTCAAAGCAAGTTTGGTTTATATTAAAGTTGATAAGCATTTTTTAATGTTCTGTTTAGGTCTGTTTTTGAGCTTTTCAAACTGTGCCTTTTATACACATTCGCAGCAGGTGGTTTATTGCTTGTTTCATTTGTTTGTTCAACCATGAGAGTTGGAGGAGCAGTTGAAATTATGAGCTGATTTGAACACCATTTAATATATTTATTTATCTTGTATACAGCAGGCACTTTATACAAGTTGTATTGTCTTTTATAAATTTGAGCTATATATTCAGATGTCTAAATGTATCGAGCACATTATGCGGATGAATCACTTGGATATGTCCAAGTGTCTTTCTTTTTTCGTGTTCCCAGAGTAGAAATTGTAAGGGCAATGCTAATGATGATCATTTAACAAGACTAGAGCTTGTCTACTCAGCCAGTGAAGTGGAAAGGTGGGTGGGGGTAATGTCGCCCCAGCACTGCCACATAGTGTGACCTCAATTATTCCATATTGTCATGACAGTTTGGCATGGCACGTGTCGAGTGTAACTGTTTCTGCCACTTTTTATTAATAATGCATCCCTTGTTCTCGGCATCTGTCAGGGTTTCATTTCACATTGGAGAGTGACGCTTGCTTGTTTTGACATACACAGCTACTGACATTTAAATTTCTTCAACTTGATAGGATATATTATCATTTTCACCTTAGGCAAAAAAGACCTACCTGGCCAATGCAGTGGAACCCAACTTGTCCTCCTTGCTTGTGGTTTTTGGTGTAGCTCTCTTCCCACACTCTGCTTTCTCCTTGCTGAGTTCTGTTTCACTTCTTTCTTTGGCAGTTTCAGTCTTCCTGCTTGTGCCCTCTTTTCTTAGTGCCTCACTCTTTCCTTAACTCTCGCTGTCTTCTTGCCTTGGGCATCTAAAATGAATTTTATTTTATTCTTACACTGTGCGTGCCTCTCATTTTAAATACTTTTTAGGTTTGTATCTTGTGCCATGTACCCTCCTTACCTGGTACCCTTATAGGGTGTGTTAATAACAAGTTCACAACACTAATGTGGATATTGATTGACATTTTACATGGGGATTTTGTTTGGACATATTTAAAAACCAAACAAACCAAAAACAAAGAAACAAACAAAAATTGTGTTTGATATTGTACCCAGAGGTTGAGATTATTATAAACCGTTTTTACCAAAAACAGGGTGGGGGAGTGACAGGGTTTTTATTTTTGTTTGTTTGTGTCTTTGAAACACTTGCATGAAAGCATTTCAATTTATCTATTTGTAATCTCATCTCAATGGATAATTAAAACAAATTGCACTCCACACAATGTAACAGGGGAAAGATTTAGAGTCCCAAAGGCTTTTCTGTATTTACAGCCTCCATAAAACACTGGTCTGTCAGTAAAAGCCCTTCAGGCTACATTTCATTGATGGGCTGATCTTTTGCTGGTGAATTCCAGGCTTTTTGATTAGCTTTGCTGTCAGGTAAATGAGATACACCCTTTCTTTAACAGGGTGTATCGTGAACTACATTAGACAGCTTGTTTTAAATAATTTGCTGGCAGCTGTGGCAAGCTTTGTCTGTATATTAATATATTTGTATTAATTCAGATTACAAATTTCGGTGTCATGTTTTGACCTTTTGCCATGTCCCTTTCTTGGTCACTTGAGAGCTGAGGAAACAATTTATAAGTGTAATATACTGAAAGATACTGAAGCAACAGCTTAAGCATGCAGATTATCCTTCTGATGGTAGTTGTCCTTAAGGTAGACTCATATTTAGCACCATAACATTTTCAATGAATGTACATCAGTTTAAATATTTTCTTTCAATATTGCTTTTTTTTTGTGACACAGAGTTACAACTCTAGCTGTGAATACACTGTTAAGTGACAAGATCAAACTAAGAAGCCTTGATTTCTTACCTTGTTCTAAGTTTCAAACACTTTCAAATACAACACTAATATTCCTTTACTGTTGAGATTGGCCATAGAGAGGTGGCTGCCTCAGAGCCAAAGTGGCACATCTTAAAATGGATTTTACTGAGAATGTGGAATCCAGTTATTAGCCAGGTAAGACCATTGTCTTTGAGTGCCTGTATCTTGGAACTTTGGCTGAATCTAAAACCTAAACAGACTGCGAAGAACATGTATATTGCATACAGAAAAAGTTATAGCTTTAAAACTGAGGGCTTAGGTACCTTTCAGAAAACAAAGCTTATCCCTCAGTTAAGTACCAGATGGTTTAAGTGGTGTAAGCAACGTGTTTGTTTTGTGTAGAAAACATGGTTTGATTAGGCTGGAGTTGGAATTTTTGCTGTTTACTTAAAGCAGGCCTGATATTAGCACCATTTCTCTCTGGGTATGAGACAGCAGTGGCAGACTTGCTGGGTCTGGGATATTTTATAATATGGTAACATGGCGGCCATAGGTTTTTGTGAATAAAAGTGCTGTTCTAATTTTGAATTGGATTTTAATTTATTAGGCTAAATATTCAAGAATGTCTATTGGTTTGTAATTCTCTATTGTTTGTGCGAGGACTCACCAGTGATATCCTTGGAGAATGGCTTTAAATTTAAGCAATAAATACATTAGGGCTTATATGCTGATGAGTGTCCTGATCAATGTGTCCCTCCTAGTAAGCATTTTCTAGATTATTGGAGGCCTCATAGTGAGTACCTGAAACATACATGGGTTCTGAGTCCTTGAACCACACTGCCGAAGCCATGCTGTCAGACTCCTCAGTTTTGTGCCTTCCTCACTTGGGTACACTCTCCAGGTTAATTACAGAATCTTGCTTTTTGTAGACCTCATCAGAAAAGAGCAGGTAAAATTGAAGTGGCTCTTGTAGTTGGAATGCCACGTAAGGTTCTATTCCGTACAACAGCATCTTTGAAAACTCCACATGCGCATATGGAGCTGTCTTCTCTGTTTGAATTTGTACTAGAAACTCTGGAGTCTTTTAATAAGATATTCTTTTTAAGAATATTAGGTTTATTATCTGAACCTTCTGACAAATGTAAGATCATAGGTTAGTTTTTTTGATGGTTGTTTCAATCCTCAGATGAAAGTTACATGAAGAAAATGGCTTAACCAGTTTCTGTGCTTTTATAATTTCTACATAATATAACACGAGTGTGCACTAAAAATATGATTAGAAATATGTAAATTATGGAAAGTTCCTTGAACAAAAACCTGTCAGATGTTTATTTTGACATTATTTTGTTTTCAGTTAGCTGTTTTAGAGCAGTCAGTGAGTATGAACAAACATGGTAGAGTTCAGTTTTTACTGTTTAATCATCCAAAAATCTGGAAGTTGTCTGGATTCAAGTACTCAGTCTGTGTCTAAAATCAAAACAATATTGGAATTGTTGTTTGCGGTGGTAGTAATACTTGCACTAAGCAGAGATTAGAGAGTGGCTCGAAAATCCAGAGTTTAGATAGCCAATAACTGTATTTACTGGAGAGTGTTATACAACTGTAGAAAAAAATATGGACACTGAAATAATAAAACAAAGGCTTTTTTGTTGTTTCAGTTGTTTTTATGTAAATTGCTTTACTGTGTCTTGTGTGAATGTTTTACTTTGATAGTTTTTTTTCTTTTATATTTTGCACATAGAAGCTTAAGACGTTTTTTGCGTTGATGAATTATATCTACTACTTTGTTTTGTTTTTTTTCTTTCATCTGAAAGTTGAATCTGAAACTAGACTCAAAGACAGTAGTACTGTTTTTAAATGTCACTTGTAAAAACTATGCCATTAATGTTGCCTACAATCTATTAGCCCACACCAAGTGTGAAGTCTTAGTTTGTGGTTTTGGTTTTCTCCATGTAAGTAAATATCACATTGTCACAGAGTTTCTAATTCCAAAGTTTAATCTGTAGTTTTTTGCTCTGACATCCAAGAAAAATGGACAACACTGGATATTGCTGGTGTTAGCTGATGATCATTATCTGTAACTGCAGTGCTTGTATATCGGTCATTTAATTTTGGGCATTTGACACTGGTCCTATGTGATTAATGTAAAATCATGAATTTGGTGCAGTTAATATTCTCAACAATTCAGTCTTACATAAGACTGGAAATGCTTTAATAGCTTAATTACTGGTTATTCATTGCGGTGTTAGTTTGTAGGTTTTTCACTATTGACTCTTCTATTAAACAACAACAACAAAAAACAACTATTTGTACAGATGGCCTTGGCTTCCTATAGCTTGTGGTAAAGTAAAAGATCAGTTAATTGGTTAATTAAAAGGGAAAAAAATAGACTTTTGAATGTACCCATAAACATGAATCCGCATAGCAAAATTTTTTTTGAATTTTTAAAATCATAAATATTCAAACAATATCCTTCTTGAATGTCAACAAGTGTTGAATTTCACTTTGTCGATGTTCAGATTTTTGCAGTATCACGATTTATACACTGTACTAAAGTGCAATTACAGACCAAACCAAGTTGTGAGCATCCATCAGTTGGCAAACACCTTGTAAATTATAATCATTTTATTTAAAAAATATATGTTTTGAGGGGACAATGTTTTTTTTTTTTTTTTGTTTTTTTTTTTCAGTTTGGCACATCTTATCCACTATACAGATATGAAATTGTACATATTACAATACAAAAGGAAAATGGGAAGAGAAAAGCATTCAGTTTGCACAAAGAGGTTGGGTTAGAGAGGGGATTGGTTCCTTTTTTTTTTTTTTTTTTTCTTTTTTTTTTTTTCTCTATTTTCCATTTTTTAATTTTTAGGCAGGGTGGGAACAAGGGCTAGAGGATGACAAGAGGAAACAAAAACAGATTACAAAGAGCCAGAGTGCAAAGGGATGCATATTTCTACAAATTTGTGGATTTTCAGTCACTTGGTACAACTGTAGTCTTAAACAGTGAAATGTCTAATGATTGACAGAACTTTATAGGAATTCCATATACATCCCCATACTTGGTGTTATCAAAAACGAAGTCTCCCCATAAAGTTTGCTGAATGAGATTAGGAAATATTCAACTGAATTTTGACTCTTGAACATGCAAAACAGATTAGAAGGGCAATAGTTAAAGCAGTGCTAAGCTGGAAACAGATTAAATTAGAAAATGGAGGTGCTTGACTTTTAAAAATATGATCAGTTTATGCAATGCTTTCATTCAATTCAGACATGAAGTGTAACAATTTTTGGTTTACAAAAGCACTTTCTTAAGTTGTTGTAGGCATCCTATGAGCATGTGCTGAGACACGTTGACACGCAAGCATTCATTTGAGTGTGAAGCCAAATTTTGACAAGCTCAATATAAAGACAAAGCCACAAATGGTACCTCCTCCTTACCTATAGGGGGCATCAGCCAATGAACTGCACCCTAATTGTTCAAAACCAGACGTCTCACTTAAAAGTGCTGCATCTTGTCATCACTAATTGCAGACTTTAGTAAACACGAGTTAAAATACTAGTCCTAGGAATTGATAAGAATATCATAAAATCGCTTACTGAGTACTTGAATTTTACAGTGTTCAAACATTGGACTGCTCAACACTTGATTAGCTGTGAAGTTGCTGCTACTCTGGTCAGTGTACATTTCATGCCTAAGGTGCCGTCATTCTGTCATTCCATTCTCTACTACTTTTACTTGCCCATAAGGATGCTCGAAAATTTTAAGAAAAAGACATAACCCCATTGTTAAACTCGGTCTTCATGGTCCTATCTATTCCTCTCAGCCCCACTCTTTCACCCTGCCCCCACTACTAAATTGAACACAAAGAAGTGCGAAGCTACTGCAGCAGCTTTAGTCTGATGCTAATGCACATCCTCCCCCTGCTGCATACAAATGTGTCCTGACCCAGGCTTGCTGTTTGCTTATCACTGGATCTCCATTTGCTCTCAGGGTATTGACCGCAGTTTAACTTGACACTTTCTAGTGCTAACCTAGGACCTGAAATGCATTTTTTGCTAACAAGAACAATACCTTAAAAAAATATTCACACATGATTTTTGGTCACAAGGATTACTATACTGTATTATTTTTCAGTGGTAGCATGACTAAATGTTTCTAGATCACTGGTGTGGGTGACAGAATATTAAGTTCATTTTGCCTTGCTTTAATTGGTTCAATCTTGAGCCTGTCAGGACTGATTAGTGTGTAAGCAGTAAAGAGCACAGGCTACTGGGGTTTTGTATTCAGAATAAAATGCACTCCTGTCTGGCATTTGAGCTGGCTGTTACCGTTTGTCACTTGCTACCCTCACACTAGCTTGTCTGTATATTGATCCTGGTATAATATAGCTCATCAGTTAATTGTAATCAACACCTAAAGCTGTTGGAAATATTGTGGTCACAGTTTGTATGGCAGTTGAAAATGGAGAATTCATGTACAGATCATTGTAGATCATTTTCCATGTCTAGGGTGAGGCTGACATCCATGAGTTTTTTCTAAGCAGTGTAGTGTGTTGGAAGTTAATCACAGTTGCTCAGTCTGTCCCACAGATTGAGAATTTATTTGTGGTGTTGAGCCCTCGTGGGTGGGAGCTCAAACATCCATTAACTTGAGTCAGCTGCAAAACAGCTTTGCATTTACGGGGGTAACGTCTGATTAAAGAGGTAGTTTTTCCAATTTATATAATTGAACATAAATTCTCCATTCTCAGTCCACACTTGCAGTTGCATTTCCACACAGAAATTTTTTTGGAGGAAACCCAAATTTTTTTAGAAATAAAACAAAATCTCATTCTTACTAAATACAGCCTCTCTTCTTCTTTTTGTTTTCTGTTATTTGAGTTGGGCAACCCAAATGTATTCTTGATGGGAAACCGTGGAACCGTGTCAGATTTGATAAACGTAATGTCATTAGTGATTACTCAATAGAATTTCAGGATTCTTCTATCCATAACAGATGATTTCTTTATTTATAACATAACAATAATGACATTTACTTTACAGTTATAATTCATAATTTGAGTTTGGTCTTAGTGCCCTTTAATGGATTATAGTTCTCTCAAAACAAAGCTACAAAACAAAATGTTTTGATAATTGGTTCTGTTCATTTGCCCCAGTGATTGAATGTTTGGCTTGGACTGCCTATGGTGTAGTTAGAAACAGCATTTCAAATATTTACTTTTTAAAAGAAAATACATAAATCACATCTTCCCTTAATGTATTCTGTTAGCAGAGGGCCACTTGGCAAAGTAGTTTCTCTGTGCTGCAGAATATAGAGACAGTGGTGGAGACAGATCTCACAGTTTACAATTTTCTTCTTTAAAATGATTGCCCCTGCCTGATATGAACAACCTTGCATTCATATAAAAATAAATTTGTGACTATCTCTACAACGTCCCGTAACTGGCCAACCTCTGCCATTGTAGCATTCTCACATATTCTCAAATCTCACTTGTAGAAATTATGCTTTTTACATAAACTGGAAAAACAAAAAAATCAAACCCTGTATCATCTGAAATGGTCAAATGACAAACCATATGCTCTAGGAATAAATAAGAGTTCATACTTCACACTCTTTGTAAGGCAGCTGCTGACACTTGCACTGCCCGTAGCCGTTGATGATCACGAGTGCCCCTTCTTCATGGCTGGGCTCATACTCATTATAGGGTACCTGCGTAGCTAGGTCTGCCATAGGCTGTCGTTGCTGGGTCCTCATCTGTCTGCGGTTCTGAATAGCCGAACAGTGGCGTATCCGGCGCAGGGTAGGAGGGCAGCACTTCCGTGAGATATAGACAACAAAAATGATGAAAAAGAATGAAAAAAGAAGGGCCATAGTTCCCATGATAACCCTTTGAGTCATAACAGTGTTGTCTGCAGTTGCGAAGTCATCTGTTACAGCTGCCTCTTCCAATGGAGCAGTAGTAGCTTGAGCAGTGCGTGATGTTTGTGTTGTGATTGTTGTGGTAGTGACTGTGGTAAAGCTCCCAAAATCCTCTGCATAGTCCGGTGTGGGGGTCGGCTGCATAATTCCAAACAAGGAGCTTGTGATCTCTGCAGCTATAGTAGCGTCTGTTGTTGTACTAATGGTCTGAACGACTGGTACTGAAAAATTCTGACAAAGTTGGAATCCATAAACGGCATCAAGTATCTCCTCACCTTGGGCATATTCAGGACTGTGGCAGAGGATAGAATGCTCCCACCTTCCCTTAAAGGTGCTTAGCCAAGTGGCAAGAGAGCAAATCCTTTTGGTACATTCCCAAAGGTTGCTGGATAGCCCAATCATACCCAAAGACTGCCACATATCCAAGACTTGGGGATCCAGGCTGCTCAGTTTGTTGTTATCCAGCAGCAAAACTTTTAAATTTGGCAGCGTTTGAAACACATCAGGGGTCAGGACACGAATTTCATTTCCTGTGAGGTCCAGCTTCTCCAGCGTGGTCCAGGTCCATTCCATGCCACATGTTACGTTGCTGATCTTATTCCATTGCAGGTATAGAAATTGAAGGGCAACAAGGCGAGGGAAATGGGCCAAGTTTATCTTGGTCAGTTGATTGTGCTCCAAGTGGAGCTCTTTAAGCTTGATGAGCCCAGCAAATCCATTTCGTGCCAGGCTTCGGAGACGGTTGCTGCTTAGGCCCAGATATTCCAGGCTACGGCAGTCCCAAAATGCCCGAACAGGTGTGGTGCGAAGTAAATTAGAGCGGAGGTGGAGTATCTGGAGCTTCCTCAGTCCGTGAAACAGTTCTGGCTCCAAAGCAGTCATCTGATTGAAGGACAGGTCCAGTATCTGAAGATTGATGAGGTGGATGAAGGTTGTGTTGGGCAACTTGGTGATACGATTGGAGCTCAAATTGAGGTCCTTCAGTTTATAGAGCCCTTGAAAGGCATCCTCTTGTACCGTGGTAATCTGGTTGTGGTCTAGATGTAGCCAAGTGAGCTGGCTGAAACCATAGAATTGATCAGGGCTGAGCTCAGTGATACTATTGTGTCGTAATGACAGCCCCAGGGCTCCCTTGTCCACACCATCTGGGGGTGCCTTAAGCCCCTGGGTGTCGCAGTAAAACTGCAGGTCCTCACAGCGGCATTTTTGAGGGCAGGTTGTGCACAACGCAGGAGACAGCAGGCACGCTAGGAGCATGCTGATCACAGACAGAGCCGCTGGTGCAGGTCCCACCAATGGCCACCTTGAATGGAAACCTGGGTGGGTTCAAAGACAAGAAAATGAACTGTGGGGCGGGAAAGCTAATCTCTGCAGAGTACTTATTACTAATTCATGGTGGCAGTTATGCTTTTTTGTGTACGCTCTGTCTTGTCCTTACATATAGCTGCTAAGGTATTTTACATTGGCAACTTTAACAGTGTATGTAAACATGATACCCTTGAGATTCGGTTTAATGGAGATGTCATTTTCTCAGCAAGGCTTCTAATGATCAGCTGCATACATAAGGCAGACTTTTTTTCTTTTTTTTCCTCACCTCTCCTCTCCCTTACCGTTTATATTAAGCCTGTTTTGGTCCACATTTTGTGCTATTCATTCAAGCATAATTTTCTTTCTTAATATTGTCATTCATTTTTTATCAAGTGCTCTATGCTTTTTTTTTTTTTCTTTTTTTTTCTTTTTTCTAGGGGAGAAAAAAAAGCATAGATCTGTTATCTGTTCAGGAAAAAATAATAATTTCAAAAAAAATCTTAAGTCTTTTTTTTTCATCACTTATGAGATCTTCTAGAAGATACAAATGTTAAAAATGTATGTCTTCCCAACTCTTCTGTCTGAAGGAGGAAACATGAAGGACCATTGCAGTAAATAGACTAGGCAGAAGAGCTTTTAGTCTTCAGCCTCCCTCACTCTTACTTGTATTCCCTATTCATGTCCAGACCTGTCATATAAAGGGGCTAACTTACCCATTCTTTTGTGCACATCGGAGGCTGCATTCAACTGTCCTTTTCCGCAGACTCTTGGAGCAACCAGATGGAAGAAAAATCCAAAGGGAAAAAGCCCTTTTGATTAAGCACAAAAGGAATCAGCCTCTTGGGAAATAAAGCAATTCTGAACCCACCCAATTCAAACAAAATATGAAATTCCATGTCCCGACTAGATGTTTATTCCTTTTATTTTGTTAGTCCTTTAAAATCCAGGCTCATAGAAGAGGTTGAATCTTTTTCTTCCAGCCCACGAATCCTTGAAAAAATTATTATTTTTTTTAAGTTGATCAGTTGCATCCAGAGTGACTCCAGTGATCAGACCCCCCCCCCTCTCCCTTTTTCTTCTTTTTCTTTTTTTTACCCTTTTGTTTCCTTTCCTCCGCAATGGTGTCAGCTCAGACCGTTAATTGAAGATCAAGCGCTTCTCTTTCATTGCCGTGGTCCTCCAACCCTAACTTGTTGATGGCAGCCAGAGATCCTGCTTCTGACGCCGGCTCAGTCTCAGCATAGCCTCTGCAGAGCTGTGAGCGGAGCCCTCGTCTGCTAGCTGAGACGCAGGGAGAGAGAGAAAAAAGCAGAGCAGGGAGTCAGGGATGTTATTCTGTGCTTTTTTGTTGCAGCCACTCACTGCTACAGAGTGGTGGCAGCCTGGCGTCGATCATCACTACTGTTTCTCTCTCTCTCTTTTTCTCTCCCACACGCGCGCACACACACAAACACCCTCTCACTCTCCTGCTCAGTCACTTGCTCTCTGCCTCATACACAGTGCTTGTGCACCTTAGTCTTCCTCCACCTCCCTCTTGCATCTCCCTTCCCTCCCACTGGCTCGTCACCTTCAGAATATTGATATCTTGAACGTGTTGCGGCAGCATGCTGTTGAAATTAACCACAGCTGTAAATCTCAGCCTCGCCTTGCTGCTGTTCTGCAGACTGTATGTATAAATGTATACACGGGACATAAACCTTAAAAAAATAAATAAATAAATAAAAAGAGAGAACACCTCAAAACAGGTTTTACTACATCAGTGCTAACATAGGGTGTCAAATTTACATATCCTGGTTGCAGTTCTTTAACTTTTGAGGACAGGCATGTGATCAATTGCCAGCTCCTTTGAAGTTAAGTTAGACTAGCTTTTAAAATGTAAAGGTCAAGGAAAAATACTGGGTTATTCATGTGACGCATTAAAAGGATTTGAAATTTACTAATGCTAACATGCATCTACTTGACCTTAAGCTATTTTGTGATTTTTTTTTTTTTTTTTTTTTTTTTTTTTTTTTTTTCCTATTTTTATTTATTTATTTATTTTTTAATTTTCTGTTGAAAAATGTTTGCATTTCAGAGTTCTGGAAATAGAAAAAAGAGAACTCTTTAGCGCCTATCGGAAGCACTCAACTGAGACTCTGCAATTGAGCCCAAAGTCTTGATACAAAGGTTCACAATAAATGTGTTAAGGTTTTATCTTCCTTGTACCGTGATACCAGTTAAAGTATGCTAACAACAAGACAACTGGAAATGCATCCCAATGGATTTTTTTTTCTTTCTTTTTTTTTTCTTCTTGTGATCATTTTTTTCCCTTGAATCCCCCCTTTTTTTTAAAAAAAAAAAAAATTAAAAAAAATTATTATTTATTGTTATTTTGCTGTTCATCCCTTTTGGAAGAAAAACTGAGGTAGCTGAAAAGTCGAGGTGTGAAATGAACCGTGGTGATGAGAAATTCCTTAATCCCTTGTCCCTATAGTTCTTCATTATTTAATGTTTGGTTGAGATGCGTTTTTGGGTATATGCATCAAATTAAATTGCAATCAGGCAGACTACTTAACAGAAATGGTATGAAGAACAGATGGTATCCTCCTCAAAGTTGGTTCTTCGGCCCCAGTCTCCTTAAATTTATCTGATATGGATTTTAAACATTGTTATTTAATGAAAGCAATGTAACAATGCACACTGATTGTAGATGGCGGTGATGGTGAATTACATATTTTCTGTTTTTTCACAATTCAAGTTGGAACACAGAAAAAGTAAGCCCCATCATTATCTGGCTGTGAATTTGCAGGTCATTTGTCCTGCATGTTGCTGTATTTTTCCACATCTATTTTAGCCTGTATCCTCAAAATGGGAGAAAACATGTAAAAATACTAAGACCTTAGAGGAATGTTCTGTCTGTCTGTGTGCCGTCTGCTTAGTTGCAATTTGGCGTGTTGCAAAAGTAAATTTTAGAAGGGGGGAAAACATTAAATTATGCTTAATTTGTACTTAAAGTTCAATAAATTTATAACTTATAAATCCAACTAAGATGAACTTTGAAAAGCAAATAATGTTGAATTGTTGAAAAGCAATAATATTGACTGCATATTATTTGACTCTTAGGGCAGACTCTTGTTTCCATTGAAACACTAGTGGGTTTTTGTTGAACGGGATGTTCCTAAATCTGTCCTAAAGGAGGTGGATATACTCACCTGGCTATCATAAAAGATTCTGCAGAGAAACTGCTTCCATAATGAGCACCTGAAGAAGTGCTTTAGAACCCTTTGGCGTGGAAATGAAATATAGGCTAGGCATGAATGAAATAGGATTGAAAGTGTTGGGGCAAAGCAGGCTAAAGCCCTACCACAGCACTGTATCCAGCCAGCACAAAATCACAGGGGATTAGTGCTGTGGAGCTCCACGGCCCCTAACTGTGTGCACAAGCCCCCAACGGGCATAGGGCAGTGGGGGATGGGGTAGGTCAATGCTACCACCATCCATGGTGTTACGTTGCAGTTGATTTAAGCATTATAAAGGGGAAGAAGAGCCCAGAGTCCAACTGGTCCTTTGCCTTTACTCTGACCTTTCCTGTCCATCTAATTTTGCTCTAATTTTATGGCTCTCCACTATCTGGAAATTTTTTTCACTCTTTCTCACTTTATCTTCTCAAGCGTTTCTAAAAGTTTTCAGTGTTTTTCTTTTGTACTTTGCAGAATGTGATCGAACATCTCTCTATTACAACTACTCAGTAGTTATGAGTGTGTTCACTGCAAGGCAGCCCCTGAGTATTTGTGTGGCTTGTGTGGATACAACTAAGAACTTATTTAAACCAGAAACGAATGCATAGGTTTAAATGTAGAAGACTGATATGATTTTGGGCCTTTATGACTTTCCCAAAGTTGGTCAGTGCTTTTGCATAGCAACAAGTCACCTCTACTTACATCACCTTATGATAGCCAATCCAGTCCTTTGTTCTCAATAGTTTCCACAGTTGGGAGCTAATGTTGGCCTTTAAAGCTTGAAGACAAATGGCTTATTCTAATACAAAATGACCAAAGGACTTGAGCAGCATTGTAATAAAAATTAGTGAGGGGGAATAATGAAACAAAATGAGCACTTGTAATATCATTAGCCCTGAATCAAATTAGAATCACAAATGTGACAAACATAAAATGATTTAAAACAGTTTCAAGTTTGACAGCCCATTGGATTTAGAAACGTTGGCTGTTACCAGACTACTTTTAATGGTGTACACAGGTCTTTATAGCATATCCATGAAGAGCGCCGTGGTGGTAGAGAGGCTTTGAAAGGATTTGGGTAGCTTTTTTTTCCCTCTTCAATAAAATTTTGGATTTAAAAACAGTTTGCAACCAACAGAAGCACTTAAGAGGATGCATTGCACATTAAATATGACACTGATATAATGCAAAGAATTTTTTTTTTTATAAAAGCCAATATGGTGGCTGTTGCCCTGTTTACTTTCAGTGTGTATACATTATTAATTTAAATTGTTAGCTGGTGTTCTGTCGGTGCATTACTTGCTGTGGGTCAGTGGAGGATGTCAGTGTTTATTGGAGAGCAAAATGTACAATAACTGGAGGCTTCAGAAATGAACTGGACTTGGTATCTCCAAACATTAGCTCCACAAAGCAGAATAGCTCAAGCTTGTTGAAAATTACATTTCATTTCAGAGTAACACCTACAGGATGACCCAAGTCAGCTCTAGAAGAGTTTGGGTGACGTTAAAGTATAAATTGTATAACTACCCTGTTGGTTTAAAAATGAAAAGATGCAAGGGATGATTTACAGATATGAATATTTTTGTCATTTTGCCTTTTATTTACTCAAGTCCATAGACTGTTTAATATTTTAGGTTT
This sequence comes from Pelmatolapia mariae, assembly GCF_036321145.2. Classification (NCBI taxonomy): domain Eukaryota; kingdom Metazoa; phylum Chordata; class Actinopteri; order Cichliformes; family Cichlidae; genus Pelmatolapia; species Pelmatolapia mariae. The sequence continues at coordinate 4,410,069 of NC_086228.1, read as the reverse complement.
GATATTGATTTAATTTGATCTGATCCCAAGACTTTTTTGACACATGAGCTGGTCCCTGTCATTCTACTCACTAATTACTTCTTTTGTCAATGTTTCAGGCGGGAAGAAAGGACAGAAGCGATGCTCTGAACACTGCCATTGATAGAATGACAAAGAAGACTAGAGACCTTCGCAGACAGGTACTTTTTTATTTTTTTGTGAACTTCTTTTTCCCTCTTTCCACTAGGTCTTCAACTTTAAACTGTAGTGTTTGCGCTCAGTGAACTTTTATTGGAAAAAACAAATCAAATATTTTTTTCTTTACTTCAGCCTTTTGAAGTTTACCAGCAAACCTCAGGAGACTCCTGTCTCTCATAATGTCAGGATGTAATCTGTAGTTCAAAAAAGCTGTGGTAGACATCGGTCTGTATGTAAAGGATATGCACCAAGGGCATTCTAACACTTCCTTTTTCAAAAAATCATCTTATTTCACAGCTGCGCAAAGCTGTGATGGACCATGTCTCTGACTCTTTCCTGGAGACTAATGTTCCCCTCCTGGTCCTCATTGAAGCTGCTAAGAATGGCAATGAGAAAGAAGTTAAGGAATATGCTCAGGTGTTCCGTGAACATGCCAACAAGCTGATTGAGGTATTGTATGTTTTGTTTTTTTCCCCCTTCCTCTCTCTCCAGTGCATTTGTAGTCAGAACCTGACCCAGCCCCAGATCATAACACTCAAATGCTTCAACTCTATCCCATTAGTATTGCATATTTAATTTTTATTGTAGTTTCTGTTCTCTGAGATAAAACTTGTGATAAGACTATAGCAATATTGTGCCTTTAAAAGGCTTCTTTAAAGGTCTTTGGTCAATTCAGTCTGATGTTGGTCACACTCTCGCACACAAACACTAAATACAGAAATAATAATTATTAAACATAATATTTAAGGAGCTCTATTGCAGATCCTGGGTCCTTACCCCCTTCCCTAAAATGAAAAATAATAAAAAAATTGCTATGTGGCCAAAGACACCAAAATTGCTCTTTCTTTATTATGAGAAGCAAAAAATATTTTTAGATCATTATGAAACTGTTTCGGGCTGTCATAGTAATCACGTCAGTAATCTTTAAGAGCTAGTTTTGAGTCCATAACCTTCCACTAACAGACGAGAATGCAATACATGGTAAAAAATAATTCAAGATGCAAGGAGAAAAGCAAAGTAATGGACTTGATAGGCAAGAAACTAACAGAACATTCAGCCGTGCTCATTAGTGGTCTTTCCTTCCGTTCCTCTAATGCCTGTGTAGAGCATCATATGCTGACATTTGAAAATGACTTCTCTCTATGGGCATATTGCCATGAGTGTAGCTGGACATGTTAGACTAGCTAGGACAAGCAACATGCATATTCACCAGGGAAACCATTGAAGCATCAGAAGGAAAGGGGGAGTGGGCAACAACACTGGGAAGTAGCCCCTTAAGTAGCACCTGAAGGCCTGAGTGTCATATGTGGCATTAGAGCACGACATTGCTAGACCTTGCTAATGCATGGTTACTATTTGTGCTTGTAACACTTAGAAACATGGGGGGGGGGGGAGTGTAATTTAAAAAATTTGAAATTTAAACCAAAGTAGCTTTGGTTTAAATTTGTTATGAACTTTATGGAGAAATTTCTTTTACTAATTTTTGCTTACAGTTTTCATTTTCATTTCAATATACATGTTGTATGATATTCATCTAAGAATAGAAGGTGCATCTGTAAAAACCGCTTATCAGCAGCACAAAAGGAAAAACTGTACAAATGATGTTTAAAGAATGTAAACTCCAAATACTGTCTATTTAAAGCTGGGGCTCGTTGTGGTAATTTTTGCTATCATGACTTTAACTAGAATATTTTACTTCCAAAGTCTCCATATCTGCAGTGGAACTGAGCTCCTACATCAGTCTAGTTGCACTAAAATATTTATCAGCAAAAGATGTTTTTGTCGTACATAAATTAGGAATGCTAGTTGCGTAGTAAAGCCACTGAACAGCATCTTGGCACTGCCTTGATGGGCATCATTATGGTAGAGTTTTAAGCACTGGGCAAAGTAACTTTCTTGCTGATTAGGCATTTTCTAAAAGGGAGCCAGTTGCAATAAAATTCCCATTTCAAAATCTACATTATTAGATACTCAGTGTAATCTAACAGTTTATCCTCCACATACTTTCTTTAGTGTGTTCCTTCCAAAAAATGACAAACATCAACTTCTGCAACACAAGCGTTCACAACCTAAGTTGATGTATGCCTTCAAACCTAGAGAGAGCCCAGCTCTAACTAGGACCTGGGAATTATAAATCATGTTTTGCAACAGCCTCGACAGAAGTGGCATACGTTGCTCTTCATTTTGGCTAAAGATTTCTGCCTTTTTAGAAGCTGCCAACATTGCATTTTGTCATTTTTACATTAACCTTTTTAATTATTTTTTTTATGTATCCCATCCCTGGTTAATATGATTGGCAAAAGCACACAGTCAAGTATTATCTCACTTCTCAGGAAAATTATTCCTGTAAGCCAACATCAATACAATCGGCTGAACAGTAAGCAGTTCACAGTGGAACTCTTGGCTTTCACCTTTAAATAAAAATGGTTGACATTTACCTTCAAATGCATGGTAGGAAGTAGGTATTGAACTGTGCTGTGGGCCGCTCTAGATTAGAGCCTTTGCCAAACAATATATATGCAAATCAATAGAGCTGGAAAGACTAGACAGAGAAGTTGAAACATGTTTGTTTCTTTATAACATATGGAACAAAAATGCTTTAAATACAGGATGTCCTCTGTTCAGTAGCAGGAATAGCAAAGAGCAACCAGTCTCTGGCTGTGTTTTGTATGACATCGCAGGTTGCGGAATTGTAGTCTGCCGTAAGGCAAATGGCCTATTACATTACACACATTTTTATGAAAGCTACATTATGACTGACCCATATTTAGAGAATGAGGGGGATACAAAAAAACTGCATTCAATTTGGCATGCACAAAGCTGTGTAAGGCTCTCATCCAGGCAAAGGGATGGTTGTCACATTATGCAGAGGGTTACTTATTTACCTCATTTAGATAAGTTGTTTGTTTTTGAGTGTGCACTCTGTTCTGAAATATAAGCTTTGGAGTGTGAAGCCACTATAAGTCATAAAGATGTGCTACATAGCAGGTTGAGATGCAGAGATGTGCATTACTGATGGTATAATCAGCAGTGGAAAGTGAATTTACTGGTACAACCCACCTTAGGATTTCTTTTGTTTAAAAAATAAAATAAAATTATATTAAGCATTGCCCTAAAGCTTGCTTTTTTTTAATGCTTTAAAAACAAAACAAACAAAAAAAACTTGCACCCATTATCCATAACTTTAAAACCAGTCACTAAATATTGTGTTCCCTCATGTCAGTAAAACAACTCTTGGTAATCAGCTTTTCCATGAGTGCATGGAGTTAATCAGTGTATTTAACCTTACCTGTCAGTGGTATTATGTCATCGACATGTGAATGACCAGTTGTACACCCTTTTATTTTAAAAAGATTTGGTGTATGAATACCTTATTGATGTTCAGGTCTAATGGATAACTTGATTTTTATTTATTTATTTTTTAAGCTTGATGTATGGATGGTCACACTGCAGTTGTATACTTGGCTCAATAGCATTGATACTAAACCACTGCAGTGATTAAGATATTTTATGGTAAATATATTATCCATGATATTAGCATAAGCTTATAGTTTGTTGGATTATCTGTCCTTAGTGCAACTGCTTCATTGGGATAACTGTTACAGGGCCATAGTTATTTCAAATAATTTGGCATTGTCATTCTTCTCAAATAAATGCAAAGCCAGTGTCTCAGCTAGGGCTGCCACAAACGATTTTGATAGTCGACTAGTCACCGATTATTTTTGCGATTAGTAATCACATCATGCATCCATTGGACGTACAACGTACAGCTTATTGCACCAGCGTGCATCTGCTCTTATATAACTATCATTAGCTTACAGCTTTAAGTGTTTAAGGTATGTGCTACCAAAAAATAAAGACAAGATGATAGTTTATTGAATTTAAATGAAATTTGCAGATTGTTTCGGTGAAGTTTTAATAAACTCAGCCGTCTGCTCCTTGCTATCTAAAATATAACAGGACACCGGAGTAAATTCTCGAGCATCTCACACTTCTGATAATCAGTTGTCTGCTTGACGTTTATTCAGCTGTGTAAAAACTATAACTTTAATCTCAGCCAAACAGATTTACTCAGGAACAAATAAAATACTGAAAAAAGCCAAACAATAACATTTTTAAGTTATCTAAGTGACTTATGCATGTTTAACCTGAGTAGCGAAAGACGGCGGTGGGTTTGAAAACGATTTGCCGGGAGTCCGGTGTTCTCACCAGCTCTAGTGAGCCTTGAACCCCGGCTAGCTATTGAGCTGGTGGGTAACAGACGTCTCCGAAAACGTGGGAGCGCTTTTGAAAATATGTGGTGTCTTGATAAACTGAGCAGATATTTGAAGTTTACACAGTTACATTCTCGCCTGAAAATATGTTAAATGTTTATTTTGTGACCCAGAAAGAATAATAAGAGTAATATTAAAACTAAGTAGCTGCCGCCATTGTTGGAAACTGAGCAGGGCCGCGATGATGAGGGGTTTAACGGCAGCTGGCATCCTTGTACATGCAGTGCTGCCATCTTCTGTTTTAGTCCGTTATTACACTCTTATATCCTACTACTTATTCCTGCGTCTTTTGGGATCTTACAAAGCTTCAAACGACGCATCGACTATTAAATTAGACGATTTTGATAGTCGATGTAATCGTGACTAGTCGACTAATCGTGGCAGCCCTAGTCTCAGCTTTAACATATGTTTGGTATGTTCACTGTGGTATGTTGGTATGTTCACTGTGAGAAATATGGGTTTGAGATTTGTAAATCATTGCATTTCCCCCCTACATTTTACACATTGTCTCAGCTTTCCTGGAGTTGGGTTTGTACGTATTGTTGATGACAGAGTACTTCTTTAACAAGGGGTTGTGTATTAAGGAATAGCTCTGTGGGACAGGAAGGTAAGAAAACAGGTGCACTTTGGTAATTGTTTGCATAGACTGTAAAGTCGGGCTCCCCTGATACTTTAAATGGTATGGTACAGTGTTGCAAGTGGAATGGCATCTCTCTATGCAGAAACATCTCCTTTCCCAGTGGTTCACAGGGGGCGTCATTAAAAGCTTATGTCAAAGATCGTGCAAGTAAAAACACAGGTCTTTCCAGTTTTTCTTCTTGTAACCACTCTTCATTCGTCCTCATGGATTACTAAATGTTCTCCCTCTGGTTCCAGTATGTTTGAATAGCGATGTAGGATATATTTATATCAATGTTTCAGTGCTTTAGCTATGCAGTGAAAAAAGTGCTTCTCATCAGCAAAATTACTCAGAAATTTTAAGGGTTGGGAAGAGCCTCCTCAGTGCAACACTTTGGCAGCCAGTGATGCACCACCATCAGCCCATCAAATAAGATGTTTTTTGTTTTTGTTTGTTTTTTCTAATAAGTATTATTTTCTAATAAGTATTATTTCCCTGTCTGTTAATGGTACCAGAGGAAGAAGAATATCATCACAGAAACCTGTTTTTGAATACAAGTTGATTAAAGGAAAAAGATAAATTGAATGCCTAAGCTGAGCTTTTTTCATTCCTTTTCCAACCTCGTGCTTTTGATCCAATCAGACCTGTTATTAATGTACGTTTTAAAATCCAGTGTGTCATCTTGGCTGACGGTTTTGTTGCGCTTTGTGACCCAGATGTCAGTAAAGTAGTAAATTAGTGACCAAACTCTAACAGATTGATGAGTGGGAATACAAAAATAAGAGCAGAACTGTTGGACTCCTTGTCCTTGCGACTTTGCTGTCATGAGTTGGTTTAGTCCTTTGTAATTGATTATGTTTCAGCACATTTTCTGTCTGTTGGATAATCCCATTTTGGCGCAGTTCCTCGCATCCCAGGCATTCTGTTACAGCATTGCTGCCAGTATATGCCAACCAAAATGGGAATCTTCAAAGCCTTTGACCTAAATTTATGTCGCTATGAGTAGATGTCTAATGTAAAACTTGAGTATGAAAGAGTATTTAGAGATAATTGTAGGAGAGCTTTATTTTAGTCAACACAGAAAAAATTACTGATGTTGGCAGCTGCAGGCAAGATTTGCTTAGTTTAGCACTCCCGTTCTCACTCTACTGCTCACTTTTTGAAAGTGTCATTAATATTTGCCTCTCCAGGAGCGTAATGACAATCTGGCAGTCTTGTGATTCAGTCACTGAGAATAACGATATCCTTGAGTTAACCAGCTACAACTTAGATTTCCATTTGGTGAAATTTACTTTTATTCTGGGAATTGAATACAGAACTTTCCCAACAGCTGGGCTTTTGTTTTTCTTCCTACTTTTCTGGTTTCTCCCTCTGTGTCATCATATTGTATCATTTTTAGCAGCTTTATAAATTAATCCACAGCAGTGGGTTTGTATTCCACAGGGATTAGTTGTATTGCAGAGCTGCTCCATTTCTGATGGAAGAATCCCTAAACCAGGCTACCATAATGAACTTATCCAAGTTTAATTATGTATCTACAGTATGTATGGCATTTGTTTCTGTTTTTTCTCAAAATTAGTGCAGTGCCCCCTTCAAAGTGCTGCCTTTATTCAGAACAGGCTCGCAGCATCTGAGATTTGCGGCGAGAGGAATGGTAACAAAAGGGATAAATGATTTGGGTTGCTAACACCCACTGTGCTTGAGCCAACACTGCACCTATTGGTTCCTGTGAGTTAGATGGACCATTTCAAGCAATGCAAAGACAGACACTAGCAATTAAGTGTTTAAAATTTTCATATTGTGATTATTTTCTTATCACAAATATCAATATTTATCACAGCTATCGGTTTTGTTACTTGCTGTGTAAATGTGCTGAAAGTATATTAAAACAAACTGAAATTGTCTTAACAAATGTCATATTGATTGAGGGTTACAAACAAAACTAAAATAAACAAAAAAAGACCACCCCTGAATATGAACAATTTAGTTTTGACTGTGGTTTTCTTCCTTTCCTTTTTATTTGAATAATTTATAGCTCCAGCACCTCAGCCAAGCGTGATACAAAGCTTTGTACTGAAAACAAACAAGCATTTATACTAGTTTGCATATGAGTAGTTTTAGTGACCTCACACACCTTAAATAATTATCAGGAATCAATGGACACAACAGTGGCAGGTTTTTTCTTTCTCTTTTTTTGAAGCAGGGTAATCACACATGTTTTTTGTTGTTGTTGTTTTTTTGTGAGATTTCTTGCCTTTGGTTAACAATTTTGTTTTTTGTTCATTGTAGGTGGCAAATCTGGCGTGCTCCATTTCCAACAATGAGGAAGGGGTAAAGCTGGTCCGTATGGCTGCATCTCAACTGGAAAGTCTTTGCCCCCAGGTATGTTTGCCCCCAGCTGTCACCGAGCTCAGCGATTGGTCTTGGAGCACATCCAAAAGTCAATAAAATTAATTGCAAGCACATACTGTCTTCAGCGGACAACAGTTGAAATCTGTTTACGTCTCTAACCTCCCTTTTTTTTTTGTGTGTGTGTGCAAATAACAAGTTTGTTTTGCTTGTCAATCTTTTGACCATTGAGTCCATTTTTTCCACACAGCTGCTGCTAATGCTCTTTTTAAGCTCATCTAATGAGGCCCATTCATCCTGAGCTATGATATCCACAGATGTTTCTTAGTCCAAAACAAACAATCCCTTATTTTTGCCCTAGTCAGTATCTAAAAACACTCCCTGTAATCACCTCTAGAAATTAATTTTCTTCCTAATTCAATCCTAACATTGAGCTAGGGGAATGGGGTCTTCGTGCAATCAACCTATGCTAATGTTGTGGCTCAAGGCTATGTTGTAATTGAGCTTTAATGGTTGTAATTGGGTGATTACAGGTGATTAATGCAGCGTTAGCCCTCGCTGCCAAGCCCAACAGTAAGGTGGCCCAGGACAATATGGATTTGTTCAAGGAGCAGTGGGAGAAGCAGGTTCGCGTCCTCACTGATGCTGTCGATGACATAACCTCCATTGATGACTTCCTTTGTGTGTCTGGTAAGTCTTGTTCATTTGCATGTCATAGCCATGAGGGAACAAAATAAGTTTTTCCAAATAGTTGTAATGGTCTGGATTTTATTATTCGTGATGCTTATAGACTAAACGCAGTGCATAACGGAGGAAAAACCTTTTTATAAGGTCTGTGGTAGTACGCTGTACACTTCTCAGATATATATATCTGATGTGGCCTTGGCAAAATGTTTAAACGTAGAAGACCATATTTGTCACCACTATCCACACAACAGGGTGATTGAGATTGTAGTGCGGTGCTAACCACTGTTATTTGATTTAAAATATAACGTATGTATGTAAGATGCATAAGCCATCTTAATTCTCCCTTTGCAAAGTGTCCAACAACAAGCATCGGTTCACTCTCCAAGGTATCATTATGCTCTATAGAGAAAAACCCAGAAGCATGAGCAGAACTACATCTCTATTTGACATCCTGTCATGTATGTTGAAGCACACAAATGGTTTAGAGTCCTCATTAAGCATTAAGCAGAGTGGCTTCTCTGACCTCCAGCCAAGGACAGACTGTAATTTACACAGTGGACATTTGCATTTTATAGGCGGGTCGTTAATAAGTATTCTAAGAAATGGTTTTCAAACCCATACCCCCCAACAAACGCATATTTTTACTTGAGTTTTCCAGTGGCTTTTAATTTCAGGACTAACTCAGGAATGAGAACTTTCTAATAATTTTTTTAGACTGTCACATTATGTGTCATATTATACTGTAGTCTTTTCGATTTAAAGGAAAAAAAAGTGTGTGTGTGTGTGTGTGTGTGTGTGTGTGTGTGTGTGTGTGTGTGTGTGTGTGTGTGTGTGTGTGTGTGTGTGTGTGTGTGTGTGTGTGTGTGTGTGTACACACGCACACACACACACACACACACAATAACATAAACATTCATCCAGTCGGGCTGCCTGTATCCTTTTAGCAACATATTAAACTAATAAAAAAAGTGTACACTAATAATTTCACATTGCTTTATGTCCCCAGAGAACCACATCCTGGAGGATGTGAATAAGTGTGTCATCGCTCTGCAAGAGAAAGATGTTGATGGTTTGGACCGTACCGCCGGGGCTATTCGAGGCCGTGCTGCCAGAGTTGTTCATGTGGTTACTTCAGAGATGGACAATTATGAACCTGGAGTCTACACAGAGAAGGTTTTGGAGGCAACCAAGCTCCTTACTGATACAGGTACCACAGAAACAAATAAGTTTACTACTAAATAAATTTAGACAAAAAGACTGAGAGGGTAGACACGGTAACACTTGCTAATGTAGGCAGGTTACTCCAAGTAAAACGAGAAAGCAGTGGGTCCATCAGGGAATTGATAATGGATGGCGTCATGGTTGTTGTGTCCATATTTTATATACATTCTGTGGTTATCACTTATATACCATATTTTCCGCACTATAAGGTGCACTTAAAATCCTTTAATGTTCTCAAAAATCGGCAGTGCGCCTTATAATCTGGTGCGCCTTATCTATGAATTCTGGCTGTTTATTGACCTCGAACCGATTTTATGCTACTGTAGTCAGGAGCCTCGCGGCTCATAGTAATCTGGGTCCAAAACTGTCCCGTCAGGTCCCAAAGTCAAACGAACACTGTAAATTCTTTCATCTTTAATAAAATGATCAGTGTTGCTGCTTTACCAGGTGTAACAATTAAGTTTAACATCCAGGCATCCATGAAAGCAGAATATATTAAATTTAACGGAGTTAGCAGTTAGCAGAAAGTTAGCTCGCTACTTTCGCTAGTTACCTAAACACGATATACCATGTTCTGACTGAGAGATTTCTGGGGAAAAAAAGAAAACGTACAGCTCTGCTATCACTTCCAACATGAATGAAGACAGAAAACTACAGAATAGTGACGTTTGTAGGGTTACTGAAGTTGGGCTAGATGGTATATAATGCTGTGCTAGTGATCGCTAGTGACACAGCTATGTTAGCATACCAAAGCATAACACAGTGAACCTGGAGAATGAACGCTAACTTTTTTCCATTTGATAAAAGTTCCCAATGTGTTTTTTTTTGACAAATGCAATTGCATGGACAATTGCTGTAAATGGACCAAACTTCAGTAGGGGAGAACAACTGAGATAATCCAGCCACAATATGAGGTTCGTCATTAATATAAGATAACCTTTATTAGTCCCACACGTGGGAAATTTGTTTTGTTACAGCAGAAAGTGGACAGTGAAAAGTTACATAGCAAAAGTTAGAGCTTTTGCTATGTAACAGCTACCAGCGAATTCAACATTAATGAATCAGTTGTACGGAAGTGGAGGAAGCAAGAGGAATGAGTTGAGTAAAGTTTGACTTATCTGACTGTTTTGTTTCGTTTAATGCGCCTTATAATCCAGTGCGCCTTATGTATGAAAACAGACCCATTTGTCGACAGTGCGCCTTATAATCCGGTGCACCTTATTGTCCGAAAAATATGGTATTTATGATCTACTTACATGGACTGACACACTAGGGGCCATAATGGCATGAGCGTGATAGTCTTTCTTTGATGTCCGTCTTGTTTTTGTGTAAAAACGGTTGACAAGAGTATAAAAAGATTAACTACAAAAGGGCTTTAAAATAATAGGGTCCCCCAGTTTAGCTCTTGCAGACTAGGAGAATCTGTGGATCACAAGTTTGTTTGTTTGTTTGTTTGTTTGTTCTTTCCTAAGATTTTATTTTTATTTTGAGAATAGCTTTAGTCGCTTTCAAGAATGAGCTTATTTTGGTTATGCTTATATATTTATTATAGGTGGTGGTGGTAGTACTAGTACAGTACAAACGCAGCACTTTTTACAAACAGAAAATGCATGTTTAGACAGATTGTCTGTAATATGGTGCACTGCACTGTTGGAGTATTTGTGTACAAATTAGTAGTCATACACATGTATAAAGAATTTCCTTTAATTTATTTTATCAAAAGGCCTCTAAAATCTTAACTTTTTATTTTTAAAAAGGTGGAGAGACCCTGCTCCATCCACTTTATCTTTGGTACATTGCCTGGTCCTAAAACCACACTAGTATCTGCCTACAAAGTTGTTTCTCAGAAGTCTGCCCTTTATTTGATTTGTCTTTGCTTTGGATGTTTTTGAGCATTTGAGTGCTGGTGGCATTTTAAAAAGCAACTTGTATAAATCTAGAATTGGCTTGTGAAATGCAATTTTCTGTTGAATGAGCCTGAGACATTTTGAGCTCTTCCACAATTCATTATGGTGCATTGTGTGATATGGTCTCTCACACAGCTTGCATTACTAGTCAGTATGACATGACGGTCACTCTTAACCCTTCAGTAGTATTCAGTTTTAATCCAAATTATGACTTAATCAATCTGTCATAGGTTCAAAGACTGAGTCATATTACAGTTCCTTCCACTTGTGCTGTTATATTACAGTTTACTGTGTGAAGGTTTTTTTCCTTCAAAGGACAAATTCCCAAAAATATTTTGCAATGCAATAGAGAGGGGGAAAAAAAAACAATATTCACCTGGGCAAAAAAATCTTTATTAGCCTCTATTTTCAGTTTGTCTGAATGTTGAGGTGCATTTATACAGTGTTTTCCTCCAGTTAGTAAAAATGTTTAAAGTTCATTATCTATGGATTCACTAACAATACAGTTATTTATTAACACTTTTTTTTTTAAATGGGAACTTATTTGAAAGAGTCAGTTGTGATAGTTTAAGGAGAGTAATCACTGTGACTGAAAAAGCCTGGAGGTTGTAAGCACAAAACCAAATCCGCTTTTTAATCCTGCTGCTCCCTCCCTCAACATTTGCATCTTAACACCCATGCTGTTCTCATGAAGTTGCAGCAAAATGCAACTCTCTTAATGCAGTGCTTTAAGTGGTATCTATGCATATGTCCTGGTGAGTCCTCCAGAGCATTTATCAAATTGTCAGGAGTGCAAAATACATGGACCCTGAGACGGTTTTTTGAAAGCATCTATTGGAAAATGGATAATAGCTTTTTCTTCCATGTGCATTCATTTAAGGCATTGAGTAGACCACCAGTGCAAATTTCATTAGGTTTAATATAACACTTTGTAATTATGAATTCTGACACCACTATCTTCGTTTGCATTTAATTTTAATTCAACAGCAGATCAGAACTATTGTTCAATATTATCACTGGGGCGATTGATACTGATAAGTCGATTAATGTAATTTCCTTACTAGACTAACAGTATGTGTCAAGTAGCTTTATAACCCAAGTTACACTGAGAGAAATGTGATGGATGTAAAATGAAAAATAGGTCCAAGGTAAATTACTCTGATATAAGGATAAATATTTACAGAAATGTGTCTAACAACATTGTCAGTCCTGCTTATGGAACGCTATCTGATCAGTTTTCACTGTAGGAAAAAAAGACCTACAGAGGTAGTCAGCATCAATACAGCTGCTTTATTATTTGATTCTGACAGTACAGAAACGGTAGAAATGAGCCTTACATGTTAGTGAGTTGTGTACGGTTTACACTGCCAACACAATTATTACAACATACAGCTGTCAGGAAAAGCCACAAGAGCATTGATAAAGGAACTGATCAACTTCATCTCTGCTTCCTGTAGTCATGCCACGGTTTACAGAGCAAGTGGAGTCTGCAGTGGAAGCCTTGAGTGCAAACCCCTCACAGCCTGTGGATGAGAACGAATTCATTGATGCATCCCGCCTGGTGTATGATGGCATTCGTGACATCCGTAAGGCTGTCCTCATGATCAGAGTAAGTTGCACAGTTTTGTTTTTGTTTGCCTGTTCGTTCTTTCTTTCTTTCTTTCTTTCTTTCTTTCTTTCTTTCTTTCTTTCTTTCTTTCTTTCTTTCTTTTTTTCTTTCTTTTTTTTTTTTTTTTTTTAAATCTAATTTATTATTTCTAATGCAAAGTAAGGCTTCATATTGTCATCTATTTTTCTCTTTCAAATTGTGACAGTGGGAGTTCTGACGGATGATTTTTGATGTGGTTTTTAACAGCTTTTGAACAGAAGTCATATTGTTGGAGTTGCTCTATTGTTGCCATATGAGTAGTAATATCCAGATTAGCTTTTTATCTATAATTGTGAGAACCTGTACACATGCAGTCTTGGGAACCTATGATTAACTTGTCTCAGGCAGTGGCCAACCTAATTGACCAGACTTGCAATTTCGGTAACAATGGGTTTAGTTGTCTGTGGCATAATGCCTTTTACTTGAGTCGAGCCACAATTTGGACAGTAGTAAGTCATTGTGTCCCGTGGATGAAGAAAACATTCTCATCAGGGTAAAACGTTTCATCATAGGATCACTAAGAACAGTTTGGGCATTCAATCACAAATGGACTCAATCCATATTTCCTCTAAAATAAAGAAAAGTGAAGGGGGGAAAATCCACACAGACTGTAGGAAATAAGATTCTGGGGGAATTTTTTTGTCTTTCAGCATATTACCCCCTGTAGCTAAAGTACCTGAAACTGCCAAATTTGATTTCTCAGTAGGAAGCAAATTTCTTTAAACCACTTGTCATGTTTTAACAGTACCAAATTATGTATTTATTACACTAAGATACAAAGTACTGGTTGCTGTCTTCTGTTATTTTCAACACATTTTTTTTAATTGAAAACACTAGCCTTGACAGCACATTTTGTTTTGACAGTGGTCCTTAACTCTTATTAATAATCCTGCTCAACCACAAACAAAAAAAAACCCCAACAACAAATGAAAAGAGGAACATTATCCTGCATTTGCATTATAATAAGTGAATGATTTAAGATGGAGGGTTTAATTGGCTTTCTTTAATTGAATTGCAAGCCGAAGAACTATATTTTCATCAATTTCCATCTGCCCTAGCTCCACTCTTCTTACCCTTTTTGTTTCAGATCCAGCTGTGAACATTGGGCTTATGGTTTGGGCTGAACACTACCTGGTAGATTTGTGGGCAGGTGTAATTTGGCACGTGTGACTGTTAACAGGACTTATTAAGGAGCTTTGCTCATAATGTATCTGTTAGCTTTATTCTGCCTTTAAGTGCCAGCTGGAGAGACTGATGAGATTGAACCTTCACCCACCACTTTCTAGAGAAGGCAAAGAAAAAAAATGGATTAGTGTTAGCTCTGCATTTATGTTATTTCCAGCAGCATCTACACAGCAGACTCTTTAATCTTAGTCTTAATTACTGTTTGTTATAATAAGATTAAAGGCGTATCAAAAGCATTGATCTAGACTGATTCAATTGCAGGCTAAACTGTCATTCAAGGGTTTTTGTATGTGAAACGGGGCACGTTCAATTCTGAGTCCAAAGAAATATGAAATCCTCCTAACAGCTGCGCTGAGATGGCCACGGGAGAGCTTCTCTTCAGGGCATGTCCACTCACATGTACAAACCCACCCTCTTGCTTTCTTTCTAAAAATCCCCACATGCAAGGCCCTAGTCTTAAATCAAAACAGACAAGAGTGTGGTTGGGGCTGCTTAAGATAGACTCATCTTTAACCTCTATAAGTAGTGCACAGACAGTCTGTTAGATGTCCCTTGAATATTTGACAGGCGGACAGACCCCTCTCCCAACCTCCAGTGACATCAGAGAAATATGCCTCCTAGACATGAAACGGTCTCGAAGTCAGCGAGCCACTGACAGTTAGATACAGAGGGCAGCTGTTACCGTATGATTTGTGCGGTGCATCACAGCCCAAGGTGATTTTGCTGCCTCTGTCCTAAAAGAAGAAAAAATTGTGACATTCTGCTCATAGCCTCTGTGGGTCGAGACAAAAAGAATAACACTGGGGGGGATTTCAGTGTTGAACTGTCTCATTCATATTTACGACAGGAGGAAAAAAAATTCTGGATAAGGCTATGTCTGTTTTCCAGCTCTGTCATAATGCTATAATTTCACCTCTTGCCCTGTACACTTGTAATTATTGCATTTCAGATATCATCTGTACATGTATGCGTCATGAAGGCGTTACAGGTGACATGGATAATTGCAGCTTTCAGACACTGTAGAAATACAGAGAATTATCACCTAAAAACCTGATTAACACATTTTCCCACAATGTGGAAAAAGTGGGTTTTAACTTCATTTACTTTGACAGCAGGTTTTCAATATGTTGTCTTTTTTAGACTGTAGGCTATTGTTGTCACTTCTCACAGTAGTTTCCCACTGGGTGCCCACCATGAGTTATGATTTCTGAGCCTCCCACGTTCACAGGTTATCTGTTGCACAGGCCGCAGCAGGTGATATCTCTGCCCCACTGAACAGCATTGTCTGAGTTGAAAGCGATGCCGATGAGTCACTACAGCTTTTGTATCTGAAACCATACCCATATTCCCTTGAGAACAAGAACATCTCTACATTCCCTAAAGCAGAGTAAGGTTGTTCAGAGACTTTCAACTATTTTTTCATTACAGAAAGGAGGTAGTGAGACAGCCGGATAAGCACAAGCCAGGGCGTCTGCATCCTAATGTCCCTTTATCTGTCCACATCATCTCCCCTGTTCCTACGTATCAACTAACTTTTGCCTATCACTTAATATTGTATCTTGCCTGAAGCATAACCGGCAAAGATAAAGTTCATTTTATATATTAATATATGGCAAATTGTTCCCTGTGGCTTGTTTTGCATTCAGGGCAAGAGGTAAAGGATCTGAGATGAAGTGGCAAAATTCTGGAAAAACACAATTCATGCCTCACTCGCCTTTCTACAGATAGCGACAGATGGGCCTCTAAAGTGTTTTGCTCCCAATATGTTTCGTACCAGCTCATACCTTCATTTTCCCTCTGAAGATGCACAGGCAGCACATTACACTTGATTTACAAATTCATTTGGAGTTTACAGTTTCTCTACCAAGCTGTAGAGAGTGTAGACATTTATCTCATGCTGCCCTGTCTGGCAGCACTAAGGCATTTCTCATAGATAGTAAGCAGGTTTGATATTTAATAGTGTTCACAATGCTGTAGTATGCCAATATTATTTTATGTTCCCCACTTATGTACAAACAGCTTTTTCTTACCTTATTCCACTTCATCTCCCATTTTTCTTTTTTCCCCTCCTCCTGGACGTTTTTTTTTTTTTTTTTTGGGATGTTTGTCTTTCTTTTGACATCTTCTCATGCTCTGTTGTCTTGTTACAGACTCCAGAGGAATTGGATGACTCTGACTTTGAGACTGATGACTTTGATGTTCGCAGCAAGACCAGTGTGCAGACAGAGGATGACCAGCGTATTGAGGGCAAAAGTCTACGGGTATGTTGTTCAGAGGTTCTGATTCTGTATTTACTCCTCTTCCTCTAAAACGAAGGGTCATCAAATTGCAACAATACTTTGGGAAAAATTGTGAAATATCCCAGAGAGAAACGCATTTTAAAAATGTATTTTCCTATGAGAAAATGGGTTGCTTCAGTGTGCAGCTTAACTGTATTTTTACATGGTTAAATATAAGCTTTAAAAGATTGTGCATGTTTCAGTAACACAATTTATTATTGTCATCCAACTCTTTCACATTTATTTTTATATGGTAGGTTTAATAATACAATGGAGACAAATCTCACTCGACTGGTACAATAACATCAATTGGAATAGTTTATTTGAAGCGATTTCATATCTCTAATGAAATTTCAAGATGAGAAAAGTAGAACCAATACATTAGTCTTTCTATATTTGCAGTAAATATTTAGTCTTTTGTAAGTGTTCTAATATTAATGCTGTCCCAGCCATTGTTTATTTTTCAAACACTTCACCCACGTACTTGGTGATGATGGGTTATGCATAAATGGCTTGTCTTCTCAATAGCTCAAGTTATGGGGGAAAAAGGTTTAACTATATAGAGTTCTTATATTCAACTTAAAATGGACCTGTTATGGTTTTACTTACTTTCTCTGTTTCTCAAAGAATGGATAGATATAGATGAGTATGACACTTTTTGGCTAATGCTAAAAGATGAGCTGTTCTATCGATTCAGAGCAATACTGGGGAATCAAAACTTTACATGAGTTTTAAGGAAACTGGCATCTTTAAAATATTTTTCTTAATATTTGGCCCCATTAGTCTGTCATTAAAATGTTATTGAAGAAAAGCATCATAGTAGCCAAGCAGCTTTTTTTTATTCTGAGTCATGCAAGCTCTTGTGCGCACGTAAAGCTGTTTAAGCTATATTCGATTAAGTGAAGACAGTTGGTGACTCAAGAATAATCTTTTGCTCACTCATTTTAACTGTTTTAAAAATAGTAGAGGTTTTTCACTGCAAATGACCTTTTTAACAGTATTTATGGCAACAGAGACCTTCTGCACTCACCTTTAAGCATAGATTGGAAATATGATAAAAGCAGACAAATATAAAGCTCAGCAGCAACACATGTATGCAGATGAGTTGGAGAAATTTTCCATTTTTAAGTCCGCTTACTTGGCTACAGTACAATGTAGAAACTCAAAAATATGGAAGTAGAAATGACGATAATAAGTCAACTTTAAAGTACTGACTTCGTGTGAATTACGTCCTCCAATTTGCTTTCCTTCAGTCATCCATGCCATCTGGCTCTTAGATACCATGTCACAGACGGAACCAGTGATTTTTTTTTTGTTGACTGAGCAGTCTGCGCTCTGTGAGCTACCTAAAAAGACTGAACAGCTAGTTATTTTGTTTCTTTCCCTGCATGGTGTAACACACTGCGACTCCAATCTTTTGTGCCTCTGGACAGCAGCTTTGTGTGTTCTTTTGTCATGAGATTACTTCAATACAACATTCAGTTGGATAGGACTGAACTGCAGTTCTACAGTATTTGTACTACACACCAAATTTGTTAAATTTAAGGTTAAGCTTACTTGTAACTTTATATTTTAAGAATATAGAGAGATTTACATGTCTTGATCTCAAAAATCCCTCATGGCACAGTGATCCATCGGTACATTTCAAGTGTTTTTTGTTTTTTTTTGTTGTTGTTGTTTTTAAATCGCCAAAGATGATCTATTTTGTTAGGTACAGTCTTTCAATCTGTGCACTGCATAAACAGCTCTTTTGAAGCTTATGTGCCTCTAGAGAGAGGGTCCCATTTATCAGCAATAGAATGAACACTTGTGTGATGATATTGGATTTCCTGCTCTTAAGTGTCTGCCTACTTTGGCCTGACAGGCTCATTCACTGAATGGCTGATGTCTGATTGCCTTTTTTGGAAGCTGCCCTCTTACTCTCCAGTCCAAAAGGATGGATAAATATGGTGATAAATACATCTTAACGTGAATAAAGTAGTTGTAAATAACTCCCCTTATACTGGTCTAAAGTGGCCAGAGGTGGTGAGTTCATATTTTCCCAAGATATGTTACATATGACTAGACCTGGGCGATATAAGATTTTTTTCATATCACGATATGTTTTTTTTTTTTCATTTCTGGCGATAACGATATATATCACGATATAAGCCAAATAACTATATTTGTAAGATTTAAATGTGCCATTGCTCACAAGTAAAATGTGAAATAATCTGCAGCTTGTTTTGATTTAAATATTTATTTCCCATAATAAGTTCAACTTTTGTAGATGTACTTAAGGAACATGAGACTTCAGTTTCAGATAAATAAAGGCAAATATTGCAAACTACACAAAAGGCAGCCGCTAAAGCGTTTAAGTTTCAAAATAGAACAAACAAAACAGACTACTAAATTGTCAATTCTACTTAGAAACAAAATATTAATTCTAAAAATAAATCTTAGTTCGGTTTTACAGAAGAACAGACAAAATTGACTAACTTTTGTCAATATCAAATAAACTGAGAACTAAAAGGAAATTCTCAATCTCTCCTTGTTGTATAGCTTAGCTTTTCAAACAGTTTTAACAGTTACTTTAGTCTGACAAAAGCCGAATGACGAATTAGCGCTTTCAGTCAGAGATTGAGCATGCACCGCTTTATTGTATTTCCAGACTTGATTTTGGCACAATTTACAGTGCGCGCTACTCTGTTTTTTGTCAGACTTGAAATAGCCGAAATACCTTCACACGACCGAACTTCTATGGCCCTTCCGTTCGACAGTCTCTCCGGAATTGGAACCATCATCGGTTTTTTTCTTCGGTAACCTTCGCTCACGCTCTCGGTTGATTTTTCTCTAGTCGGCAAACTCATTTCCTCCATTACCTGGGCAGCCCGGCTGCAAAAACAAATACACATGTGCGCCTTGGCACTTGTGCTGTACGTAACAAGTCACGTGACGTGACGCTGCGGCTGTGATTGGTTCGGCTCTGCGCTACTTAATTTGGATTGGCTGTTCTCTTCTTTTTTCTTTTTTCTTTTTTTTTTTTTCCTAAGAGGACAAGAGAGATGAGGCCTATCGCAATAGTTTAATTTTTCTATCGAGAAAAAGTTATTTCGCAATACATATCGTTATCGTTCTATCGCCCAGCTCTACATATGACTCACTCGCTCTGAACGTAATTTTGAACCCAGCTTTGAATTTTGGGGATGAGAGAACAATATTATTTTCTTATTTATTCAGAGGGTACTTCATGCAACCATTATTCAGACACGTTGCTGAAAAGCAAGTTACACACCAAATAGTGATCAATTATGCATGTGTTTAAATTCTAAATAAAGGGTCACACAGTTGTGTAGGACATCCTGCTGCCTTGGTATTCTCAGGCGTGGTTTCAAAAAAGACTCACTCATGGATTATGGCCGCCAAACTTATGTTCATGGTATCAGCAACAGTATGTTGAGGTCTAGTTTGCTAACCATCCATGCTTTTCATAAATCCTCCTTCAGGCTATCATGGCTGAGTTGCCCCAGGAGCAGAAGGCAAAGATTGCTGAACAGGTGGCCAGCTTCCAGGAAGAGAAGAGTAAGCTGGATGCAGAGGTATCCAAGTGGGACGACAGTGGCAATGACATCATTGTGTTGGCCAAGCAGATGTGCATGATCATGATGGAGATGACAGACTTCACCAGGTGAGTGTTAGTGGACTGCTTTAAAGAATACCTTTGATTGGTAATTACTGTCATGTACTTGCACGGGGACAAAATACGTGCCGCATGTCAACTTCCCCCTTGCTCGCATTAATATTCTGTTGTTGTGCACTTCAGGCAAAATGCCTTCCAAGTCAGATTGCATATTTAACTTAAGCCTGTGTCAAATACAATCAGCCAGTAAGCCTACATTTGTTTTCCCAACATTTGCCCATATCTGCACAATGCTGTGCACCTAGTTTAGCAGTACCATTCATGCATCAGTGCCCTTTTCCTTGAGCAGCACTGTTGGTAGGATTTTGTGCTTGATTATTTTTCAGTCCTCCTTTAATCTTAATATGCACAGCCATAAGCAGTGTGTCAGATCTCCCTCTCTCCTGGTACATGAATAAAGCTCTGGAAGTGGGAATTCTCCATCCACAGAGCTGCTCTAAAGTGGCTGTATTCACTCTTGGTAAATGGTTCAAGAGGTGAAGAGCTCAGCAGGGACAGGTGAGACATTTTACACCAAAAAAGAGAGACTACATTTGAACTATGGGTCTAAGGAAAATAAAATATAGACCTGGTAAATGTCATGACTTAATAATGTTATAAGCTGTTCAGCCACTTGTAATTACTGTCTAAATCAGCATTTTGTCAACATGCAAACTACTTGGAAGTGGAAGTGAGCTTGAAGTAAGTAGTAGATTCCCAGTGTTTCTTTTACCTGTACACAGTCTTTTTTTTGTGCACATTTGGGGCATGCGTTTTTATGCTATAGATGGTGAATAGTGCCTAAATTTGCTAAACTTCTATGATGCAAACTCTGTATCAGCAGCAAAATCAGAAAAGATTGACCTTAGTGTGTAGAGCCCAGATAGTCTTGTGGACAGATAGTAGCAAATGTAGTTAAACATGGCCTTATCCTGAAATTTTCGTCAAGTCTGTTTTAGTGAACCTGTTGACATAAGAGATCTCGCCACTCTTGGCTCTGACTCTGCAGCAACACACACACACACACACACACACACACACACACACACACCTTTGTACAGAAGTAGCAGCCAGTACCCTCCAAAGGCCTCATTAGAAATTTGGCTCTTTTTCAGTTCATCCTGGTCTTTGCCATTTGCTAACAGATTTGTTGGCTTTCACTTCACATCAAAACGCATCAAACCATAAACAACAAATTCAGTGATGAAGTTCTCAGTGCTGCATGTGACGGCTTTCTTTATTGTTGTTTCATTGTTGGATATACAAGTAAGTTCAGGACCTTGAAAATTCACAAAGGATGTGATACTGGCTTTTTCTCTCACCCGCTGATGATAGAAAAGTGTGAATCGTGACCCTTGCCAAGTACACCGTGGGGGCTTGTCCAAAGGGATTACTGATTATGGTTCACCAACATCACCATCTCTACATTACCTTCTAGCTTACACAGTGTGAGTGCATTTGGATGTTGGCATGCACAAGTGGACATTTTGACTGGCTGCCTGTATTTGCGTCTGACTATATTTGTATGGCTGTGCCTTTTTAAATTTTCAAGCGAATTACTCAGAGGACGTTGTGTGTCTAACTCTGAGTCACCTCCGTAATGATGATGAAATGCTGCCTCTCTATCTTCATCTTCTGAATGGGTCAAAGATCCCGTCTCCTTGGCCAAAAAAGTGAATTGCTGGAAAGCTGTAGAGGATTTGAAATACTGACATAATCAGCAATCTGACCAGGGTTAAATAGGAACCAGCCATGTTTGCTTGCAGTACTTCTTATTCATGCAGAGGATTAAGAGAAAATTTTTACATGACATGCAGATGATACTGCTCATCTTGGACTAAAATCAGTGCTTTTTAGTGAACTCAGACAGCCACATGCCTACTTCAGCTTTCATTATTTATCTAAAAAATGCATTTTATCATTCGAAAATATTTTAGTTATAAGTTTTCAGCCAAAAATTGACAAAGCTATAATAAAAATAAGCATGACTAATAAATTTTTGAGAATTTCAGTCAGTACTTTAATACTGAAATGGTAGTATGAATGTGAGTGAACATTTGATGAGTTGCTATGTTTGTAGCCTTTCACCGTTCTTACAGTTTGCAAAATGAAATCACAAAGCCAATTTATTAACCCAGTTAAACTTCAGTGAATGGTAACTCATGGACTATTTTTATGTGAGTAATAAAAGAAGAGAAATACTGTGCTCTATTAGATAGAAAATGAGGCACCTTCATGAATGTGATGAGCTGCTGACCTTATATGCAATTTCTTTATTTATCCTTTGAATATTTGAATTGAATTTATACATATAAGTCATACTTCTTCCAATTAGCACATTATGTCCTCTCTGCTATGTTACTGCCATTTGAAATAAATTGAAAATGATGCTTTGCAAATAGTTTTAACAGTCCACACAGTAACTGTGTGGAAGTTGTTCATTTAATCCCATAACTTAGCATTGTGGCTTTTCTTATTTGGTACTGTCAGTGAGTTTGGAATTGACTCTGTGTACGCTCGTCTCACAGGCGTCCGTGTATGTGTGCGCGCGGGTTGGTCGACTGAGGGAACACGCATGGTCATTTGTCGGGTAGAATAAATATCTTCACATTATGCCTTCACTCTCACATGCAGTGGTAGCACATGGAAGGTCAGTAGTTGGCTAATTCAGCCCGCGTCCAAATTATTGCCCCCACAACCTTGAGCTGGCACAAAGCACTGCCAAGGTTAATGCTGTATGAGGTAATTGATCCAGACCTCCCTCCTGACAAATCTGCAGAGAGTGACTGAGATCCTTGTTGACTCTGCATCGCTTATGGCTGTATGGCAGCTCTCATGAATAAGGCATATGTGTATAGCTTGAGAACATGCAACATATTTGAAAGCCACCTGTCACAGTCTTTTGACGTGGGGTGCTTCACATTGACACGCGGACAGCTGTGTGGGCAGATATGGAAAATGATGCTTTAATTCTTTTGCTTTAAACAAATTTTTTTTTAAGGAGGACATCATAGGTATATATTCGCAGTATAAAAATTATTACTGTGCTTTTTGTATTCTAATGTGTTTTTTGGGGGCAAACTTCTGTATTATATTAACAACCTACAAATCTTTTTCTAAACATCGTCACAGCGCCGTTAGCTCCATCTCCAGGGGTTGACTTGTCCCCAGGGAGCTTCCAGTATGTGCACTGACGCATGGCCTTTTCCACTAGGACTCTGGCTTGCTTTACATCAGAGCAGCAGAGGGAGAGCATGAGAAGGGAAGGGTTGGAGATGAGAGGGGAGGGAAGAGGAAGCAAGAGAACAGAACACAAAATTCCATCTGTTCTGGGTTGGATGGCTCATTTTTTAGCCTGGAGAGAGCAGCTTTGAATCCAATTTGTGCCTCTTGCCAACTGTGTCCCAGAGTCCCTTGGGGGGGCAGAAAAGTGGCAAATGGCTGATAAGCTTTACAGTGGGTCAGGTCAGGGCTGGATTGACCTGTGCTGGGATGGGCTTTGTTTGGCTCAGGAAGGGTCAGGGATGGATGTGTAATATTGTGGCAATGACCAAAGCCCTTAAATTGAATTGGATTCCAATTTTGCTGCTTTCAATTCGCTTGCCTTCTCTTCCTGCCTTCTTTGTCTCCAACTCGGATGGGGAAAAAAGAGAGAGAAGTTGGTGTGTGAAAGAAAAACTTGGATACTAATTGATAGTACAAAAACAAATAAATTGGATTTAAGACTCATTCAGTAGTATGTTGACAACTTTACATGGCAGTGCTGCATGCAGACGGGCAGACAAACCCTGGAAGAAGTTAGTAAAGTTTCCATTTGACCAATATTAAAATATTAAAAAGTTATCAACCTGGTCAGCGGACATGATAACGTTAACATTAAACTATTAAGAATTACCCAATATAAACAAACCCAACCTCAGGGGCTCACAGGCTAGTGTCCTTTTAGTGCTGCTGCCAGGCTCGGATAAATGGGAGGGTTGCATTAGGAATGGTATCCGGTGTGAAGTCTGCCAAATCAAGTATGCTTATCCATCCAGTGTGGCATTCCCTTGGGAAATAAGGGAGTAGTCTAAAGTACTTTGTCCGATAGCCACATTAGCTGTCTTTAAGTTATCATTACGTTAAGGCTTGCAATGGCAGATAATAAAACAACAATAATGTGGGAGTGTTGCAGCAAATGTAATCAGTCGCGTCCATGTGTAACATAAATGGAGATTGTTAATTTAACAGGGTAACACAATTATTTGTTTATTAAAAACTGTTACACTTCTCTAGAAGTGAAGATGAGAAAGTCTTCCAGCAACTAGAGACAAACAGTGGCAGCTTACCGTACGAAGTATGGAGCCAAGTGACCAGAAGCACAGAACTACCTCGACAACCTAAAAATATTTAACTTATTGCACTATTGTGCAATCTTTATCCAAAAAGTCTCTTGCCCCTGTGTTATCAACCTTTGTCCTGTGTCTTAGCCCTGTGATAAACACTTCAAAGTTGCTTAAAAGTTTCTAAGTAGTTTTCTTATATTTTCTGTTGTGATAGAAAGCACGTGGTGCTATATAATGGCCTGTAGACAGTTTATTTCCAAGCAGTTTGTGGAGAAACAAAGTGTTGTCAGTTTATCAGTAAATTTTATGCATATTCTTTCAACCTAATATGCATTTTATTAGACTGAACACAAAGGAAAAATGAGTTGAAAACTCGATCTTATAAGAAGACACGTAGGTGCTACAAGAGTTTGATGGTGCAGTGTTATGGTCCAGTTCTTTGAGAATAAACTTAAAAAGTCTATCCTCTGTGACTTTAAAGGACTATAACACATTCTCATCCCTGACGGAACAGCATGATGCCAGAGTGCGTTTTATGTGTATGGACATGTGTGTACCAGCGTGCACTTTGAATTTGGTGCCGTTTCCCTGAGGTGTTCCCGGTTCACGATACATTCTTGCTTCTGACCGAAAAAGAGGCCTCTAAAACAAACAGCTGCTCCTGCATATTGAATGAGCTTGCAATAGATCAAAAACAGTCACTGATCTTTCCACGTCTTCTCCTCAGGGGAAAAGGGCCGCTGAAGAATACGTCTGATGTCATTAGCGCTGCCAAGAAAATTGCTGAGGCAGGATCAAGAATGGACAAGCTGGGCCGCACCATCGCTGACCATGTAAGTTAATATTAATCTGTAGACTACAGCTTTATTCTTAACATCTGAATATGTTTAGCTTCGTAAGGTAGTAACATAAAAGATTTTGTTCTATTTCAGAACATTTTAACACATACATAATGTAAAATCTCAGATCAGTGGCATATGTTTCAGACTACATGGAAAAATATTAACATTTTATGATTAGTTTATCTAATGCTACATCTAATGCTACAAATTAGATTAGATGTTAATCATTTAAAGACAAACAAACACACACAAAATTTTAATTGAAAATGGTTAGGTCAGCCTGCTGGCATTGGAATACTCTTGTTTATTTTGTCTAAAGTCCTATTCATTCATATCACCACATCTTTCCGTGCATTACAACATTTGACAATGCAAACCCCTCCCCTAAGAGTTCCTTTGGCACCATGTGATCAGGTCTTCTAAAGTTGTTTTTTGTTTTGTTTTTTTAAAAAAAATAAAAAAAAATAACAGTAGTACATAACAATTCATGTTTCACAAGTTACATGGTGGTGTTCTGTCAAGGTTTTCATTACCTGAATTTGCAAAGCTTTTCTTTTTTCTTTTTTTTCCTTTGACAAAACTTTAACAGACAAAAACAAAAAACATCCACTACATGAATTACTTTTTTCCCCCATACTTCTTTCTTTTATTTGTTCTTTTGTCTATTTAGAAGCAAATCAAAGAAACAGGCTTGCGCTGTGGGGTCCTTTCAGACATTAACTGCAAAGTGTTGTGTGACTAGTGTCTGTGATGCAATCCTTACCAGTATTTACCATTTCTTTCAGTGTTAAACCCTCATTCTTCCATCTCCCTCCTCCCACTTCCATCACTTCTTCACATCTATTCCCTGCCCCAGTGACTATGGTCCTTGACATCAGGAAACACACATTCAATTATCCATGGCCTCATATTTCACTTAAATACTTGCACTGTAGCGCTCCACAGGGAGACATGTTACATGATTTATCCCCCAACTTATTCATGTGCCGTCTCTAACGCTGGGGCTTACTTTTTTTCTCCAACATGTATACATTTTGGCGTTAAATCATGGAAGAGTTTAGTTATGATGTTTTTAACAAGACACAGTTGTCAGTTTGAGGCTTTCTCCCTTAATACGTCACTTGCTTTTTGTGGTTTGAGTATACCAGCTGTGGGTTTTGTCAACTTGTATTCAAGAACACAGTCACTCAGAAAGGCACTCACTCATTTTAGATGTCAAAGCCAACAGTTCTTTTACAGCTGATAATATAGGTAAAATGCAGCAAAAGCTGGAAGCCTGTTTGTTTCTTTTAGAGTTTAAATTAAATACTCCAGGGCAATAAGTTTACAAGCTGATTTGGGATTTATCCTTTTCTAATTACTTACATGTACTTTTACTGGCGACCTGCCAATGCCTGTAACCTTTATTTCCCCTCTGATTCAAATGGGAAGAGGTTTTTCAAGTACCCTTTCCATATTTCCTGCACAGGGAGAGGTTGTGGTTATTCCTTCTTGTAGCAGAAACATCTGTATTCAGCTTTAAGCAGATTCCCCCCCCCCCCCCCCCCCCCCCCCCCCCCAGTCTGACATAATGAGCTGCTGGCCTCCTAATACCCTGCACGTCTGATATTTTATTTAAGGTGGCCTCAGATCCTTAATATTACAACCCCACGTCTATCAAAAAGTAACAGTGTTACCTGTACTGACCTAATTGCATTTGAATCATCTGAATAGGGAATAAGCTCTGGAAAGTGACTTTTATATGCCTCAGTGCTGCTTTTGAAGATGCTTATTCACTTTAATGAAAACAGCGCTATCCCCCAAAGAAAACAGATGGGTAACTTTGCAGGTGTGAGTGTGCATATCTGTGTGTGCATGCCTGCATGCAAGCATGTCTGTTGACTGACATGCTTCTCCATTTGGCAGTTTGTGTGTGGATGTGTTAGATTCAGGTACCTATTTTGCCTTTATGTACTAAACTCGTTGTAGGTACTTGTTTCTTTCTTTTCTGTGTATGTGTGTTTTGGTTATGTGTACGCACTATGAGAGGATTTGGGGGTTGGAGGCACTCAAAGTATGAATAAATGAAGAGCTTTGGCTGTTGAAACAGAAGTCTTTGCCAAGAGTGAGGACCCCTTCAGCCTCTGAACCCATCCAGCTGTCCCTCTTAGCCTTTCTCTCTCAGCAGAGACCAAAACACTAGCAGATCAGGCGACACTCTCCCATAACACATCAGCCAAGGCTCCCAGGGATGGACATGGGGTAGAGACGAGGGGAATGATGGAGATGGGAGAGGTAGAAAAAGGGGGCATTGCATTTGCGTTGAGAGAGGTATGTCTCTCCTGAGAGATGAATCTATTAAGAGTGCTTCGCCTTTTAATTAGCAGCATAATTGCCAGGTGGCAGTTTTTAAAAATGTATTTACGCAGGCTGTTTATTTTTAGGGCCATATCTTTAACAAAGCAGGAGATGCCACAGGCCCACTTGCAGCAAAGGCAATGCGCTATAGGATGGTCTGCATACTCCATCAGCAGTGGTTAAGTGAATCACTACCAGGATGCACATAGACTGACAGAGTCTGAGAAGCAAAGGCAAAGCTGGGACTGCTCATTAACCTAGGCATATTAATCACTTGCGCTCTGTGCTTCTGGCCTGCAGGGCCTATGAGGGTTTGCTCCTCATATAAAACACATTGGCAGATGGTCCCAGACTGATAGCACAGCATCTCACCCCACATTTCTTCTTTGTACGACTGTGTCATGATATGCTTGGTACACGAGTGCTGTGTTGAAAAGAAATGTGCAGGTGGACATGGTCTAGTTTGGGGTTTTTGAGAAACTGTTAAATATGTGTAATGGAGCCTTATTAAAATTTAAAGAAATGAGTGTAGTGCAGAGATGAGCTGCAGGATTTAGGTCATTGCTGTACAAAGGTCTGCACTGCAGTTTATTAAGAATTTATGACCCTCCTCTGCAGGGCACCTTATGAGAATTCCATCTGAGGGGCCAGTAAGCAAATAATGCTATGTAATTGAGATTTATAATGCAAATGTGTTAGCCACTATGTAGCCTATAAATTCCAGCTGCTTGCCTTCTTACCAACACTTGCATGTACACATGCAAACACGAGCACATAAAATAAGGCTTACATATTTGGAGAATGGGCATGCACATGCTGTATGCATTTGTTGCGCAAGCTTTATTCTCCTGATGTTTACTGACATACATAATGTACTTTTCCAATTTGCATTCAATCAGTAAAGATTTATGGTGATCCACTGGCTCTGTCGCTGGTCACAGTCTGATCCAGGCTCCGGTCCTAGACACTGTACTCAGGCAGGATTGTAAATTACCTACTGCAGAGAAGAAGGAAAGTCGCCCAGAGAGCCCACAAATTCTCAACTCAACCACCAAATGAAGATTTCTTTTTTGGATTTCTTTTTTTCTAACCAAGCACCATCAGCTCCCATTCAATTGCATTTTATTATTTTCATCCATCCATATGTTGCACTTGTCCAATTCAGAGTTTCCGGGGTTGCTCCCCAGCTACCATAGGGCAAGAGGTGGGGTACACCGAGGACAGGTTGCATGGCCGACACAGGAAAAAACGGTCAACCGTTCACACTTGAATTCACACCTATGGTGAATTCAGAGCCAGAAACGATTTGCTTTAGAGCGTCAAAGTTAAATGTAAGTGTTTTAACATGACTCTCTCTAGCCGTGCCAAGTTATCAGTTTTGCTTACAAGTCCGACAGTAAAATGCCTGACTGACAGGTGAAGCGTGAACATTAAAAATTGATGAGGACCTTTTAATTGGTCCCTGTGGTTACCTCGACAGCCCCCCCCCCCCCCTTGCCTGGCGCGCTTCCAGCGTGATGTTCTCCTGTCTGCTTCAATGTCACATTAACATTCCCAAGTGCCAGTGTGATTGAATCGGCCCAAACCAAATACGGAGCTTCTTTTTAGCAGCTGCAGTTAAGAAATGTAGCTATCATCACATAGTTTAAAATGAACTGTGATTGATATTGGTTGCCCATGGCAGATTTATTCTTGACCCTCAATAGTAATAGAATCAGCACTAGCTTGGTAAAGTAAAAAAGAATGGGCTTTACAATTAACCTTTACTGGAAAGATTTCTGTGAACAGAAAGCAAAGGAATATCCACTTGATCAGAGGTCTTACAAAGAAGATGCAGGGCAGCAGGATAATACACTACCAGTATACTGATGGAGTCCAACGTTTTAATTTGTTTTTTTTATTGTGTTCATTTATCTTGATGCGTGCTCAATCATCCAGGTAAGGAAATCCCAAAAAGTTGATTTTGTTCATCTGGACGTAGTGTTTTCAGTGGGAGAAACGTTTCATCACTCATCCAAGTGACTTCTTCAGTCTCAGCTGACTGCACGTTTCCCCAACCTTATAAACATAATGACTGAAACTAGCACCATTGACAAATGGACTTTGATCAGTGGTTGTTGATCCATGGTCATGACAATTTGGATATTAATGATCATGAAACTGACCCTCACAGCCCATTGTTTGTTATTGGTGCAATGTTATGCAAATGTATTGTTTATAAGGTTGGTGAAACCTCTAGTGTAGTGTGTCACAACAAGTCAGGCATACCAATGGGACAATGCATATCTCATCTTTGTCTCACATGGCAAGTTTATGGTTGTATGGTTGCGAGACCTAAATGGTTACACTTTAGAGTCCTGGGAAGTTTTAATCCATCTAGTTTTATCCACAAGTAAAGCTGCTTTGAATTTCTTACTGCTAAGGTTTTTCGGTTCATATGCTTTTGAAGCCATCCCATTTTTCACTATTGTACTTTTTGCTGCTGTTTTGGTAAGTTTTAAACCCCATATCATATACTAAGCATTGTTTATGTTGCGTTATCTTGAAGTGTCTACACAGACTATAGCTGGAAATCGATCACTTCCCGTCAGTGCTTAGCCATATCTCGTACTTTAGTTCTCGCCTAAAGAAAACAGAATGGTCTTTTCAGCGCTTTGTTTCCTGTATCTCCAGAAGAGTTTGCCATGAATCTTTTTTTTTTCTATTTTTTTGTTGTTGTTTTCCTCCCGTGGCTATAAGCACATTCTATCTCTTTCATCTCTTCTTGCAACCCCTGTGGCAGTTTTGAGGTGTAATCGCAGATAAAGGTGCCCAGCGGCTGGTTGTCCTGAAGGTCCTTTGTTATGTTAGGCATAGTTAATTATCCAGAAGCTTCTACCAGACAGAGACTTGGTACTTTTTTTTTTCTCCTCCACCCAGAGTAGTTGTTTTACACTTGTATGCAAAGGTTTGCTAGTTGTATATGAAATTAATTTAAAGTAAACACTGGTAGTGCATAAACATGTTTGCAGCAAAGTTTGTTATTTTGACTTAAAAAGCTAACTGAATTTGGCCTGGACAGACTGAACTTTTGTCTCCAGTATATCTGAGCAGTAATTCTGTACAGACGAGCATACCAGCAGGCAAGGTTCTGTATTGTATTGTTTATTTTTTTTCCCCTTGAAGCTATTAAAATGCATCCACAACACCAGACTGTCAAACTCACGTGAATAAATGTTTGAGTGTTTAAGCCTGCCTTTCAACTGTTGGAGAACAAATTACCTATTGGTGTTTTTATTTAATTTTTTTATTCTTATTTTATTTTATTCTTATTTTTATTTTTTTATAGGGTTGAAAGATACTTTATCAGTACAGTTTTTTTTTTCTAGTTTAACTTTCTCACTGCACTTGCAACTAAGTCATCTTATCTAAATGGATGTATAAATGGGTCTTTTTGAGTAAACAAGATAACTGGAAGGAAGACTTCAGGAAGCAGTCCAAATTTAGAGGCTAGAGCAACAGGTCCCTCCAATAAATACAGTAAGAGAAAACACTCAATTGCCTCAGGACAGTGGAGACTAAATTTTCTCATGACTGAAAAGCAAACATAACAGAAAAAGCTTCTTGGGTCCCATTGTTGCATGGCTCGCCCCAACAGGTTGCTGGCAGACACATTAGAATGCCGCACTGTGAGTAAATATTGGAAATTGGCATTTCCTCTGGGTGATGCGTCCGGAAAGGTCAGCGCTGGGCGGTGGCAGCTCTGTGACTCTGCCTCTGCTCTGTATAATAGAACTGAATAGCACTCGCCAATGATGGGACCTCACCATCCGATCATTATTTAAATCATAGATTGTTACTCAACACAAAGCACACAGAGAGAGCTTTGTTCAGCATCCTGCACTGTCATTCTTATTGCCACATTTCCTGTTTTTTGTGTGCAGTGGATTGGAAAAAAAATACATTTTTGCTTTTGTTTGGATTGTGATGTGAGCTTCTCTAGAGCTACAGCTTTGATGCAAAGGAAAGAAAGAGCTACCCACTCTTTTCAGACCCACATAAATGTGTAGTACACTAAAAGTCTTGTAAGGCATTGTTACTGAAGAGATTCAATTAGCAAATTAAAATACTGATCTGGTACCCATTGTCCCCATGTCATACATTGTTTCACCTTTCTTTTTCTTTAAAAGGTACTTAAAGAAGTGAAGGGGAGGCAAAACTACACTAGAATCTTTGACATTTCTGCCTGTACTGCTGGCTGCTTTTGAAAAGATTTGTCCTTCTAGTTTGTCCTGAAAAGATAACCAGAATTGTCTCTAGTGCGCCTATTCTTGATTTGCCATCTCTCCACAGTAGCTGGCCAGGCAAAGTTGACTGTCCTATTAAACAACTGTTTTTAATTTCAGTTTATTCACTAATAAATTAAAATACAAATCCAATATCATCATGTACAAGATGGCTTTTGCACAGCTCAATTGACAAATGGCTACCCACAGCTTATAAGTTTGTTCCCAAACACCAGATAATATACACTCATTCCCAACATTAGATTGTCTTACTAACCTAAATCACTAAATCTCCTAAGAATAACATTAATCCACTACATCCAGAGAGTGGTACATAAAAATCCTTAAGTTTTTTATAATTATGGCAAGGATCTTGCAAAACTTTATAAAGGTTACATAAAAAGGCTTGTATGCAATTTTAGAGCAGCACACAGACGAGACAAAAATAGGCAGTGGTGTGTTCTAATAGTTTAAAAACTCACGCAAGAGCAGATTTTGTTGAGTGAACCGTTTAAATAACAGGCTAGATTTTTAACTTGACTACCGAGGGAAAGTGCTTGCACAGCCTGCAGATGCAATAACATTTAGGTTGTAAAACTACACCTGAAGTATTAATTATTTATAGCATAAAGTCTAAAAGCAGAGATATGTTGCCCTTTGATCCACCTGGTTTTAGGGAAGCGTTCACGTAACAGTGCGGGCAGTTATTGAGGTACCTTAGTTTTACCACCTGCATTTATCGCACTTCTATTTCCATTTGCAGCACCCAAACAATTCAAGGTGCTCTTGTCTCTTCTTTTTGCAACTTATGTATTCACATGTCACAGTCAGAGCAGCGTTGCAGAGTTTCCTGAGTGCTAAGTGAAGCCAGCAGCTGAGCTGAGTATGAGCACAAGTGATGCTTTCACAGTGCCCTGCTTCCAGCCATCTGAATACTTCCCCAAGCCTTCATTAGCATGGCTGCTGCATTCAGCCTCATCCCAGGTCTTTGCGTTTGCATCTCTCTCTCTCTGTTTCTCTCCGACTTAAATGCCCCTCCCAACTACAGTTGAATCCTTTCGTCTACCTTCCTTTTCCCCAGTTGGATTTCTACTTCTTATTTACTCCTCCACTCTGTTCCCCCTCTGGCTCACTCTTCATCCCTGTCTTTTCTCCTACTTATTTTTCTTTTTTTCCCCTTTGCTTCTTCTTCTTTTTTCTTTTTTTTTTTAACCTTCCTCTTTCTACCATTTTCTGTGGTCTCACAGCCTTGTATTAGTCTGCAAGTACAATGATCATCATCTCTTCTTCCATACCTTTTTAATAGAATGTCAACACTTAATTTGTCCTCTCTGCTTAGCCTGTCCTATTAGTCAGCAGTAGATGGTGATAATACAGAAAACGTGAATGTTTTTATTAAAATGTACATGGAATATCCAAAGAACTGTCAATAAATTGTAATTGTAGATGCTTTAGGATGCTTGTGTCCTATATGTAGATGAGGTCTACTTAAAGGATGCGTTGGTTGTATGTTCTATTCTGCTGTGGTGACCAATCACGTATGAATGAGTACAGTTGTGCTGGCTGGGATGGTGTTTAAATTCATGCATGCATGGCTGTATGGCTGGGAGTGAGTGCACTATACTCAGCCGTGCACTCTGTTCTCCCACTAGGGATACTGATGCGCTCAGCAGGATTAGACGCATCATAAGTCCTAGTCTGTTTGAAGTGTCCAAAAATCAGGATCCTACTTATGTTTCCTCTTCCTCCCTCGTTTAATACAGAAACGAAAACAGGGGTTTTGTTGCCTTTGGTTAGGTTGACGCACTTGAGGAGTAAAAGCCATTATAGCCAAGTGGGAGATAGCCCTATGCCCCGCTGTGTCATTTGCATGCTTATATACAGTGTTTCTTGTTTATCCCAAGACATGCAAGCACTCGTTTACACTCGTGTTCTTTAGCACTGACCTCACGAGCTCTGTCCCAGAGAGCTTTTATCAATTAAAAGATTGGCTCTAATTATCTCCATTTCACCTTTTCTGTGCGCTCAAAATTAACAGCTGCCAAAGGACTCCTCCCTCTGACATTTTTCACAGACATGGTCATCCCAAATATTTTCATAGATATTTTGTGTTTGGTAGGGTAGGTGATGTTGACAATTGCCAGCCTTTGATCGTATAGAATAGCCAGTCTGATTGTCGCTGACATGCTAGCTGTGACTCAAGTCACTGTAATGATCTGACGTAAAGCATCGGAGCCCCATCAGACTGCTTAGATCCTTCACTTGATGAGCAGCTAAGAGTACTGTGGCCTAATTACTCTGGTAGCAGGGGGCTTGTTTAGCAAACCAGGTAGAGCCCAAGTCTAATTACGATGCTATAATTCAAAAAGGTTGCTGGTGCTAAACAAAATACATTTTTTGAGGCTCTTCACTTTGAAATAGCTTTTATAACTTTAATGCTTCAGTGTATTCTTTTTTTTGTGTGCTTCTAGCCAGCTTTTGATAGGCCTTGGTAACAAAAGTAAGACTTTTTTTAAAACTTAAATGAACCTATGGTCTCCAAATTGCTTAACTGCGCATTTTAAGGCTTCTCTGCACCATTACATGCTCACTCTCTGATTAGACTGTATTTACCGAAGCCTGTTTGAGTGCTTTTCCAGCCCTGAGAAGTTTATTTGCACTTTCACGCCTAAGGTCATTGCTTAAGTTGTTGGCATGAAGGTGTTTTCAAACTCTTTCCTTCTAAGAACTCAGATTACTGAAGGCAGATTTTGAAAACAATCAATGAACTGTGCTTGGGTTTACACTTTCAGTAAAAAAAAAAAAAAATCTTCCTTTCCCAAAAAGACTTCACACAACATTCATATCAACACTAATTGATTGACAGCAGTGTTTGCCTCCTACTAGAATTTGCATTCTGTGTGACTTGATCATATTTAACCTTGTGAAGATGAGTTATCTACCAGGTTGTGGGCGTGTGTTTTTCATTTTTGCTCAGAGCACTTTCATTTTGTGCGTGTCTACCTTACCTGTCACACTGCTACTATCTTATCCTGATAAAGCTGAACATAATTGCATCCATAGTAAATTTAACAGTGCCAGGAAGTGACTAAACTGATTAGCAGCTACATGCAAACAGGTAATATTATAGATAGAAAGCTGTGCATAACAAGGATGGTTGCTTTAACCTGTGTGTGTGTGTGTGTGTGTGTGTGTGTGTCTCTCTCTCTCTCTCTCTCATAGTGTCCTGACTCCAGCTGTAAGCAGGACCTGCACGCCTACCTGCAGCGTATTGCCTTGTATTGCCACCAGCTTAACATCTGCAGTAAAGTCAAGGCCGAGGTTCAGAACCTGGGAGGAGAGCTGGTTGTCTCTGGGGTAAGTTTAGCCTTTTCATTTTATCCTCAAGCACTTTAAGTTGTATATTCCAGTTTTCATTATCTTTCAACCTCACATCGGATCAGGCTGAAACAAGTGTTGAACTGAGTTTGAGATCAGATTTTTGTTTTGAGGATTGCAGGCTGGTAAAACTTGGTGACAGTGATGCGGCTTCAAACGTGGCCAAAGTGGCAGTAATTGAGAAGAATGAAGAGACTGAGTAGTGGTGCAAACTGTGCAGGTTTCAGGAAACCTGAGCTGCTTTGTTGTCAGCTTCATGGGATAATCAATGTAAACAGAACTGCACTTGTGTATAGTGAAATCTCAGAGGAATGCCTTTAATTTCTACAACAGTTCTTAAATCAATAGAATTCCACAGCTACTTTTAAAAGTTTTATTATCTATTGTTGCCCAAATAAATTAAAAATACAGAGGCTTAATGACACCGGCTGCTGGTTGTGATTACTTAATGATTTATTCTCTGAACTATAAGTTGCAGCTTAAATTTTAAATTGAATAAACACATAACAGCATTTAGTGGCTTTCTCTGTGCTGGAAAGGACTAATGTTGCCCTGATGTTTCCTAACCTTTTTACTACCTCAGATAACACTTTGTAATAAAAAAAAAAATTACAAGTCCTTTAAGCACTAATTAACCACTTACTTGCCAGTTAAATTCATTTAAATATCTGTGCAGGGAATAATGAATTACTTCCTCCTTTCTGTTGGGCAGAAGTGAGAATATCCTTCTACTACTTTGAGTCAAGTGTCAGTGGCGTCTCTGGGGCTGTTAAGTGTGGGGATTAAATTGGTGTGACCTTTTTACATATTCAAAATTTTGTCACACGTGTTTGTATTTCAGACAAGGGACTGGTTGTTAATGCTTTAGTCTGAACTCTTCCCCACAAAACTGTAGAGATGGATTTAGTTCACTTTTAACTTGACATGAGCTTAAAAACGATTTAATCAGCCTTTGCTTTTATAATTTTACAAAGCTGACCCTGTTCTTTGTTTCCTTTTCCTGCCCCCCCTCCAACATCTCCTCCACCGTATCAGTTGGACAGCGCCATGTCACTCATTCAAGCAGCAAAGAATCTGATGAATGCCGTGGTGTCCACTGTCAAGGCGTCGTACGTCGCGTCTACCAAGTACCAGAAGAACAAGGGCATGGAGGCACTCAATATGCCCGCTGTTTCCTGGAAGATGAAAGCTCCTGAGAAGAAGCCTCTGGTGAAAAGAGAGAAGCAGGATGATGGCCAGACCAACAGAGTCAAGAGATCTTCTCAAAGGAAGCACGTGAACCCTGTGCAGGCTTTGAGTGAATTCAAAGCTATGGATAGCATCTAGACCCCTGACCTCCAACCCCACACATTTATTGTTTAAAAATAACAAAGGATTTTGACCAATGAGTTTTTCTATAGATTGAGCATGTCACTCTATCAAAGAGAGAAGCTTTTAGCATATTTCTTCTATCTTTCCATAGACCGCTTGCTTGTCTGTTTGACCCAATATATTCCTCCACTGCCTCATTTCTATTCCACCAGCTCAAATGTACTCTTGTCTAGTATCAAGTGTCTATTCTTCGGAAAGGGAAATCAACTGGACAAAGCTATTCAGTAGGTGAATTTAATGGATATGGGCTTGTGGTTATTTTATATCCTAACCAGTTTCAGAATAAAACTGTGGGGTCTCCAGGGTGTAAGGCTTGATTACGGCAAAATGTGTTCTGTTGTGCAGATATCAGCTATGCAAAATTTCAACTGCCTTATTTTTACCTTTAGTCATAACTGCAGTTAATTTGGATGTGGGAGTCTAACTGGTAGGATTTAAACATGTTTTGGTTCAGCCAAGTTGAGATATTTCCATGTGTGCCTGCATTTTTTTTTATGCCATTATGTATTTTGTTATGACACTATTAAAAAATCAGACCAACTTTAAACTTTATTGTCAGCACCGTACAATTTGATCCATTTGTACCCCTTGATTGTCAAAGGATATTTCCTTTTAATTTAACCATCTCAAATTGTATTTGAATGAGTTTCATTGTTGTTACTGTTATTGTATTCTCTTCGGAAACCAAAGGTGACGGTTTATTCTTACCCTTCTCTTTTGCTACATAACTGATCTACTTGTGTGAACCTACACTTTAAGGCACAGGTCTCCAGCAGTTGAGTCAAACTTTGTTAATTAGCAATAACTCCTCTGTGTTTAAGAGAAGCCAGTGGGCTAAAGAATGAATACACAGTTGTTGGTACTATCCAAAGCCCACAAGCTTTCATTAGCTGTCAATGAGACCAAACACCACTACATTCTCAACATGTCCAAACTGAGGGATCAATATGTTTTTCTCGTCACATCTTAGAAGTTGGCAAGGTATGGAAATGATTATCTGCCTCTTAACTCTTATTGTGTTGCTTGTCCTTTAAACTAATTAAGATTTTATATATAATGCACAGTCTTTAAGAAAACACACAACCGCATGTTAGACTTTACAGAGTTAAAATAAAAGCAGAAGTTGCTAGCAGCGTGGTTTGCAGACATGTATGGTGGTGCATTGGTTTGCAGCAAGGCTTTTAAATCTTGCGGTTTTGATCTTGGAACTGAATTTGTTTTGCTCATTTGACATCTGTAAACCATAGCAGGATGGGCATGCATGTTTTTTAGGGAACCGAGCATTTTGAGTGTTTTTGTTATTTCGTTTTTCTTTCCCTCCCTACTGTTAACCTTTTGCTGTATTTGAGTCTTGAGTTGATATCAAACTATTGCTGTGGATTGTTTTGTTATTGAGAGCTGACATATTACTGGACACTTGGTAAATTTAATGTGTCTGCTTTATATCTTAATAAACTTTAAAGTGAATCCAATCTGTTATTTCGTAATTTGTCTTTGTACCACTGCCGACTAAAGTAATGTGCACTGCTCAAAACAATTAAATAAACACTTTGAAAACAAATCAGATCTCAGTGGGAAATGGATGATGCTGAATATCTGTACAACTGTATCTGTAAGCTCTGGGAACAAAAGGATGTTACATCATTTGATGGAAATTAAAATTACCAACCTGCAGAGGGCTGAACTCAAAGACACCCCAATAATCAAAGTGGAAGAATATGAAGCCAGTCCATTTTGCTGAAATTTCTATTGCAGAATTATAAATGGCAGAGTAATTTGCAGGATCCCCACATGCTTGTATGCACGCTCTTTATCAAACTGTGTCCTGGTCTCCCACATCTGGACCAGAGCCCCTGGATACTCTAAGTTGCCACTTGGTAGCATTGGTGGACCGAAACATATCCCAGAGGTGTTCTACTGAATTTGAGTCAGGTGAGGATGGGGTCCTTTATCCTCCAGGAGGTGCCCACTGACTCAACATGTGAGGCTTGGTTTTGTTGTGCACTAGGAGGAACCCAGGAACCACTGCGCCAGCACAGGGTCTGACAATGAGTCCAAGGATTTCATCCTCGATAACTAATGGAAGTCAGGGTGTTGTTGCCTAGCTTGTGCATCCTTCAAATGGATTAGCCTCATCAGACCATTACTGTCCCTCTGATTGTTTGGTCAGAGACTTCACACCAGTGTCTTGCTGGAGGTCATTTTGTAGCTCAAAGTACTCATCTTTTTCCTCCTTGCACAAAAGACCAGATATCAGTCCTGCTGATGAGTTATGGACCTTCTATGTTCCTGTCTGGCTCTCCTTGATTAACAGTCTGTCTGCTGGAATCTCTTCCATGTTTGAAACTTTGCTGGGAGACACAGTGAACCTTCTGGTACATATAGATGTCCCATCCTGGACTACCTGTGCAACCTCTGTAGGGGCGAAGGTCCAGGTTTCGCATCATGCCACCAATAATGATACTGACCCTAACCAAAACTAGTGGGGAAAAATGTGAGGGGCCTCCACCTGTGAAACCATTCCTGTTTTGGGGGTTGTGTGATTGTTGCCCCTCTAGTGTACCTGTTGTTAATTTCATTAACACCAAAGCAGCTGAAGCTGATTACCCCCTCTGATATTTAACTGACCAGATCAATATCCCTGAAGTTTAACTGACATGATGCTACACTCTGATTAACACATGTTCCTTTATTTTATTTTTATCTCTCCCCTCACTTGAACCATGCTTTTCTTACATGCTTTTTCCCCTGTTGTACCACTTTCAATTTGTTTTGTAGTAACACATTATAGTATGTGGGGGAAAAAGCCCCGAAGAGTAATGTTTGCTCTTAAAACAAGTTTTAACATGCCGCCTAATGTGCTGCTCTGCATAATTATGTTGTACGCCTCCCATATAGACGTCATTATTTTGCAACATACATTGGGTCCTGCTGCTGTGGTTTATTAAAAGTGCAGCTTTTAACATCAAACACTTTCTTTAGCCTGGTGCTGGTGCTTATTAAACAATAGCCAGTGAAGTTGGACTGCAATATGTGAAGCAGCCAAGAATTTATATTGCTGCAGTAATCACACATCAGAGTATATCTGGGTCATTGTAAGGACACTGAGAAGACAAAACCACCTTTTTTTGTATTTTTAAATTTGAAAGTCAGTTTAAGTATGGTGATTTGCAAGATTGTGTGAGTCAGTCAGGTTTTTTTTATTTTTTATTATTTTTTTTTTTTTTTTACTGTACCTCATTTAAATCAACTTAATAAAAATATATAGTTTCCCAGAATCACTTAGAAAAAAACCCACACAAAAATGGATGCAGTAAAAGATTTGCATATCACCGATGGCTGTAATCATACTGTTTTTGAAAGCTGCATTAGGAAGGAATATATATTTTCCAGCTCCTTGTATACGATTTGATGTGAATACATTTACTTAAAAAAACATTGGCAAACATGGAACATTAAATAGAAAGACTAAAAAGGTTGATGCATGGTGATAGCTGGAAAATAAATAAAACTGCAAAATTCATTGGGCGCACCTGTTCAACTGCTTGTTAAAACAACAATCTGACCAACCAATCATGTGACAACAAATCAGTGCATTTAGGTCAAGGTCAAGAGGACCCGCTGAAGTTCAAAGTGAGCATCAGAATGGGGAAGAAAGGTGATTTAAACAACTTTGAATGTGGCGTGTTATGGGGTAACGTCACATAACAAAACTCTGATAATCTCAAACTGTTTTCTTGGACAGGACAGATCTCAATCCAATAGAGATCTTTTAGATGTGGTGGAACCAGAGATTCACATCACATCTGAAGCAGCGGTGTGATGCTATGATGTCAATATGAACCAAAGTCTCTGAGAAATTTTTCCAGCACCTTGTTGAATCTATGCCATGAATAATTAAGGCAGTTCTGAGAGCAAACGGGGGTCCAATCTGGAACTAGCAATGTATAACTAATGAAGTGGGCAGTGAGTGTACATCTCAGTTAAAAAGTTATAAATGTAACTACATAAAAAGTGTCTAAGTCAGCATAAAGTCAGAGTAAGACTTAAAGTGGGGCTGCTGCTGTGTATCTACTGACACACATTTTTCCGCATGGGTTGGGATTAAAGGTCTTTTGGGAAAAAAAAGACCCCCTGGGCAAGATTATAGGTCATATAATCCCTCGTGACCTTGTGACGTGTTAAATTTACAATTACGGTATTTCATCTCACTGCAGACAACAACATGATATACATACAGCTGCAGGGGAAAAAAAAGCACAAGAGGGCAGTGTGAATTGGAAGTGTGCAGGAGGACCCAGCAAATTGGGTCAGTGCTTCACAGATTTGTACCTGGAACTTTCTGAAAGGTACAACAAAGAACAGCAGATATGGAATAAGGATATAATGAGCTTTGGTCACAGCAGACATATTCGCTTCAGATCGGGGAGAAGCATAGGTGGAATTAATGAGAGTAATGACAGCCCAGTTCCATTAAGCGTCCCAGCAAAGCTATTCCAACTGAAGATAGCCATCGTTCATTTTTGGTAGCTGTGATATCTCCCACTTGGTGAAAAGAAGACATCTACAAACTGTCACAATAATGGCTGCGAATACCCCACCGTGGGCAGCTGCGTCAAAGTGAAATACAGTCCCCTCCATAAGTTGAACAGTGACACGATGCTCCCAACTTGTGAAAGTCAGCAGTGGTTTAAGAAGAAAATAGTGAATTAACCGTTTCGCAACTGCAGGATTTTTTACACAGTCTCCTTCAAAGGACAGGAACTGAAGAGCGCTGATTCGTTTCCAGCTTCAAGCGTGCGCACAGGGTAACGTCTGCATGCTGTTGTTGCTTCAGCAGAGTCATAGTGGACAAAGACAGTGGCCAGCAATATAGTCAACCCAGACCAGGTGTATAATTGCCATCAGATAACTGCTTTGAGCACAGTTTTAAATGTACTGGCCGAACATCCTGCAAGTGCAGCCCCCGTATGAAGCAATAAAGATAGCATTTAATGTAGTGCTGCCATGTTCACAGGCCCAAATATAATTGGACTAAGTTTCACAATTATAAATACAAGAATTGATTTTAATACTTGGATATAAATGCTTTGCCTACAATCTGGGAATCATGGATGTCACCAACTGCTAAATTTCCTCCCTTGAGATAGTTTGCCTGGCTTTTACTGCAGCCGCAGACTTAATCCAATTTCGTGTTAGCGATTGCTTTTCATACAATAACCCAAACGATGAACCCGCTAACACCAGCTGACTTTGCCAGCTGACTCTGGTCGCGTGCAGCTTGTTAGCCACCATCTTCTCTCTTCTCCTGCTCATTTCTGCTGCTCTGTGGCAGTCGGGGAGGGAGGACTATCAAACCAATGTGTGGCAACACCTCGTGAGATTCACAATGGTAAATGGCACTCAAGTGTTAGCGGCAAGTCATGCTTTACACACTGAAAGACCAGTTAGAAGCCTCGCTGGGAGTCCATCTGACCTTTGAGAGAAGCATTACCTGCCAAGTGCACTAATGACTGGAGGGATATTATCCAGAGACGGTTCAACACTTTCGACTTTATCTAATGGTGAGTGAAACTTATTTATTCTTACCCCGCGGTTTTATTCTGCTTCTGTTCTGTTCCGCGATTATCCTGCTCAGTGTGCACGTGCTTCTTTCTGCCTTTCTTCATACGATTATGTTTTTGTAGTTTTGGCCTTGAAACCATCAAGGTTGAACCTTTCTGTCCATTCAAATGGGCCACAATGGGAGCCATGACGACATGAGCCATGCCACCTGAATGAGAGCTGGGTATTATTATTATTTTATTATTTTTGGGTTTTTTTGTAAGGCTTAAATCCTTTTTGGTAATCAAAGGGTAGCTTTGGGTAGAATTTTGATTTGCAAGACTTTCAGTGCAGAACTTTATCACGCTTTTGTGTTGCTACTTTTACTAAAGTGTCTGAAAATAAATGAATAAATCTGAATCTATCCGAC
Organism: Pelmatolapia mariae; assembly: GCF_036321145.2. Lineage (NCBI taxonomy): Eukaryota > Metazoa > Chordata > Actinopteri > Cichliformes > Cichlidae > Pelmatolapia > Pelmatolapia mariae. The sequence continues at coordinate 4,367,573 of NC_086228.1, read as the reverse complement.
TCACTGGCATCTTCAGGGGAACTTCCATGTCATAAAGTATGCCGTCCCTTGCACATAATAATGAGTAGGAGGAAAACTGTCTTGGCAGCCTTGGTTTTCACAGAGCGTTACATTTCTCATTGGTGTTTGGGCCTGCACCCTAAGTTCATTGCAAGAAGTACTTCAAGTATAAATCTTCCTCTTTATATTAAAATAAACCCACACTATTATGAGGAGCTATGAGGAATAAATCTGCTCCCTTAATGTTAACAGATCCAGGGCAGCCTGAATTAGCCAGGCTGTAGGAAGAAGCAGTAAAGTTTGAAACCGTAAACATCAGCTATTGGTAATAATAAACCTCACATCAGTCCTGTGCTGATGTAGCCTTATGCATCACACTGCATTAGGGTGGTATTTCCACCTGTGTTTCTCCACAAAGCAGGATGCAGGACCTTAAACTGATACAGGTGTTCTTATGTCTTCTCTGAAAATCTGAATGTTCAAAGTAATTAAATACATTAAGTGGAGGAAAATTCATCATCTTCAGGAGGTTAAACATGACTTTCTGTATGCATTTTTCCATACACACATATATAAGTGCTTTACCATAAAATACAGTAGTGCTTTGAGGTCTATAGTGGCCTTCAGCTCGTCTGCATTTTTGGATCGAGCGTTTCACTGAACTTGTCAAATCAAATCAAATCACTTTTATTGTCACGTCGCATGTGCAGGTACACTGGTACAGTACATGTGAGTGAAATTCTTGTGTGCGAGCTTCACAAGCAACAGAGTTGTGCAAAAAAAACCAATAACGTAAAACAAGCAAAATATAAGAATGGCTAAATCTGAAAGTAATAAATATATGTACAATATATAAGAGTATATGCATTACTGGATGTGTATACTAAATATGTTTTTCTACGTGTGTGTGTGTGTGTGTGTGTGTGTGTGTGTGTGTGTGTGTGAGTGTGTATATACATATTTTACAAATGAAATAGAGTAAACAATAAAATAAAATATACAGAGGTTGGTAGTTGACATGTGCAAAACAGTGGCATTAATGTACAGTATGGAGTGCATAATGTTGAAGTTCCAGTAGTGAGGGTGAGGTGTCTATGAAGTGTTCAGCAGTCTGATGGCCTGATGGAAAAAGCTGTCTCTCAGTCTGCTGGTACGGGACCGGATGCTGCAGAACCTCCTTCCTGATGGAAGTAGTCTGAACAGTTTATGGCTGGGGTGACTGGAGTCCTTGATGATCCTCCCCGCTTTCCTCAGGCACCGCTTCCTGTAGATGTCTTGGAGGGAGGGAAGCTCACCTCCAATTATCCGTTCAGCACACCGCACTACTCTCTGGAGAGCTTTGCGGTTGTCTACGATGTTCCGTTCAAGCAAGTTTGCCGGCCAATCAAGTTCAATAATAGTATGGTTATCAAGCCATTTAATTGTATTTTTGGCCTTGTGAGCAGGTTCTGAGTCCAGGAAAGGAAATCAGCATCTCCATAAAGCTAGTCAGCAGATGGAAGCATGACACTCTAAAATCTCCTGGTAGATGCTGCTTTGACTCTTGACTTGATAAAACACAGTGGACCAAACACCACCAACACTGGCTGAGCAAACTGAGCACAAAGTCCCCTTCCTTTCATCCTACCTAGGATGCTTCTGATGTTGATGAGTGGCTTGATATTAGGAATGCGACATTCATAGCTCCCTTCCTGAAGAAGCCCGTGTGTGCTGACTCTTGATGCACACCAGCCTCAGTCCACTCCTCGGCAATCCTCTCCTAACCCTAACGCTAACATCATCCCTTTTGCTTCCCTACCATCAACTTTCTATTAACACACTTTGAATACAGCAGTGTGCGTGTGAACAGCCAGATTTTTCAGCAGGGTACTTCTGGATAACTGTGACATCAGCAGCCTTCAGTGTTTTTGTGTATAGAACCAGACCAAAGGATACACAGTGTTCATCCTTACTCAATCTAAATAAAAGATACTGGATCATCAGCCGTACAGCGGGTAAGCTGACCAAGAGCCAGTGTGACACTGATACAGGTGTGGAGGTCAGAGAGAACAGTGAAACAAACAGGTGGAAAGATGAAAAACTCAATGCACTTGGAGGTCGAGGCTGTCTCCATCTAGACTCAAAATGAATACCTTATAAAATTATTCTCACACATAGTTTCAAACCTTAGATCAGTGATTTCCAAAGTGTGTGCTGGAGCCTCTTGATGGGCCACTAAGTTACTGCAGGCAGGCCGCAGTAATAACGAAAATTCAGTTTGAAATGAATCAGAGTCAGAATAATTTATTAATTCCAGAGGAAATAATGTAGTCAGAGTTAATGAGAATATTAAATAATACAATATATTGCAAAATATTACAGAAAATTAAAATATGAAATAAAGTTGAAGTTGAGGTGCCCCTCTCATCATATATTATATATTATATAACTGACAGCTATTTTCTTTGTGGAGGATGTGCCGATATTAAAGGTGTGCAAGGTCTGTATTACAAGTATGTGTAGTTACATATTTATTTATATTATGATTTCCTGGTTTCTAAGTGAGCTGCAGCAGTCTCCTTAACATGTTCTACTAAATTCTACTAAATATGATCGGTCAGAACCATGGGTGTAACATTGTGCTTAACATTGGGGTGGGGGTCAAGAGTAAATAAATAAATAAATCAGATGATTAAACATGCAACTATTTTGCCGGTAATAACTGAAATGAGTAAAGAAAATCAACAGCCTATCTATGCAAGATAATTCATAATTTTATTGGGGGGGTATATTGGCTGGGTCTGATTATTGTGGGGGTCATAACCCCCCTAACACCCCTGGAAATTACGCCTCTGGTCAGAACAAAGTATGATTAGCTTTAATGTAATTTAGACTGAATCTTAAGCATTTTGGTTTGAGGTTAAGCTCAGCCAGTCATCCATCTAAGCCTTGTCTAGGGTTTCATTGCTGTTAGCACAGGCAAATATATTTCTGTAAATATGGCCGCCCATTTTCCAGAGACTGAGCGTTGACAGTTAATAGGAGGACGGATTCTCCTCTGACGTGAAGGAGGAGACCTAAATCTGCCGAGGCCTTGTAAAGTGAAACAGTACAGGATGTTTCTTTTTTATGAGGCATTTGAATGCAGATATGATGCAAAGGTGACAACGCTGAGCAGCTCGTCATGTCAAAACCCCCCACTGCTAGTTTCCCCCCCATTTGCTGTATCACTCAGGCTGCTGTCATTGCATGACATGTTTGAATGAACTTTTATCAATCACGGCGGTCAGGTATGACAGTTTAATCAATAGGGTACGTTTTCTGAGAGATTCGCATTATTTTAAAACCAGAGGAAAGGCGCTGTGGGGGAGTGGAGAGGCAGAGTGAAGGAGGAGGGGGGGAGCAGATTGTTGGGGAATGGGTGGGTTGAACTTATTGCTGTCGAGCGATGCAGTACATAAACAGAGGAACAGAGGGACTTCTGAAGTATTAGCCCTGAACCAAGTGGGAGAGAACTGGCAATAAACACAGGATGCTGGACTGTCAGTCTGTCAGTGGATGTCTCAGATTTGGCTCTGTTATCTGGAGTATAAATGTTAAATATATGACTGGCTGAAAGGGCCAGTGAACCCCACCATCCAGATGCCAGAGTGCAATCACGTCAAATAAGGTAGTCCCGGTTAACCCGGCTAAATGTCAATAGCCTTACACAGAATTCAGTAGCCCACTGAGTCCAGCAGGGACACCCGGGGAGACGGTTATTCATTTTGAACTTGTGAATGCTCTCCAATGCCAGCAAACACACCGAGAGGCTCTTTTATTTGGTGCCAGGCTACTTTGTAGTGGGATAATTTGACAGGTGAAGGTTTCAGTTGTACACTCTAAAACCACAAGGGATCACAGTCTGTTTATTCAAACACGCCTCTCAACAGTTAGAGCAGTGACACATCTCCTCTCTGTTAAGCTGTGGGGGTAACCGAGCAAAGTCAAAACTCTGGAAATAAACGGGATGTGTTTAATCTAGTTTCAAGGTCTTCCATCAGTGAACCTGACCTCACGAGTTCAACCTTCTAAGAGCGTCATTAATACTGATGCTCTCGCATTAATAAGATGACACAAAAAAGGGCACCGCAAGTTCACGTAAACCACACATACAGGCTGGGAAAGAGGGGAATCTGAAAGAATATTAATCACCCAAGGGCCAGCAGGAGAAACTGTAGCTATTGTAAGTTACCACATTGTATTTTGGCCTGCCGTGTCAGGTTTATAGTAGCACAGTAACCCACTTGTCATGTTTAATATAAGTATTGTCCTACGGGGGATTTCATTTTTCTTTTCCTCGTGGAAGTGTAATTAGTGATGGCGCATGGGGCTTTCAGTCTCCTCAGCATTCATCTGCTGGCCGGTCAGAGGTTTTATTGTGATTGCTGAGTCTTTTATTTTTTTACAGTCTGCAGACGTTTTAGGCAAAGACAAGAAGGGGTTCACCATCACCATGGCAGGCATCACTACATCTCAGCCCATCAGGAATGCTTAAAATGATAAAGACTGGACTACAATGTGAAATATTGCAGGCTTTGGGAAGTGCCTTTAAGCACTGATATTCGTAGTGATTTATCAAATGGACTGGTACTTACATAGCGCTTTCCTACTCTAACTAAGCACTCAAAGCCCTTTTTACTGCCAGCCTCATTCTCCCAATCACACACGCATTGATACAAGTGCTTTTTTTCAATACCTAAGCACGCTGTCTAACATTCACACTCCAGTGGATGCATTTGGGGCAGCTCGGGGTTCAGTCTCTTGCCCAAGGCTTTGAGATGCAGACTGAAGGAGCTGGGGAGCAAACCACTGGATTGATATGATAGATTATTTACTCTACCTTGTAATTCTTAAATCTTAAATTTTAAGTAAATACAGCCGGTATTGTATCCAGATCTCGTAAATTAAGCCATAGGTACAAGGTCCACAATGGGGAACTATAACCAGGACTTGTCAAGTCAAATCAAGTGGCTTTATTGTCATTTCAACTATGTGCAATGGTACATTGAAGCAAGGCAACCATGGTGCTTCATATAACAGACAATCAACATAGGACTACATAAAGTGCAAGTGTGCAAAAATTACAAAAAAACAGCCACAAGACAGTGCAGACGCAACAGTGCAATAGAAAAGTGCAACAATGACAGTGAGTTGTGCAAAAAGTAACTTGATGTATGAAGGTGTGTGTGTCAGTGCATCTCAATTATCAGACTTGCAGATGTCTGTGATTGGCTGGTATCAGTCCATCTTCGGTTTTAGATGGATTAGCATTTGTTGGAAAATTTTTGATGCGCTTACTGTAGACTAACGAGCTATTCTCTCTTCTGTCTGTCTTCTAATTTGCTTTGTGCTGTGCTTTGTGCCACCCACACACACACACACACACACACACACAGTGACAGCAGTGGAAAGAAACTAGCACAGGCATAAATGCTTGCTGAATGCACTAGAGGCTCGCACACGGCACTGAAATGAATCGACTGCACAAAATTTGAGTAAAAGAGAAAATTAATATATTTTGGTTTCTTTTTTCATTTGTTTGTTTTTCCTCTTTGGGATATTGGTAGTAATAGTGAGGGGGTGGGGCTACTTCACACAAACCAATGCTATTACTTTTTTGGCTGTTAAAAAGGTTCATTTTTATTATAACTCTGTGGTGTTGGATACAAACCAAGTGGAAATAGCTCTGGGTCCAGTGGAATAGACTGAATAGATTTTCTTCACAAGTCACTCAAACCTATTCGCAAAAATTTTTCAGTCTTTCTGCCAAACACAGAGAAGCAACGTTCCTTCACTCTGTGCGTTAAGGACCTCTGCTTGGTATATTTTCATGTAATGATTGAAATCCGCAGGAGTTACACTCACTGCATAAAAATATCACCTCAAGAAAAAACCCCAACTTTCTGCTGGGATTTCCAATCATTCTTTCCATGCATTATAATATGGGCTCTGTAATGATTCTGAAAATGTGTCATTTGTCAACAATTCTTCAGCAAGTGTTTTGAGGAGTATAGAATGTCTAGCCTGAAATAGATTTCAACAGCAGATATTTAAAAAAATGATTAAATCTGTGCCTCAGTTCTTCAAAAGACATGAGGATCAGAGTTCGGATGATACAGATCCTACATCTTTTCAAGCCCTTTAAAAGCCAAATGTTTAAATGAAGAGATAAACATGTTTACAGCCAGGAATGCCTAAAACTGTAGAAGATCAACAGGACCTTAACAGCCTTCATCAGGAACTCAGGATGTGGAGAACAACACTAGAGGCCAACCTCAAGCCAGCTGCACAAGTCACCATCAAATGTGGGATTTACCAAGGAGATGCTGCTCTTCTGCAATGGCCCAAACCGCCTCAGCTAGATCATTAACAAGACTGGCTACACATACAGTCTACAGAATGAAGCAAGCTGTATTCCAGGAGTGAAGGAGAGATCGACTCACCGATCCAAAGCACTAGGTTTTAAATCCAGAAGAATAGCCTTTAGAATAGAATAGTCTTTATTGTCATTGTACAGGGAGAAGGAAACATTGCAGACATTAAGGACAGCTACAAGTACCTGGGAATCCCACAGGCAAATGGGAGTCACAAAGAGGCCGTAAGGAAAGCTGCAGAGAGTCAGGCAAGTCCTGAGGAGTCAGCTGAATGGGAAGAACAAGATCCAGGCAGTTAGCACCTACGCCCTTCCCATGATCAGATACCTGGCTGGGATAATAAGCTGGCCAAAGGAGAAGATGGAAAACTGTGACATCAAGACAAGGAAGATCCTTACCATGCATGGAGGGTTTCACCCCAAGTCCAGCACCCTGAGACTGTAAGCTAAGCAGAAGGAAAGAGGCCGAGGACTAATGAGTGTCAGTACCACAGTCCAGGATGAGACATCCAAGATCTGCGAATACATCAGGAAGATGGCCACAACCGACCGCGTGCTCAGTGAATATCTCAGGCAGCAGAACCAGAGAAAGAAGAGAAGCAAGAGGAGGAACCATCATGGAAGGCCGGGCCCCTGCACGGCATGTACCACCGGCAGATAGAAGAAGTGGCTGATACTGGGAAATCCTACCAATGAGTGGACAAAACTGACAGAAAGAAAGCAAAGAGGCACTAAATATGGCAGCAGAGGAACAAGCTCTTGGCTTTAAAGATGCTCATGATCATAGCGATAACATCAGAGTTCAAAAACAGGACAAAAACAAGCCTACAAAACCCATTGAGTTACCCTTTTAAAATAATCATCCTAATTTGAAGTAATATCACTAAACACATCTTTTCATGTCATAGCTTCTGAGATCTGAGATCTTTTTTTAATGTGAGTGCAGTTCCAGGGTATTTAATTCTGTGATGTGAATCTGTGTCTAAAGTTATTGTAGAGTATGGTGCTATGCAATTCAGTGAAATAGTGCCAGCATTAAAAAAAGCACTATCTTTTCATTTAAAGTCATTTCTATAATCAGCTCCCAAGGAATCACGAGAAAAAAAGGCAGTAAAAAGTAATAGAATCAGCAGTGGCACAGACATAGGTAATTATGTTAAAAACTCCTTTCACGACAAACGCTTTAGGAGGGGGGGGGGGAAGCTTAATACTGTAAGCCGTACAGCGAGTGCTGCCATCAGTGTATTGCAAATAAATGACTGGTGGTGAACATGTGTGTGCTGTCTGGGACGATTTGTGCGATGTAATTAGATGTAAAATGCTTTTTAGCTGGCTCTTTAATTGACTTTGGGCTCCAGTGATTTGTGGCACTCAGGTTTTCCCTCATGGCGCGATGCTGTCTCCAGTCAAGGCCAGTGGATTATTTGCAAATACCTAAATCCAGTGTCTGGTGCCGGACTTATTCGATCAGCTCTTCAGCTCTCGATTTCGATAAACTCGTAGAACGGCTAATTTAAATATATAGATATATATATTCCTTACTCTGGGTGTTAAGATTTCCTCAGTGATACTTGAAATACATCCTGACAGCTATTTAAACACAGCCACATATTAAACATTCAACTGAACACCTTTGCATAAGGTAATCCAGTGGTGTCACACAGCATTGCTGACTACCAATCATCTCATATATATTCTGGGTACCCACTTTAGCCGGCACTGTATTTTAATGGCTGACATCTCAGGGCTGCAATTCAAGTGTGATTTATATCTTCTCAAGTCATCAGTTACAATCAGATCCAAGGATCTGACTTTGTGCTTGCTGGACAAGCATTGCAAATATAAGGGAGGGGGGGTGCTGTGTCACTTCCCCAGTTTTTAGTGAAAATCTGAATCAGAGGTGCTGCAGTAGAACTGGAGAGGGTTAGATTGAGAGCGTAAGAGGAGGGTGACAGGCTCCGCATTGGTACGCAAGCCTGTGTCTCATCCTTAAACCAATTTCCTTCCTCAGTACTCTGGGGAGTGGTCTGATTTGCACCGTTTCCTTTCTCTGAGTAAGTGTTTATCCTGCTTTTACAATTAGATCTCGCTCCCAGCTGCAGCATTAATCAAATCGCCAGACATATTCTCTGCATTTGGAGATTGAGGGAATGTGTCCTTACGTGTCTGCCTTGATGCTAACGGGCTGCGAAGCAGCACCGTTATTTGTTTAGTAAGTGTCTCACACAAACTGTACACAGATTTAACAGGTCAAGAGGATTTTGGAGAGCTCTGAAAGGAAGGTGTGAAGAAGGCTATTTAGGCATATCTTGCTGGGAGGCATGCTCACGACCTATTGATTTTACTAATAGTGTTTATCTTGGTTTGTATTTTTCGATGTGACAGTGGTGAGAAGGTGTCCTGAAATTGTTCAAAGACCCATCTTATGAAATGTCATCTCTTTGAAATGTTATTTTGCCGTGAAAAGCAGAGTTTGGAATGATGGTATGATTTTTTTTTTTTTTTTTGGCCTATGAAATGTTTAAATGGATGATGGAAAAGCAAACAAATTTACAGTTTTTTTTTTTTTGTTTGTTTTTTTGAGTATAGCACGACACAATAAAGCATGGACATAGTTCAACTTTGTAGCATCGTGTGGGTGTGCTTCCTCTCTCTCTCTCCTCATAGCATTATGTCAATAGAAATCCACTACAATCACTTAATGTACTCCACTTCCCCACTCTACATATGGACTTTAAATGCTTTAATCGAAGACCTGCTCATTTTTATTGGTGTTCTTTATAGGTGAGGTTGGTGATGATTTTCAAATGCACTCAGTGATTTGTGGCTAATTAGGTCGAGAGTTAGTTCAACCACATAAATGTATGTTTGCTCGGGGTCCAGCGAGTTGGCTGGTGGTGAAACAAAGGCCACGGTTACGCAGCACAACCACGTCTTCTTTGTAGACCGGGGCGAGGGCTTCCTAATATGGTAGCAGTGCAGATGAAAAGACCAGCGTGCAGTGTCGTTATTACTATACATAATGGAGAGAGTGGCATTGTGATCTCTTTTCTCTCTCTAAAAAAAGAGATGGGTTACCAATCAGGCAGTTGCCTCTGTCACCATGGTTACCTGTGAAAGTTGTGACATTCAGTCTGGGATATACATGACGTCCAATTTAGTAGTCTGGTATTAGTTCAATGGAGCCAGAATCAGGAGTGATAGAGCGGTATGTATCAAGATTACAAATCACTAATTGGTCTGTTTCCTTCCCCTGCGATGCTCCGTGTTGCTGGTGTCGCATGTTAATTGTCATAAGTGAGACCTGCAACGACAACAACTAGCAACAAAGCACGCAGCTTATTTTCTCTTATTAAACCCCATCAATTCCCAGCTTTGTCTGCCGTGAAAAACATGTCGCTTTACACTGGAGGAATTGTTTATTCTGTACTTTACCACTAACAGGGCTTTCTCTGCCAGCTATATAAGCAGCTATTTTGCTGTGTTGGCCAAAATCATCTGCATCCAAATGCAAGTGGCTAATGCAGCCCTCAGGTGGAGAGGTAATACATTATGTTTATTTCAATATTTAATGAACTAAATGCCAATGCTTCCAAAAAGGGGTCTCATAAAACTCTGTGAAACGGGCACAAACTCTGGACAGGAATTATGTGACGATGAGGCCGGTACTGCAGCAACGGCAGAAATTGGATGAGCGCTGTGCCGTTAAGCTTGCATACAATTAAATCTGGTTTTAACATTGTTCATCATTTTATTTTAAGGTTGATGATATTCAATAATCAGTCAAATCTGTAAAAATGACAACATTAAAACTGTTACATTAACGAAACTTGCAGATGCATAGAGCGCAACATTAACAAAACAGCTAAATTAAGACCTAAAGATGTTCAGACTTTTTGTCTATGGTTACAAATTTTCAACAGCCTGACTATAATGAAGGAAAATATCAGCCTTGAGCATGATACAGGTTGTGAAAGATAAAGATAAATCCCTACAAACATGGATTAGTCTCTCTGACTATCCTTGTTTCACTCACCTTTTTTTTACTCATATTAAATTGTCTTGTATTGCACTGATGCTTTGATTTTGTTCATTTTGTTTATTTTGTTTTACTCTAGTGTAATTTTATTCCTGTGTTCAGCACTTTGGTCAGTGGTTGCTGCTTTATAAATTAAGTTGGCTAGCCACTCTTTTTGTCCAGTTTGATGCCAAGTGGCAACTGTTGATGCTGAAAAAGGCGCCACAGAGAAAGAGCCAAAAGCTGCTGTTTCTTAAATGGCCACTGGAGGTTTATCTAAGATTCACCTGTTCAAGTGCCCATGTGTGCTAAATAAATAAATGTAAAAGCATGTAAAATTTGAAAAAGGAATAAAAAAAATGTAAAAAAATGTATTTGTATCAGGCAGCAGTAAAACATTAAAACTGTTAGCCCTGTGACCTAGCCTCTTACCCCATAATAACTTGGATATACTGCAGCCCCCTGGGACCCTGAATTGGATTAGCATAGAATATATGGATACACATTAAAACTGATTAAAAACTCCAGTGAAGCCAAATATAATAATTGCACATAGTTTATAACTGTGCAAATATACATACTTGATTAGTAAGACGTGTTCAGCTGCTTGTTAATGCAAATATCTGATCAGCCAATCACAGCTCAAGGCATTTAGGCATGTAAAAAAACACATGGTCAAGATGACTTGCTGAATTTTAAACTGAGCGTCACAATGGGGAAGAAAGGTGATATAAATCACTTTGAATGTATTCTGATTATTTTCCTAGAAACGAGAAAGGTCTAACAAAGAGAAAAAAAATCCAGTGAGAGGCAGTTCTCTGGGCAAAAGATGTCTTCGTGATCCGAGAGGTCAGAGGAGAATCACCAGACTGCTACAACAGCAGAAGACCACACTGGGCGCCACTCCTGTTATCTAAGAACAGGAAATCAAGGCTACAGTTTGCTCGGTCTTACAAAAATTCGGCAAATGTCATCTGGTCTGATGAGTCTGCAACATTTGGATGGTAGGTTACATAGAGTTTGGTGTAAACAACATGAAAGGATCGATCCATCCTGTCATATATCAAGGGTTCAGGCTGGTGGTGGTGTGGGGGGAATTCCCTTGACACACTCCAGGACCTTTATTGTCAACTGAGAATCATTTAAAGATCATTTAAGATCTTAGAAATAGCTAAAAAATGGCAGTCACATGAAAAATAAAGTAAACAAACAAAAAAAAGCAAAGCCGTAATAGCCTCTTAAAACCCATAAAACACTCTTTATAGCTGAGCGGCAGAAACACACTTAGTCATTTTCTCTGTTTGTTGTGGGCGAGCGGCAACAGCTTGTCTCTGTGCGTTGCTTCCGAACTCCTGGAGAGCGTTAGGTCAGTTGGGGGTTACAAATTCCCAAACAGGCCTGTTCGATCTCTGGCCTCCAACCTCGGTCACAGGAATCTTCTTGCCGTAAGCTAGCACTGCCAATGTCCTTGTGTTGTACGTTAGATATGAACCCATGTTGAGACCACTGCTGCCGTCTGTGACATCTAACGTCCGCTCCGACTGTTTGTCCCTGCTGGTCGCCCAACAAGGGAGAATAGCAACTCCTAATGATGCCCCCCTCCCCCACCCCCCATGGCTTTCTAGTCAAAGTCTTTAATGGCTAGATTGGTCTTATCTCTTCTCTACAAATTATGTGTAATTTACAAAAAACAAATAAAAAAAGAAGGTAAAAAGAGAACAGCTGTAGGAGTTTGATCCTGTTTGACACCATTGTTACTCACACACTTGCTCGCTCATTGCTTGGTTTCCTATTCATATGCTGTGTGGGATCATTAGTATTTGTTCAGATTATTTTAGATGCACCGTTAGTTTTAGTAGCTTTTTTACTTTTGTTTCCAGTCATTCTTGGGTTAGATTTAGGGGAAAAAAACATTTATCTTACAATAGACCCTTTCACCACATTCCACCTTCTTACAAGCCTCCTTTTTCTATTTTACTGGGTTGCCAGGATGAGGAGTCCCACCTCTATGATATGCCCTCAAAAACATTTAGCTAAACTGCTCACCAAACTGGTGCATGAAGAATGAATTAATTCAATGAAGGGAAAGTTTAACCTTCAGAAAAGTACTGCATGAGCAAGCTGCCTATACAGCCTTTAACTTGCTATCTCTTAAGGGGTCATTTAGACTAATGCATTGCAAAGACCAGTGCTATTCTTATTCTGCTGTCAGTTCCCATATTACTGCTGTCATGTCTGTTGTACTGTTGGTAGGCCCACAGTGACACCGCTGCGTGTGTGGGTGAGCTTGAACGGATGGAGGCACAGGCATCAGCGCCACTGAACTGAACTGAGCTCCAAATACACTGAGTTAGTCAACCTTCCATTGTAATGAGCTGCTGTGTTAGCTGACTTAATTAAAAGTGATGTTAAATAATTTCTCTGTGGTGACGGCGCCATGAACTCAGTTCAGCCTCAGAGCGCAACCTGGTGCTCTTCTCCACGCCTGATTTCAGTCATCATGCACACTCGAGAAGCTGTATTTATCAGAAAGGCAGTATTTGTCTTGCCCAAGAAAACCGCCCCCGACATTACAATTGGATTTGAAAATTCTACCCCTTCGGTAGCAGTGACCCTTTGCAGGGTGAGCGAATCAGGGCGATTGTCTGTATGTATAGCCGGGGAAGTGGGGCGCAGAACAATGCAGAAATTAGACTCTGCTTTGGAAAAGTGCCTCAGGAGTGTCTGTGTTCTTGCCTTGATTGCGCTGTCTTTCTTCCGTTCTGAATGATATGAAACCAGAGAGAGGGAGAGCTGTTAAATTTGTCTTGGGGTTGAGTGAACTTGTCAGGGAATCAGACAGACAGTCCAATCCTGTTTTTCTTGGAGATTGACTCCATCCTCTTGAAATAAGCTCAGAGTGAAGTCATACTTTACGACATGATCCAGTCTCATTAGAATGCCTTCATGCTTGTTTATGGTCGATGCTGCAGACACTGGATTTAAAAGCAGTCAGTTGATATGCCACTGAAGGCCATAGCCAGGGGCATATTGTTTTCAGGCTTCCTGTCTATACATATATCCCCCTTGTCCTATCCTTGTGAAGGGAATATCTCAGGAACACCTTGGGGGAATTTCGTTATATCTGAGAAAGATACCAACTTGGACTCAAGGATGAACTGAGTAGATTCTGGTGGTCAAAGGTCACTGGGACCTCACAAAACATGCTTTTGGCACTAACTCTGGAATTTATAATTTCACAAATGGTGTGCAGCTGTAATAGAAATAGATGATGAATTGATGACATTTTCGATCCAAAAGGTCAATATTCAGCTTTACTGCAACATCATAATGTTCTGCAAAAACACTTACCTGTCTCCGGGAGAGAAGGTTAGGTTGTGACTGTATTTCCTCTTCATTTCGCATCTCTGCATTTCTCCTGTTCTTAATTATTTCAGAGCTGTTTGAATCAAACAGTCATTATGTGGCTGAAGTGCAGATTTAGCTTTAAATTAAAGGGTTTAACAATAGTATGGTGTAGTGGTTTACACATTTATCTAACAAACAAAAGATCCCTGCTTTGATCTCGGAGGAGACACAAATCCCTTGGAGATTGTGTCATGAAGGGCATCCGGTGTAAAAATCTGCCAAATCCCGCTGTGGTGACTCCATGTGAATAAGGGAGCAGCTGAAAGTAGTTTCTTATTGCTTAGGAATTGTACATTTTTATCCATAGTCCCCAGAGCCTGAAAATTAAATGGAAAAACTAGCATCATTTTAAGTATAAGGAATGTTTGGATGAAAAATCGTTTGCAGTCAATGACTACCTGATAAATGAGTCTTTATTGGGCTGAGATAAGGTGACTGACTTGGATATCAAAGAATATTTCATTTCTTTGACTTGAGAAACTCTTCGCTTACTTTTCAGTCATTATTCATTTGTACTGTGAAGTGCTGTTCATTTAGCTTTGCAGAATTTGGCTGAATCTGAGCAGAGAGTATAACTCTGTACACCTAACAGTTCACCCTGCTTCTATCAGCAGTCACATCGTCAGCAAACACCAGTGACTCAGTTTCACTGCTGCCTCCGCCATGTTTTACATATGATGTGGTATTATTCAGATCATGAGCTGTTTTTATTCTTCTTCATACTTTTCTCTTCCATCTTTCTGCTACAAGTTCATCTAGTTTTCATCTGACCATTTCCAGAACTAGGCCTGTTTCCTGGCAAAGTCTAATCTGGCTTTTCCGTTCTTGAGTGTAACCAGAGGTTTGCACCTGGTTGTAAACTCTGTGTATTTCCATTCATGAATGTGAATCTTGATTGTAGACTCTGACAATGATAGAGACTGTTCTTTGCTTGGCTACATATTTGACCAAAGAAGTAGTCTTTCAAGGCTTTTGTTGTTTGCTGTGTACAAGATAGTTGATTTTGTTTGATTTTTCTTTCCTTCTGATATGTTTATTTGTGTTTTTCACCGCAAAGTTTATTTATTTTAGTTTATTTCACCATTATTTATACAGGTAAATCTCATTGAGACACGATGTCCCATTTTCAAGCGTGGCCTGTTTTAAATAAATATCCATAACATCCATTCTAATGATGAACTTTGTCACTTGCATTTCATTGGACCTCACATTGAGAATTCCAGGGGAACGCTACCAAATGTAAGTTCAACACTTTTATCTGACTAATTTGTCACAGAATGACAAGGGAACAGGCCTCACTTGGCTTTTTGTCAGTTGGTTGTCCAATTATTTTTGAGCCTCTGGAGGACTATGTGTAAAAATGGCTGTAGCTCCTAAAAAGTGAATTCAATACTAGTATTAAACCCCTTGAATTAAAAGTGTAAGGCTGCACTTCAGTCACATCTTGACTGTTTGATTTACGTTCCATTTGGGTGATGTACTGTACAGAAGCAAAGCTGCAAAAATTATGTCGCATCCCAAAAACTTATAGACCTAACTGGATTTTACAGGTCTGAATGACTGTCCAGGTTGCCTGTTGTTCGGCACTTTGGTTCATCTGTTGTAACTTTAGTACTAATAAAATATGGCTGCCTTAACTTGACTTGACACTAGTTTGATGGCACTGATCTTGGGTGGCCAAATGTGCTGACTCTCTTTGCATCTGAAGCACGGTTTACCGACTTGCCTGCAGTGTTGTGTTCTATCAGAATTAGCTTCGTCTGCCAAGTGTGTGAACACACAGAAGAAATATGACTTGTCTTCTGGTGCTCTTGGCAAATTTACGCATTAATATTGTAGAACAAGAAAAACTAATTTTAACACAGTCCAGTCAAATCAAATTTTTATTAATGCTACGGCACCACAAATCAAAAACAGACCTCAGTGGGCTTCAGTAGTATAGCTGACAACTTACTGTATCCTCAGACTCCTGACTCAGATGACGAACACAAACAGGAAAAATGTAATCATGGGTGCAAAGTACAACTTGACTGGGTGGTGGAGTCATACAACCGTGAGGGGATAATTACAGTTAAGCATATGGTATATGATAATACCAAACATCTGCCTGTAATGCAAAGGGATCAGTAAACAGGGCTTCTATTTAAGCCACTTAGTCTCATTACAAATATGGCTTATAAAAAACCCCAAAACAGTATATATACACTATATTTAGATATGTTGTAATTACAATATTAAATAGGAGAGACTCCAGATAGCCATTAAAAATGAACCAATTTCCTTAATACACAGATGCTCGATTTTAAATGTAATTATTGTTTGGAGTGAGTAACACAATATCCCTTATCTTGTCATATCCTCGGTGAGCATGTTCTCAATCGACCCCCAGCCTCCCATCAGCTCCCTGAACACCAAAATGCTGACAATGCAGCCGCCGTCACACCGCTTTTATAATAGCATACATCAAGCCTTAAACGCTTCCGTGAAACACTCAAACATCTGCGTGCAGATAATTTTTGTTGCCCTATAGATTCTGCCCAGACAGACAGAGTGCAAAGTAATAGGTATACAGCAAAACGAAGAGGACAAACTGTTTTCAGCAGCAGCAGTGATTTTTTTTTTCTTGCTTTTTTTGGACATTCAGTAATCAGTGAGTGTGTAGCATCTGCAGGGGCCTCTTGCTTCTGCTCTTGCCCCGGGCTGTGCAGCTAACTTGGAGTGCTCGAGAATGTAGAACGCTTTACAAAGGGCCTTAATGTAAATACTTCATAGCGTGCTGAGTGACTCTATGAATATGTGATAAGGATACAGGTACCAGTTTGATTTAAATGCTATGCAACGCTGCCATCTGCATAAATGCGTGCTTCATTTTTTTTGGACAGGCGGACAGTTCCGCCTTAATGACGGCAAGTGTGTAACCCGGAAACGGTTGGCTTCCTCTTTGAATACATTCACTTTTTTTACGCCATCTGGTTTTATGTTTTAAATTACCTTTTAGCGAGGGGCGGTAGTGTTTTTGCAAAGTGTTATGTTTTGTAGCACTCAGCCATAGCCTGCCAGTGGCCACCTGAACTGCACTGGTGCTTAATGTGACAGCTGCACTGGCAGCCGTCACTGCACATCATAACTGATGCTGTGCTGAACTCACTGCTCATGACTGCAAAAAACACTGTTTAATTGACCTGCAGTAACTCCGGCCAGCAGCCCATCTTTGCCACTCTGTGTGGTCGAACAAATATACCCATGAAACTGATATTCTTTTTATTAACTTTTCTATTTTGTTTTTTTTCATCAAATGTGTTCTTTTTTCAGGCGAAAATACCTTAAAACGGCCTTCTCCCGGAGAACTGTAATGCAGTACATCCCCAAAGCTTATTAGTTTGTCCCTCAGTAAGTGTTGGTCTGAAAAAATGAAATGGATGAGTTCCTTTGATTTCTGCTGGTTGACATGACAACCGTGCCCTGAAATAAGAACGCAACATCTGTTCAGTCAATAATTGGACCTGAGCTCCTTGTTAAAATGTCTCACTATACTGAGGGTTGGTTGTTCCGTCACTGCGAGCATGTATCACCTGTACGTTTGAAGAACCTGCTAATTCAAATTTCCCACTAGACTTGTGATTTGTTTTGTTTGAATTTTTTTGCTCTCTTATGTACCAACACCCAGCATGAAGTGCTTTATTTAGGGGAAAGGGCTTTGGTTAGAGTCCTGCAGCAGCACATAACGCACTGAAATGAAATGAGGTCCATGATGAGTAAGTAGATAATTTCCATGGATGCTTTCATTTGAGTTGCTTGCCGTTAAAGAGAGAACACATGCAACGAGCACCAGTTAATGAAGGAGTTAAATCATGGGCAGAGTAGACTTAAGACAACACTGCTGGCCAATTAGCTTCTCCACTAGGGCGTGATCCAAGGCTTTGCAGCACATACCGCCTCTGGCGCTCGCGTCCTGCTTGGAGAGTTTTGAAGTCCGGTGCATAGCCCCATGTGACCCGGAACTGGCTCAGTCTTACTCTTCTTTAGCCTTCTGGTAGCAAGACTGGCAGAATTAGGTAGATAAATACAAAGAGATCTGCAACACCCCAACATCCCAAAGTGAGTCCATGTCTCACTTATTGATTGGGTCACACACCACTACATGTTCATTTGCTTCTGCTAAACGTGCATGCCGCTTTTCGTGAGCATGACTCCAAGGATTTACAGACACGGAGTAAACTGCCTTGACCTTTAGAGCAGGTGTTGTTCACATGTCAGGCATAAAAAAATGCAGCAAAAAATGTAAATCTCTCCAAATTCTCTCCTGAAACATTGTTTATGTGCTTATGCAGATTTATCCCTCTTCTGCTGAGCTCACACACAGAGTGCTTTGTAGCCAGGGAATCATGTGACAGTGTACAATGTCAAGTTGCTTTTATTGCAGCTCTACTGCCAAAGCCCAGTAGTGTTTAAACTGGATCATAGCTGAGCGGGGGGGGCGTGATGGATGTTTGGAGCCGCTTTTTTTTTTTTTCCTTCTTCACTGTGTGGTTATTACACAGCTCCAGTGTGGAAAAAATCCCCAGGGGCATAAATTCTCACATACTATTAAGTGGAATGTAATGTTATAGAGGATATTCATCCTAAAAATGAAAAGCGTAAATTAAAAAAAGGATGTAGCTTGGGAAATTAAAGTCAGGCTTCATATACACGACATGTATTGAGACTGTCACGCTCATTCTGCAGTGGGGAAGGTGCGAGGGAGCCTTCCCATAGAAGTGCTGAATGAGTCATCTTTTAATGTTACCTGCTGCCGTGGAGGCTCGACTTGTCCCTTTTTTTTCATTGAATTTCACACAGAACGCTACAAAATCACAAAACAGAAAGTGCGTCTTTCAGCCATTTGTGTTGCCGTTGCATCACATGGGTTTTAATCTCTGCTAAATATACCGCACTGTGAACAGATCAGTGCATTCTCACAGCTCAAAGCTCCAATCCTCCCCTTGCATCTTATCTGGCGGGTATACTCACTTTTTCTCACATTTAAGGACTCTGGACTCCTCATCTGCATTTATATAAGCAACCATAAAAGCTGGTTTCTGCTCTTTCTGCTTCCCTCTTCCTTGGACAGTCTTGAAGAACAGGAATAGAATTGAGATGCTGGCATAGGTTACTTACTCGTCGGAGGCAGCAGCTGCATAAACAATGCTTTATTTCACATCCTCTTAATGTTTATTCACTGGCTCCCATTCGTACACTGGTAGTGCTGAGTCACACCCTCATGCACACACTCTCTAATTATTCTGTACCATAGCAACCGTAACTTAGCAATTGCTAAACCTCTTCCGTTTGAGAGGTTTAGAAAAATGTCATTATTTCTCTCTGTTTATCCTTTTAACTCAGGAAAGTATGAAGCCAAATGAGCAGTTGCTTCATTGTTGTGAATTTTTATGTGACCATCTTATCTTGAACCAACTAAATCTCTTTTGTGATATGCAGATTTATGGTCTTCAGAGAAGAAGTTAAGTCATTAAGACTGACTTGACTTACTTGTATGTTCATTTAAAATGCATAAAGTACATTGTTTCATTAAAGCTCGGGCTATTAAAATGCAGTAAGTGACTTATATCCTCTGTCCTCCCTGCACAACCATGCAGCACCGTCTGGAGGAGAGCCACTATGAATTCTGGGCTCTCTGACAACTAGTGACACTCGTTCTCAGCTGATGTGTCTCATAACGCTTAGACACACAAACTGGGAATTAAGAGAATGAATTACACACATTCAGCATGACCATTTATTCTCGAATTATGCTAATAGGTAAATTCTAGTGCTGTGATTGATACGCGATCCTGTTCTGTAATTATTCTTCTAAAACGGGTAGTTCTGGTCCTTGATTATGATTGGCTGCGCTACGTTCAAAGCTGTTGTGAAATAATCTTTAAACACACACCGGCAGCCACACAAGATTAGAGTTAATGCAGCAGGCAAATTGTTTCAAAAATGTGAAATTTGTTGTTTTACTTGGTGGGCTAAGCGGTGAGTGGATCAGTGGTTGAAAGCGATGGACAGGATAGAGGAGAAAGATCAAATGATAAAAGGAAAGAACCAATCAACTGACAAACTGAAGAGGTGGAAATACTTGGATCGTAAAACACACTACGTGCTCTGTTTTTAGGCCTGTCTGTGTAATATCATCACCACAATGGAGCAGTTTTGTTGCATGTATTGTCACGGTGAGCTGTGTGGCTGGCAGTGGCTGGACCCGAGTGCAGGACTCGGAGACAAAACATTATTAACTTAAGGCGGCAGCTTTATTTGCTGGCAACAAACTTGGCAATACAAAGAACAAAACTTAAACTGGGAGGGTTTAACTAGACTGGGAAAAAATGGCATGACATGACCTGATGATACAAGACGATGGATACACACACGACTAACGTGGAGGATGCAACAACTTGCCAGGGAAAACACAGGGCTTACATACAATAGGCGGTAACAAGGAAATGAGACACACAAGGGGAGCACGTGGGAGTAATCAAACCTGACAAGACTGAGGGAAGCAAAACAGAATACATTAACCTGAGACACTGACCTTCAAAGTAAAACAGGAAACCCACAGACAGAACTTACAGACGCAGACTCAGGGGAAACACAGAAACATGGGACTAGGGAGACATGAGACATGACTAACTGGGGAACAAGAGAATAAGCACAAAGGCAGAACCAAACCCAAAAACTAGAAATCACAATAGACACAAGAGCACAACCAAGGACTCAGAACAAAAACCATAACATAAAATAATACGAAAACACAAGAACTGAAAATGCTTGGTCAGAATGACCCAGAACGATAACATGTATA
Organism: Pelmatolapia mariae; assembly: GCF_036321145.2. Taxonomy (NCBI): domain Eukaryota; kingdom Metazoa; phylum Chordata; class Actinopteri; order Cichliformes; family Cichlidae; genus Pelmatolapia; species Pelmatolapia mariae. Next base: position 4,346,909 of record NC_086228.1, on the reverse strand, counting down.
TTTAATGAATCTAAAACATAAGAATTTGGTGCAGCTGTTTGAAATTATTTCAGATTTTCTCTTACCCACACAGGATCAAAAATATATGGTATAATTATAATTCTGGCTGGATATTTGACCACTCTGTTTGAAAGAATTGATAGAGTAAATTTAAATCGGTTTCTTTCCTCACACTGACCCAGCTTTTAAACATAATCCACTCATTTCCAATAGGACTGAGATTGGGGCTTTGGGAAGGCCATTCCAAAAGCTTAATGTTAGCCTACATTATCCTGTTGGAAGACACAGTTGTGTTCAAGTTTCAGCCATCCAGCTGCTGATATGAGGGTGAAATTGCAGAATTTGGAGGTAGTCCTCCTTCTTGATTATTCTATATATTTTGTACAACGTACCAATACCACTGGCAGCAAAACAAGCCCAGAGCATATTGCTACCACCACCATGCTTGACAGCGGTACAGTGTTCTTAGGTTTGAAAGGCTCACCTTTACTCCTCCAAATATACTTCTTATGGCCGTTTTGACGTTTTGCTTGTCCATGAGGGCAGTTGCAAGTTTTAGTTGAGCTTAAAGGTGCTGATTTTAAACCAGTGGACTCTTTCTTAGATGGCACCCTCTTACTCCATGAAGATGTAAAACTCACTTCAGTGGGGACAGTAATACTGGTGTTAAAACAGTTTCCAGTTTATGGTAAGCTTAAGCCATGGTGCTTCCTGGGTTGTTCCTGAACATCTTTACTAGTTGAGTTGCAGTCGTTCCCAATTGCTTCCATTTTGGTATTTATTTATTTTTTTATTTTTTTGGACTTTTTAGTATATATAGTAGAATATTTAGTAGGAAATTTCATGACTGGAGTTGTTGAGCAGGTGGCATCCTAACATGGTGCCACGCTGGAATGCACCAACCCAGTCTTTCACAAATGTTTGTAGAAGCAGTCTGCATGCCTTTATACACCTGTGGCTGTGGAAGTGATAAATTAAACAATTTGGATGGGTGAGTGAATACTTTTGGCAATGTAGCGTCTGCATAGTCACATCTGGCTTTCTGCAGGGTTGTGTGGAAGTGCCCTTGTGTTTATATGTGCTTTTGAAAATGACCGCTGTGAAATAATCAGAAAACAAAGTTCTGACTCACTGCTTTGTTCTTGTTTCTTTCTCTTGTTGCCGTTGTTCTGCCTGACCATCACTGCCTCTCTCGTTCTCTTGCTTATTCACTTGTTGAATTTTGTATTTGCAATCCAGCAACTGCTACTTATTACCTGGCTGTAAGCATTATTTTTGATACTTTTAGAGCAGCAGGTTGGTTCAGCCCACATTCTGCCTACTTATCAGATACACCACCAGTACACCACAGGCGAACCCTGTGCAGTTATTTGGCGCACACAAAACAACAGCATGGTTGACACCTTTTAAAACAACCAGCTGACAAGAATAAACTCTCTAGAGTTCAAGCACAAAGCCACAAGGATGCTCAGTGTGAACACACTCTTATGCCTTATGGCTTAGAGTATCACCTTGTCTGTCTCGAGAGCTTCCTCTTGTTGAAGATCCCTGAAATTTTCCACTCTATTCCTTCGCTGACTGTCTTATCTTGTTTGTTACTGCCCGGTCTCAGAGCTCTGCTGTGCAGGATACAGTCTACACACACACACACACACACACACACACACACACACACAGAGGCAATTTTCCTTTCCTGCCCATGCCTAAGGGTTTGGTTTGATTCATGCCCTTTGTCAGAGTTTGAGTGGGTCTCAAAGAAATAATGGTGCGACTTCTCTGGGAGTGTGGTGCCTTCTTTAATTGGTGTCTTTTCTCGCATGTACATCGCATTCGCCCTTGTTCACTAGAAATCACACATCAAAGGATCTGAAAAACTCCTCTCCTGCGGTGTCAACTTGAAGTTCATACTGCTGAGGTCCTGATAAGAGCTGCACATCAAAAATTTGGAGGGGGGGAATGGGGGTTGGGCGGGGGTGCATTCAGCATTATATTTACAGTTTACTGTACAGAGTATTAAATCAGCAGCACTCACTGCAATTACTGCAGGGAAATGGTAACATGAAAACATCGTTGCATGCCATTATTGAAGATGCTTTTTATAGGAGGAGAAATGCCACGTTTAAATAGGAGCATGTTAAAGTGGTTCTCTGTAAACACACTGTGTAACAAAACAGCGGCGTCACTTATTATTCCGATGCGACTTGACACATGCCCTTTAATCTCGCAGAAACGAGATTTGCCTGCACCACTTAAGGCAAATGTTGTTGGTTCAGCAGTGTGCGCTTAAGTTACCCAGCATTGCCGTGGCTCCTGAAAAACCACCATTAGAGATAATTTAAAACCATTTTCCTACAACTGCTTAACAGTTTCCCCCCCATTGTTATCAATATGAAAAAAAAGCAGCAAATACAAGTGCATTATATAAGAGTGCGCTTAATGCGTCTTGTTTGCAGGTGCATTTTAGCTCGTGAATGAATTTTACTTGTGAAGGCGGTTGTTTTGTCCTTAACCAACCCACACTTCAGCCGTGGCTAATTAGAGCTAGTCATACTGTGATAGATGCTTTAATGCTTATTAAAAGCATGCGATCGCCTTAAACTTAGACATCCAAACGCCAGAGAGTTTTTCAGGAAGACAAATAATCCAAGAAGCTAATTGAATAATTGAATAGATGACTGCAACGGAATAAATGTAATGCCTTCCCCTGCTGCTGCGAACACAGTTGAATGATGGGGAACATATGTCTCATACCTGATGGCTGAATTGGAGCCTTGAGGTTTTCCCCTGTCACCGGCAAAAAAAATGAATGGTCATGTTTTTATCCACTCAGGTGTGAAATTGCTGCTGTATTTGGCAGATCGGTGCGGGTTAATGTACTCTCCAAGGTCCCACTTCCTATCCCCTTGCACCTCCCTGGCTAGCATAAGCAGTCCATATCACACCTGGTGTAATGCTTTCACCGTGGCCACTCTGGTGATAACAAAAGATTTGTGAGGGTGCTTGTGTGCAGGAATGTGTTTAGATGCGGAGGCATGGCCAGCAAAACTGCTCTGATGGATCTGTCCGAACGGTGGTAACTCCTCAGTGGTCATGCCGGCTCATTTGCCGGTTCTCCCAAATGAGGACTAGGCCGGAGTTTTTTACCCCTCCGCAATCAGATTGATAGAAGTAGCTGCTTAATAGCTGGTTTGTTTTAGAGCAAAGAGGGCACGGGGCCATGAAAATCAGCCCGTGCACCTGCCTGTTCCGCACCGCTCACATCTCATTCTGCCATGCTCTCAAATACCCAGGTTGGAGTCATTTGGTAGCTGGTCTCATCTGTGCATTGATCGCTCTGTTTTGGATCCTCTTTCATCTATAAATAATGTACTCATCTGCAGAGTGTACTCCCTCTGTAAGCTCCCTGTTACCCAGACCGGCCCTACAAGGCATGCCATTCCTGTCTGTGATAACTGTTTTATGGATGACAGTCTCTCTTTCTCCCTTTAACTCTCTCTGCGATGGACAGAGGATCTTTCTTCCAGCCCCGAAATCACCTCACACCTACCAATGGTCATCTGTGAGATCATGAACACTGCATCAAAGTGACGAAGCAACAAAGACCACTGCTGATTGTTAACTCTATTGGAGGGCTAAATAAAAACTAAGAGTTGACTCTCTTCCCTTGTATTTGCCGACAAACACTGCCCAAGTAACACTCTCCCTCACTTTCTCTCACCGTCTCCTCATTATCAATGCTTGGTTGCCTGTCTTACCCAGTGTACTGTAAATGCTTTCAATGGCAATCTGGGAGGGTGGAGAGTGTTGCGATTTCCATTCTGTTGCACATCTCTCCGCGCCGGTCTCCAGAGGCAGTCGGGGAGGGGGGTGGGGGTGGTATTGCCGGGGCTCCCCTGGGGTTAAGCACCAAGCCCCAGGCAGCGTGAATGGATTAAGTCAAAGACGGATATTCATATTTGTTCAGTTACTGTTTTCAGCTCTTTAAAAATCCACTCTGCGCATTTTGCGTTTGTAAACACTCGTGGAGGTAGAAACGCTGTCCGTCCCGACCCGTGTTCACATGCGGCGTGCTGTCAAGTTTTTCTCGAGAAATGAGGTGTTACATAATGTGACGTGGAGTTTGCTTTTCTTTTTTAACAGGCACCGCTGACACGGCAGCTCATGTTGCATCTTTCTGAAGCACCTGGCAAAACACTTGGTTTTATTTTCTGTTACTATATACTGTATTATTATTTCATGACAGGGCAGCTGCTTCTTTTTCCAGTTTAATCTGGTGCTTGGACTATATACGATCCAAATGACTGTGCGAATATTACGCCAAAAAAAGAGAGCAGGACTTATCCTTTCCTTGGGCCATTTCCCATTATGTAGCTTTGTTGTTTGGATTAGGGGCAGGGTCTTTTCTAATGAAATGTAATATCTTAAAAAAAACATTAATGAATGAAATCATGAAAAGAAATAGCTTGGAGTCATTTGTAGCAGAAAATATAGATAGATCTAGTTTCTTTTGAACTCAAATGAATATTTCTGGCCAAAAAACCGAAGAAAAAAACTGGATGAGGATGAATTCCCACTGCCTCGTCGAGTATGACCAGACTAGATATCTCTAATCTCATGACATTTCTCCATGCCAGTACTACAGTTTTGCAGCGTATCTCTGTGAGAATAGGGCTGCATAAACTGATAAATTATTCTGTTGAGATTTTAAAGACACGCTCGGCTTAATGGCTGCCAATAAACAAGACGCTGTGGAACCAAATCACCGCTGCAATCATGCCGCTGCCGTCACAGTCCTTGAAGACAGGTACAGTACGAGCCAGCGTGGCGTGTGCATCAGACCCGAGAGAACAGTTAAGAACATGCAACTGCAAAATGCCACGGCTGCCTCCAAACATGCTAGGCTTAGAAGTGGCTTCATGTTGTTCTTTTTCATGAAAAACACGAGATGTGATGAATAATATATATCCTGGTTTGACATGCCCATGTACGCTGGCAACAGATAACGCTTTTTATTTTTTATTTTGATGCGGCTGTTACACATCTGTCTCTACTTTGATGGCTGCAGCATTGAACTTAAGACACCACTTTTGGCTGCTGAAACACAGCGCTTACCATTTCAAATGAGCTCATTTGCAGTATTTTGTTTCTAAAATGGTTTAATCAAAGGGTCAGTTCACCCTCAGGTGCCATGTGTCCTTGCAGATAGTTTCGCTTTTATAGGCTGAGGCTTTAACGTTTGAAGTCCATTTTGATTCGAATTCTTCTTTATGTCCCTCGAGCAGCAATCTGAAGCAAGCACGCTGGTAAACAACAACAAAAAAAGCTTTTCATTCACTTGCACAAAGGAAACAAATTGAAATATGATGTTATTAAAATTTGAAGTCATCTACAACATGTAAAGCTAGTAGTTCAATCATGTGGGAGCATGCTGGTATCTTTTATCTGTACTTTAGAAAGCTACAAAAAATTCTGGATTATAAATATAAAGAAATGATCATAAATTTAGATTGTTTTATTTTGAACCCCTTATCACCCCTTTATTTTTTCCCATCTCGATCCCTCTCAAGCCATGCCAAGGCAATGTGTTCCTGCACCACACATTTGACCTTTGTGCAGTGCGTGCCCATGTGTTACGGTGCATTGCTCGGCCTGAGGAAGAATTATCACGGACATGCAAATACACAACTCTGACCAAGAAAAAACGTTTTTACTTGTGAGTGCAGCAGAAATGAGCCGTGAAACTGTAAACTTCAGGTCTGTTAACGCAAGCATGAAATATTCAGAGATAGCATATGGCCAAATATGTAGTTATAGAGTTATACTACCAGAGAGTTTTGAAGCTTTTCTTGTGTCCCAAAAAGCGGACTGCTTGTTGTCTAACAATGGACGCAAAGAACCTGATAGGATGTTCAGATTTGTGCTTCTGGTGTTTACATTTGCGGTAACTTGTGCAGTAAATAATATGTGCAAGTATTGTACATTTATATCTCTTTTGGAAATTTCAGAAGTCCATGGAAAAATCCTGTTGCTTTCAAACAACACCCTGCTGGCTGACCAACAAAAATAAGTAAGCCAGGGTTGGTAGACAATCCATACAAAGCAAAATCTGACTTTCCTGCACTTTCCAAATGAACAGTCGAGGATTTCATTGTTTTTTGTTTTTTTGGGTTTTTTTTTGTTTGGCACGTCAATTTTTGAGTTAGTTTTAAATAAGCCAAACTAGATGTATCCCTTGGATATCTTTAATTTGTTCTACTCCCAGTGTTTTTACTGTGAAGTGATTCACAGTAATAACATAGACGAGGGTTTATCAGTTTAAAATACTCAAAGGCACGTTATGCCAAAAAAGTATTTGACATTTACCAAGGAGACGGCAGTAAAACTAAACTTACTTCCTCTAATCATACACTGTATTATCCTAAAGAAGTCATAGCAGGTTCTTACTGTAAATCCCTTTTTGAGCACAGCCTCGAGGTGTGGAAGGAGATATTCTGATTTAAATCTGACTTAACTATTCATTATTACATCCTTTTCTTTATCATCATCATTTTTTTAAAGAGCAGTGTATCATTTTTACAGTGCAAACACGAATTAAAGTGTAATTGGGGCATTGTGCATCGTACTAAATGACACACATAAATTAAACAGTAGAAAACCTTTCGCTATAGCTCACGACAGAACTCCTGAAGATGTTTTTTTTTTTTTTTTTTTTTTAAATTTTTAATCCAGTTTTAAATGGCATGTTGATTCTTTTATTTTTTTAAACATTTTTAAATATATATATTTTTTTGCTTTTTGGCGGGGAGGGGGGGTGAGGGAGTTCTAAAAGTTGCACTTTAATTCTCCCAGTCACAAAATCAGATTCTGGCCGGTTACTGTCTGACTTCTTGTAACTTAATAGCACATTTGGTAATTTTAATTGCAATTTAGGGAACATTTACCAGACAAGCATGACACTGGCACTAATAGAAACTATGGTAATTAACCTAAACCATGGTCATTCTATTCTGCTCAAGGATTGTAGGGCTTTTACCACATGTTTTATCACTGCTCTGTGACATTCATTAACACGGTCATGACTCATTTTTCCTCTTGCTTTGAGGGAAATGGAGTTTGCTCCTCACTGGGGAGCTACACTGCAGCTGCAGAAGCTAAAATAAAAATAACATTTTCATTCACAGCCTGTGAATGGGGGAAAAAAAAGCTTCTATCTTCACATCTACTGTAAAATTACACTAAAGCTTGTTGATTTGGCAGGTCACTGAATATAGTGTAACATGGGTAATACTTGACTAAAACCTTTATTTCTTCTTTTCCCTGTGTTGTCTAACACAGGCCAACATGAATTAAAGCCTAAAAACTAATTGGACTGGAAATGAAACTTTACCCTACCCTTGCTCAGTCTTAGGATATTTTTTTATGTTAAGTTATCTTAAAAATGTTTAATCAACTGTGAGTTTTGAGAAATGAACTTTTCTACTTCTGCCTGAGCTTTCATTACGACATTTTAATTGTAAGGCTAACCCCCATTACAATGAATGTGAAAGTTCATTTGTGTTGCCAAAAGTATTGAAAAACATACCCTACTTGTGCAAATCTCCAAAGTGTTTTCTGAATATTTAATACTTTTGGATACAGCTTCTTTAGAAAATAGCTTTCATTTTTTCTCCTTTGTTCACCAAGTTGTCTGTCCTTTCTTTAAAATCTGTTATTTCTCTTTTGTTTGACTACTTAAAAGAAGCAATATCATCACAAATGACATTCATCTCTAATAGATTAAGGCATCCCTGTGTGTGTGTGTGTGTGTGTGTATGTGTGTGTTATCTACATGGATACCACACAAACATACCAATGCTAGGGTCCACAGTAAGTACCATATTGAGTTTGAGGTCATGCAAATGGTCACATTTTGAGTTTCTCTTTACCAGACGGTTGAAGATGAATGGAATCTATATTAGATTATATATTATATACCTGTGTGACTGATTATTAACACAAATATCTGATTAGCTAATCGTTTCAGTGCATTTAGGCATATAAACATGGTCAAGTAAACCTGCTGAAGTTCAAATTGAGCATCAGAATGGAGAAGAAAGATGATTTAAGAATGTGGCATGGTTGTTGGTGACAGATCTGGTATGGAAGTATTTCTGCTGGCATTTTCCCTCAAAAAAACTCTCTACAGAGAGTGGCCTAAAAAATGAAAAGCAACCAATGAGCGGCATTTCTCTGTTTGAAAACACCCTGTTGATGTCAGAGGAGAATGGGTCGACTGCTTCTAGCTGATAGGAAGGCAACGGTGACTCAGATACCCACTTGTTACAACCAAAGTGTGCAGAAGAGCATCTCTGAAAGTGTGGAGCCATCTTGCTAATATCAGCTGTACAGGCTGCTGGTGGTGGAGTAATGGGGGATATTTTGGATCTTTTCTTGGCACACTTTGGGCCCTTTACTACTACTTGAGCATCATTTATACCCCGCAACCTACCTGAGTATTGTTGTTGAACATTTCCATCCCTTTAAGACCACAGTGTACCCATCTTCTGATGGCTCACCATGTCGAATCAAAGTGGTTTCTTGAACATGACAATGACAACTCAAATGTCATCCACAGTTACCAAAATCCAATCCTCAATCCAATAGAACACCTCTGGGATGTGGGGGAACAGGAAATTCACAACATGGATGTGCAGCAGACAAATCTGCAGCAAGTGCGTGACGCTATCATGTCAATATGGACCAAAATCTGAGGAAAGTTTGCAGCACCTTGTTGAATCTGTGGCATGAAGAATTAAGGCAGTAGTGTGTACCTAACAAAGCGAACGGTGAGTGTATATCATGTGTTGATATCACAAGTAGTAGTTTTGTAGGCTCTTACCCTTGATGCGTTGCTTAACAGATGATGGCCCTGTAATGCTGTCACATAGTTTACTAATTAACTTCCCCTGGCTGTGTTAGCCACCTTCGAGGATGCTAACGTAGCTGTGACAGCTAGCTAGCTAGCTGTTATCAGATATTAAAAATCTGTATTGGTCTCAAACATCTAATATTTATGAAAAGCTGGAGAAACAGTGCAGTTTGATTGCTTTAAAGTTTCCAAATGTTTACACTCAGATTTTGCTTTATTACACTTATGATCATTTTCACGATGAAGGGGAGCTGCTGTGTTTGCAGCAGGATTGGGAGTGCTTCCAGCCACAACATAGAAGTTACAGGAAAATGTAATTTTTGCTCTGATACAAATGGACCCGACAGACAAATGGTATGACTCTCACAACCAGCATTTTTAATATACAAGATTAAAATACAGGAATTCTGCTAGTGCACAAAAAAAATATCAAAGAGAGAAAAGAAAGAGAGAGGGGAGGATGTAATAGCCGCAGGATAAATTGTGCTTAATAGTGTAAAAACCTTTAAAATTAATTGAGCAGCCAAATGTTACTTCATCCCTCTCATGCATGCTCGCAGCCATGGAGAATCCTACCGCAAAGGGAAATGGCTTTGTTCTCTGTCTCACAGCCAAGCATGCGTGTGGACGCCATATTCATCCCATTATTCTTTTTTATTAAGGCCTGTGATATTAATGTTACAAAATGCACTTGCCTTGCATGTGTTCAGAGGTGCTTGTGGTGGAAAATAAATAGAATGCTTTAGTGTTTTACTGCCATCATGTTAAACACCAACAATCAGTAATAGCACGGCAATCAGAAGCTATTAACTGGATGAGGATTTGCATAGAGAGCATATTATTTACATGATCAGACTATGACACAGTTCATCACTGAAGGCAGGAGGTCTTGCCCTTTCATATCATGAGATGTTTAAGCAATGCAAAGACATGCACCACCGATCTTTTTTTATTTTTAGTTGAAGTGCAGTTTCCTGTTCAAAATCATGTTTGCAAAATGAAATGCGAACGAATGAGAAAACAGTGTGGGAGTCCGTTTTTAGGAGCAGTTCTGAGTCACAAAAGGCTTCAGTTCAGTGTTTTCAATTACAGCGTATCTCATCTCAGTTTGCCGGACAGTAGGCGTGTACCAATATGAAACTCAGGCCACTGTATCCCCGTGGTCTCAGATTGTTAGCTGACCTAGTATTCAGCCGGGGCTTCATGCTTCACAGAGCCGCTCCCGCAATCTATACTCCACTGTAGCACCCAAGAAATTAGGGATGGGAGGGAGATAGAGTACCATTGATACATTTCATCTTTGCTAGAGGGCTGTCTCTCTCATGCAATCAAAAGCTGGGCCCTAGGAGCCACAGTGTCCAGAGAGAAGTAGCGGGGGGGGGGGGCTGTGAATCCCTGCAAAGTCATTGTGGGTTTTATAAGCTGTTCCCTGGAAAGCAACAATTATTTCATTGTAATGAATGCATGCACAACTGTGGTGTGGCATATCACATGACCATCATCCAGATTGTGAACACATCTGATGCCATTGGTGAGTATTTCAATGTCTCTAAAAAATGATGCACAGTGCCTTCATTACGGCTCTGCTGCAGTCATCACCTCATCTTGGAAAAAAAAAAAAGCAAAGTGTCGGACCCGAAAGCCACAATTTACCTGGGATTACTCTGATAAAAACATCAACATGGATAATGCATCTCACAGCCGCAGACTCATAAAGACGTGTATTTGTCAAAGACAGAAATTACAGTGCTTGTGCAGCAGCTACGACCACATCAAATCTGCATGCCTCTGTCCCCAGAGGCTCCCCGGTTTGTCCTCTTCCATCTTAACTCAACAAGCGGCTAACGTAAACCTAGTAATAAATCATATCGCTTTAAACCGAGCAATGATCTAATTTTTGAAGTGCTGAGGGATGGGAGAGGAGGGGAAAACACAGATCTCACAAAATGAAATTTTATGACTCCCCCTGTCACATCTAGTTGCTTTGTCAATTTGGGGCTAACACTGCTGCCTTAGGGCCCCCGGCACGAAGACGTGGAGTGTGGATGTACCAGCCGTGGTCGCCTCAATCGCTGGAGCATGCACGAGTTCACTTCACATCTCTTTGGCAATATACAGTCAGTCAAAAAGTCACACCTGAGTTAACAAGGAATTCAAACAATTGAGCAGCCGTTTAATTAATAAATGAAGATTCTCAGAGTGATGTTATCAAAAGTTCTGCGCTTGAAGATGAATATCACTGTGGCCAAAGAAAGTGTCTCATTGTGGTCACACAGTCTCGCACTGAGGGACAATTGCACAGTTGGCAGTGTGCGAGACTACTGAGAGGAGTGTGTGAACCATCTTCCACGCTGTGCTTGACTTTTACTTTCTTCTGTGTGTGGGCATTTTAACGCACCGTTGCCGATTGTTCACCTTTTCAGGCAGGTGAGGTGCAGGTGTAGAAACCAGGCTAACTAACCAGTTGCATGCAGCCAGTACAGACTAATGATCACTCTGATCACGAAGCATGCTGTAGCAGACTCTTTGTACAACTGGTGTCAGCACTTGGACTGAATTTGCATTTCTCTTTGAATGTGTGCTGACAAGCGCTACTGTCTCACGCCGTTATTCACAAAAGAAACAGAGATGATGATTGTAAGTAGAAAGAGAACAACACAAATATATAAAAATAGGTAGTTGACGGGGTTAGGCAGCTTTAAAAGCATCTCTGTAAAAGAATTTGCATTCATTGCAGCATTATGTTATACAAATATCTTGCTTCGCGGCCTCTCACAGGGAAAATCTATACGCTTATCTGTTTGCCCAGCAAACAAGCAAGAGGCTTTTGACTGAAAGATTGTATTCCCATGTGCAAAAAGCTACGCTTTTCTTTTTTTTTGTAACAAAAAAGATAGGAGCCATCCCTGCAGGTCTTATGCTGTTCCTGCTTAATATGTGAAGTGAATAGAGGGTGCTGCTCTTCATGGGCATAGCCGATTAACGCGATAAAGAAGGTTACTGCGATAGCCCAAACGCGAGGCAGTGTGATAACGCCAGGGTCTCGCCAAGATCAGGCTTAATGTCCCAAAGTGCCTCCACAGGATTCAGCCGCGGTCGCAGAACAGGTTTCCATTTAATACAGACTGTGGCATTTTAACCTTTTGGATGAATTTAACATGACTTTCTATTTGCGCTCGTGTATAGGTGGGGGCTCAGCAAGCGAGCAGGAAGCGTTCAATAGAGAGGAGAAGTAATCTGCTTAGAAATGGCGGGAGAGAAGCGTCAGCCTTCATCTTCTCTGTGCTCTGAGGAGGTGTCTGTGGCCTTGACAACAACATTACATGCTCACCAGGCAAGGTGCACCCCCCACCCCCACCACCGCTCCCGCCGCTGCCGCCGCCCCCTCCTCCTCCTATCCCAAACAAACACACAGAACATATCCCACGATGCACTGGATTAGCGTCACAAGTGTTATCTTTGTCGAAGCCCTTAGAGAATCTAATCACGAGAGCTCGGCGTGGAACGCTGAGTGCAGTTTATTCTGCTGAGCTGTGCCGGTAGATAGCACTCCACAACCCTCCTCTGCTCGCAGGCCACATGGCGCACACGTCGACATTAAGTCCTCGCTTCAAAACAGGTGACCCACGTCTAGCGGAGAAACACAAAAGCTGCTACGGGAATGCACAGATAGCATCGGATTGTCAAACTTTTAGTGGGTTTTTTTTTTATTGTAAAAGAATCACTGCTCGTGTGCTCTTTGACTGTAAATGGGCCACGGGCTGATTGCTGCAGAGCAGAGCAGAGATTTTCCAGCGGATGTGTATTTGTACAGCAGCAGGAGGGGCCCTTGTATACCCAGAGGAGAGGCTAAGCTCAGCCATGCCTACACAAGGCAGCCCTCTGGGATGCAGAGAGGCTGGGGAGCCTCTCAGGGGAGGGGATGTACAGGGGGTCACATCCCCCTCCAGAAATTGTTTTAGTCTGCGATTGTTTCTGTCTACATTGCTGAGGATGATACTCGAATATCATCTCTCCCTCTCGTTCCGCCTCTGTCCCAAGGCTGAGACATGATGTCGGCATGCTAAATTGGTTGCTCCTTGGTGACGGTGACATTTGAGCTACTAATTATTATGTTCTCTCATGCACTGTTTCTCTGCTGGCTCTAAATCTTTCTTAGAACATCTCAGGTCAGGAGTGAGCCTTTTCTCACAGCGAAGGGGGCGAAAAAAGTGAGTCTATTATAAATCACAATGTAGTTTAGTAATCCTGAACATGTCATTAACTGGCCATTGTATCAGCAGACATGTAATTTGGAAACTTGAATCTTTCATTTTCACTTTAGACTTTCTTTTTCTATGGGAGTTGAAAAGTGTTACCTTTTAATTTAGATATGGCATTTTTATACCGGAAATTAGGTTTTCGTTATCTTTGAAGCTGACAGAGCTCAACTCTACAGCCGTGCAAAGCTCGTAAGGGGAAATTCGGCAGCATTGCCATCAGTAATACACCCACAAAAAAAAACAAAAAACCCTTGTTCGCTTTCTTCTTGAGTTTCTCATCTCACAAGCAAAGCAAACACATGGAGAGAAGTACACATAAAATGACCCCTTTTCCTCCAGAGAGCTCTTTACCTTCTGAAGCATCTACACTCGTGGCTGAGGAGAAAGAAAAAAGGGTCTATGCCCAGCTGTAAAACTCTATCAGTGCTTTAATCTTGTTTTCATTTGGAGCATACTGCATCTGAAACTAGCTCCATTAGACAAGAGTGCAATCAGATCAAGAAGTCTTCAGCCTCCCAGTCACATGATAACGCTGGGATCTTCAATCTCCGGCATTCATCACTTCAATTGGCGCGCATCATAACATGCCCTTTCACAACACTGCAATTATTATCCACTTTTACAGCTTATTATAAGTGTACCTGTTTGACACAGTGTTGCTGTCTGACCAGGAAATAGCTCTGCTGCACCACACAGTCCCCACTGGGACATATCTAGTTTTTCTTTCAAACATAAGAGGATTTTTTTTCTTCCATCTTCAAAGGATGCTATTTTGAAATTCTAATTTTGCAGACATGTTTCCCTGCATGCAATAAAGAGCTTGCTTCAAACTACTACCGAAACAATGTTTACTGAATATCATCAGACGTGTCATTTAGTGAGAGGAGAGAGGTGTGTAGGACGTGTTCGGTACATTTTTAGCATTTGTCGCCTATATAATTGGTGTCCATTATTGCAGAGCATTAGCAGGGATTCTTTCAGATCTTCAGAATCAAGATAAACTAACACAATAAGAAGAAAGAGAGACAGTGTGCTGCTTTTATATATGGGTTCACTGATTTTCCTCTGCTTTCAAAGGCCATATGAAAAAAATCAGATTTTTTTTCAAATACTCTATCATACTGATTAATTCTTAAAACCAGAATTAACAGGAGTACTTTTACTTGCACAGTAAGTTCGTTTTACACATTAAAAAAAGAAAACGCGAGACAGAAACTCACTTCGCACCAGTATTCCATAATTTAAATAGCATTATCTTTGAATGAAATTGGTGCGGATGGCTGTCTCCAGCCCTTTGATGGATACCTGGTGCCTACAGGATTTGTCCCAGAAGTGCTTCACCTCCTTGATGTATGTCAGCACTGCAGGTGTAAGCTTCTTGGCCACAGCGTCGAAGTGAGAGAAAAAATTTTCCCTCAAAGTCTCATTTCTACCCGCGCCAGCCACTTCTGGGACCGGCCAGTGAATTCCCAGCTTATTTGCTGCCAGTTTTTCTCAGGAATTTATGTCTCTGGGGTTGGATAGGGTCCCTGCACTGTGGGGGGGTGGGGGTGGGGGGTGGAGTTGGGGATCATTATGTCATCAAAGTCTTTGTTTCACGCCAAACAATCTTCTCAAAGGGTATGGGGCTGTAGCAGTGTAGGCCTCTACCTTTATGTGTTTTTGAAATTAAATCAAGGTTGAATGAATTAATAACGATGCAAATAGTGGCTCTTCTGTTTAAAGCACTTGGTCATGTGGCAGTGTTGGTATTGGCTTCGGGCATCATGAATGAGCTCTTTTGGAAGATAGGAAGTTTTATTGCCTATCAATCCCTTCACCAGAGGCAGAAAATCAACAGCTTTCTTGTCATCATTCCTCTCATTGTCTGACCTATATTTCTTTTTACCCACGGGCCAGTTTTAATTGCACAGTTTGCATGTTATCTACTCAGTCCCTTCCCATGAATATAAAAAGATAGTGAGCCACAATAGCTAATATACTTCTTATACACTTAACTTTTCTTTTTTTTGTTCTTAACTGTTAATTTCACACTGAGTACCCCATTGTTCCAATTTACAGACTCTATGCAGACTATGCAGCTCTTACTATGCGCTTTAATTCAAATCCTGCAAGTCCAGGGATCCAGCTATTGCTTTGAAATAATAACTGAGATGGGACATCTGTTTAATCATGTATTTATTACTTTATACTCAATAGGATATTTGTTAGTCAGTGTTAAAGCTCACTGGGGTGCTGTAAAGTGTAATGTGGTTTTAAATTAAACATCTAATGACACACTCTTTACACTGAAAAGTGATTTAGATGGGTCACAAGTCACAGAGGGGTTAGGCGAGACAGGAAGAAGTAACTTGAGCAGCAGGTATTCTTAAACGCAGTGAAATTAAAGCTATTGTGCGACAGAGTTAACGGCTAACAAGAGGCCCACCGAGGCATTTCAGTGGCCCTCGCTGCATTTGGATGATAGATTAGGATTATCACGTGTGCGTGTTTTATTTATGTGTTTTGCATGGTCAGTTCACACTTAAAGAATAAAACATAACACAATGTAAAGGTATGATATGAAACCAGATCCATATCAGCTAGAAGACTAGACAAAATTACTTTTTAATCATTATAATTTATAGCTTTTTATATGCTTGGTTGGACACCTGACCCACGCAATGTTTTTCCTTTTTCACGGAGGCACAAATGCAAACAATTTCATTTATTT
Source organism: Pelmatolapia mariae (assembly GCF_036321145.2). Classification (NCBI taxonomy): domain Eukaryota; kingdom Metazoa; phylum Chordata; class Actinopteri; order Cichliformes; family Cichlidae; genus Pelmatolapia; species Pelmatolapia mariae. The sequence goes on along the minus strand of NC_086228.1, from coordinate 4,331,026 downwards.
TCGAATGATTGAACTCCATTTAGCTCCTCCGGTTTCAGTTTACCACTATTGCCGATGCTGGCTCACTGTGATGCTGTCAAGTCTTACTATGGGACACATAGCAAAGTGTTATTAGTAAACTGTTAGTAAACTGCACTTTTCTTACTTTGACAGAATGTCTCTGCTGAAAAAAAAGCCTTCAAGGGTTCACTTTGTAAAAGATTACACAGCTGCCAATATTGATGCAAAACATTTTGCTCGTAATTCAAAGCTCCGATTGCACAGAAATTTGCACTTCCATCAATTCCACATGACATATGTTCCGCTGCCATCAAGCAACAGCTGGGTCATAAAATGAAAACAAAACAGAAGTGCAATTTTCTAGGACTGCTCTGCGTGCAGCCTCTTAAAGACTGTGGTTCGGGAACTGATCCGTGTTTTCTGAGGGAATTTTTTTTTCCTCCCACCACACTCTGTACTTTGTGAGGACAGTTAAGATATTTTACTTCCACAGAAGCGGCAAAGTAGCACCTTGTAACAGGTCCTACATTTATAATTTCAACTGGAATTTAATTAGAGCTGCTAGAGTATTGGCAGCAAAGAGTGCTACATTTGTTAAGCATAGACGTATCCATGGAGGTGACAAGGTCATGCTTTTATAAAGGTGCCCCTTTTTAAGAGTGTAATAATACATTAGAGGATAATTATTTTTAGTCGTGCATAATGTGCGAGCAGAATTTTAATGGTTTGGTTATTTGAGCTTGGTGTAATGATAGGTTGTTTTTTATTTATTTAGATGTTTAATGATGGAATGTGCTGAGTTTAATGTATATTCACGTTCTTAAATATCAGGAACTTTGCTGGAAAATAACTGTCGCACTAGTAATCAATGTAATCAAAAGTAGCTGATGAGGCCAGCTGAGGCATGGATGACCTCTGATTCCCTGCTTCCAAATTTAGATAAAACCTAAATTATCTAAAAATCTTAGAAACATGGTGTCTGTCTTTCAGTGGCCTTTGAAGAATCTTGAAGTTATTTTTTATCAGGATATGTCCTTCTACATCGACGTTAAACAAATATGTAGGACTTAATTTGCACAATGTTGCTAAATTAGAAACATCCTTTCTCAAAGTGACGCTGATAAACTAGTTCATGCAATTCGTTATTATCAGGATGTCATAAAATCTCCCTGAAAAGCCTTCAGTTGATCCAAAATACTGCAGCAAGAGTGCTGACTGGGACTAGAAAAAGAGAGCATATTTTTCCCATATTGGCTTCTCTTTATTGGCTCCCTGTTAAATTAAATTTAAATTTTAAATCCTTATTCTCACATTCAAGGTATTGGATATAATATAACTTCTTTCTCAAACTGAAGGTTTACTTGTGGCTCTTAGGAAATTTAAAAGTAGAATGGGAGGCCGAGACTTCAGCATTCAGGCTCCTCTTCTGTGGAACCAGCTCCCAGTTTGGATTTGGAAGACAAACACTCTCTACTTTTAAGATTAGGCTTAAAACTTTCCTATTTGATAAAGCATATAGTCAGGGGTGGAATAGGTGACTTTGAATCTTCCTTGCGATAGGTATAGGCCGCTTTGGTCTTCCCATGTAGGGTTTGTTCTTCACTCATTTGCTTTTCACTCTCCATGTATTTATACACCAATACTGCATTTAATCATTGGTTATAAAACTGGCTCTCTCTCCCGTGTGTGCCACCCCTAACTGGTCGTGGCTAGTGATAGGCAGATCGATTCAAATATCGATTGTATCGATACCAAGTCGGCATCGGTATCGGATCGATTCTTTACTTTAAGTTCCGCTCTTGTTTGCAATGCTGTGGTTTCGGCAAAGACGAAACAGCCAGGTCGCCGGACTCGCCGCTCCTGTGTCAGTGCAGAGCAGGCACACTTTGCTTCCCCTTCTTGTGTTCAGATGTTGCACCGTCACGTGACGTGACTTAGACGCTTTGGGGGTTGTTAAGTTGTTTACATATTATTTATATTTTCACCAGTTGTTCTTTTTGTTGTTGAGAAATTTAATTGTAATTTTTGTATTATAGTTTCTCAACAGTACTTGTTTGTTTTAATTTGTTTACTGGTTTGAATGCACTTTTTATTTAAGATTTTTCTAAAAAAAAAAAAAAGATAATATTCATTTTCTATAAGCATTTTAATTAATAAATTTTTATTATTAATTAATTAATTAATTAATTATGTCCTGGGCTTTAATTATTTAATAATAAAAAAGGAAACATCACAAAAAACACTTAAGGTCATAAAAATTAATTGAGATTTAGCAATTCAATAATGCATCCACCTTATTTATTGAGTATCGGTATCGGTGGTACTGGCACGTATTTACTTGATATCGGATCGATACCAAAATATGCAGTATCACACACCACTAGTCGTTGCAGATGGACACCCCTCCCTGAGCCTGGTTTTGCCAGAGGTTTCTTCCAGTTAAAAGAGAGTTTTTCCTTTCCACTGTCATAGAGTGCTTTCTCATAGGATACCATCTGATTGTTGGAGTTTTTACCTTACAATATGTAACCTTGAGGCACTTTGACGCAACTGTAGCTGTGCTTTGATGCTATATAAATAGAATTGGATTAAATTGAAGAGTAATGGAGTAAAACTGTTAATCAGCACTCAATAGAAAACAATGTGCCTGAATAGTTTGAAGTAAATGTACATAGAATCATGTAAAGCGGAAGGCTGTTGCATAATTTTCTTCCAAGGTTATGTAAAGCTGAATTTATAGTCATGCATTTGTGTCCATTTGCATAACTCTTTGGCTACATAGAAAGGATTATGGGAATTCAACCAACCTGGAGGCTATAGACACACTTGCATACAGCACATCACACTAAGCAATGACCCTACGTGTACGTACTATGCTGACTAGTAGAAACGTTGGCTTACACAGGAAAGGGATTGACAGCGGATTTCATCATGAAGAGGTTATCTTTGATGCACAGAAAACAGGTAAAAAAAATACAAGGATGAGTAGAAAAGATAGCTGCAGTGGCATCCTGAGTTGTTGTTAACACTTGGCTAGCTTCTCTACAAAAAAAGCCCTCTTTTTCTATTATGACTTAGGTCTTTTCCTTTGGGGGCTAACAACAACACAAACAGAAACAAAATTAGCCCACATTACCAGTTGCTGCTGTACAATGAAGCAAGAATTTATTCTAAAGTCTTGACTCAGGAGAACAATTTCTCAAAAGGAGCACATATCCCAAGTTTCAAGATTCTGCCACAAAAAGAAGTCACATTATTTTAACACAGTGTCTGATCTTTTCTTGATTTGCAGCCAAGCCCAACACCTGAAGTACTAAAGTTCCCAAGTGTAGATGGAAATACAGTAATGGATCAGTCATTTGAGAGTTTTCATTAATGATTTATGTGGATATTTTTCATTTCTACCTCAGTATGGGCTTTCTTTAGCTGCCTTAGTCACACAAAATATGGCTTTTATACTTTTTTACTTTTATACTTTTTGTGTGTGTGTGCGTGTGATGTACTAGCACTTCTCTTTCTGTGAAAAGACCCTGATGATGACGCTACAGCTGCACATTCACATGTAGTGAATACTCCTCCGCCTAACTCTTACACGACCTTGCAGGTTTCAACACTGAACTGGTGCATACAGCTGGCTCTGCATCAATCACTGAAGACAATATTGCTTCTGCCATCCTCACAGACATTTTCAGTAACCACTCAATTTTATTCACTCAGTGCCAAAACACAATAGTCATCTAAAGGCACTTTAAATTGTAAGGTAAAGAGCCCAACATTAAGGATGGAAAGCCAATGATTCAAATATCCTCTAATAGCAAATGGGGAGGGAAAAAAACCCCTTTAAACAGGCACAAACCTCTGACAGAGGGATGGTGGCCATCTGCTGCGACTGGCTGGAGTGAGGGGAAAGAGAAGAGAGCAAAGAGATGCTAAACCCTTTCTTCTACAACTGTCTCCTAAATCTCTCGCTTTAAAGTGAAACAATGAAAAATTCTTCTCTAAATGTAAAGAAACAGCTCAATTTTAAATGACAAAAAGGGTAATAATGGAAGCTAGAGACGCTAATGAGAATGAAACAACTCCCTGAGATCTCTCTCTCCACGAACCTCCACCTAGAATGTCACCTGAAAATTTGATGACAGAATATGCAATCAGTGTTGCAATTATCAGGATGAAGTCATCCACTCGTGTTGTTGACCCTGTTCCAGCCAAGCTGTTTGACTCCAGTACCTCTTACAGGAAGCAACCATTATAATAAAGTGTTCTCTGAGTTCTCAGGCCTCGTTCCCAGAGCTTTCAAAAGAGCTGTGGTAATACTTATTCTTACTGGGACTCTTATAGACCATCCCTCTAATCCCAATTTTTGGGGAAATTTAAATTAAAATATCTGCATATTCCTTTCATCTGGATGACATGTCAGAAAATTCTAATTATAAACTCCATACAGTCTAAAAAACATGCTTTTAACATTTCAGACAGTAAACTGTCTGAAAAACATAACTGTCTTTTGTACTCTTTTAGTTGTCTTCATAGCTAAAAAATAATAATAAGAGATACTAAAAAGCCACATTTCAAATGCAGTAATGCAAAGACACAATTTTAGCACTGACCTTTTTTTTTACTAGGAAATCGGAGTCATTGCAGAAAAAAACAAATTTGTGGATCCAAAGGATAATAGCAGCCCCAAGTGCTCCTTCATTACATGCAGCTAAGACTGTGTGATATGGATGTGCCAAACCTCATCTGTTGGCCACAGTCAGCTGACACATCTAAGAGTCTATCCTGGTGAATGGCAGGAGACCGTCTTCTGTTTTCCTCAGACAAGAGTAATTGGTTCCTCACCCTACTCAGCTGAGCAGGTGTCTCCTGTCTCCGTGTCAGGGAAGGAAGAATCAAAACCACCAATCAAGCTGGCCAAATGTCTCTGAGCGACTGACTTCACTGGAGCTTCGGTGGAGAGGAAAGCAGGTGAATCTCCCTTTGCATGTGACCTTTTCCACCACACACTTTGTCAAACTCCCTGTGATGCCCCATCACTGATATAGATACATGACAGAGCCTCTACTGTGATGTACAGATGTGTCTTTTTTTTTCTTTTTTTTTTTAAATGGGGCTGCTGAACAAGCTGTTAACATCACACAGACATGCTATCTTTGGATAAAATATATGGTAAAAATGCTAATAAATATAGTTAATTTGCACTCCAGCAGACATAAAGAAAAAATAACATATTAGCATTCAGTTCAATTTGTCTTTTTGCTGTGTCAGTTAAAGTCAGCTGACCTTTGTTGGTCACCAAAGATTTTTGTGGTAAATATTTGATTATCATTTCTTGTACTTACTCTGAAGCTCACAAAAGTCTTGTCACCTTTCATTTCTTCATATTTTGCTAGAAAACGGGGAATTGAGTTATTGTGCACAAACATACACAGAAATACAGTACAAAAGGCAAAAACAGAGTTTGTACAATTCTAACCAGGCTGAGTAGTCAGCATTTGGTACAATCATCTTTATTCTTCAGTTTCAAACTGAAAGCTTTCCTCTTTGGCAGCTTTTTTTTTTTTTGTCATTTCTTTTAGTAGTTTTCAGGAATAGTTCTTAAGGCTTCTTGAAGGACATTCAAAGCTCTTTTTGGATGTTGGCTGCCTTTTGTTCAGTTTTCTGTCAAGATGATCCCACACTGCTTCAATAATGTTGAGGCTCTGACTCTGGGGAAGCCAGTCCATCACTGATAGTGTTTCATTGTGTGCTTTTCTATCCAGGTAACCACGTCTGATTGTACTTTGCTATGTTCATAATTCCATCATTTATGACAAAATCCTACACCGCAGGCTGAAATGCAGCCCTAAACCATGTGAGAGCCTCCACTGTGATTAGCTGTAGACACTATAGGGACTGCTGTAAGTCTCTCCCGGTCTCCTTGATACATATTGGCGACAATTTGAACCAAAAATGTCAAATTTCATTACTCCTTTAAACCTCTTGCCACTGATTTTCATTTTAGTTCTTGTGTAACTCAGTGCAGCCTTTTCTTCCTGTTTCTCTGCCTTATTGATGGGTTCTTGACAACCTCCCTTCCACTGCGATCATTTCTGATGAAGCTTCAGTAAACAGTAGATGAACTTTAGGACCAGATGCGTCTCTCAGGTCCTGTGTCAAGTCTTCGCTGGATTTATTTCCCCCATTTCTTAAGAACATGACTTTCACACACGTGACACTTCTTCTTTTGTCCTCCACTTGTCCAGTTTCCCCACATTTTTTGACACACTCAACACCATGCTGACATATGCCAATTGTTCAGCTAACAGCTCTCTGAGAATCACCTTGTTATTTTTCCTGTCAAATTGTGTTATTGTTAGCACTTTTCTGTTAAAGAAATATGAATAAATTATGTGTTTTTGTGACAGGCTCCTAGTAGCAAATTGCCTACCATTTAAAATTAGTTCCTTGCCAAGTTGTGAGTGATGTGCCTTTTTATGGTTGAATGACTCATGGATCAGATTCATAGATAAGTAAAACACAAAAAAACATTCCCCTGAAAATGGCCAGGCACAAGGTTTGGACTGAAAATGAGTGAAAAAGCAGACAAACTTTGAAAGACCTTTAGAAAGTCTGGAGAACAATTGATCAGAACCATTGTAAAACGTTACATGAACGTCTGGCTACATGGAAAAAAAATATAATGAGATGAAGTATAGCTTGAGACTAGTCCTGCATACTACTACATATGAGGTGGAAACATTGTAAAACAAACTATAACAGTAATTTTAAAGATGGTCTAAATAATACTCTAAAAAGCTTAGTGAAAGTGCAGAGCCATAAGTCTGATGGTTTGCCAGCTCTTACACAAGATCCACTGCTGATGTAAAAATATTGATTAGCGCAGCTTTAAGATATCGAACTGCATGAATGCAAATTGGTTAACATCTTATTGAATGCATTGTGTGCCAGCATTGGTTTATTAAAAACGTGTACATCACGTTAGAGAATGTGTTTGATAGACTGATACATGCAGCACAGGATCCATCATGCTGTATTAGTTAATTTTCTTTTGTAAGACAGAAACTGCCACGCTTTCTAATATGTCCCCATTACTATAGCATCTAATACCTCTTTGGGACTGTTTAGTTCCTTGATTATAAGCTGGCATAAATACAGCACTCTGTGGTTCGTAAGAATGAAATATTTTTGGCTCCTTCTGGATTTAATCTTTTTATGGAAGCAAAGTCCCTACCAAAATATTTCTCTCTCCCACTGTCTTGGTTTTGCGCTCATGCCAGTGTCTCTAATAGTCATCATAAATTCTACGCAGACACAACCCATTCCCTAAAATCTGCAATTTGATAGATGTAGTGTGGAAATAGCAGAGAGACAAATGGTTCATGCACTGGCCTGGACCCTGATCGTGGAAATAAAAGCAGATTGTTGGGATTGTTAAGTAAATATGAAAACTGGGACTTTTGTTACATATAATTTTCGCAGCTGGATCCAGGTACATTATTTACAATATCTACTAATTAAGCGTGCTTGTGTGCAGACGCGGAAAGATACATTTACCAGCAGCTCAGAAATCCACCTCTCAAAACAACAGACTGATACATGTGTTAATTCTTATCACTGGCTCGTCTGCTTCGCATTTCCCCCGAGCTATGTTTTGTTGTGATACTCAGTCAAATTAGCTCTGAATTCCACTGATCATCAGACTCATTAAAATGTGTTTATATTGCTATCAATTTTTCCATGGCTCAGTTAAACGGCTGCTGCACAGTCATAGTTAATGCAGCCAATACTCCATCCCTCTGAAGTTAGAGCAGCCTTCTTATTAGGACGCAGTTCTACACGAACCCTGGCACATGATTTACTTTCACTTGTTACTTGTTGAGTGCTTAATAGTACAGTATTTTATGTAGACCATGTTAGTTTGCCATTGTAATTTAATGACTGAGCCCACTGAAAGTCCTCTGCACTTTAAAAAAACAAAAACCAAAAAACTCTTGATAGATTTATTTGCTTAGTGCAAATAATAAATCGAAAGCAGATATATAATTCAATAAATCTGGATTACATTAAGATAAATGCATCTTAGAGATTCAATTTAGGACTTGTGAGGCTTGAATTATGAAAGACGATTACTGTCTGGCTTCTGCCATGACTGTAACAGAACCGGAACTGAAAGAAGAGTTTTATCAAGACAGTTAATAGAAGTCCCTTTTCTAAATAAGCGCTGCTTAAGATTACGATTAGGGGTGAGCATTTCGAGGAGGTGAGGGCTCGCTTTAAAGACTTAAAGCCAATTGAGGTCAGAAACACGGGGTATATATTTTCGTCAGCTTTGCAATTGCCGAACAGTTGCAGCTGCTGTGCAGCGATTAGCTTGACACATCATGTGGTGTGCACAAAGTGCTACCAGGCTAACAGCTGAGTCAAAAGTGGAAGGCCAGACCCTCCTAATGGGGTTTTAGAGGGAACACTTTTTCCCTCCTCTTTCACATTTTCTGCCTCTGTCTTGGTGGGTGCAAGTTAAAAGTAAAATATCCTCCCTTTAAAAGTCTCAGCGGAAAATGATTTGCATTGTATTATTCAAATTGCAGTTAAGTGCATAATACACTCTAATTACACGGTACAGCACTGAGTGTGTTTTGAATTCATGCATTTCATTTTTCAGGCAGGCTAATGCAGAATGAATCACACGAAATGAAAAGTGGAAGGTGGCTATTGTACAGACGCAAACCTCTCCCACTGCTTTTTGCATTTCACAGGGAGACGGGGCGAAAATGTGCATTTGTGTGTGCAAGTAAACATTTGAACTACTGCGTATGTGTGTGTATACGCCTCTGTTTCTGCCTCCTGGTTTGTAGCTACACACAAGGGAATCCGATGCTTGTGTGTGATACCCGCACAAAGAAGCATCTGCAAATTAATTCCAAGCACTGATGGACATTGTTCATCACTGAGATAGGCACTTGATTTTCAACAATCTAGCTCTTACTCGACTACGGTCTCAGTAGCCTTGATATGATAATCTTCACTCATTTGGTATGCAAAACAGGTTCACATAAACCCTAAGTGTTACATTTTAGGTATATTTTGTTTGTGTGCGTATGTGTGTGAGAGGCAGGGGGTCTGTGAAGCTGAAATAGCTACAGTTAAAGGTGCAGTGAATAAAATCTTTACTGACACATTGCAAATAACAATGTACATCTATGTGATTTAAGTTTAATGGGGGTGTTGCTAACAATCAGTGAGTCAGTTTTTACGTACTGGGTGTTTGGGCTGAAAACAGCCTTTGGTTAGAAGCACAGGGGGGACTCGCATTGGAGGGGGTGTGTAGCATCATTTCGATGATGAAATATAGCCCAGGAAAGCTGGTTTGAGTACCAGATATGAGGTAGTCTGGAGGCTGATCAGATGCTATAACCACAGTGCACAGTGCTCTGTATCGCCAGCTGGGAGGATTTTACAACTCTGGAAAGTTCTCAGAGCAAAAATCAATTTTATCAGGTATTTGATTTCCTCTCTTTAAACACTCACAATGTAAACAGTATAATTAAGTCATTTCAGATGACCCTGCATTTTTCCCCTTCTTCTTTCTTTGTCTTTGAGCACTGCTAACAAAGCAGGAAATCTTTAACGGTCCACATGAACTGATACCTACCCACTCTGCGGTGTATTATTCATCAGTCTTTTACTCGGGCATCATGTTTTAAATACAACTGGATGTCACAGAACTGCACAGAGCATTTGTTTTTATCTGTGCCTAGCTGTAGTGGGAGTTGGGTTATTGCCGCTCAATGCTCACATGAGGATGCGGCGATTAGGCTTAAAAAAAAAACAAAAAAAAAACATGCCTACTCTGGATTTACAAGCAAAAAAAGTCAGGCAGTGCACACGGCTTCCTACACAGTTAGCTGAGGTGACACCACGGCTAAGTGGCATTAGGATGACTACAAAATTTGGACAGAATGATGCTTTAATAGGTCTTTATTAGAGCAGAAGTTTTGACTGTGTTACAGTGTAACATGTCATAGTAATAACTGTAAAAACAGCCTATTTTTGAAACCATATTCATTGGAAATTATGTTAACGGTAAAATATTTCAACCTGCAGCTCTGACTGTACAAATATTCACGTAACGAAGGAGTTATTTACAATTCAGATTTATGTAGACTGTGTTGGCGGTGTTGCCATTAACTCATAGGAAGTCATTAACAATGGCCTGCACAGGATGATTGACAAGTTCATTAATTAGGTGGCTTTACTTGTGAGAGTGGTGATTTGCTTTCTGTGTTACACGCACCTCTGTGCAGGTACATTCTCTCTCCGATCACTCTATTTCCTTCGATCATTATTAACGTCATTCATCATTAACCTAGCTTTTGCATCTCCTTTAATTCTGATTGGATAAGGAGGTTCACCTGGATGAATGTGACATCAGAGGGGTCTTCACCACCAGTGTCTACCTTATTGCTATGTTGCCCATCCATCTATCCAATTTCTGTCACTTACCTGGGTTCGGGGTTGGGGGGTGACGCAGACTTGTTCCTAAGCTAGTCGAGAGATATAATCTCTCCAGCAAATCTTAGGTCTGCCCCAGGGCCTCCTCCCGGTAGGACATGCCTGGAATACCTCAGCCAGAAGGCATCCAGGAGGCATTCTAGTCAGATGCTCTAACCACCTTTCGAGGTGGAGGAGCAGCGGCTCTATTTCGAGTCCCTCTCAAGCTCACCTTATCACTAAGGGAGAGGCCAGCCACGGTTCTAAGGGTACTCATTTTTCTCCGCTTGTATCCACGGCCTCATTCTTTCAGTCACTACCGAGAGCTCGTGACCATAGGTGAGGGTAGGAACATAGATTGACCAGTAAATTGACAGCTTCGCTTTTCAGCTCAGCAGATCAGTACTGCATTCGCATCATTGTGGACGCCACCTCAATCCATCTGTCAATCTCATGCTCCACACTCCCCTCACCTGTGAACAAGACCCTGAGATATTTCTCCATCTGGTAGTAACTTGTTCCTGACCTGGAGTGGACACTGAACCCTTTTTAAGCTTCTCAAGGCTTTGGCTCTCTTTTGTATGGCGTGTCATGTATTAGAGAACATAACACTCAGTAAAAGAAAAGATGCTAGTAACATACGTCAGCCTGTAAACAGTGACTGGAGCAATGAAACACAAACTGCAAGAGTCATGTTACAGCAAAGATACTTTTTGCTCTTTAAAAATTAAGTTTAAGAATCCTTCACTGGGACACATGTTGTTCTAAGGCCCAACTCCAGGCCTCGAGGACCGGTGTCCTGCAGTTTTTAGATGTGTCCATGATCCAACACAGCTGATTCAAATGGCTAAATTACCTCCTCAACATGTCTGGCAGTTCTCCAGAGGCCTTGTAATGAACTAATCATTTGATTCAGGTGTGTAGACCCAGGGTGAGATTTAAAACCTGCAGGACACCGGCCCTCGAGGCCTGGAGTTGGGGACATCTGTTCAAAGGGGTTAAGCTTAGCCGTAAACTAAAGCTACAGTGTTGTACTAAAGCTATTAAACGCACAACAACACGTGTGTTTGTGTAACGTGTTCAGCTGGCTTTCTGTGTGACCTTCTTGGTTTATTTTGCATATGAAAAGAATCTCCACTGTAAGCTCCTTGCTGCTGCAGAGAATGGCAACATTCAAAAAGTTATACATTGCAGCTTTAAGCCCACAAAGACAGCCTCTCTACTGCACTCAGATGTTGCCAAGAAAATGAGAGTCATTTGGAGTAATGGCTTCCTAGAACTCCCCTTACATCAGCATGAGTGTAAAGGAGGATGAGTGGCAAGCCACCAGGATGTTTTCACAGCTCAACAGGAATCACCACCTATTCAACAGGATTGCAACCTACACGCAAATAGAAACGGAGATTATCACCGCACACATTCACAGGACCTCAAAGTGCACACGCACACCTACGCACGCGCACTTAACTCTTAATTATCATGGATGCTGGAGTCATCAATTATTAAGCACACTCTAGGCGTTGCTAATGGTATTTTTGGAGTGGAAGCTTTATCTACTGTAAGAAGGTAGATGTCTAGTTTGGGAGCCTGTGTAATAATTTATTGTGGCCCCAGAGGCAGTTTAAATGCTGTCTGTATTTAAATCAACTCCAATGTCTCAGCAAGTTTAAGGTTTTTTTTTCCTGACCCTAATTTTGCATCCATTTAGATTGCAATTACTTTCTTGCTACCAAGCAAAGCCCATCGATGCTATCAGACAAACATTTAAGCCAGATGCTACTGTATCGCTGTAGTGCAGGAACTAATCTGCACCATCTACTGTATTACACATTGATTTCATCAGTACTTTTATCATATTCTTTCTTTTTTTTTTTACCAAAGGAACATTGGGATATTCTGATTCATGGGTTACATAAATGACTTAACAAGCAGACAGAATATTTTAGCATTTAGATTCATACTGTGTCACTTGCTATAATGAAGGCGGTTTGACTGACAGAATATGATATCAGAGCAGATGGCTGCAGAGTTTGAGGCCAGCGGGGGACATTTTGGGGGAAAGAGACTATCTGTTAGGATGCACTGTATGACATTGCATCCAGTGGTTTAAAACAAAATAAAACACCTTAATATCAAGGCGCCATGACAAGGCTTGAAATTCACCTCTTGGCTTTAAAACAAATGCTTTCAATTTGGGACAATCCAAGCATCACCAAAGTGAGACATTGCGCCGTGCGAAGAAGGGATACTGTATCTCAGAGGGAGAAAAGAGAAACAGTGAAAGGCTTTCGTAGTGAAATCAGCAGTGTTGCCTGTCAGCTCCTCCGTAATGGAAAATGTATTTAAAATGGGGTCTACTGGATCTCATTTTACGAATCATTAATAATAAATTGGTGCCATCAATCCTAATGATGACGGGTCCCCTATTATCAGGCCAGCATTTGGGAAACTTCTCCTGGCTTGGATCAATTAATTCCCCTTTTCCCTCAGCATAAAACATCTGTTTGGTTTCAGGAAAGACAGTGTTGCATAAAACAAAAGACCTTGGGCTTTGTAGCCTCACTGGTTGCATGTCTGACCTACTTAACCTCTTGCTGTTAGCTTTGACTGCTGATACCAAGGGACGGCAAAGACAGAGATCACGCTCAAGGCAATGGTCACATAGACTATAGGAGATTGAAGAAAGCGACACCACTATAGCAAAGTTAAAGAGCCGTGACTGTACACGCTCCAGCTATGACCACACTAATAGAAGAGATTATTTGGAGTACTGAGGGCATTATGGTTAGATGATCATGGATATGTCCTTGAATAACATCCATCAGTCACATTTTTCCCTTCGCTTCATGCCATGTTTATGACCAGGCTTTAATATGCAGTCGCTATAAGGATTTACCTTCACATACACTTCATACAGGTAGGTCACTGCACCTAGTCACAGGTTATCACAGAAAAATAAATAGGGTGCCATTTATTAAACTGTAAACAGCGCTATTTTCCTCTCTCGTCAAAGCTACGGGCCGGCTTCCAGCATTGGGAATGTTTAAAATGTGCATGTCAGGACATTTATACAGCAGGATACTTCTTAGGAACATTTATGGGCCTCTGTGGCTTCAGTGATGTATTACCACACTCTAACTGTGAAAAGAAAGCAGCTGAAAGAGTGTTGATTTAATTAAATTAAAGCTGCAATTAAATAGCAACCCTGTCCACAGCCAAAACATTTTGGGTGTGTTGAACAGTTGTTTTACATTAGGATTAGACAGAAGAATACAAATGATGTTAACTGGATCATGATATCTATTTGTTCGTTTAATCAACGGTAGCACTGTGCATTTTTAATTCCCCATTACTTCTGTGCAATGTCAACAGTAAGAAATTTGTTTAATTTTAACCAGGAGAAGTATACTATTATGCTAATAGCGGCTCGCTTTAGCTAAGGGGCAGAGCACCAAACTCGCTCTTGTATCGCCTGCATGGCTTGCATCAGCACTGCGGTCTGCGAAATGCACAGAGGTATCATAAAAATGTGTGTGGGAGTGCACATGTTGCTTTCAATTTATGCATACTAACTATGTGTGCACTGTAACCTTACCAGCAGCAGTACTGCTAACATTAGCAGCTTATGTTTACCGCCCTGGCCTTAAATTCATGGCCATTGGAAGGCAATAAGCAAAGCTGTAAGCTGTCTGACTTTATACAGTTACCTACTTATTGCTGAAATTGCCAAATGCAGATCAGTGGCACTAGTCCTGTAACCAGAGAAGTAATACTCTTTAGTTGGATCTGGCTAAAAAGGTACCGCATGTATGGTTTCATTACCTGTGTTTACTATGTTGGTACAGAATAGTTCGGTTTCATAACAAATTCATATTCATCCTTCTCAAAGGAAATTATTAAATTCATGAACTAAGTCCTATTTAAAGTCTTGCTTAAATCAATTTATTAACTAAATGCAGCCGGCATTGTACTGGCTGTCAAGCATAAGCACAAATCCCAGTGGGTTGTTGTGTTGATGGGCCAGTGGACCATCAAAAATGCCATAAAGTTTTTACCAGCACAGCAGTCTGTGTCTTTAGCAGCCCTCTCTATCTGCTGCATGTTGTACTAATATCTTTGAAAGCTTAAGAAAACCCCACAGTTTTTCTCCCTAATCTAATTGAACAAGCATTGTATGAGCTTTTGCAATGAAAGCCTATTTCTGCCTCAGACTAAAATACTATCTTTGATTTTAAAGGCGTTCGAGTGGGGAGTCATTTGGCCAGCTGTGCTCTTTCTCATTTGATCATTTTATTGACTATACTGACGATATATTCCAATGATAATGTTTTAGCAAAGGATCCTATTTGCTGAGTTCAGCAAGCACTGTCCTTGACATGATTTGTCTCTTTTCTTAGGGTGCACTTATTCACAGGACAGAAAACTTTGAAGTTTATATTGCTATTCTTGTTGAAAGATTATATTTTATGGCTGTACGGCCAGGTTATCGAAACTCAAGAGGTGGTGAAAGGGTCCCGTCAAGATACGGTATGTCACACACCTAACTGTGCAGCACAAAACTTGCCTTACATTATTCATGGTGTCACAGATATACAAATGATGAAACCTGCAGACATTAACTAGCTTGGCCAAACTAGTCCTGGACATTTGACCAGGTCATAATTATGGTTTCTGGGAAATTTTATAGGAATAGTGATGATCAATGTCTGATCAATGGAAAATGGCAAAGGAACAGATTTAATTAAATGTAGAACGTCTACACACCACAGAAATTAGTTTCTGCTTTGGATTTGTATCTGATGCAGAATTTATTGCTTAATGTGCATTGAACACTTTATTCCATGATAGTAATGTTTGTATCTATTATAAATACTGTCTTTCATTGGCAGTTACTGTTTTTTGTACCAGTAACTTAGCTCTTGACTCAGTGTTAATCGAGTAGTAAGCGACAAAATTAACTACTATATTCTGTCAATTAACGGTCACCACGGATTTCTGGAGATCCCCTCAGCTTTCCTCTTGTGCCACCATGAAGATGGTAAAATTGGTAAATGGCCTGTCTTTGTATAGCGCTTTACTTAGTCCCTATGGACCCCAAAGCGCTTTACACTACATTCAGTCATTCACACACTGGTGATGGCAAGCTACATTGTAGCCACAGCTGCCCTGGGGCGCACTGACAGAAGCGAGGCTGCCGGACACTGACGCCACCAGGCCCTCTGACCACCACCAGTAGGCAATGGGTGAAGTATCTTGCCCAAGGACACAACGACTGAGACTGTTTTGACTCTTGTTTTCTAGCCGCTCAGTCTCTGAATTTTAATATCATTTAATTTCAATTTCCGTTCAACTCTAAATATAAGGGTTTCACTTGATTGCATTCGAATGCACAGTGATTAATTTCGTGGCACTTCTTTTTGAAACAAGGAACCATTTCAGACTATCAAGGTTTTGTTACGTGTGGTTGACGACTGATACTAATTGCCTGCCAGGTAAACTGACTTACTGAGGGAGTCACAGCAGAATCAAAATAAGCCACTTCACATATTTATTCATTCAGTTAGACTGGGCTGCAGAAATCCTAAGGTGAGGCAGCGTCTGAAACGATTCTCAGAAAAAGAACAAAAAAAACGTGTTTGCCTCTATTCATCTGTTCCCCATTGTAAATGAATGTTTTCTGGCATGGAATAGGTTCTCGAGAGTTAATACGAGTGTCCTTTAAGCCCCTAAAGGACGTGCTGCTAACCGTACTGCGGTGATGCATACTGAACAGACACATAATAACAGGAAATAGATGCTTAAATTCTTGTTAGAAATGTTCTGAAAGAGTCTTTCATTCTTGGGAGGATCCTTAGCCCGAGTCTGCCGTTTGTTAAGGCACCGACTGGGTGTAGCTTCTCTCTGTCCCTGACTCGTCATGCTGCTGCTCAAATTCATATGCCAGATCCACTGCCTGAAGCCACAAATGAGTCATGTCTGCTTGCATGCAACCAGGTCTCACAACCAGGTCTCACTGAAACAGCGCTAGCCCAGTTGGCTTCAGGCAATCTGTGACCATTCCTGTAACATTCATCTATCAATACTGACAAGAGCCATACCATAGACATTAAGATCAATGTTGCCAAAGTATTCCAGTTGCCTCAGGTTGGGCTGAGCTTTGATTCTGTTACTGTCTGCACCTCCTTTACACCACACAGCCAAACACGGTGTCTGGGATTTAATTAAAAACCTGACCTTTGACCCTCCTCTACCCCCTTCCCTCCGATGAACAGTTGCATCCGTCTTTGACAGGCCATTGATTCGAGAGAATGTAATTACGAACCGATAGCTATTACGATCCGCTAAGCAAACGATAAATGTCATAGCATGTTCAAAGCTGGCGTTGAAATATATTTTGCTTGTCATAACATCCACTCGTCATCACAGATACAGCATGCAGCACAAAAGCAGCATCGATGCAATCTGATTTGAAATGTCTTTTGGCATGTCAGATATATTTGCAGCGGCGTCTCATTGTGGGGTTGCATTAACCTGTCAGCCTGTGGTGTATCGGTTCATAAGAAATACGTCACCAAAAAAAAAAGTAGAGCTGTTATTTACAAACATTAGCCTCTCGGGCAGAGTTTTCTTATCTGAATTATGTCAAGGCTTCCCAGTGATGTGGTGCAGTCGGCTCGGAGAAGCCGTGCTGTTATCTGAGGAAGCATGCGAAAATAGGTCTTTATTGTCTGATGTGGTTGTGTTCATGCCACGTCTTACCCTGACAAACAAACAAAGCACAGACAGCTGCACAGATTGCACTTAGCGAGCAGCCACTCAGGCTAAGCGGACAGGAGTCATCCCGAAATGAAGGGCGTTTCAGGTAAGAGGGGATGTCCAAGGCATTTCCTCAGCTGGATTGGCTTAGAGTAAGACAAACAAGGCCGTTTCACTCACATCTACAAGCCCAGTTGTGACATTTGCTTCCATTTAGATGATTATAAGTGACAGCTACCATGTTCCGGCCTTTACTTAGCAGGACGCTGCGGCTCTCTTCTGTTTTAATTATTCAGGTCTTTGTTGGACAGAGTATTGCACCTCTCTCCCAGGCTTTTAAACAACATGTGATTTGTTACAAGTAACTCTCATCAAGGCAAAGATGCCTGCATAACACTTGAGTGGTTAATTCTGAAGTTCAGAACAATCTGGAGCCATACTGGTTCTCTACGGCACAACTGCCTGAACTTAATGTTAAAATTTTGAAACATGTCCTGAGCCCCACAGTGATTGAATTACATATTCTGCTTTCCAGTACTACCATACAGTCTGCTAAATTACAAAAAACTACTTTTTATTAGTTTTTATGTTTTGTTCCTAACATTTTTTTTTAAATTGAGTTTACTTTACTTTAATTAGTTTGTAGATTTTCATGTTTCAATGAAGTTTTTAGAGTTTTCAAGGGCAAGATTTCAGAAGCAGAGAACAGGTTTTGCAATACAAACACTTTGCGGAGGCAGTAGACTCAGGCAGTATAATAAAATTCCAATCTCGATAAAAATGAAAGCCAAAGCTGCCCCATATTAGTTCTTTAAAAAAATTATTTGACCAAACACCAAAACCAAAGACATGCAACATGTTTCGGGTAGCTTTAGTGTTTTTTCTGAAGATTGTTTTTTAATTTCTATTAAGAAAAATATTCTTAACAACTAGTTTTAGATAAGTCAGTCTTTGAAGCTCATTAAATGCTGTTCTTTAAATGAAAGGCAAATGATCACAGTATGTCTTCAGTAAGAAGGAGTCCTGCAGAAGATTATATGATCTCAACATTCCACGGTCACTGTGGACAGAACCCCCTGAGGCCTAAATTCACAAAACAACTACAACAAATTTTCTAAGGCTCTGGGAAGAACCTACAAATAATTTAAGCATATAATTTGATAAGAGAACTGCGGTCTTAAAGCGAGAGGCTGGTAAGAGTAAATATCCACTGTAATTAGTGGATATAGCATTCACAGTATATGAAGTTAATGATGAATAAAATGTATTCATGGCATTATTTTTCAAAGCATGCTTATTAAAAAACTTTTATTTTTACAGCCTTAAATGTTTTCACTGGAACAGCATTTCAGCATTAAATACATAGTGAAGATGCTGCTTTTTCTAGTGTTCTGAGATGTGCTTCTGAAGCTGAATTGGTCTGGTGACCTTTGCATTATTTTACATCTGTGTTCAAAGCTGAATATATAATTACAGAATGTAAAGATACAGTGCATCAGACATCGCTGTTACAAAGTGCAGGTCAATTTGGCTAAAAGCATATAAATTAAACCTAAAAGGTTTCTGCGTTATTACACTTCCACACCAGTATGGTGAGCTCTTCAAACAGGTTTCAAGTTAGTGGGCACAACATCAAAGATGGAAATGAAATTTTTCTTTTTGATGAAAGATTCTGCAGCAGCAGATTCCTGGGAATGTTCAGTGTGCATTTTCTAGCTTGTCTATGCAATCAGTTTTAGGGAGTTAGGCTTCAAAATAAGACACCTTTGGGTAAAGTTCCCACTCACTCAAGCTTCTTTAACAAAATCCGATTTGTTGTATGTTTTAAACATGTTTATTCCAAACCACACACATTTAAACATCCTACATGGAAAACATGTTTTTCTGCCGGTATTCTGTTATTTTTCATCCACTCGCAAGAGGTGCATGAACATCATGTGTCCTCCTGCTATTGTTGTCTACCAAATCATTGCAGACGCTTCAGTCCAATTTGTATTTTCAATTGCATCATAATGGAAAGATGCCAAAAATGGCACTTTATTCTCAAGGATTTTGTGTACAATTCATACAGACATACTTGAGTGTGAAGTGGCTAATTTAGGAACATCACTTACGATACAATAGTTTCTCTCTCTCTCTCTTTTTTTCCTTTGGTGTTGGACAAAGGTTGTTTAAAATGGACAAAGCTGATGGGGATGAAGTTAGAACAAAAGAACTAATTTGCAAGTTAATAGCGCTTAATCAGTTTGTCGCATTAGCGCCTGTTATAACAAAGGGATATGGACAGAGGGATTTAGACAAAGAGGGTTTAGAGCTGGTGAAAAGGCCAGGGCCCACATGTGATAACATTACAGCGAGTTTAACATTGTGCTGGCTGAAGGTGAACAACTGTAGACTTTGTAGCCAATAATGTGGATGACTGTGCTCAAATATGCAGCAGTTAAATAATCAAACAGCTGCACGGAGGTAGGCCTACAAGCACCTGATCGGCCGCCCTGTGAACAGTGCCCCTCCCGCACCTCGTGTATTCAGACTGCAATGTATTATAACGCTTATGTAGTCATTTATGAGAGGATTATTTAAATAAAGCCCTTTTCCACCTCAGAGTCTGACTAAGCGTTTCCAGAAATCTGGAATCTGGAGAGAGAGCGATTTACAACCTGTAGCTCATATCTGAATGAGTGCCCAACTTCTCTGGGATACAGGCTAGACTCTTGACTCATTAAGGTGATGAATATTCAATTTACCAAGATATGATCTTATTCTGCAAAAGAGCAATATTAATAGGGCTGGGATACATGGCCTTATCCAAACACATATAAATTAATCAGCACTCCCAGGTGTAGGCAGAGTATTCTGCAGCAAACATCTGTGGCATAAATTGCTCTATTGCTATCACATCATGTCTACCCACAGACAAACAGGAGATTTAACGATTTTTATGTTTACATGTTTACCCCGGCAAACGTGTCTGTTGGCCCTGAACCCGTGTAAAGAAAAAAAAAAACCTGAAAACTTAACTGCAGCCTTTGAAAATTGCAGAGGCCTCCATAACATTTTATTGGAGTTGTTACTTTGTAATAGGATTGTTATTTCCCAGATGTAATGTGATATAGATTGGGCTTTCATTTATCTAGAGACTTTAATTGCCTCCACCTAGCCTGTTTAGAAAATTTGCATATGTTAATGGGATACCAGATTCACCCCAATAAAGCAAGGTGATCTCATACTGTAGAGCTTCCTGGCAACAGCCGGTTGTGAAAGGGGACACAATGGTCAGTTTTTAGATGATTTACCTTCACCTTTAACTCGGGTTATACGATCACAATCTGGTGATGGTGTCGTATATTTTACAGGCCTAACTCTTGAGTGAGCCGCCACCTTCCGTTACAGCTCAGCGAACGGTGGCAACGGGCAAGCTATGGTGTGGGTTCAAAACAGAAGCATCGAGCAGATGGCGTTTTGCAGAACTTGCAATGATTTTTCTTTATGGCGCTCAAGAACCAACGCAACTTGGATTGCAACCACAACGGCGCCACTAATGGCAAGTGCAGATGGCGTTTTTGACTGTTTATTGATAATGACCCAGAAACCAGGTGAGCCTGCTTTGGCATTTCTTGGTTGATTGGGTGTTGACTAACAAGTATCAGTCATAATTGCTCAGTGAATTAGGTTATAATAGAGTCATCATTTCCTTCAATTATCTGGTAATAGTTTTTCAGATAGAATGTACCTTATTATTGTCAGATAAAGATATAGATGTATTTTACTTTTTGACATCCTTCATCCAAGGCCTCCATGCAGAATCATAGCAGGGCACTTCTCTACACTGCAGAAGCTGTCAAAAAGAGATCTGACCTTTGGCGCCTGTGAATTTTCCTGTGAGCACGCATCATAGCTTCAGGTTTCTGCCGAGGTGATTAGGTATCTAGAGCAATACGCCCGTGCTTTATCAAAGCCATACAGATGAATCTCGTGTGATAAATATTCTATCAGGTGCCAGTCTTTCTCGATGAGATCCTGCGTGTGCTTCTTAGACTGTGAGCCCAGTCTTTCATGCATTACAGTAACAGGGAGTTTTATTTTATCCGAATTTCTTTTTCTTTTTTTTCATTAGTTACTTACAGCAACTGTCAGGACATGATTGCAATATATTTAGAAATATGACAACACAAAGATGCTTTCTTACACGTACGTAGGCTGCATATATATTTATATATATATATATATAAATATATGGTTTTCCAACCCTTTTTCATCCTGGGTTGTCAAATTCTGATGTTTCTTCAAAGCAGCTAGCATGTCACGGATAAACAACAGACTCCTTTGGTATTTGTGCCATGATGAACTTAATGGCTAGACAGCATATCTCTTCCAAGCGATCACTTGTTCAGGACCCCTCGGCGTCACAGAATACCATTCTGCCTCATGTTTATAAGACTTAATGTTAAGAAGTGGCATATTTAACCCACACCTTTTAGTAAACCTAACCAGGCAGTTTTGATGCCTAAATTTAACCAAGAAGTGAGCTAAAGTACAAAACAAGTTACGACAAAACAAAAGAAGCTAAACAAAACACAAAAGTCGTCGTCTTCTCTGTGCTCAGATCAATGTGGCTCATGCGTCAAGGCACTGACGTCAAAGGACGCTCCGTGCATGTCTCTGTGACGGCAGCAGCTTCTGACAAAAGTGCACTATTTGATGCCCTGGGATGAAAAAGTGCTGTGATTTCTTACAGAGAGCGCTATTGCTTACAGAGATAAGTGAGCCAGACCTCAGTTTGAGTCCAAAAAAGTATTTTCTCGGCTCTGCGGTGCGCTTGCTGTTAAGTTGCATGTGGAATATGGAAGATGGAAAGAAATGCTCAGAATCAATATGGTCATTTTTCTTTTAACAAAATGTTATCAGTTAGCGTGCAAAAGTGCTTCTGAAAAGAATAAATTACCTTAGTGTTTTTTTGGTTATGATCAGCTTATATCAAGAGCTCTTTCCCACCTAATTTTGCTGCCATTGTGCTTTTTTTGTCCTCTCAAGAAGGACTTTTTTGCACACATGTGCCAAAGAGTCCATCTGAAATCCTGCCTGCTCAGTGCTGTTGTGAACTATCATATTGTAAATTGGTCAGAGACCTCCCAAATAATAGGCA
The DNA here is from genome assembly GCF_036321145.2 of Pelmatolapia mariae. Taxonomy (NCBI): domain Eukaryota; kingdom Metazoa; phylum Chordata; class Actinopteri; order Cichliformes; family Cichlidae; genus Pelmatolapia; species Pelmatolapia mariae. Next base: position 4,308,630 of record NC_086228.1, on the reverse strand, counting down.
TATCAAGAGATTTTTACACAACACTCTGACTCACTGCACATAGCCTGCCATTCTAGGCACACCATCACTTCAGATGTTTGAGTCTTCATTTGCCATGACAACAGTGCAGAGGATAGAGCATGACACATCTTTGACAGACTGGGGAGTAAAATAGGCCTGTATGTGTTGTTTTCCTGTCACTCTCCACTTTATGTAACAAACATCTATTAAAGCCAGTGCTTCTCCTTGCACAATCCAAATTGCTTTGCAGAGTTGATAATGGCATTTTATCATGCGTCTGCAGACATCCAGAGACCATTAATGGATGCTCCCTAGCTGGGTGTAACATGATGCACTAAGCCAACTGGTCAAGTCACAGGCTGGGAATTAAACCCTTTCGGAAAATGAGGTGAAGGGGATAAATGCATCCCCCCCTGTTGTGCTCGAAAACATTTGCTGTGCTGTAGGAGTTGTTATGCCCAACACACTCAGTTGGCCTAATTATGGGAGATCAACACAAGTTGTCTGTTGTTAAAAACCTGCAATTATTCATGAAAGTGTGGTCTTTGAATTCTCTGATCACAGACTGAAATAAAAAAGAAAGAAAGAGAGACACTTGAGCTGCTTACTGTTCTGCCATAATCACAGCCACATATTAAACATAACCAGTTATGATAACGAGGACATTCATTAAGCTAATTAATGCATTAATTGGAAAATGTTCTGCGTCAACATCCGCGGTTTTACATAACCCAAGTGGTATTGATATGATCTCTGTACTGTAAAGCACAGTAGTTACATAAAGTTTAAAAAAACAATCAATTGTTTGTAATGAACATGCAAATGTATGCAAAAAGGTGCTCCAACTGGTATCCTGTGGCTTAAGTATGAAGGTCTTGAGTGATTGTATTCCTTTGAATGCATCAACAGGCGTGTCACACCCAGGATGTTATCTTCCATCGCGGTTGCAGAGCAAGAGACAGAGAATTATGGAGGCATAAGGTTAGAAAATAGAGCCGCGGGTCAAACAACCTGATGCTAAAGCATGCAGCAACAGCGATGGCCAACGGCCATGCCTCAGCTTGGCCAGGCTCGGTATTTACACAGCTGTGTCTGGCCTGGAGAACATCAATGCAGGTCGTCACCTCGCCGACCGCAGTGGGTCACGACGGTACGCAGAGACCATAAACAAATTAGCACAATCTGCCTCGACTCAGGAACTTGTGGGCAGGCCCTCAAGAACACTGCTAACAGTAAACACAGTATTTATTTCTGAGCTGTAAATATCGTCTATCTGAGTGTGAGCGTTTATTTACAGGAGGCTGATTTTTATTTCCACTCACTGCAGTCAGTTTTCCTACAGAGTTAAGCCATTTCTCTGAGCTAGTTTCTGTTATTAATGGCATTTTAATTGGATTACTGGTAATTGTATCTAATCATGATGAGAAAAAGAGAGAAAGGACTACTGTGCGTACCTTAGAGTCACTATCAGAGATACTGTGAGCAGAAGGGGCTAGCTTTGAGCAGCATTTTTCTCCAACATGTAGCTGTCCAATGTGATGCATCTATTAGCATTGCATAACTTCACCAATGGTTTATTTAGATTCTTTGCCCAAAAATGTGGGCTGACTGTAAACAGCTTGCACTGATGCTTCTGATCTAACGGAACAATGCACCAAATGTTCAGAGTTCTCTTATTGTGGATTCTCCTGCTTGCAGAGAATGCACTCTCTCCTGTTGAGCTCAAACCAATAAATGAGCACTTATATATACATTTAATCAAAAAGTTTTGATCCTTAAGTTAAATTTAGCCCTCATTCCAAATCACACTCCTCTCTGATATGTATGCCATTAATCTTTCATATAAATCCACCCTGTTACCTAACCCGAAGCAACTAGCAACCTGTGTTCTGCTCTTCTTTCGCTCTTTGCCAAACAGCGTAAACTCAGTCACATGTCACGTGTCTAGATTTATTAAAAGGCAACTTGGGTCAAAGGTTTAATAAGTGTTATAGATTTCTGAGTGTTGTTCTGCAGCGATGCATTAAAATGATGGCTTGAGGTTCATTAAGCTTTGTTTAAATTCTGACAGTCTGTCTGAATTAGGTAATGGAGTTCAGAAATATCTTTGATTTTTCACTGGAAAAAAAATGTCATTCTGTCAACACCGCTCAATATGAAGTTTTATTCTTTTTTTTTTCTTTCTTTCTTTTCTTATACATAAATTTCCTATTGGACTTAAATAATGTGGCATTAATGCAGGTTTGAAGAGTGAGAGAAGGATGTTTCTAACCCCCACAGTTAATGCTTTGTGAGAAATGTTAAATTTAATGTCAGAAGAAATATACTGCATGGTAGAAAGTCGTGGATTTACAGGAGACTGAGAAAGTGCTTAATATTTAAAGAGCATAAAGAAAATTGCCCTTTCCATGATGGATCAACAACTTCAACTGGGTAAACACGGTAAAGTATGGAGCCCTGTGCCCAGCTGTGATCATTTTCACCTTTTCAATGGCTCCTGTCATGCCTGGACATCCAAACCTCACACACTTGTTTCTAGCATGAAATTTTACATCTTGAAAAGTGAGTTCATTGCGTCTCTGCAAGTAATTCACAAACTTTTTTCAGTGCTGGCTGTGCTGCTGAAATACATTTCCATCAAACACTTGACTGTTTTAGGCACTGTGGGATGAATACTTATGCCAGAGAGTCTGCATATAGGTTTGGATGTGTAAGTGTTGTGATAAAGGGTGGCAGACAATGACTTTCATATTGGTTCTCAGCCTATGCTGAGCTTTTACACAATAACTGCTGTGGATAGTCAGGATTTCTCCAACTTCTTGATATGTGTTATTGTGTGCTGTGAGCTGAGATGTGCACCGCGCTGCCCAAAGAATACCTTTCCAGTCTAAACAATGGAGTCCATAAATTTTGACATCATTATGAGCTATTCAGATGTTCCTCGCTTGATGTGCATATTTAAGAAGCCAGAGGGCTTTCAAAGTTAAACATAAAATACAAATGAGGTCTCCATGAAACCAAAGCCTTTACAGTCTGCTGCTGTTTTCTGCTTAATTTTCTCTATCTCCCTCTCTATCTCAATCATGCTCCTCCAATCTGTTACTGTTAGCTTAACATTACACAGAACAAAATAAACAATGGCATTGATCAGATCATTAATCGGTGATGCTTTGGTGTGTGAATACGTTTAAAATGCATATTTTTTCCCCAGTTACCCCAAGGGGTTGACCGTTACAATAATAATTTCTTTAAAAAAATGAAAAATCTGAACTGAAAAATACTCCAACTCTAACAACTCCCCCTGGGAGTGGCCACTAAAGTAGCAGCCTCTGGCATGATCAGAAGTTTTTGACCAGTCATTATTTTCCAGGCCATCTGATAAAGCCTCAGCAACAGGCATAACTCACACACACCTCAATTCACCTGCCAAGGGCAAGTGCACAAGGTCACATTTCGCCTCAGGTTACCACAGTGCAGTCCACCAGTGCTATGAGCTACTGCTGTTACTTATTAAAGTTTTTAAAGTTACCTTTCACTATACTGACTTTTAAATAGAATATAAATATGCATGACAATTTTCCTTTAATATTTTCCCCCTAAAAAGGGCTCCTTCTTCCTCAGTATTTGTTTAACACGCTGTAATTTGATTGCAGTGGAGTGGGTTTTAAAAAGAGCTTCTGTCAGATACTGTGTCGCATTAAATTTTTATGAATTTTGATAACCTTTCCAGGATGGTAAAAAGTTTCAGAACTTCAAAAGACTCTTTGTGGTGCTTCCTAGAAATATAAAGCTGTGAAACGAGTGCTGAAATGTTAAAATATATATATATATATATATATATATATATATATATTAACATCTAGACCTAGATCAACATTGGTAATGATGCTGCATTCACACATTCACTCTGTAATGTTGCTAAACCAATTAATCGCCACAAGGTCTTTTTAAATGCTGTCATGAAGCTTTCTATCAGCAAATGGTCCAGTTTAGAATATTCAAATATCTTGTGGAGACTGAAGCTGGGACAAAAAAATGTAAATTTGAACATCCACAATACTGTATATGCAGATGAAAATCATGCGTGATTGAAAGCTCCAGTTTTATTCACCAAGGATGAGAATAAACCTCACCAAAATAATGTATTTATCTTCCTAACTCTGGAAAAAGGAAATATTTAAACTATGCACTATGTGCATTGCAGAAAAGGAAAAAAACAAAAAACATTTTAATATTCCTGTTTCATTGTCACACTGCCATGATGGACACATGGCTTTGCTGATTAAAAGAACCTGGGAGCAAAATGCATAACAAATAGAGGCAGGTTTCAGTGCGATAAACCTCCAAATAGATAATGTGTGTTCATTTTTTCCCTAATAATTGCTGTTGCAGCTGGAAAGAAGAAACAAGTTGGAAGAAATGCTGTTTACTAACTACAAAACAGTGAGTCTGCATTATAATAAAGACAAGAGGAACATGATAAAAATGTGTGAAGGTATAAGTGTGCTTGTATGGTGCACTATATCAGTCACAAATCTATATTCATGGGATTGCAGTGGTAGTTCCACTGTTACATCACGTTATTGAATTGCACTGTATTGCACTGCATTCGGTGAGTAAAGCCGGCGACTGACTTGTATCAATTTATTGTCTTCATAAAAAATGTATCGGAATGAATCTCGCTTGTTGTGCGCGTTGTTGTGTGTTCAGATGTAAATCAAATGCTCTCAACGGGTGAGCTCGACATTGCTGTTGGGCAAACATACCATGCAAGCTGGTTACACAGTCATAATTTTCTATCCAAACAAATCTACTGTCAGCATCTGTTTTGTATGTTCGTTGTCCGTGTCAGCTTTCCTGTACTCGAGTGCTGCCAACACAACGAAAGGTATGATGAATGTTGTGCTTTGTGATATAAACAGGTATTAGAGTAACATGCAGCATCTCTGCAGTGAAGAGGCTTTCTCTTTTTTACTCTCTTGTGTCTCGAAGACATGCTGATGATCACAAATCCACACTGACCTTGTTCAATGTCAGAGGATGTGCATGTTGCTGTCTGAAATCTGCTGTAGTTTACTGGGTGTACAGCAACCCAATATTGCTCAATAACTGTTTGCGGTGATAGGGGGATGTTACTAGGTACAAGGGACAGTGGAATTGCTTCTGCAACAGAACAGAGATGAAAATAAATGAGCGAATAGGGATGTGGGAATTATTCTCTGAGGTACTGCACAGTGCACGGCTTCTTGCAGAGTAAGGGTAGCGGAGAGCCACAATCAAAGGAAAAGCTGTTTATCTTTGATTTCCTTCAATCAGTAATCAGGCCCCTGTTTTTGTCAATTATTTGTCCCTCGTTGACAGCTCGTAAGCCCATAAGATCCAACACAATGCTGAGCCTCATAAAGAAAAGCAAATCCAGAGTTTATAGGATTACCGACTCCCTCATAAACTAGGAACTCAACACCCTCCTGAGCGAATATTCCATTTATAGGATTTATTTTGCAGATCCCAAACAGAGTTCACCGCTTTGCTGAACCTAAGGAGATCAAATGGTAGAGCCTTGATGTCAACAGTGTGCTAGGCTTTTCAATATGCATCACCTCAGCTGACAATGTGAGAGGTAAATCTGAATGGGACATCAATACTGCGAGGGAGCAAATTGAACATGATCCAGAATACATCAGCTGAGAGACCTCAGAGAGGGGGTTAAATGGGATATCCTGTAAGGATACAGAACATATGCAAATAATCCATCCAGGGGTAGTTCTGCCCCAGGGGTTACGCGAAAAGAATGTGGGATAATAGAAATTTAAAAACTGGCAGTAAATTGATCTCAAGTAACTCTATTGTCCCCTTAACCCATATGCTACAAGTTAAAAGAAATTGCACGCTTCACATATGATATCAGAGTGAGTCAATTTTATCATGCTGGAAAATTTATCACGCTGGAAAATTTACTTAGCAAGCAAGAAAAAGAGGCCATGCAAGATAGCTGTCTACAATTAATTGTTATATAGTGTTCCTCTGTGTACATCTTTTTTATTTTCCAAATTGTAATAACCTGAAGAAAAATATTAATTCCAGAAATAGGTTTTAAGGTTTAAAATGTATAGACACTGATTAAACAACCTGCTGAAAAAATGGGTAAAAGTAGGGGCAATTCTCTAAATCTTTGAATTCAGCTTTCAGTCCCACTGGTATATAAAATAAAGTGCCATACAATCTCCATTTACAAACATCTATGGAAGAATCGGTCATTAAGGGCTCACTGAATTCGAGTGTGGTATTGTAATAGGATGTAAGTTCATGAGATTTCTTCCCTCATAGGTATTACACAATCAACTCTAAGTAGTGTAATTGCAAATTTGAAGCATTTAGGAACCTCAGGCTCGAAGTAGCAGGCAGTTACAGAGCAGAGTGCTGAGGCACATAGTGTTTAAATGTTGCCCCTGATGTGCTGCACATTTCCAAACCTCTTCTGCCATTAACATCAGCACAAAAACTGTGCGCCTGGAGCTTCACTACATAGGTTTCTATCGTCAAGCAGCTCCTGTAGCTATAATGTGTAACTGTGTAGCTGGTCCAGTACCACTGCCACATTTAGAACAATACTTACTTTATTTTACTGCATTCTCAAAAGGGCAGCGATAATCAATTACTGTTGTTGAAAAATGTATATTAATGAAGCTTATGCGTAAGTTTGATCTATTGTCACACATCTGTCTGCTTCCCAGGCGTTGTCGACTAATCTAAGCCATACATCACTGCCACTTTCCCACGCTGTAAAGTTCATTGTGACATCACTGGTCTAGTCCAATCATCTTTCTGCTGGCCTTCTTTAGGCCAATCAGCCTTCACTCAGCGTACTTTAAATCTCACTCCGTGTCTGTCATTCGCCCTTGCAGACGCCTTCGAACCACCCACCTCCTCCCCATTACCGCCTTTCCCTCGTCACTCAGGCTCCATTCAAGCCTCCATCTTCATCTCTACCACCAGCGTCTAGACTCCGGGGGTCCTGCCCTAATCCCTATCAATGCTGGGATTCAGTTCTGCTGTGATGGGACATCAGCGTCTATCCGCTAAATACCTCAAACTGAATTCTGTACATCAATAACTCATGTTCAATTCCTTCTAATCTCCTTATTGGAATATAGTACTGCAGTTGCTACACTCTGACAGTATAGTGAGTTGCTGCTTGCTCTGCTTTTGTCATTTTATGGTACGTGGAAAGTGTTGAGGTCAATTACTATCACTCAGATACTGGTAGTACTGGCACTGGTTTAATTGTAACAAGATGTGTGTTTTTTTTAGTATAATATTGGTATTTCCATCCATCCATCCATTCCCTTATCAGGACCCCAGAGGACCACCTACCGTAGACCGAGAGGTGGGGTACATCCTGGACAGATCACCAGTCTGTTGCAGAGCTAACACAGAGTGACAGACAACCAATCACACTCACATTTGCACCTATGGGCAATTTAGAATTCCAAATAAACCTAACCACACTTACTGCATGTCTTTGGACTGTGGGTGAGTATCCAGAGAAAACCCACACAGATAGAACATGCTCCACACAGACGGTGGATTCGAATTTAGGACCTTATTGCTGTGAGGCTAACCACCACTCCACCATGCTGCCCTATATTTCATTTTTTCAAATATCACAGTTAGTGGGTTTTAAAAAGACCTTCTGTCAGATACTGTGTCGCATTAAATTTTTATGAGATTTGATAACCTTTCCAGGATAGTAAAAGTTTTAAAACATCAAAATATTCTTCACTGTGCTTCCTAGAAATGTAAAGCTGTAAAAAGAACACTGAAATGTTAAAAAATATATAAATATTAATACCTTAACCTACATCAATACTGGTATTGACACAACATTTACACAATCAGTCAGTAATGTAGATAATAATCACAACTGCAAAGCAATCCAATAAAACAATTGCAAAAACCAAAAAACAAAGAGAGAACAGCTCGATGTAGTCTAATTGTGCAAAATTTTTGCTTAACGATGGAAATGTTGTAGTGGAATCTTAAACAAATGAATTTCAAACTTCAAATTAAATCGACTTGTGTGAAGAAAGCGTAATTTGTAATACAATGTACGCAACATTTCTATGGTAACAACAATCTTTGTAAAATCCCTCATTATTCATATTCTGTGAAAATTAAAGCCCAAAACATTTTGATTGACATTCTGCTCATTACTACACAAAGCCCACACACTTCACAAAGTCTGCAGTTTGTGAAGTGAGTAAAAAGAAAAACAAATATTTTTCTTTCTAGTCACACACAAACACGCACACAAACACACACACACTCACAGATACTCAAGTGTATAACAATAACATTTAGCAATTTAATTTTTATGGTAAAATCATTTTTGCAAAAAAAAAGATAAAAAAATCCAGTTTAGCCTTGATTTTTACTAAAGCATCAACTTCAAAGTCATATTCAGAGATGAGCCACACAAAACCCAAATAAAAACAAAGAAAAAAACAAACAAACCTCTTTGACGGTGCCATTTTCTTCTCTGTATTTCAAAGTTGAAATGAGCCCATGTAACAGGCTCGCACTGTTTCTTCCCTCTACAAATTCATCTTTTCATCTCAAATCAGATCATACGAGAACTCCCAATGCAGCTTGAAGACATTTCGGCTGATTTATGTTTCCATGCTCGTTTTCATCTAAGCATGCTGTTTACATTCGATAGTGTATTAATTTATAAGAAATGCTGCACGTGGCATTGTTTATTTATGAGATTGTGGAGCCACATCTAAGAACAGTTTGTTCTTCCCAGGAGTGGAAGTTATTGCCACAAACTGCTATTTTTTTTCCTCTTATTTACTTTTGTGTGATTTTCAACACACGTGAAAATATGAACAATGTCTTGGAATGACACATATTAGGGGACTGGCTTTGTGCCTTAGAATGACATGTGTGGGCTTTGCTACAGCAGAATAGTTCCAAGTGTATGAATAATTTTGAGCTCAGAATGATAACATTTAATTGAATGAGTCAGTGGGAAGGCTGCGTTTAATGCCAGAGCCTATTATTCCTCGCTAACAGGGCATTTTCCTCTACTCTGATGATATCACTCACAATAAGGTACACAATGAAGCACATATGTGCTAACTGTATGGCCTTTTTCAGTCGGATACATAAGTGTATTCTATATAGGCCACAGCACAACCTGTTACAGATGACATGAGTAGCAGAGGGCATTATATCAAATGTTAGAATATGCATCAACATCTTTGCCACGAGTTCCTCTGTCTTTGTTTCTTAGTCGATAACATTCTTACTGCATTGAAGAAAAATCAATGTGTGCGAGGCATGATGGTATTGTGAATTCTAGACACACCAAGCTCCTCTGCAGAAATGTCTCCTGATGACTGAGGACGGTTGTTGTGCGTGAAAATTGCTCATCATTGAGCAGTCAGAGAGAGAACGATGCAAAGGAAATAAGTCAAGGTAAAAATCGAGCTTTTTCAACACCTTCTTGTGTGACAGAAATGCGCCTCCTCTCTCCCTCGGCTTGAGAAGTGCACACGGTAAACATGAAACAGCCAGGAGATGGGGAAAAAAAAGAAAAAGCATATCAAATATTCTGTGCTTTCTCTACAGTTATGTCAATATGGGGGTAAGTGAATACTCAATATTCTCCACCGACCTCCAAAATGACCGGGGGGAAAATGTAAGATGACTTACAACTTCTGCAGTGTATTAGAAAGAGTTGGCACAGGGAAGGGGCAGGGGCAGAGCAAAAATAGTAAAAAGAGGGAAAGACAAACTTAAGATTCAGAGACAAAGAGAAAGACAATGTTTAGTTTAAGCCTTGGAGGCTAATGTTTACAAGACTGTTGTGCTTTAATATGCTTCTAATGCACTCCCATCTACAGCCTGATCAATTATTTACACAATATTTTCCTTTTATACTTAAGTCATGCTTTTAGCAGAATGAAAAAAAAGACAGTTAAATGGTTTAATTCAAGCTCTTCAGCTGTCTTTATAGTATATTCAGACTTGTCAATGGCTGACACAGCCATCGACTGTGGATCACAAATCCACAGTCAATGGCTTTAGCCTATAACGCATGGCTACATGTTCTCGAGGGAAAACTCCTCCGCACAGAGGAACATGTAAAGGCATGTGCTGGCTGAGGTCACTGTTTGATGAAGTGATGCTCTTGTAAAAAACTCATTAAGAGAACGTGATGTTGTTGTGTAGGAGGACATATGGATTGCATTGTAAATGGTGAGATTTGCAGAATACTGTAACAGGTTGGCGTGGGCTCAAACTGAGTATTTTCTCTTTTCCTTTTGCCCTGTTTAAATTAGGACATTGGTTTCATGGAGTTAGAGAGTGGGTGACACTGTAATATGTTTGCTCCCTCAGTGTCAACATGATTCAAACAATAATGAATCAGAAATGATGTTCCAATCATTATTTGTAAAATTATTTTTATATGGGCCAGTCTGCATTGTGACTGATTTTACCACTAAAATGAACTTTATGTTGTAACTTTTGTACTTTTATTCAATTAGGATTTTAAATCTAAAACTATTATGGGGTAAGATCAGAAATTAACACGATTCTACCCATGAAAAAATCCAAACCCTTGTCTAATTTAAATGTGCCGTTTTCTTTTTAAGGTCATATCCTTGTTCACCTCTGGATGACTTCCAGGATGGCTGGGGTTTTTTTTTTTTTTGGTGGAAGTCCTGTTCTATTTGCACTTGCATTTCTGTAATTTTAGTATGAATCTCAAAGTTGTGCAGAGGGCAAACATCAGGCTCTTTGTTGGGCTGAACAAACGTTAATGCTGAGAATTATCTGGCCATAACCCAAAGACCAAACAGCAGTTCCCACCCGAAAAGTTCACAGTGACCAAACCTTAAAATGGCATGTCAGTTCAAGAGTGAGACAAAGACATCAACTGTGGTGCTCAACCATAAGTCAAAACCATAAGTCCAGTTGTTCAGGACTGAACTTGGGATGAGCAACCTAAAAATAGCAACTATGTTGATGAAGAAGATGTTTTTAAAGCACTTGATTCACTGCTTTAAAAACATCTACATAGTAGACACACAAAGTCTTAATAAACATGTTCATCAAAGCCTCATCATGCAAATTGTATCAAATGCTGTTTATCAAATGACCAAATATTGAAACTAAGGTAATTTCCTCTATATTCTTATTTTAGTTTAGCTAGTTTTTCAAATTCACAAAATCTTTTATTAGTTAATTAAAAATACTTTTTTGTATCTACTTTCAGTTTTTAATTTAGTTTTACTTAACCAATTATAACCTTGCGTTGGTTTTTACATTGTAGTATAGTTGATTATTCAACTGAGGCATCTAAATACTCCTTTCTCCAACAGTTATTCACCATAAAGCAATTTTCAGACTGTGTAGTATCACTTTTCATGTAATACTATTGATATTGTGTATGTCATAGTGAATGAGAGCTTGAAAATTGTAAGCAAGCAGGTTTTCAATGCTGTATTTCATTCTGATAGAGTGGCACCATAGTGTAGTGGTTTACACATTCACCTAACAATTCCCAAGTTTGATCCTAGGAGGAGGTATAAATCATTTTGGGGTTGCATCTGAGCATCTGGCGTAAAAATTCTACCAATTCAAACATGCAGAGACACCAGCTGTGGCGACTCCTTGTGAATAAAGGGGTAACCAAAAGTAGCTTTCTTCCTTTTTTTTTCTTTTGTTTATTGCTGATATAATTTCTGATGTCCCGTAGCTGGCCTTGGTTTTCTTGTTATAACTACCTTTTAAAAACAAAAAAAAGTCCTGGAATCAGCTTAAATTATATGGAAACACTACTAAAACACTTTAACCTAAAAGTAAAAAATCAGTACTAATATCTTTGACTCCAGTGAGGATCATCAGCCTCTACGTTGTGAGTTTGCCTTTTCTTTTCTGAAACAATGTTCTAAAAGCTGTTTTTTGTAGTAAAAAGATTAGATTGAATTACAACGAAATTGAACTCCAGACTGAGTAACGTCTGTGTGGAATAAAGAAACAAAAGGAGAATAAATCAAAATGCCACAATAAATGTTGAATGTTTGTTCTATACTCTCAGAAGTGTAGCTTAGTGGTTACTACAGGTCAGAGTGATACCTCTTCAGGGACCCATAAAAAGATTTGTCAAGTCCCTGTGTCTTGATGTCAAGTGGGCATTTAAACAGATGGAGCTTCCTCTCTGACCTGGTGTACTTGTCTTGTCAACTTAACCGAATAAGTCTGCGACCATCACACTGAGTCAAGTAAGTTTGACCGATTTTGTGCAGAATGTTTGCAGTTGTAACTATTCAGCTCTAGTGCTTTTGAAATCACTTTGGGAGAAACTGTCATCTATAGATATTCATTGACCCTTCACTCATCTCCATAGGCATACTTTGCATCTAGCTATATCATTATCCCAATCAAGATCAGTGTAATACTGAGATCAATTATAGGATAATTCTGCTTTTCATCATATTGTATGGCCTTGGATTTCTCAGGGTACTGCAGCTTGTATTTCCAGACAACTTGAAACCACTTCAAGCTATCATGCTGAAGTTTGTCTACCACTGAGAAAAACCTTGGATAAATATAAAAGAATATTAAATATATTGGGAAAGGAGTATAACTCATGCTGGAAAATTTTTATAGCTGATCCGATGTGATGATGTTGTTTCTTTTAATAGCTATCTTCTTACTATAATGATTTAAACATATGTATGTATGACTGGTACTCTAACTCCTCCTAGATGTGTTGATCAATGTTTTTTAGAGACCATGTAATATTATTTTGTATTAATTTAATCTTATTTATATTTTTCCACGTTTCACTGTTATTTTTTGTTTAATTTATGTTCTTGTATTTTATAGCTGTCTTTTCTTTTTTTTTTTTTTAAAGTGATCTATCAATAAATTATCCAAACTTACTATCTAAACTGCCTAAAATTAATTTTATAACACTCAGATTCTTAAAAATTATTTATATTATGTATACTGGAGTGAAGCCACTAAGGACTTAATGCTGGGAGGGGAGGGGGCTTCCTTCTAATGCATAAAAATCCCACCATCATGGTAATAAAACTTTGTTTTGTTACTGGGTTGCTGTACTTTCACTTAGCACTGTAAACCAGGGCAAACACTGATGCTAACAAAGCTTTACACTGGAGTAGTCATCAGGGAGCAGCAGTTCCTTTTTGAAGTCCCCAGCATGACCCTCGCGTCTAATACAAGTTCACTATTAACCATAAAGTTTTGTTTTGTTTTTTCCAAACTTCAGAAATCACAAGTTCTCTAAAAGAACAGACAAAGTTTGAGTCTCTGTTTTTCTGTCCCTATTTTTAATAATCAACAGTATAATTCACTGGATCCCACTATTATGGAAATAAAACTTTGTTACTGCCCTGCTGTAGTTTCTCTTAAGCCCCTGTAAACCAGGGCATAAACCCAGCATGAACCCAGCATGAGCCTCAGGTCTAATACAAGTTCACTATTTGCAGTAAAGCTTTCTTCAAACTTCAGAAACCCTCAGTTCCTTAAAGAACAGCTAAAGGTTGAACTCAGTCTCTTTTTTTCTTTCTTCATTTTAAATTTCTCCTTCTACTGTAACAACAGAGGAGACCAAGCACACCTGTGAAACAGAGGTGCCCTGCCCAAAGAGGTCACTGCAGCAGTGCTGCTGTGTCTCTCACTGTATAATGTCTTGGTGGGCCTTGGGACGTTAGTCAGTGTGCCTTGCTGTAGGAACACATACCAGAAAAAGTAAGAGTATTAAAGCCCAACAGAAAGATTTTAGGGCAGATATATCAAAAATTATTGACTCATTACACATGTATTTGATTCTTGGAAGTGTAAGTGTATACTGTACAAGTATACTATTATATATATATATTTTTTTTTAAAAGAACAAAAACATGGCTATTAAAAGTTGTTTATAGTTTGTGATGTCCACATCTGCTTATCCTATAATTGTCTCAAAGAAACTCACTAACAAGTGGTGGGTGTCTGGCAGACACTGATTAGTGGTGTCCCCTTACCATACTGATTTGAATTTTTACAGCTTACAGGATTTTCATTTAGATGCGAAAGTCTCCCCAGGTTTAAAGAACGATGGTTGGCTGCCAGAAATTAAAATTTCAAGTTAATTTCCAGGCAGTTAATGTGCTGCCTCAAAATTCTTGTGAACAGCCTTGAACTATAAAATTTACAATTTAATGACAGATTCCCACTTCTCATGCAGTGTTGTGTATTTAAACAAATAATGTTATTAGGCTCAAAGCCTTGTATTGCTCTGGCCAGCTGTCATGATTTTCCTGTTCTATCCAAGTCGCAACCTCCAGGGCTGAAAAAAATAAAGAAAAAACTACAATTCCTCTAATGCCCACTTGAATCTGTCTGTTGACAGTCTATGTACATATTTAAAAGGCCAGCTTCAGTGCTGGAAACAAGTAATAGTTGTAGTCTAATTCTACTACTCGCCATGTCTCATCTCAGCTAATTGGAGTCTCTGAACTCCAACTCTCTGGTGCCTTTTGAGTTATTTTTTAACACAAATAGCTGACAAATATTATAGTAGCGTAGTGTACTAAGAGACCATCTACAGCAGCGATGACAAACTCATTTTACATGGTGGGCCACATACAACCCACTTCCATCTGAAGTGGGCTGGACCAGTGAAACTCACCTTCCTGACAGTGTAAAGAAGTGTTACTACACAATAAATCCACGTGATGACAGAAACTTCTAGTGGCTCAAAGTCAAGCTAGACAATAGCTAACTGCAGCCACATGATGACAGAAAGTTGGATGGAAAATAAAGCTTTTCTCTTTTCAGTTTGTTCTGATAGACCAACAAACAGACAAATAAGAGTGGGTAAGAAGCTTAAATTCCTTACCCACTATAATTCTTACTGGCATTGCTATATTTTGGAATCGTAATGTCAAATTACACACGCAAGTTTTAATATATCCCTCAAGAAACATTCATTTCTTTCTTTGCAGAAAGTAGCAGATCACTGAATTTAAGCTAAAAGTGACTCTTTTAGCTTAAAAGAAACCTCAACCTGCAGCATATCCCAAAGAAATAATATGACTCATCCCAACTGTTTGAACCTCCTTAATCCTGATAAGACCTCGAGTCAAGTTAATCTCATGGCTAGACCAGAGACACAGGGAATCTCTCTAACCCTGAGGAAAAACAAAGCAGACCATCGAGATGTATTCAACCTAAATAAACATCTGTGAGCAAATAAACAGAGCAGATTCCTATTAAAGGTCAAGTGCTTAAATCTGAAATAGAAACATGACCAGGCTGTAATCCAGCATCTCAGCCTTCACCAGCAATGTTCTGAACAAACAGAAATGTCAGCGCCAGAAAGAAAGCCATCTCCACAGGAGGCTCTTTTCATCAATGCAACATAGGGGAGAGACTGTTTACATGTCGGCCATGCCAGGAAAATACAGGTAGCGAGCAGGTACAGACACAGAGTTTGACAATATGTTCTTTGAATCCTGGATATATTATTCTCCAGGGTGTGCTGCTGGATTTTTGTGTTAATGATGTGCAGCAACACATGGCAAGCAAATGGTTTGTGGATGCTCCCCTCATTAAATGGGGTCATTTGCTACAGCAGCAGGACTTAATACAACCTGAGATGAGACCAGCCTTATCAACAGCATGCCTCGCATGCCCCTTTCACACAGCACTCATTTGATTATGTTTGTTGCTCAGAATACTCAAGTGCCCAGATTTCTTTGTGGACTTTCACCGCACAAGGGACGGCGATGGTGAATGTGTTTTACAGCGTCAACTAGACTGTGAGCAGCGGCGTGTTTTGAGTCCACTTCTGAGTACTTATTTTATCAGTGGTCGTGACTGTGCTGCCCAGTAAAAATATATTTGCCGAGCATATTTTCCTCATCTTGCTCCGCTAACTGTCCATAAGGACAGATGCCTACAGCCACTGAGTCTGTCCTGGTTCACTGAGCCTTTCACTTCATCATAATCTTTGTCTCATCAAATCACATCACAGTTATTTCCCTCATGATGTAGCAATTTGTCATTGTAGTTTCAGTTGACTGCATTGTAAATGCCCTAAATCAACCTTGTGTTTACTTTCTTATCGTAGCGTGATCAGTTTACAAAAGGACAAGGCTGAGATTTCTTATAATATCCTGCTCGGTATCAAAGGTTTAACCTGATTAATAATGAAGCCTCAATTACAAATCATTTCTTCAATTTGCCGTCGTAAATGTAAGAAACACTTATGAACGTTACGCTCCGTTTGTGTTTAAGACTGTCTTTGAAGCTGAATAAGCTGCCAGAAAAGCACGTAGCCTCAACTGCGAGCTTGCAGAAGTTGGTAAGCGTCTTATGCAAAAAGAAATGTACTATTTAACAGTTTACTTTGATCTCTGGCTGTGTCACACGGGCGTGCATGCATGCATGCGCGCGCGCGCGCGCGCACACACACACACACACACACACACACACTAAGTGTAAGTACCAAATAATAGCAAAGAGAACAAAAAAAAAACACAAAATGCAAAAGACTTCATGAACCCTAAAACTCTGAATTAGGTGTACGAAAACAAAGCAGTCACACATCAGTGCAATTTTGGGGTATTAAAAATAAAATATTGTTTACTCTTTTAAATTATTTTCGAGTAACTGTACTATTTATCACTAAAACTTATAAAAGGAATTTTTTTTTCTTGCCTGTCCTGTTTGGATCTTTAGCCATCAGAATTGTTGTTGAAGAGCAAGAAAGATGCCAAGTGGATCATCATGGCCTTGCCATATTGGTCCACCTGATTGACCTTTATTATAATTATGTATTTATTTGATTTGATTTTCGGTTGTTACAGACGGGACAGACATGACTGGGGGATAGGACAGGGAGAAAGAATGAAAGAAAGAGGGAGAGAAAGAAAAATAGAGGGGAGAAGAAATGGTGAGAAAGGGGGGAAGAAAAAAAAGAAAAACAAACAAAACACCTGGATCACCTGTATGGAGATAAAAAAAACAGAAGAGAAAAAAACAAAAAAGAGCAACATAATAAATACAACACCATCACAATAAACTAGCTAACAGTAGATAACAGTAGATACTAAATATTAAATGTTATTGTACAGTAGATCAACAGCGCACAATGTGCTTTGAGGTAGCAGCCAAGAAACGCAGACACAAACGTGCATTCCCACCCCCATGTACACAAACAAATACTCGGCACTCACCCGATGTGGAGATAGACACAAATAGACACTGTACACACATTCACACTCCCCAAACATACTCTATATCCCAGGTCCAGGTACCCCTGCCCCCAGAGGGGCAAACCGTTCCTAGACCCAGGAGATGTAACCCCCTCTGTCCCCTTCTGGCCGCCTGTGCCTCAATTTTATTCCGCAACCTAGACATCCACATTACTCATACTCTCATAACACATACATATGGGGCCTTGGGGGTGGGCACGTTATACAGCGTCCAGAGGATGGTCTGTGTATTCAAACCCACCTCTGGCGCTGGTGCCCTACCTTCAATTTTAAATGCATATAGACACTGAGGGTTTTCGGGAGGAGCCGTGTTGCTCTCTGGCAGGAAGCATCATGCCCTCCTGTGTTTTAAATGCACTTTAGAACAGCACATATGAGCGGGCGGAGGGAGGTTTGGGGTCTTCACTCACCCCCGTTCTGTTAACCGTCAGGGCTGGGGGGCTAGGAGGAGGTGCTGGCCGTCAGATTGGGGTCTGGGATGCGGGGCCTCCCTGCCACTGCAGATAAGGAGGCGGTCTGCTTGCCTCCACCCCAGAGAGAAAGGAAAATTATGAAAGGAAGATAACATGATCGTACGTAGCATAATTAATTATGTCTCCCTATAATACAGGGCTTCATTCAGCTACACCTCAGGCTTCCAATATTGTCTGAGTGATAATGTAAAATGAATATTACTGTTATTATTATTATAAACCAGAAATGAAACATTTTTTATATAATGACAGTGGTAGAAATAGTGCACCACTGGGTCTCATTTCCAGATCCTTGAAATAAGAGCCAAATTGTAATATATATACACAAAATATATTTTGTAGCTATTTCAATGTGCTATTGTTACACATCATAGTTTATTCTGCTATTAAATTGGTGTAGATTTGACTTCTCATCAGTTAGGCATGTTTCAGGGAGACTTGATTGCATGTCATCATCGTGTAGACTTACATACCCAGAATTCACCGCAGCTCAGGTGCAGCGTTTGCACTTCTACAAAGTTAGCTGAGCCTTTTATTTCTGATCCTTGCGTCATCAGATGTCACCTTATGTCAGCAGAGATTTGAGACGTCTCTGCTCTGTGCAGACTTTCTAGTGACTGCTAGAAAACATCATGACATAAACCCTGAGATTATAGAGGTGCCGTGACAGTTGTTTTTTTTTATTGTAGAGTGGTGTTCACAAGACCAGGTCACACACACCAGTCCCCACGCTCAGGGTGTCAGATAATGCCGTTTTGACAAAGCCGCTGGTGTCTCAGACATTCACACATGGTGTCCTCTGGCATTGGTGTTGGTGATGCACCACTTGCAGCAGTAGTGAGATGATTGTCACTCACAACTCTAACGGTATGGGTGCTTGTTCTATACCCTTTGGTTACACATAAAAACACACAAGACCGAAACACTACTAAAGTTGGTGATGGCAGGTCCCAATATTTTCTTAAATCTAACCATATGACATTGGTGTACAAATGTAGCCAGCATGAGAAAATGATGCGGCAAACTCTAAGCTCTCAAATGGGAAACAAACTTCAGTTTGTTGCTTGACAAACTTGGCCACTGCCACCCCTCCTGGCTTTTTTATGTGGAATTTGCTGCTCTGTTAAAAGGAACTGTTTCCATCTACAAATGCTGAACCCGGTGTGTTGGGGGAGACCTTGTTTTTGAGTTTAGTGGCTCCTGACATTATTTGATGGCCCGTGATGAGAATGCATACATCATCAAGTGATGCACACTGCTTAACGATTTCATACAGCTGCACTTTGAATGAATCAAATAGCCTGAGGTGGGATTTCACACACACATTCACAGCAACACACATAGACCTGACCATTTTACCTTTGTTGTTTTTCAAGGTTTTTCTTTGGTTCCATACGACTTTCATTGGACATGGAGGTCATGCAGCCTAACTGGCTGACTGATGCACATTTTGAACTTTTTGAAGGTGACCTAATGAGTCTAATGAGACCTAATGAGATTAAAAAAGTTGAAATGACACATGTATGAAGAGAATATAGGTAGATAATTGGGCATGCACAGATAGGTAAGGGGGAAACCTGCTTAAATTTGAAAGTGTTGGGTCATCACAGGCTGCCAGAGCAGCTCCAGTGCTCTTTGATTTTCCATTTCTCTGAAACTTTACAGCAGGGGTGGAATGCTGTTCTTCCCAAACGATCCTCCCTTATATGGTGTTTTGATGATGGTGGTGGAGGACGTTCTCTAACATTCTGCTTCAAAATCTCCCATATGAATTTGACTGGGTTTAAAGCTGATGCCTGCAAAGGCTTTTCATGATGTGAGTTACAGTTTCCAGGCAGCTGTGTATTGCTTCACTTAGCAAAAGTGATCACTGCAATCACTGGAAACTCAACTAGATTATATTGAAAACTTTGTTTTTTAAATGATTTTTTAATGTTTTCCAGCCTGCACAGTGTCACTGATGTTTTGAGTCAATGGGTGCTTCTTAGGCTATTGTCACACCAAGTCTGCGACCATTTGCAGATCTAAGCAGGCCTTCAAACTGAATTTGGTCCATCAAAACAATATAAACAGCCATAAGATATAATCGGTCTGCTACATAACAGGGTCAAGTTGGCACTTACATGCAGTCTGTTTGCCATAATACTGCAATTAGCTGTGATAAATCACAAATCTGTTGCCTGCAGTTGCAAATCTGTTGCTGTCTACATCACACATGCAGTGCTGTACCAGAGCCAGGGTGGGACTCGCCACCAGCGGTCCACGCAGAATCCACACATCCACAACTCTCTCAGCCAGAGGCTGGGCCAGATCTGAATAGGACAAATTTAGAATGTATTAATTTATAAACAGACACAGCTATTTCATTACATTAATGACCAGCATTGTACTGAGAGCTGTGCAAAAAGTGAGGGAGTGAGTAATGTAGAAACCAAATAATAGAGTGTATGTGGAGGGTTTACATGTTTCTCTCAGAAAACAGTGTGGTACTTCAGATGAATGACAGGAGGCTGAAGAAGAATGAACTTGTTTGTAATATAGGGGTGAACTCTTCTGTTAGAAATTTCTGGGCACTCTGTGTGGTCCTGAGAATCAAAACTAAGGTGAACTGTAAGGATTTGTCCAGAGAGTTCACATTACAAACTATTCTTCTATACACATCTGAAATCTATGTGTAACAGCAGATACAAAAAAGACATAGAATAACACAAGAAATTATTTACTGTCAGATCCCGAGCTATCTGTGTGATAATGAACATAGTATTACTCTACCATGTGCATAAATGCATGAAATGTCCAGTGTGTGTGAAACTGCAACAAGAAAACCTTGATATGGAGGCATCTCTGAAGAAATGTTATGTGCACAGTTTTTTGTTTTTGCAGGTAAAACAGGGGGCAGCCACAGTCCTGAGTAAAAAAACCAACCCAACCTGGCTGTCTTTCACCGCATCATTCAGAAGTTAGAACCTGTGGTCCTGTGATGCAAAACATAAGTTCTTTTTACATGAATATTAACCCTCAAGCGTCATAAAAACTGCTGTTGATCACAGTTAATGAAACAAGATGCTTCCATCCTTGTACGGGCGTTTACAGATGTGGACATATCAATAGTTATCATTGTCCTGGAATCTCTTGTGCTAGCTGGCCTGTCTCTTTTGCTTTTTGTTGGGTTATCTCCCGCTGGGTGTTTATGTGTGGGTGTGTGTAGGCGTGGTTGTGTTTACCCTCCTCAGTGCACCTCCACCTGTCTCTCCACCTTCCCCTAGGTGCACACCTGCTGCTGGCTATTAGCTGTGACCAATTCAGGCTGAAGTAAACACTCAGTCATCACCAGATCATTTCGTCAGCTCAGGTATGCTCACGGCCCCGTCTAGATTAGAGTCTTTAGGCATAGTGGTCAAATAGCAGTAAGTGGGTGGGGGATTTAATTCTAGGTGCTGCTTACTGTCTTAATTCCAACTGAAGCAGTAAGGGTGTACTTAGTTTTTCACACACCACTGTAATATGTCATGTATTACTGCTCATCTGAGATTGTATTTTCCCCATTTTAGTTCATGCTAAGGATGAATCTAATTCTGTCCTGATATGTAAAACCTTAGACTTGAAAGAAGGTGTACTCTCATTTTTTATTTATTTATTTATTTTTTTTAGCAAGGATGTATATTCCCAGAAGGTCATTTCATGATGATAATCTCGGCTACTTTGTCTGTTACTTTGTCTATTCCTGTTAAAACATTAGCCCTCCTTCATGCATTTATTCATGTCAGACCTACACAAAGATAACAACACAATGTATTTCTTCAAAAAAGCTCTACAAGAGCAGCAAACTATTAAAAGCAGAAACAAACTAAAACCAGAAGGGCCTGTGAAACCAGCATTAAGTGCCATTCATGCAGAGTGGCATCTCCAGAACAGAAGCAAAGGAGTTTTAACCTTGACAAATGCTTTTTTTTATTTGAAAAAGAGGATGCGTTCTTGATTATGCAAAGAACAGAAAAACACAATTTCGCTCAAAATGAAACAGTATTTGGATGAGTGAATGCCATGTTGGTACAATGTGAAAAGTGAAATGTGGTTTTTAACTGGATGACTTTGAAAGCATATCTGACAAGCGAAAAGCCATCAGTCTGGGAAACCATGGGGAAAGCTAAGAAAATAACTTTGTTGGATCATATTGCGCAGTGTGAAACCCTACATTTTTTTTCTAACACACCTGTCTTGAAGCAGATAAAGCATACAGAGAGGTTGATGCACAGAGCAGTAACAGTTTGGTAAATGTGTACATCACTCATTTAAAATCCCTAGAAACTGTTTTCTTAAATGATTTTTGAATTAGCTGTTTAGTATTTCATGATACAAGTTCCATTTGTTTACATCTCTGTTATTTGCTCTGCCTTTATGATTTCTTCGACGAATGTGCATCTGTTTGTTACCTAAAGCAAAAAAGTCTGAAAAGATAAAAGCTCTTCTCCGTAGTCGGTTCATCTGAGTTCAGCCGTGTTCACTTTGCATTTGTGACACAACCTCTCACTGTACCAGCACTCCACAGACATTGTATGAGAATGGGGAAACAGTGTTACGTATTCACAGTTCACTTCTGTTAAACACTGAAAAACAGGGGCCCTCATCTTTTTTGAATGCACAGATTATGCTTTTGGAAAGACTTTATATGTGTAAGAAAAAGCGGAAATTCAAGTAGCATATATGGTATTAATCCAAGGGATTCTATTACAAATAAAGCTCCTGTGATTTATTTCATGTCCTTTTCTTCATCTTAAAATTCCTGGAATTTTGAGAGCATGCACTGTAGTTCATGCCTGTTTTTGCTTCTCAGTACTGAAGAGTAAGTGCTAGACTGAACAAGGCAGATACTGTATTCTGCTGTGATTGGTTGTTTTGCCTGTTTTGCTGTCAGGCAAACAATGACACTCTGGGCCTTCGAAAAGGTCGCGTGGCAGCTAAATGGGTCAGCTGTGGATTTGGCTGCTTGCTTTTTCAAACTGCTTTGCTGCTGACGGGCAGATTAAATAAGTTTTGAAAACCTCTGAATTGTGACTTTACAGTCCCGAATGAAAGCATAAATGGCTCCAGTAGGTCTCTGTACCCACCGAAAAAGAATGGGTTGTAAAAACTTTGAAAATAATCTCTATAACAGGCTGTCAGTGACACATCACTATGCTGTCTTTGTCTAACTGTCAGCACAAACATCAAAATAACATAAAGGTAAGGCAGAAAAGTTGAACATTTAGAAAAAATATCAAACTATGACATTTTGACATTTAAAAAAAAAAAGAGCTTTAAGCTTTTTTTTATATTTTGTGAGGCAATATGAAAACATGTCTTGTATTTAGTAACTTTAAAGTCCAGACTCTTTTTAAATATCTTTTCTTGTTTAAATTATGAATTTAAATGAAATATTTATTGTGAAATCTAACCTCAGGCGTGGGTCAGATACAGGTAACAATGTACTGACCAGAGCACCTGAAGCAAGTGGTTGAAAATGCTTGGTCTCTTTCAGAAATAACAGTATACTATATTCTATATGCAGTCTAATGTAATCTATGTATGTATTATCAATGTATGCCAGTGCGCCTCCAAGTCATGCCACAGAACATAATAATAATAATAATAATAATAATAATAGTAATAATAATGCTAATTATTTCAAAAACTTCACAGAAATGTCTAATAGGATAAAGCGATTAAGTGATTACATTTATCTCCAAAAGATCATCACATTATGCAAAAGCGATTTATTCTTTATTCAGTGCAATAACTCAGTTGCAACATGAACGATAAACAAGCCACTGTCTACTGTTCTTCCTTTACCGGCCAAGTAGTTGTTCATGTAAATGAACTTTTTTTTGCCATTATAATCCAAACAGCAGTGTTGGGGAGTAACGGAATACGTGTACCGCCGTTACGTATTTAAAATACAAAATATGAGTAACTGTATTCCGTTACAGTTACCGTTTAAAAGGGTGGTATTTAGAATACAGTTACCTTGTTGAAATAAAGGGATTACACAGCGGTCTTTTCCTGTTTCATATGTTCGGCTATGCCCTCTCTATTTTTGGTAATTCCACACCGGTGGAAACCCAAACAAAACACGCCTTAAGAGGCTCAAATGCCTGTGTCTCAATCTCGCGTCTCATAATGACGTGAAGAAATATTTTTTTAAAATGATTTAATATGAAGGCAATAGGCAGAGTGTTACAGGCATTGCCCTAAAGAATGTAGCCTCATGGGAAGTATAGTCCGTGCTGCAGGGAGAATGGACTGCCATACCCGTTATGTGTCTGTGAGCGAGTGTTATGTCCCCTCCGGAGGAGTCTAGGCGTGCAAATGAGAGGACCAGTAACAAATGGGTCCGGAAACAGAATGAAAAGGGAAACACACAGAGTTGTTCAATAATAATATAGCTTTATTACAAATGAAATAGTTCTCTTACAAACAACATTAACTTAAAGAGCCGGCAACGCCGTTTACCTTTAATGCCAAAAAAACAAAGGAAACACTCGCAGCAACAAAAGACAAGAAAACTAATAACCAAAAAGGAAGGCACTTCCCACACTTCCTACTTAACTCCTCACCACAAAGAAGAGACACTCTCTGGGCCCACAAGCCCGTCTACTCACTATCCAGAGGGAGGCTGTTTGTCCAAAAACCTAGCACCAAAAACCACGCAGAGCCACCAAGTGAAAAACCACCACCCTGCTCACAGCTCATCCCCAGTTTAAGTAGCCTCAGTGGTGATTGCTGACTCGGGTCAGGTGGCAAACAAGGCAAATCAAGAGCAGCTGTGTCCTGGAGAGAGAGGAGAGTGAGAGAGACAGAGGGGGTAGGAGTGGCAAGAGAGGAGGAGGCGGAGAAAAACACCACGCCCACACAAGGGCAGTTTCAGGAGGCCCAGCTAGGGCCGTAACAGCGAGGGAGGGAGAAAAAGGAGAGTGGAAAAGTACGAGCTGTCCCCGAGCAGAAACGGGAGCTGGAAGCATGTAAACATAATAATAACCACTGCAGCCAAAAAGAGTGTCTGACGAGCCCAGTTGTAAGTAAGCTGTTAAGACTCGACTGTACACTGTGTTCGTGTTTTCCTCCGAAACAATAAGTTCCGTTGGAGCAGCCTTTCAACGCCTCTCTCTGTCCCTCGCTAGCAAAGTTGACCCACACAATAAAGTAAAGCTAGTTTTTGGCTACGAGCCCGACACGTATTAGCCAGAGGTCCCTTTACTACGGTTCGGCGCCGCGGACCTGTTTTATATACGCACGGAATAGTTTTCTATACGAGATTGCTGCAAAAAGTGCAGCCTTACCTATTGCCCACCCTACTGTTACACATTTTATATTAAGATTTAAAAATCTAGTTGCTATTGGTATGGCAAGTAGCCTTCAGTAATAGTAATAAATCACACAGCAATAGGACATTTATTAGTTGTAAAAAAGCATGATAATATATTAAGTAATCCAAAGTATTGAGAATACGTTACTCTCATTGAGTAATGTAACGGAATATGTTACAAAATACATTTTGGGGCATGTAATCTGTAGTGGAATACATTTTAAAAGTAACCTTCCCAGCACTGCCAAACAGTGACCAATATATTCTATCCTTAGTATGCTGACATGGTAAAATCAAAACATGCATGTAAACTGCAACTTTTTCAACTTTAAACAATAATATTTATAATTCATTCATAAAATTCCCTACTCACCCTGCAGCTAGTCTTTGTTTGGCCTTCAGTTTGGATCCTCCATGAGATGCCTAAAAGTTTGAGGGTCCATCTGAACAGAGGTCTCAGATGGTGTACCTGAAGCCACTTGCTCAATTTAGGGGTCACTGCCCCTCTACATGGGCCCCCGTAACCCATTACATGTGTATTAGCATTCCAGCAGTTCCCTGTTCTCATCTCTTGTGCACTTATTACATATCCTTGTTCCAGCAGCCCACTTCTCATCAGTATATCCCGGTTCCACAACACCTGACGTGGATGGCTTCAGTAACGTGTTTCTCAACCATATGCTGAAAGGCTTGGGTAGCAGGGGGTCATTTACTAGGGGTGGCAGGGGTAATTTACTTTGTTCTTTCAAATATGGAGTGGCTGTCGCTCAGGTGGCAGAGCAGGTCAGCCACTAACCAGAAGGTCGGTGGTTCGATCCCAGGCTGCTCCAGGCTGCATGCCAAATATCCTTGGGCAAGATACTAACCCCATGTTTGCCTACTGGTGGTGGTCAGAGGGCGCGGTGGCGCTAGTGTCCGGCAGCCTCGCCTCTGTCAGTGCGCCCCAGGGCAGCTGTGGCTACAATGTAGCTTGCCATCACCAGTGTGTGAATGTGTGTGTGAATGGGTGAATGACTGAATGTAGTGTGAAGCGCTTTGGGGTCCTTAGGGACTGAGTAAAGCTATACAAATGCAGGCCATTTACCATTTCACAGTTAATATGATCACTGCAAATGAGTCATTTTTAATTATTCACTGATTTTCGGTGAATATGCAAAAATGCCGACACCTTAGCTTTTTAAAATCTGATATTTCACCATAGACCTCAAACTTGTGCAGGGGGTAAAAGTTTGACTTTTTACTTTTGTTGTTTGCTTTATATATTGCTTCATATATCTTTATTTTTATTATGTGAGCATAACAAGATCAAGGCACTACTCCCTCACATGGTGCAAAAAACTCCAATAACATAAAGGTTTTTTTGCACCATCTAATGCAGTAAACAAACAAATGGATACAGTCCCAACCATGATGGAGGTGATATCACACAGTACCAAGTGACAGTAATAAACAAAATGCTTTAAATGTTAGTTGTGCATTCTATTGAGTTTATAAAGCATTGCCTTTCTTTAACACAGCAAGGAGGCTGCTTAGATAAGTGTAAATTCAAAAAGACGGCCATTTTCTCACCTTTATACAGTACAGAAATTTGATTAGGTTTGTACCCTGAGTACCAGTGGGATCCAGTATTCTCCTTCACCAAGTGATTCAGTAAATGGGAAAAAAGAAAGCTCTGCCAAGGGCAGTGGAATAGAGAAAGAGTGAGAGAGAGAGATCATTTTAATGCGAGTATTATAATCAAGGTTTTGGTGTTTGAATCCTGACCTCAAAATATGACTGCTGTGCACACTTAACATGTGCTTATCTGCTAGTATTCATTAGTGACCATCAAGTTTTCCTTTTTAGATTTTTGTACTTGAACTGGTGTGCAGATGAGACACCTAGCCATTGCAGAGATCCTGAATGGTCATTTGTAAATAATGAATGCTAGCCTTGTGCTGTCTCTATATCATACATGAGAAAGCTTTTATGCAGTCAAAAAGTAAGTCGAA
The DNA here is from genome assembly GCF_036321145.2 of Pelmatolapia mariae. Lineage (NCBI taxonomy): Eukaryota > Metazoa > Chordata > Actinopteri > Cichliformes > Cichlidae > Pelmatolapia > Pelmatolapia mariae. The sequence continues at coordinate 4,281,524 of NC_086228.1, read as the reverse complement.
AAATCAATGTACCATAACCCGAGGTCACTCTTTTTATTGTACGGGTGTGCTACACGACTCTTTTGAACAAACAGCAGACAGAAGCTGTGCTAAGAAAATAAAGAGAGGAGGAAAGAGCCGGAAAGGTGCAGAAAAGGACAAGTTGACCTAAGATCAGTTAAAAGGGAGGAACAGAAAGCTGAAATGTTTGTTGTGCCTTTCTGAATATGACACCCAAATGAAATAGTTAACAAAAGAGCCACAGGTAGTTTTAAAATCCCTCTTTTTATGCCATTCAACACCCTCTTTTCTTCCCAGCTTGATTCCACACACACCCACAGCCCGCTTTATACATTTAGAATAAAAACACAGTGGAGGTTACTACAATAAACCCAGATTGTGAGACGGGTCCTATTGCAGCTTTTATAGCGTCAAGAAGAGTTTCATCTTTAATATTTAATATGTTTTGCGCAATTTACAAGCACAGCACAGTAGGTGACTATGCCTAAACACAGGGAATAAAGGTACTTAAGAGACACTTCCTGATCATGACTGAAAGTACTTTTTTTGCCAATATTGTCAATAAAAATAGAACATAATCTTTTTCATCCTCATTCAAGTCCTCACTTTCAATCTCCTTTTCAATTGAGGTTATTTTTTTTCTTAAGGATAAGGCTTGTTATTGCTCGCTTCAGACACTTTCTCTGTTTTTTCGATTTTCTCATTCCAGAGTTGCTGTCATGTTTCTCTTCTCTCCCGCCACTCTGCCTCCACAAAAGCTAATTGTGTGAAATTATGCTGTCTGCCTCAAGTCATTGGTAGTCAATTGTAAGTAGTTTCTTTTTCAATGAAAATGACAACCTTTCATACTCTATTCTGTAAGAACTGTAATTTGTCTGACAATTACATCTTACCAGTCACTGGTCGTCTTCTATTACAACAATTAACCAGGCTTAACTTTTAATAATCTTGGCTTTCTTGGCTTTCTAATACCAATGAATACCCTGTGCTTTTCCATAGTTTGATATGTTACATAATAATTCTGAATGTTTTGGAAAAGGTGCATAAACTTCCAGGCTTTCAAAAATTACTCATCTCAAAATTTAAACTGATGCTAACCTTTGTTCGAATGTGACAGAAATTCGGAGGAATACAGGAATTAAGTGAAACATGCCATTTAGAGTGGCTTACTTTGTGGCTCTGCAGTTGGAGGTGATTATGCTTTATGGGTTGTGCTCGAATTAATTCAAATGAATGAATACACTTAAATAAAACTTGGTTCAAATTGTGTGAGCCGTGTTGGCATTTTATTTTTTCGCTCCTGACACATGCTGTTATTGTGCACATTTATTCCTCAGTACTTCTTAGCCTGAAACTAACAGTGAAAAACTATTGGCAGTTAATCTGCTGATTATTTGCACGAGCAATCCGTTAATCATTTATTCTATGATATGTCAGATTACAATTTCATAAAGGTCAAGGCAATGGCAACAAATGTTTAAAGCCCTTTTCACACATGGGAATTGTAACATTTACTGACTTAATAAATCTGCTAGTGTCATTCAGGCATAGAGTGTTTTATATTAACGTGTCTCATTTGGTCATAAACACAAAGACAGTTCACACGTGACTTTTCGTAACTCTCCAGATATCTTTTAGCAGCTACTCTTATAAATAAAGAGGCCTGTATTTTTAATACATAAAAAAATCAGTAGACACGAGTAAAAAATAATAATAAGAAGAAAAAAATACATTTTGAAGTAAAGGACAAGGAAGAAAAAATACTGCTATTACAGCTACTCAGAGAGTCCATGTAGTCAGTATGAAAATTCACAGATTTAAGTACAAATTTTGATCTTTATTTTTCAGTATACAAAACAAGAGAATAGAAAGAAAACAAAAATCCTTTTAGCAATTTTTTCACTACCAATCCCATCCATATTTGGAAATTAAATTCTGCTTTTCTATGATTTCTCTTTCCAGAGGCTATACAGAGACACTTCCATATTCTATTTCTGTTTCTCTATAACTTAAATATGTATGCTTTCCAAACATATTTAAGTTATTTCAATATTTTCCATCCACATCATCTCTTAAATCACCAAACGGTATAGTCAGAGGACAAGTGTTGAAATTTGAAGAGAAAACAAAGACTGGCTTTCTAGCTCCAATTCGTTGGCTTGTGCACACTGCTGAATGTTACAGTTTTTAAAAGTTTTCCCTGGTTGGCATGCATCTGTAAATTAACTTTAAATTTAGCAAACTTCAGCAAAAAGATCAGATGTCACAGCACACTTACCTGAAGCCTGATCTGCTGTTAGATCCAGCCTAGTTTGGGATAAATTATTATAAGAAAGTAAGTATCAGAGTATCTTATCTGATACTTTCTTATAAAATTAACATTGTGGTGCAGCGGTCAGTACTGCTACCTCATCGAAAGGTCCTGTATGTGCCTGGATTGTTTTGCTGTGCCTGCTTGCCTCATGCAGTCCAAACACATCCATGGAATTAGGTTAACTGATGATTCTAAACAAGCCATTCACACTCATTCTGAGGACTAGCAACCTGTCCAGGCTGTGCCCTGTCTCTTGCCCTGCGACAACTCAGATACCCTCCAGCCCCGTCAAGACCCTGAACTGGATAAGCACAAGAAAATGGATGGGTGATAATTAAGAAAGAAGGCACTATTTTGCATGAGAAAATGCCTGCAGCTCTTTGTTTTGGAAGCCCTCATGGATGCTGCAGGTAAGACTAGAAACAACAAACTAACTTAACTTCCTCCAAACATTTTATCAAAGCTCATTACTTTGACCTGTCACAGAGTCTGCTGTCAAATACAACTTTGTTACACAAAGCTGTGTTTTTATGGAACATAAAAAAATGTTATTCCACTTTGTAATAGTTGTAAAATAGTAGAGCAAAGTGAATGAGGGTAAGATCAATATAAATAAAAAATGTTTGGTGATTTTGGAGTACGGCTCCAAACAGCCAAACGCTGCCTGGTGCTCTCTCTGCTTATCGATCACTGCTAGAGGTGAAACTTGGTGTTCAGATTTTATTCTTCACTGAACACTGCTCAGTGACAAGCCAAATAATGGGTTAATCAACAAAGCTGATTCAGTTGTGTTCTTAATGTTAGACATGCAGGCCTTTTTCACAGCAGACTTTTTGATTTCTCGCAGTAGGGAAAGCACAGATGGAATTGATGATGGCTCAGCTGTGTCCCAGTGTCCCAGTTAACCATCACAGCAAACCAGCATGCATAGTAGCAGGGCTTCCTGTAAGTGAATTGCAGTCATTATTAAAACACCTGTGCTTTTCCTGGTGTGACATCTCAAACCGTCTGCTGTGATAAAAGTCTATTATAGAAAAAAATTTATACAGCAAAATATTTTTCACACAAAGTTTCCATTTGAAGTATTTTAAGCCCTCAGTCACACAGGCCGAGAGACTGCTTGGTGACCACCTGGCAACCACTGGACACTAAGGAAATAAAGAGTATTCTCTGACCAGTGGCAAGTGGTTGATGGAGGTTGCTAGAATAAATTGGTTGCAGAGCGTATACTGGATTCCACTGGAAATCTCCTTATGAGTGCTTTTTATGATTCACATACATTCAGACTCCAATGGATGCATCTTGGGGTTAACATTTTGCCCAAGAATATTTGGTATGCAGACTGGGGCAGCAAGGGATTGAACCATCAACCTTCCAATTAGTAGATGACCTGCTCTACCTCCTGAGCTACATACAGGAACCATGACTACCCATAGTTTGTATATGCAGACTGTGCAAACACCAAGCAACTACTCTGCCAGGGTCCTCTTTTGTACGAGTGACTTGCCTGACAATTATTTTGTGACTGCACCAACTGGTCTCAGAAGAATTTACAGTAACACTTTATAATACAGACTAAAGTTAGAATTATGTAAAGGAATTTCAATGCATTTGATTTGAAAGTACAATGTAATTGTATTTCCCTACAAATCCTTAAAAGTATGTACACTAGAATAAGTGGTTAGTAAGTCATGTTTTTACAGAAAACAAATATAATTATTCTGTGAGCAAATTAAAGTACTGCATAAGCATTTTAGGTCATTTTTAGTATTTTATAACTTCAGGTATTTTACAGGAAAGGAGACACATTATTCTATAACTAAATAGTAATCAAGTAATTTTAAGGAGTGTCTAAATTCTGGTTATTTAAAGGAAGAGATCCATTTATGACTATTTGGCCATCATGTCTCTAGCTATCTGTGTTTGTGTCCACAACAGAGTGTAATCAAGGCTGAAGACGCACAGCTGGAGACAACTGCAGTCGCCGTCACAAAAACTGGCAGGCTCATGGAAGTCCACATGTACCCTCAAGTTCATCTTTTGATTATGAAATCTATGTCACTCAGACCCAAATGCACCCTAGCAGACTTGCTGATGCATAAAATATAATCAAAACTTATGTTATGCGACTAAACACTCAGGTTGCTGAGGGACTTTCCATGATGCACTGAAGGTTTCTCTCCACTCCACTCTCTTTACTCTCTATAGCCCCTTTTCCATTAATACCAACTTGGATCCACTGGACACAGTTTTCAGGGTTTGCCATTAGGTCATAGTACCTGGCACCAGGTACTAAAACAGTACCTGCTTTTGGGTTCCAAAGCGATCCGAGCAGGTACTAAAATGTGATGTTGTCAGACTGCATGCCACCGATTGGCTGGTCAGTAGTGTCAAACGATGAGTCATGAGAGCGTCTCATTGATGAAAATTAAAAAAAAAAAAAAAAAACGCCATTTTTTTAAACCGGGGGAGATGGCTACAAAACAACAACCCAGTGGTCTCTGAGTCTGACGCAAAGCTACAGACTGAGCAGCAGGTATATGGTCACCTTAACGTCTAGCGTTCATGTCACATGCATGAACGCTAGATGTTAAGACCTCCAGTTGTCACAGCATGGACACTTAACCACATTGCTATTACGGCGACTATGCACATTAGGTGGTATTTGATTGTAATGGAAAACCAGTTGATCCAAGTCGAGTCATGGCGAGTCGATCCAAGTAGATATTAATGGAAAAGGGCCTCTTGTGTTCATGTGCCACTAATGCGTGTTTCTCATAGTCTGAGTTTTGCTTTTGCCTCTCTTTATGCTGCCTTTATTCCTCTTCTCTTTCCCCTCACCCTATCACAGCAGATGGTTGCCCCTCTCTGAGACTGGTTTTGTTAGGGCTCTCTTCCTGCTAAAATGGGCTTCTCCCTTCCCACTGTCACCAACTGCTTTAATTATAGGATTTGGGGGTTCTTCTGTCTAATGTTGTGTCTTTACCTTGGCACCATTTAAATACAACAGAAATAACTTGAAGTGAGTTTAATAGTACTACAAGCATAAGGCTCTAAAAGCATTTTTTCCTGGTGAAAAAAATTAATTAATGGATGGAATTTGTTACCTCCACTGCTAGATATTCAAAGGCAAGTATGATCGCACTTTGAAAAATGTGGATCGTTATGCTCAATTTTGACCTTACAGATCCTCTCTGACGTCAAAAAGATGTCACCAGTTCAAATAATGTAGTCTATAAATAAAACTCCACTTACAGTATCAGATGTAGCATGTCTGTGACAGCAGGCACATGCCCTAGTTGGGTAATTGTCATTATCAGAATCCCAGTGCTGGTTGGCTTCACCGAGCATTTCTTCAGTGGTTAATAATACTCTTGAATTAATTTTATTTCACTTTATTCAGAGTCATTTAGCAAAAGAAAAACACTTTTGCTTGAATTGTTCAGATTTTCATGCCTTAAACATTTATTTTGGAACAACTCATACGATAAATGCCTCATTAGCAGAAAATAGGCAAATAAATGATCCATAAAAGAGAAATGTGTTTTATTTATGGTCAAAGTAAAGCATCAAAATCTCCCATCACTCTGAAAGACAATGACGTAGCAGTCTGAAAAGCAGCCATATGACCAGGCAACTAAATAACATGCAAATTGAAAGGCAGCAGTGAATTGCACTCTGAGGAGTTCTTTGCCCTGTGGAGAGTGCCACTGGCAGCCAGTGTGCTAGCACACGGAGCCACAGAGTATGAAACCATTTGGCCTGCTGCCTCCAATTCCAAACATTCACACCCTCGGTTGGACTACTCTTTTGTAAGAGTCCTTAGTGTCCACTTTGAATTAATGAACTAGAATTCTCTTTGTACAATCTGACTTCATGATGCTCCAATTTGGCAACAATATTTTATCCTTTTCCCCCACAGTTTGTGCATGCGTGTCTTTTTTCGAAAACACATCTCATCCTAAACACAAAATCTAATTTTAAGACCCGCTTCTGCTAAACCTTAGAAATCTAATTTGAAGCTTAAGACGAAATAATTGTCTGACTATAGACTGTAGAGCTTTTTTTTAGAGCTTCTGATCTATCATTTTTTTTCTTTTAAATTTAGCTTTTTGTTTCACATTCTTAATTAACCTTTAACAAGAGCTGCATTTCTTTAAATGACAACAAAAATCAATTTACACGGCACAAAATATGGCAGTATAATTAACTGACATGCTTCCTCAGAGAAATCTGTATTTACTCGACATACTGTGTGACTCATCCTTGTTAACTCTTTTTAAAAGTTGAAAGGTTAACTGAGGTTAATAGAGACCATGCACACACAGTCATCAGCTTGATAAGTAATTATCTGAATACTGCCTTGCATTCATCTGTGTGTTTTTTTTAAAATCCAAATCATCTTTCATTTTCAGATCTAAAAGACATATAAATGTATTTATATATCATAATAATATAATTAGGTTCACATCAATGCTGTTGACAACAACCAAGCCATTAAAAATAATAGATATTGTGAAATGACACGTTTCTCTTGCTGACCTTTTAATACAATAACACTGTAAATTGCTTTAACCCGAGAAGTAATCCTGATTTCTTTGTAGTTTTTCCACAATGTGGTACAACAATAATGAGAAATCCCCGCAAATATCATGATTTCATGGTCAAAAACCAGACTATGACATGATGACCAAGGTGTGAGTGGCTTGTTTGTACTCGTTTGTTCAACAAAATGGAAGCTAATAATAAATTGCAGGGAACACGCGTTTCTTTTCAATAGAATGAGCAACTCGCTGGGGCATGAAATCATTATGAAACTGTGGCATATGGGAGAGATGGCAGGCGACTCCAGGAGACTGCAGTCACTCTCAGTCACTCAGTCACTTCATCTGAACGAAATCCTCTGAAGCCAAATCGCACCAATCGCAGTGGAATCAGAAGATAACCATAATCTTTTGCTACGCGGTGATCGTGAAATTATGTTACTGTTTTATTGTTCTCCTCAGTAATAAAAGAAAAACACCCCAATTTGGGCCGAGGTCAATCAGATACCACGTCTCTTAATAAGTGTCCCGGTTTTGCTAATAGCTAGTGAGAAATTAAGGAGAAACAGATAAGAATTACTGTACGTGAGCTGGAGAGTCACTCTCCCTTTGGAGTAGGTCCAGTGCTTCTTGCAACTGTGACTATTTGAAATGTGGCATTATGCCCTCCTTGTTAAGATGTATTTTCAGTGTAAACATTGCATTTGATTTTTTTTTCCTTCTAAAGGCTTATATAGATCAAAATAAAACTCCCTGGGGGATTTTGTGTCCAATTGTTCCTGCGGTGATTCGATGGACGAAGTAGTGCCACAGTTCAGACGAGAAAATGTTCTCTTATGAAGGTCAAACACAAACAAATATACACTTTAAATCTGAATGCATATTCGCATGTGCAAAGGTCAAGGTGCCAAAGAATATGTTTTTCTGAGGTGCTGTTGCATATCACCCTGCCATATTATGTCTCACATAAAAGGAACAAGAACAAGACAAAGAAAACTACAAAAGGCAAATTTAAAAAACAACAACTTTGTCTTACAACATTTCAATCTTAGATATCTTGTACTTCAATCAGACTCTGACCAGCGACTGTTCTGATACACAGGCTTCTGCTGTCTTTAAACTGGGTTCAAATACGTGTATGGAACAAGAACTTTGGAAAATTCGCATGGTCTAGCCAAATAATTTAGCGGTTTTGGTGGACAAATATGCAAATGCAATCATGGCTCAGGGCTGAACAAAAGAGGCCAAAGCAGGACGAATACATTAGCAGAGGGAACACAAAATCACCAGGAAGAGTCAGACAATCACAATCACATCGTCCCCTCTGATCCCATTTTAATCTCATTCATAAGATCACTTTATCTTCCATTATTATTAACAGTTACCTTGGACAGACAGGAAGCTACAGTTACTTTATAGTGCTAACAAGTATTTTCTGTGTAGCCACACACTGGTTTTACCTGTTCCTCTATAATGCAAAACCCCATCATGGTGCAAAAAACATTAACATGTCTCCCTGAACTTTAAACTTACCTGTGACTGATAAATCACTAATCATTCAAGGTATATATATATATATATATATATATATATATATATATATATATATATATATATGTATATGTATGTATATATATATATATATATATATATATATATATATATATATATATATACATATATATATATAACGATCATAGCAGAAGAAGTTACATTTAAATTTGCACGATGTGAAAACACTCATTCCAGGAATATTTAATCATTAAAAACACACAAAACAGCTGTACTTTAGCAGTGGATGATTACTTAAGTGCTGTCATTATTCATGCTGGACAGATGTCAGACTCGGGGTTGGATACACACAGCCTGACACTGAATCACCTCCCCCACGCTGTCAGCTAGCTACCACATTTCATTTTCAAACACACCAGTGGACAACCATGGATGTGATTATTGCAGCTAAAATAGTTACTCTAACCTCAGTCACACAGGCCTATAGACCGTTTGGCAACTTGTGGTTACTAAAGAAAAATGTATATACCCCAATCAGGTAGTGAGTGGTTGCTGGAGTTTTTTTTGACTGTGGCAAGATGAAATCGGTTGCAAAGAGGGTGCTGTACCAAAAACTTCCATGCGACTGTTTTGTTCTCTAGCACATTGCTGCCTTCACTTTGCATGGAAGATGGTAACATGTTATTTTTGTTTGCAGACAAGTTGGCAAACTGCAGGCAAAATGGCATCTTGTTGGTGATGTTTTCCATGCAAGTGGTCCTTGCAAGAGCACTTATAAAGAGATTTCGGTACGGCACTATAAATGTTTTCACAACTGAACCTGCAATCCCCAGTAACCACTTGCTAAATGGTCGAGGCCATTTTTCCCTAGCAACCAGTTGGTGAGTGGGTGTTGTTGTTGCTGTGAGGGTTTTGCGGCAGAAACCGTCTTGTAATTGCTTTGGTTGCTTGCAGTGACTGAACTGTAAGGAAACTTGAAGAAATGTAACTCAAAAAACAAAACAAAACAGAGTGTTCACCTTCAAAGTAAAAGTTTACCATCGCACTTTTCAGTTTCACCACCACTTGGTAAGAAATGTGTGAATGTCTGCAGACAAGATGACATCTTTCATGTAACCTGCTAACAACCAAAGCGTTCACAAGGAGGTTTTCCTTGCAGCACCAGTTATCTCTTTGCAACCAATTCAAAATCCACAACTGCCAGCAACCACTCACAACTGGTCACAAAGCACATATTTTCCCCTCGTGATCGGTGGTTGTCAGGTTTGATGTTGACTGGTTTCTAAGCTGGAGGCTTAGCCAATGCTACTATGTTTAAACATAGTAGCATTGGCTAAGCCTTATCTGTCTCATCATTTCTTTGCTAGAAATGATGAGACAGATAATCACTGACTGAAAGAGTTTGTCATTTACACTAAAAAGCAAGAAATGCTCTGATACCAGACAACTGCACCTATCATCAGAAGATAGCTATGTCATAAAAACTTTCAGCTTTTATACAATCATAGTGCTTCATGAAATCTTTGCCATTTTAACAGCGTAAGCAAAAGTGAGCAATTGCTGCAGAGAAACTGTCAGTTTCACAGAGAAAAAAAAAAAATGTATAGACCTCTACCTAATCCAAAGTTGCAAACAACCTTTTTGACACTCTCTGCTGTTGTAAACAGCGCTTTTAGTGAATCATGCAGCAGTGCCTTTAGACTTCAGAGCACCTAAGCATTGCAGAGTGCAGCATTTAAGCTGAGAAGTGTGTTAGGCCCGTCTTCCTGTAGCCCCAAAAGCTTTGAGCTAAAAGATTCATCTTGAACTTAAATGTTGTGCACCGCAGAGTTCTCACTGAGAATTAAGCACAAAACTTTCTTGGTTCATTTAACCATGGGAAAGCAATCCCCAAATGAGACCCTGGAAAACAGGTACATAAGCTCCAGTTAATGTCGATAGTGGTGGGTTGAAGCTTAGTTTATGCAGTCAATTTGTTGTCTATCAGTTTTGCCAGGGGAGAAGAGTAATAGTGTCATCAAGGGGGATAATCAGTGGAGCGAAGTACATTAGAGAGGAAGTGTTATTGAGCTATGCGTTACTCTTTCCTGTTACTTCTTGGGAAAACAATTACTGTGTTTGAGTAACCAATGATTGAGACAACATGCACTCACAGTATGTGTAATTGATGGGTGGTGCTGCATGCAAAACATTGTGGATGTGTTTTTAAAGATTGTGCGGTTTGTTTGTTTTTTTTTCTTTTTCCTTTTTTTGGGGGAGGGGGGGGGGGCTTTTTAAATCGCTTCAAGTTTCAAAGAATCTTGTCCTGCTTCAGCATTTGCCTTGACTGCTGAGAAGCCATAGCTGCAAAACATATTTTGAAAAGCAAATAGCTGAGCAATGTCACTATCAGTGCAGCTGAGCAGTAGCATAACAAAAATCCATCCATCCATGCAGGGCCTCCCTGCAGCTCACTGCAAGTAGCCCTCCTCCAGCCACATACACCAACTCTGAAGAGTCAGTATCTTTCAGTATGTGCCTTTTAAACTTAGCAGATTAGAATATTTAAGATATTTAATACAGAATCTGATGCACTCATGCTCATTGCATTGTAAGATCTTTGGCAAACTTTAAGTGATGATTAGATTTTTCTTACAATTTTGTTTCAGTAAAACAATTTATCATACTTGAATGAAAATACTGTCATTAGTTTACTCTTTTCGAAAAACAGTTCTATATTTCACTTTAACTGCTGGGAATGCATTAAATATATTTAGCAAGATGGGTTTTGATCATAACTGTCTAGACTGATCAGCAACCCCCTGCCGATCACCGGTCACTTGCGAAAAATGTGTATTCCACATGGAGAAAGTCGTCATCTTCCTTACAAACTATGACCAGCTAAGGCAATCTGCTAACAGCCAAAGCAGTCATAGCATACCTGAGTGGGAACTTCACCTAGCAATTGCAAGGGACTCCAACCGATCAGGAAATACATATTTTCCCCTAGTGACTGGTGGTCACAAGGGGGTTGCCAACCAGTCTCTAGTCCTGTTTGACTGGGAGCTTTCCCAATCATGCTTGCACATACATCTCTTATCCACTGAGGGGTATACTATGAAGCAAGGTCAACACACCTAGGGTTCCTTTGTGTTAGCAAGCATGACAAATCTAAAACACCACTTGGAGATAACAAGCATCACAGTCATGGGTATCAACTTTGTTTGTTAACCCTCACATAAATGAAGGCATTTGACATGTCAGTCGACTCTTCTGCACAAAATGGGTCAATTATGCATCACCTTGAAGACACCATTTTAAGCAAAATGAAGAGGTTTATAGTTGCAATTCTTTTCACAAACAGATCAAAGTAAATCAAATTACGCAGCGCACATTTCAGGTCCCCACTGGTTATCAAATATGAAGACAAATCAAGGAATAATAAATATACCACATTATCAACATTTATGTTTGCAAAACTAGCAAGTAAACAAATTAGAATACCCGTATGGACTTGTAACTTGCAGGATGTAATAAAACAAAGGGGCATTCTTATATTTATATCTTACTAGAAATTAACACAAACTTAGCTAAGCCTTTGTATCACATGAAATCACTGATAGTTTTAAAGGAGAGGGCAGAAAGATCAGACTGCGTGTGGAAGCTCTGGTAGAAAATGGTTGTATACATTTTGTACAACTGCATTAAAAATATCACTATTCAATGTCCAGCAATGTATGCTTCACTATAGATTTGTATGTATTTTTATTTACAATGCTGGGTTTTCCACAAAGTAAAGCAGAAATGTCACTTTCTGTTACTAGTTCAGCTCTGCCCACAAAAAAACGTCAGAATGCTACAAACACAACAAAGTGTCTATAATCTGTCCCCCACAACTTGGTGGATGCTAATAGGTTAAATTCTCTTCTGAGGAAACTTTCCTCCTCCAGTGTAAAAACATCCTTGTAACGTCAAACTGTGCTCATAAATCATTCTGCATGGTGAAGGTCAAACATTCAAGTGATGTAACAGAAAGTAAAATATATATTTAAGAGGTGGTGGACTTACTATTGTTTACCCGCCTCTGCATACACACATATAAACCAAGGTTTCCTCCACCACCATTTTTTTTTCTTTTTCAGAGAGGCACACAACTTTTCCTTACAAGAAATGCCAAATGGATATCTGATCCATTGGGCATTCAGATATTGAGAATAAAATACAACCTTGGACTGTTTTCTGTTGTTAAAATGTGATGACGATGATGTAGCCCTGAACAAAGTGAAAGAGGCTTCTTTCTGAGAGACACATTTAACATTTTATTTTTTAATTCTCATCGAGTGCTCTTCATCAGTAATACATAAATCACAAGTCTCAGCACCAAGATGTGACAGAACTTGGATAAAAACTTGGATAAAAACATCTGACAAGAGGTCTGTGTCACAAAGCGGAATTTCATCTTATCCAGGTAACTTTGGGGTTAACCTTGGGTTTTCTGTACTATTATAAGGTGCTTAACTTCTTACCTGGGTATATCGCCATGGTAACTTATGCTATAAACCTACCCTTCACCAGAGAAGCATATGTTCCAAATTAGAGATAAACAGATATGACCAATCAAATTGTCAGAAAACGGTGCCACCATTCCTCACAGATAGTAAGAGGGTCTTGAGTTTCTTACGTATTTTATAGTATTTTGAAAATATGAAGTAGGTTATACACTTTGGGGCTTTTAACTGTATTTTATAGCTTTTCCTGCTGATAAAGACCTCCCCCACAGCCACTCATGCTACACCAAAGTAGTTACGTAAAAGATCAAAAATGAAATGACAGGAAATTCCTGTTTTCAATAAAAAAAGAAACTATTTCAACAATTTCAAATCAACAAAAACTTTGTTTTATACATATGGCACAGACCACCTATCATGTAGAAACTCCTAGGTGTGCTGTTGAAATTGCACTTCTTTATCTTTTATTAAGATATCTCAGTTTAACTAATGTGTAGTTAAACGTCTTTACACTGCCAGAAAAGGGAGTGTCACACGTCCAGCTCACTTAAGATGAAAGCAGGTTTGTATGTGGCCCTCGATGTAAAATGAGTTTCACATCCGTCTTATGCTGTGTATTGTGTTTTTAGCCTCACTTTGTTGCCAGGTTTGTGATTGGTCAGAAGCATCCACTGCTTTCACGTGAATGTGCTCATAGACTGAGAAACCTTGCTACATTCCACTACTAGTCATATGATGGCATTTTCAGCCATTTTTATTTTTGTGCTACCTTTTTATTGGATGACTCATTGTAATGCATTTACATTTATAAGCAGGTATGCTTTTCCTTCCATATGTGTAGACCACTTCAGTGACGCGAGGTTCATATTTAATTATTGCAGTGTTATGTGTGTCAGAGTAAAAAGCAATTAAGCTTAAGATGCTGTATTAAATCGTATGTACTAATGGTTCTGAGGTTACCGAAGCCTGATTGTAACCAGAAGGTCAAGGTCTTAAATCCCTTAGGAGAGAATAAAGAGCTTCAAGTATGCTGCCTATGTTTACACCACTAAACCATAAGTGCTTTGGTTAAACTGGAGTTTACAGTGGCTCTGTTAGCAGGTAACAAACTGGTGTGTATCAGGGTGTTTGCTCCATTAAACCCAGACAAATGAGGATGTTAGCGAAGGGAGGGATTTCTTTGCCTGCAAGCTCAAGATGTTGGTTGATTTACGTTAGTTTTCATTTATACTTTTGCAAAAAAAATTTTTACTTCCACACTGATAAATTTATCACATTACACCCAAGGAAGTTTTAGCTTCTCCCTTTGCTCTTTTTACAGTACATAATAGGGAATGACAAAATGTTTATGGTAAAGGATTTATTCATCACCCAGTCAATGAGATGAAAAGTGGTAAATTAGCCCTGCAAGAGTCCTTAAATATTTCAAGAGCACAAATGCATTTCTGCTTATTAAAAATGTTCAGAGCATGATTTCCTTAGAACACAAATTACATTATCTAAAGTGCTCATCTTGAGGGGAAAAAACATAAAAGTCTAAGTGCCTCAATATAGAATATTAGGATGGTCAATTGTTAAAATGCACATCATCATAAAGCAAATTACTCTATAACACTAATAAAACTAATGGACAACCAGAATATCACAGTGACAGAATTATGGTTTGATTCAAGAGTTTGAAAAGAAGAAAAATGAGAATAAAAAGAAAAAAAAAACATAAAAGGGATTGCATAAGATTAAACAAAGGGCCCAGATGCCCCACTTTTTCTGTAGCTATCATCAAACAGACATAGAAAATGAAGTAAATGTGTGTTCAGTTCAGTGTTTTCCCACAATGTGTTTTATTAATCCACACATGAGGTAATTTGGAAGATGCAACACAGCTGGGCAAAACAAGAACTAAGTCAGACAAATGACAGGGGACGCAAAGTTAAACATAAGAAGAGAAGGACAAGATACTATCAAAATAAAACAGGAAACTACCATTGAGACTGACACATACAGACATGACAAACACAAAGGGACAATAAACAGAGACATGGCTGGAGAAACAGACAAAGAATACACAGAAAACAAACGATTAAACCCACTATGAGAAAACTTTAACCATAAATCCTTTCAACCAAACAAAAACGAGAATACGAAACGAATAATACTCTTAAGAACTGAACACACAATGTTGCATTTGAAATTACTTACCACTTAAAAAAATATTACTCATTTTATGCTCGCTCATCTTGTGTGGCGCTAGCTGCTGAAGTACTGCAACCATGCCCTGCGGTCGTTGATATGATGTGCCAAATAAATAAATAAAAACACTGGCCCACTTCAGCCCCTGACTATACCACACAGTTTTGGCTCTTTCATTGGTTTTATGTCACAACCCCCTGGTGATTCAGAAAAGTAAAAGTTGTCAGAAAAATGACTACTTAAGTAAAGTACAGATACCTGAAAATTCTGCTTAAGCACAGTAATTAAGTATTTGTACTTTGTTACTTCCCAACTCTCTCCACTCAGATAAAAATAAAAATAAAAACTCTGCCAGAAATGGCGATGGTTCCTGGCAGTTAATTTCTTAGTCCACTAAACGAGGGGGGAAAGCAGACAAACCAACTAGTGTAAAACTAAGAACATTAAGTTAAATTTGAAAACCATTTCATGGAAAATGTCAAAAACTGATAAGAAAACCACTTTATACTGTTTATGACATTCTTCAATAATGAATCATGACGCTTAACTGTGCGACACCTTGCATTGTGGATGATCAACATTACACGTTATACTAAAGACAATGCAGAAGAAAAACACTTAAAACAAACTGATGTTATATATGATATGAAAACACGTAACTATAACAGATGTTCACATATTACTAAAATATGACGTATGAAGTTAATGTCTGAAAAACAAATAAATTGCGACTGAAAGGTGCGGCACGACTGACAATGGAACAATACACCAAAAACAAAAGTACAAAAGAACTACAGCAATGAAAATACAACTACTCACACTCATTTAAGGACAATTCCCAAATATATAAAATACAACTGACATCAAACAATATTAACTTGGGTTATGGTGTCTTATTAATCATATATGCAAGAATTTTATAATAAAATGAAGTACAAAACAACTGAACTGGAAGGAGAAAAGAAAAAACTGGAAAAGCAATGCTCAGACATGCAGAGTAGGATCACTGAAATGCTGAGAACTCCAAGAACTTTCTAACAACTTGAAGTGCAAAAACACTGAAATGCAGGCGCATAAGCAACAACTAGAGAAAACACATGAAGACCTGCTGTGTATGCTTCAAGAAATCCAGTTGGAATACATGCACAAGAAAATACAACAGAGACATACAGACATGCAGGAGGCAACATCTAAAGAACTGAAAGACAAGTTTGAAGAAAAACAAGCAAAATTAGAAGAAGTGGAGAAAAGATGCTTGAAACTTAAGAAGCAACATGTAGAAACAAACGATGAGTTGAAAACCCTCATCCTTGAGAAAAAAGTGCTCATGGAAGAGTTCCTGAAAAAGAAGAAAAAAACGCTTCTGCTTGTTCCAAAGGAGGGACACTGCTGCTCCTCACCTGATGTAACCTCGTCTTCCTCCACCTCTGTTCCATCTTAATTTTCACCTCTACTCTCCCCTCCTCCTCCCTTCTCTCCCTTTCTCTTGTAACACCTCTCCCCTCCCTTCTTCATCCTCCCCCCCAACCAGTCCCGGCAGTTGACTGCCCCCTCCTGAGCCTGGTTCTGACGAAGGTTTCTCTCTGTTTAAAGGCAGTTTTTCTTCCCCACTGTCGCCTAGTGCTTGCTCAGAGGGGATTGTTGGGGTTTTCTATCCTCTATCCCCTTCCCCTATTCTATCTCATTTTCACCTTCTACCTTTCCTTTACCCTCTTCTTTACAACCCTCCCCCTACTTTTGCCATTTCCTCCATAATCTCCATAGGGAGATGGGGGGAAGCAATAAACACAATTGGCCACATTCTACATGTGTCAGATCAATGCCTTTATTCAACAATCATTTAAGTATAAAAACAAGAAATGGGTAATAGCTGCATGTGTGTTTGTGTTTGTGTGTGTGTGTGTGTGTGTGTGTGTGTGTGCGCATAATATGCATACTTTACCTGTTGGATCTAAATCCCAGAAGGAATTAAATAAACCAAAAATACAAAAAAATATGTTTCTCTCCCTTCATAAGTTAAACAGTTTTAAGTCTTGATTTGTATCAGCTACCAGTTAACCTTTATTTGTTCCTCTCAGATTAATCTAAGTTTCTTTAGTTGTTGTTCTAACTCGCCCAATAACACTTCAATGAGTTACCAATACAAATCCAACAGGATGAACTTGATTGCTGAAAATGAAATCGACAGTTACAAGCAAATCATTTGAATTCACAATCCAGTGTGTAATCAGTTCATGGCTGAAGTCCTCTGCATACTGCACTAACAGAAAATATTGTCAAGGCGTGCTGTGTGGTAGGTGGACAGCAGACCCACCTATCACACAGCACAAAAGACCCTCAGACAAAAGTCATCTCAAAGTGCAGCTTTATTAGATAGAACCAGCAAGCATAACAAAAACATAAGCTGAGCACACAACATGGAGGAGTATAATGACACGATGAAGGCCAGAGGGAACTGAGGACTTTAAATAAACCAGAGATGCTGAGTTTCATTACGTCTATTTCAGCCCAGATGAAATACACTTTTGCATGCTAAAGAACAGAAAATTAATCTCGGGCATTATCCTCTTTACTGTTGCTTCTGAGAAAATGTCAGGAATCTATACCTGCAAATTCATACTCTTTATGAAATTTGGGAAAATGTGCTGACTATTTTATTTAGTGCCTCGTGAACTAATGCCTTTCTTCCAACCATGTCTGACAAAAAAACATGAACTTCAATAAAATATCCATAAAGTAAAAAGGATTACTTTTGTATAATAAAACAGTAAGAATAGGGGCGGATTTTGATTTCATAAGTGGAAGTGAAATCAACGTGAAGACATAGGAAAAGATTTGTTTGATCAGAATTGTTCTACATCATAATTCAGTAGTGTGAAACAAAATCCAGTGATAGCATCTCTTTCAATAGTTGCTTCGACGCGCATTATGGACTATGGAGCCAAAGAAAATGTTGGCAGCATGTTCTAGTACATCTTGGTAAATAATGAGGTAGTAAGTTAAAAAACAAAAAAGGAATAACAAAGTAATATTAAGTAAGTAAGTTTATGTTATTGAGTAATAAGGGGCTAGAAAATTGGATTAATAATACTGGAACTTTAGTCCTAAAGCGGTAATAACTTGCTTTTCGATATTATTACCATCCTGTTTCCACCATATTACACCACTATTATGGCATTATAATCAAGTTGTAATAGAAAAGATTACCAAAGTATGAAGAATTATCATTTAAATAATTTTTTAAATGTGTTTTGGACAAGTTTGTCTAAGTTTCTAAGACAGCTTTGAGTTTCAAGAGAGAAAAAAAGTGGTAAACATTTAAATGCATAAAGCAAAGCATATAGTTGGCTCAGAAATTGAGCTCTGCATCACACATACTGTTTCATCTTGCAAAGAAGCGCTGTAATGTTTGCCAATATACCCTTGGCTTGTCCATTTGAATAGTGCATGGAATGACATTTATAATATGCCCTTTACTGTGCTCACCTCATTATAGGTAAGGCAAGCTGTGTGGAAATGGCTTTGGATTATGCAAAACAGAGCCACAGGAATTGAGCTGAAAAGTCCAAACCTTTGGCAGTTCTCTCAGAAGAATTTACACATACAGTGGATTATTTACAGGTTAGACGGGTGGCACATTAGAGTATAATTAATGCCAAAAAGTGTCAACAAGATTTGCCTTTATGCTTTTTTTTTTTTTTTTTTTTAAACCTTCATAGGACAGTGGATCCCTTTGATGGAGTCCATTTCCCATTGCTCATATATGCATTTATAAGTACATATAAGTTTCCACCAATTTCTGCACAATCGCTTAAAGCTTTTAAGACTAATCTCACTAAATGCAAATGTTTGTACTTGAAAACTTGCTAGGAAATGGAGAGCTCAATTAACCTATTTTTCTTTTGTTTTGACTCACGAATGCTTTTGGTCACAGTTTACCGTGTTATCGTTCTCCAGTTAACACCGTTACCTGTGCCTGAGTTGGCTGAGGGGTGGGCTCTAATGATCCCTGCACAGGAAGATTGTTTTGCTCCCAGATGTCACAGATAAAACTACAAACACAGCCCCAGGCTGTTAGGCCTAATTAAAGCCAATAACCCGTACGGTTTGATCACAAACTTCAATTCCAGCTGTGAGGCTGCAGTCTCTGGGCTTCTTTTTTGGTTATCTTAATTTGTACTGATGAACTAGACCGTCTGCCTCTACTTTTTTTTTTCTTGTGGCTTACAAGTGAACCACATCAGCATCTATGTATACTTTTAATGTGTAAATGAGTCCTATACATTAACATGCATGCAGCATATCCTCTATTCTTATAAATAATTCAAGCAAATGCTTGCAATTGTAGCTGATGTATTATTTGTTTGTTAATAAACTGCCTAGGACTTTCTTTGATGTCCTGCTTAGGTCATTTTGAGAGCAGAGATTCTGCAGTGCCACAATAGCAAAAAATGCTCTGCTCTGCTCCAGTGTTTCGGGAAGCTATGAGAGTGTGACACTGTGCCAGCATATGAAATATCAGGACAAGAAATACCCTGAAAACTGAGCATGTAAATTAACTATAGTCCTGAAAAATGTTCTTATTTTCCTTTAAACATGTATTTCATGAAAAGCATATATTAGATATGTAGTCATGTTTGCATGTAATCAGTACATGGTAATGGAATTTGTTTTTATAAGGATGGTCGGTAGGTGCTCATAAGGTGTTCCTAGACCCAAGATCAATGAGTATTTAAACTTGCCAGCCAATCACATGCACCTCCTGAGGTGTGCAGCAACATTTAGAACACGGTGTTCACACTGTTCATTGCTCTCTCAATATGCACATACACCTTAAACTCCAAGCGTAGTACATCTGCATGATAGACCTGGGGGGGGGCAACAAAAAAACATGTAAGTGCACACATGGGGGTACTGCACTAAGCACTTCAGTTCACCTCCTCTGTGCCTCGTGAGGACTAAAAAACTACTAATTTCTTATGTCCTATCTGATTGAAATTGCAGTCATATATATTACCTACTCTATTTGTGTTCAGAAAATTGTTTAACAAGCATATTCTCTCATTTATCCCAATATTGTTCTTGCATTAGTATATTGACATAAGTGTATTACTTTCTTGTTATTGTTAATAAGTACTGCTTCCAGAGGTCTTAAAAAAGTTTCTACAGAAAAAAAACTTCTATTATGATATTACATAATAAGACTGTAACTGTGTCAGGTTCATATATTTGTAGCAACCCATGCTTCAACCCTCTGAAATAACCAGACAAGCCCTGAGTTCGTTTTACTTTATCTTACCAGTTTGTTATCATTTCCTGTTCCCCTGGTTTTCAGAAAATTCCTAGTAGTTTAATTCTTCACTGGTAACTTCAGCATCCCACCTTTTCCCACGCTTGCCACACAAATAACTATTTACTATACATTTAGCTGGAAATTGGGAACATTACAATGCAACAAGATCTTCAACTTGAACCAAAAGTGTTTACTGAGTGACGTGCAAAAACAAAAATAAAATCATTAAATCAAACTGTCACTTGTGTTATCAAAATGCAGTAAACTACAGTCCTAAAGTACTTGATGATATGCTTCACTACTTTACCTAAATGGGCCCCAATCACCAAGTTCCATTGTTGCAGGCCTGGATCGCTGCTCGTGGTCTTGGGATCCAACTGTCCTGAAAATAAAACAAAATGGTGCTTCTCCTCTGAAGGCACCCAGTCAAGTTCAAGCAAAACTCACTGCCCACCGCATTGTCCGTCGCACCGCCAGAAGAGCTGCAAGCTTACTCCCACGGAGCTACAAATCTAACTGGCTGGGTCTCCAGCCTCGCTGGTCTGAAGTCTTAAGTCCCGTACAGTTCTTGTTGTAATTTGCGGAGTCCCCGTTGGAGCTCACGCCGTTAGCCTAGTCAGCTAGCTGCTAACTGGTTTTCTGGGCAGAAATACAAAGCTAGTCCGAGCTGCACTAACCCCCTTACTCCCATTGTCCCTTAATACATTCCATGGCTGTAGATGCAGGTTGGGTTACCCTTGGCGTCCCTCACAAGTATCCTAGTTATTGCTAGCCGGATCCAACCACACGCTCTTCCACCTCCGTCTCTTCCCTTTCGCTATTCCTTGCGGCCCGCTCTCTCTGCTTGCTCTCCCACTTGACCTCTTCCTTCAAAATTAAAGCACCTTAACAACAAATTTAATTTCCACTAATATGGATATACAAAAATTAACAAATAGAACTAATCATAGATGCATGTACATTAGAAATAAAACTTAGCCCCTCTAAATAGCCCCTCTCCGGGCTACATATTTACAGTGAAATTAAGTCGATGCATCCACTCGGTTTAATGCCTGTGTTTAAATTATTTAAACCAAAAGCATATCATGTGCTTTTGGGCTTGACTTTTCTTTGTTGTCTTCTTTTTTTAGTAGATTATTCCTGGCTGTCTTCTGTCATGAAAAATTCACCTGCGCAACAGCCATCCCACACCATGCTTTAGACTTTCATCTTAATGGCTTTGGTCACTGCTTGCAGTGTGAAAAGGCGAGAACACCACGCAGTCAGAGAAATAAAAAGTGTGCATCCTGGTCATGGTTCAGCTATAAAATCCTGGCGCGCCACAAAGCGTCTTTCCTGCCTCGCTGCTGACAGCTCTGTCAGCTGAAGCGTCAATCACACTGAATAGTAGAGGAGGTTGCACCACTATCTATTTCAAAAGTTGGAGCTGGAGAAATGAACAGAAATGAGTGATGCTGCTCTGCATCCGTCCCCGTCACCCACTCCTTTTCCATCACAGTTAGGTTTGTAGTTAGATAATCTGCCAGCTGTTACCCTGCTTTGCTTTTTGGACAAAAATCGGGAGCTTCCTAAATGATCCTTCAAACTAACAGTTTTAGGAAAAGTCATAAATTAGTCAGATGTTCATATATAATTATATTTGTTGATAACACCCAGGTATAATCACAAAGACAGACTATTTTAAAGTCATGTCTCACAATATTCATTTTCCTATACACTAAGCTAACTGAGGTTTAGATTTAGCTGTTTCAGTTAATGCTTGCTTTGGGACCGTGATGCAGTCTACATGCAGTCTGGATGTAGGATTCACAGCCTTGTGATAACTTCATTAATAATTGCCATCACATACACTACCGGTTAAAGGTGTAAGAATATCCTCATTTTTGTCATTTTTTGTTGAAATTTAAGCAGACGTAGGCTGCAAAGTGCATGAAATCAGGATTAGGCCATCCAACACTGAAAATTCATGTAAATTTGATTTAAAAGGGAAGTGAGTTAGCATGCAGCTTTCCTGCAGGAATGGGTGAAAACTGAGACATGAAAAGTTATTTAAGCAACTCCTACAAGTGCCCCTGCTTGTGGTGATTACTTAGAATCCTTCTGTCTGCACGAAGGTAGTGTTGGGGAAAACATTGTTATTACACTCTCTTTAATCCATTATAGAGACAATACTACACTGCAAGAAGTAGAACTGTATGGTAAGAAAAAGGGAAGTAACAAAGGAAGACAGACTGGATGGTAAGGGGCTCATTCTACAGAAAGTCAAAGACCCCAAAAAAGTAGAAAGGGTGCCTTCAAATGAATGTAGAGCACAGAGATGGTTTAGCATGGAATAGACACAAGTGTGCAAACAAAGTAAGTGCAGCTTATTTTAGTTAAAACCACTGGACCAGGATCCAGAAAATTGTCATCGCCATCTGCAGTAATTTATATTTACCATCTCCTCTGGTAGATATCAGTGAAAGCAGACTGGTTTCTGATTGAGTCACATGCAGCAGGGAAAGTGGGAGCAAAGGTGGAGGTGGGTTGCAAAGTGACTGCAGATTTGGATCAAATGTGACCTATTTTGACATTTGACAGCAGTCAGATGCCAAAATGCCACCAGGCAACACAAACAACTGTTTGGGGCCCGAGGCCAGTGGAGGACGCAGAGGGCTGGCAAACTTTAAACTACAGCAGAGCAGTGCAATGTGGGAATTTTGCAATAACAGCTGGAAACTGCTGGAACTACTGGAAATACCTGACCTGTGGGGGCCCACCTGACTCAACTCATTCTGTTGAGTAAACCTGAAAGTGGTGTTTATGATTCTGTTTAAACAATCCTAATGACTCATGCCAATCAATGAAAATGAAGAGGAGTCCTTTCTGGGAGTGAAAAAAGAATGATGAAAAAAGTCAAAGATGAGGAAAACAGTAAGAAAGTCAGTGCTGCAGATAATAATGAATAAATATAATGCTAAATTGAAGAATTGAATTCAAAATCAGCTCCTCACATACAAGGTCTTAAATAATCAGGCCCCATCTTATCTTAATGACTTTATAGTAGCATATCACCCCATTAGAGCTCACTAATGCACACTAACGCTATCACACTGCAGGCTTACTTGTTGTTCCTAGTATCTAAAAGTAGAATGGGAGGGAGAGCCTTCAGTTTTCAGGCCCCTCTTCTATGGAACCAACTTCCAGTTTGGATTCGGGAAACAGACACTATCTCTAATTTTAAGATTAGGCTTAAAACTTTCCTTTTTGCTAAAGCATATAGTTAGGGCTGGACCAGGTGACCCTGAATCCTCCCTTAGTTATGCTGCAACAGGTGTAGGCTGCTGGGGGATTCCCATGATGCATTGAGTATTTCTTTTTCGGTCACCTTTCTCACTCAATATGTGTTAATAGACCTCTCTGCATTGAATCATACTTGTTATTAATCTCTGGCTCTCTTCCACAGCATGTCTTTTATCCTGTCTTCTTTCTCTCACTTCACTGGTCATGGCAGATGGCCGCCCCTCCCTGAGCCTGGTTCTGCTGGAGGTTTCTTCCTGTTAAAAGGGAGTTTTTCCTTCCCACTGTTGCCAAAAGTGCTTGCTCATAGGGGGTCATATGATTGTTGGGTTTTTCTCTGTATCTATTATTGTACAATCTACTGTGCAATATAAAGTGCCTTGAGGTGACTGTTATTGTGATTTGGCACTATATAAATAAAACTGAATTGAATTGAATAAAATAACAAAAAACAAACAAACAAAAAAAAGACTGTTAGACTTTTATGTAAAACCCACAAACATCTCATTCTTTCTTTTATTGACGTTAACATTTAACATTGGTGAACTTAGCTAACCGAGAAGCCTGGTATGTCCAGTTCTTCTGGCTGTCATGTGGCAAAGTCTAATTTGTGTGGCTGGGAGTCAGAGTCGTCACACTGGTATTAGACTTATTAGCATATGTAACGCGTTAAAAGCAGGGTAGAGTTGCAGTAATTTATAATAAATTTTATAAGCAGTCAGTTTGTTCTTGGGCAGTGTTAACAAAATAAACATGGTCTTGTTGTTTCCAGAGTAATGCTTTACCTATTATTTTGTGGGACACCAGTTGGTTTTGATGACTGAACATTTGGCTATGTGTGATTTTTAAAGATGAAGAAGATGTAGGAAAAATACAATGCAGAAATGTAATTTAAACTAAAACTCTGGGCACTGGTGAGTAAAAAGGGAAGCTTTTTAATTTGATTATTTTACTTTAAATGTGTATATTTTGATGTGTAGTTTAAAGATACCGATTTCACACAACAAAAATACAAATGAAAGAAATGCATGGCAATGAACAAATGATGAAGAGTAAAATACTATAACAATCCACCTTATTGGACAATATTTTTGAAGAAAGCTGTGTCTGACAGAGCTTACTGTCAATGTGCAAATGTTAAGCTATGAAATTTAGATCCAAAGACATTTGGTTATGTGCTCTAAGCTACTGATGTTGTCATGGTCCTGGGATTTCTACCCTGCACAACTGTTTTGTGTGTTATTGTGTGTTATTATGTTTTAGGTCTACTGCTTATTCTAAGGGTTCCTTGGTTATTCTATTTAGATGTCGTTTATTAGATTTCCCCTTGTGTCTTTACCGCCTGTGTCTCCCTCCTTGTATCTGTGAGTTCTTATGCCTTGTTTTCCCTCCTTGTGTTTTATTCCATGCTTTCCCAGCCCGTTATGTCTGTGCTCTCCCTCAGTTCCATATCGCGTCCTCCCTCTTGGCTGTGTTTCCTCGTGTGCCTCCCCATGTGATTAGTTTAGTAATGTCCCAGTTTATTTTGGTATTGTTTGTATGGCCTTTTCATCTGTTCAGCGAATAAAGCTGCATTTTTGAGTTTCATTTTGGTGCGTTTGTGTTTGGGTCCAATTCCTGCCTGCACACAGCTACTTTAGTACTGTAATATCTGTCATGATGTGCAGTTGTGTATCTGCAATGTGCTGTATGTATTTTATTGTACTTTCCCTAACTGACAGTGCAGACTCATATGAGTGTTCTTTGAATGTATAGTTTAAGTGTGACTTGTACTTCCATCCATCCATTTTCTTGCACTTATCCAATTCAGGCTTGTGGGGGTGCTGGAGCCTATCACAGCTGTCACTGGGTGAGAAGGCAGGGTGCACCCTGGACAGGCTGCCAATCTGTCCCTGGTATAACACATTTTCAGGTTATTTTGTTTCTTTTCCTTTTCTTTTACATGATACAACAGTGGGGACAGTGTTTAATGATTATAACTGTTTTTTGTTTTAAGAAAATGTTTTTGCAATTTCTACTTTCAATAAAATATATTTAAATAATTATTGTTGCTATGGTTTCGCATCTTAGACAAAACTGGACTTGATTGTGTGATGATAAGGGTAAATCAGGTTGTAAAACCTAAAAGAATAAGCTCTCTCTCTACCTGCACTGGATTAATAGTTAAGGATTAATCACCAATATATTCTAGTCCAACAAGCTATTTAGACATGTGTAAACAGATCTGTATTTCAAAATTTTATATAAACACTTATAAGGGAATTATGTTACTATGTTATTCTGAAGACATGAAATATGAATGTAAGGGTTAATTACCACACTAACAACCAAGCCAAAGGTTTGTATTGACTGTAGCTTTTGGCTGAGTTAAATCTGATTAAAATGTAAATGCGGGGCAATAACTTGGGGTAATAATTTACTAACAATGCATATGAGGGGAAAAAAAATCAGTTAAAGAACCTGTAAAAGGAACACTTCTGTACAGTATTTGGGAATAAAAACTGTTCACTATAGTGACATTCATATCATAGTAACCTCATAATAATAGTTTACAGGTTGATATACATTTTACCTTATTATAATGGTAAAATTATCCTCCCTTATGTCATAAAAATATCCTTTGTTTGAACTGTTACCATTGTTCAAACAAACCATGTTACTACTGAGCTGTAAAATAAAGTGCCACCCACCCACTGAGATAGACATAAAAATAATATTTTCATTTCTTATCTGTTTCTTATCAGCATATAGGAACCTGTAGACTTGACAAGTGTAAGGAGTTGAGCTGTAAACGTAAAACGTGAGCTAAGGTCAAACAGAGGAGCGGGATATGTCTATATTAAGCCACATTTACCTATCAAGGGAAATTCTCTACTACATGTTACATGTTTTCCTGCTGTCCCGTCCACAAGGAAAGACTGAACAGAGGAAAAGTGTGATTTTCCATCCTCTTGATCTCTCTTTCATTCCCATCTCCTCTCCCTTTTCCTCCCTACTGTGTGAAGTTCTTTCGCCTCATATAAACCCAGTTGGTGGCAGGAATGGAGATTGACAGTCTGTGGTAGGAGTGGATTTGTACCCTGTTTTGAAGTAGAGATGAGTGCCGTATTGGTCGCTGCATGGATTCAAATTATATCTCTTATACTGCGTTAAAATATTACCAGGAATGTGGAGCCGGTTAACTGGTTAACAGACAAGCCAGAAAAAAAAAATATATATATATATATAAATATATATATAATGTTTTCTTTCCATGCATTGATTTGTAATGGGAAAATGAAAATCTTTGTAAGGCAATTTTAGTCATCAAATTTTCTAATTTCTGTAAAACATTTAAGTTGCAGTTTTACAATAAAGCTAATATTTTGAAGTCCACATGGGGGATTTTAAAGGCTGCACTTTTAATGAGATAACACAACCAGGATTTTGAAAAATAGTTTATCTCACTGTCGGTAAACACAGATGGTCTACTCCTAATCAAGTCAGCGTCACATGTGTCTCATTCCAACTGTGCAAGTATCAGTATGTTTGTACTTGCAATTTATGCTTAGAATAAACATTATGCTTTCTGAATGACATAAAATGGAAAATCAGATACAGAACTCATTCAAAATCACAGCTGACCTGATGCATGGCAGATAAACACTTTTTCTCTTTAATCCATATTTTGATTTTGTGTAATAACTGATTTGTATTAAAGGTCACAGTTTGCACATCCTGCGGAACAAAATCATCTGAGACTTAATGTTCTAAATTATATTTTTTCTCAACGCTGGAAGTCCTTTCTTTCACAGTTACACAGTAATGATGGTAAATAACAGCTTATGGAAAACAGAATGCAAAAAACCGAAAACAAAAACAGGTCTCACTTGCAAATTTCAACAGGACATTATCAGAATCAGAATCAGAAATACTTTCTTAATCCCGAAGGAAATTATGGGTTACAGCAGGCAGGCATTACTATGAGTATATACTGGGAATTCACATGGTGGTGATGATTTATAATGAGGTCCAAAACTGAGGCTATTCCTCTTTTCCACACCCTACAGTGTGTGCGTCATATGTTTGAATAGGTCTGATTCAAACACAAATAATGATTAAAAGTATTATTAAACCACCATTTTACTGCTCTATGGCCTTTTCTTAGCATTATTCATTTATTTTTAAGCTAAGCTTTAAAAAACACACAAAAAAAACAAAACCGCATGGGGTACAAAGCAGGCCCTGGGCTCACAGTGTCCCAGACATCAATGTTTCAGTGCTTCAGAAAAAATGAATCACGGTGAGGCCAAGCTTAATATCATGATTTTTTTTTTTTCAAAATTAATAAATAGTTGAAATAAATGTTAAACTTTGTGTGGATACTTTCTTTTTAGACCACTTTATTGGGTTTGACTGCAGATGCTTAATCAGCCAATCACATGACAGCCACTCAATGCGTTTAGCCATTTAGATATGGTCAAGACGACCTGCTGAAGTTCAAACTGAGAATCAGAATGTGGAAAAAAAGACATTTAAGTCACTTTGAACATGGCATGGCTGTTGATACCAGATGTGCTTGCCTGATTATTTAAAAACTGCTGTCTATTCTCTATTGGGATTTTCCAAAACAGAGAAGTGAGAAAGGTGACTGCATCACGGGAATCCCCCCCAATTGCAGAATAAGTGAGGGAGGATTCAGGGTCACCTGATCCAGCCCTAACTATATGCTTTAGCAAAAAGGAACGTTTTAAGCCTAATCTTAAAATTAGAGATAGTGTCTGTTTCCCGAATCCAAACTGGAAGTTGGTTCCATAAAAAAGGGGCCTGAAAACTGAAGGCTCTCCCTCCCATTCTACTTTTAGAAACAAACTGAACATGTTGATGAAGAAAATAGTGGGTCTGCCTCTACAGTCTTTGTGTTTCGCTGATGGGCATCAGTAGCCTAATAACGTCATGAATACAGCTTTATTTAACTTTTTTATGTGGGCTAAAAGAATTTTACATATATGATCTTGAAAGAGGACACAGACTGTAATTGCTGAGTCTATGTTTGAAGTTTGTTTTTATATCTAAACTTTACTCTCAAATAGGTCTGGGCGATATGGCCCAAAATTCATGTCTCGATATTTTTTAGCTGGATGGCGATATACGATATATATCTCGATATTTTTTTTAAACCATAAAGTAAGAACAAAAAGAGAGTTCTTAGTCAAAGCTGTGTCCCAGATCTCACACAGGTGCTTTTATTAATATACAGCGTATATGTACATGAAAAAGTTACTCAGAAATAAATTATCAGCATTTATTGAATAATAATGCTCCATAAATAAAATAAAACAATGTTGTTTTTGTGCATAACAAAAAGCTCACAATTGTGCTGTCAAAATGTAAAATATATAGGCGCTGAGCATAATAACAAAGACAGACAGATTTCGCAGCTGCTCTGTTCCCAAGTTCTACTGCGTGACTGACAGCCTTGAGTTTGAAATCCGCTTCGTAACCATCTCTTAACAGGTGCCATTTGTGGTCCTTATACACACACAATACGGTAATATTATGTTGAAGCACAATATGTATTACTCCTTGAGGCTCCTGACTATGGTAGCCGTAATGCTCCGACAGTCCATCGAGTGGTGCGGCTTGTAGCTTACTAAAACATTTTTGGAGAGATTTCTGAGTGCCGTGTACCACATAAAGTTGGTTCGCGGTCAGTAAGCACAACCAGAATTCATACATAAGGCACACCGTCGATTTTTCAGAAAATGAAAGGATTTTAGTGTTTCGGGGCAGGAGGCTGGGAGACTTTGCGGTCTGGGATACAACACGCAGTTTCACACACTCTTCATTTTGCACTTTATGGCGCTGTTGTAAATGGTGAAAATACTAGTAGTGCTCCAACCTTTAGTCGGGATGCTTTCCCAACTTTCTCTACTGAATACATTATTCTGCTGCTCATCTGACACTCCAAATAATAGTAATAATAATTAGTGTTGTCAGCTTTAATCCCGTTAAAATGACGTTAACACCATAACTGCATTAACACGGCAAATCTCCGTTAATAACGAGTTAGCGCGGATCGCCCCACGCGGTAACTCGTTAATGGAGATTTGCCGCGTTAATGCGGTTATGGCGTTAACGTCATTTTAACGTGATAATAGTCGTGTCCAAATTCATGGGCTGCATTCTCCTGAGGACCCGGCCTTCGCGGTCTACGTGGGCCGGCTCCTCAGAAGGTCGGGTAGGCCGGAAGTAAACGGCTGTGAAATTGGACAGTCTAGCCTTCAGATTTGCGTCACCGCTGTCTCGGTGGACTTTAAAAAACTCAGCTGTCTGCTCCTTGCTATCTAAAGTATAACAGGACACTGGTGTAAATTCTTGACCATCTCACACTTCTGTTTAATCAGTTTTCTGATGTTTATTCAGCTGTGTGAAAACCACCCATGGGATTAAAAAAGTTTTATTTTATCTAATCTAATCTAATAACTTTAATCTCAGGCAAACTGATTTACTCATGAATAAATAAGACACTGAAAAAGCCAAACAATAACATTTTTAGGTTATCTAAGTGACTTATATATTACGTTTAACCTGAGTAGCGAAAGTCCGCGGTGATCTGAAAATGATGTGTCGGGAGTTGTGCCGTTCTCGGCGGCTTCAGTGACCCTCGAGCTCCCGGCTAGCTTTCGAGCTGGTGGATAACAGATCTCCGAAAACGTCAGAGCACTTTTGCAAATATGTGATATCTTGATAAACCGAGCAGATATTTGAAGTTTACACAGCTACATTCTTGCCTGAAAATATGTTAAAAGTTTATTTTGTGACCCAGAAAGGTTAATAAGCGTAATATTAAAAACTTAGTAGCGGCCGCCATTGTTGAAAACTGGAATTGGCTGAGCCGCGCTATGAATTCTGGGATATGGTGGGCCACGAAGGACACACCCGACCCATCCTTTAAATTCGGGCAAAAGGATTACGCATTTGTCGGCTGCATTCGGAGGAGTCTACAAATTTGGACAGCCTTCGTCGCGTCGCTGTGACGTAATCGGCCTACAAATGCGGCCTCAGGAGGATGCAGCCCATGAATTTGGACCCCCTAAGTGTGATCAAAGCTCCTCTTTGATAGCTGCCGTGCCCATCTTGTTGTTGCCTGCAGGTGAAGCAATGGGGGAGGGGGTAGTTGTGTTTAGTGAAAGAGAGAAGCGAGGCAGAGTAATGTTGCGTAGAGACAGAAGTGGACGAAAGAGAGGCAAACGTTCGGCTCCACAAGTACAATTATAATGTAACCTAGACTATATCAATATAAACGATATTGTCACATCTCATATCTCGTATAAACCCATATGGAAAAGATATATATAAATCTTATAAAGTTTGTATCTGCCTTTTGTGAAACTTATATGAAAAGCATACAAGAGTGAAAACAGATATAAGATCCCTTGAAAAATCATATAAATGAAACTTGTATGTTTTGGATACTTATTAAAAGAATATATGAAAGTAATGAGAAAGTGATCGCTTTCATGAGTAAATCATATAAGCCTTAGATGATTCACTATATGGAGTAGGCCACATCTTATGTAAGTCTTTTATAAGTTTTTACTGTTTCTTTTCCATATGGGAAAATATATCAATATATTTAAAAACTCAATATATCACCCAGCCTTACTCTTGAACCTTTAAACAGCAGCAAGTCTGAAGCTGAGAGAATACAAACTCAAACTTTCAGAGCAGGTTTGAGCGTTTTGATTACAAATCAGCTGGAAGCATCACGTTTTCCCTCAGTATTTTATTTATAGCATGTTTAAAGTGTTTAAAACAGGGAAATGTGATTCAAATAAGCAGCGTGTAGCCAGCTGTAGCCTAACAGCAAACAGTGCGTCGCATTGTCATGGGAACATGCTTGTATTAATTTGTTGATTTATTAAATGTATAAATGTTATTATACTTGATTTTAATCTGCTGCTGATTCTTTAATTCTTATGGAAATGCAGATAACATAGAACACACATCAAGAAAACCTGCTCAACCCATCACTTTCATTCTACTTTGATCTGCGAAAAAGTATTCATCTCTCTTGCAACAGTGTTAATAAAGTTTTTGCGTATATACACAGGTCATACTGCTTATTGAACAAAAAACACAGATTTATTGGATTTATTTTCTCTCTCTCCTCCTATTTTTTAATTTTTAATGTTAGTTTTAACATCAAAAAACAGTATAACAGTTCGAGCGGGTCTATCACATGCTTTGCAGTGAGGCTGGGCTGGGCAGACCACTCCAAAATCAACGAAGCACTTTTGCAAAGAGGCTCTACCTTGACAAACCGACCATATTTCTGAAGATTAAACCACTACATTCTCTGCTAGAAAATTTTAAAAGTGTATTTGATGACACACAAACAGGGTTTTTCAAATTTAATTAGTTTCTATATGTTCGCTGCTGGCACTGAGTAATGCCCACTCAAAGAGGGCCACCAGGCCAAAGCAATGGTTTTGACTTGATCAACATTAACCCCGCCCCCTGACTTTGATGGGTGAGGCTGACATCCATCCATCCATGAATGGGCATTTAATTAATTAATGAAACATTTAATTAATTATTCAATGGCATATTTAATTAATTCATTTTGTCACTCCTGGCCCTCCATACAACACCTCTCTGGAAATCTGAACTGGAGAAGTGGAAGAGAATGGATGAATGGACAGAGGTTATTAATCACTGTCTGTGTGAGTACGCTCATGCAAAGTTTGCTGAGAATGACCTAGCCATGGCGGAGGACATAGGATATACAGAGACATATTACAGACACATACACACATACGCTGCTATTATTATAGTAAGATATATTGCAGAAGTTATGGCAGTGCTGTGCCTTACTTATTTTATTTCTAGTGATTCATCCACAAGACTTAATGACATAAACGACATCTGAACAGAAATGAAGCAACATTAATCTTATTTAAGAAAGCTGATGTTAAAAACCTGTGAACAGTTATGCAATTTTATTATTTTTTATTTCATTTCCATGTTCTAATAACCAGTGCTTTTAAACCCTTTACAGCAGAATCCAGGCCTTTTTTTCTCCCCCCTTAACCTCTTGTTCATACTTTTCTTTTCAAATGCGCTGACCTAATTTCTGTGATAAAAATAAACTCATCACACATACTGTAACTATAACAGTGGATGAGTTTAAACTGAGAAAGTTTACTAGCCTGAAATCAGAAAAATAAATGGTTTGAGGCATTTGTCAGAATGAAAATTGTGAGTTGTTTTACATTTTAGACTGGAGCTGAAAAGAAAGTCATTGGTGAGCCAAGTCCCTTTTTAATTTCTAGGGTAAATGCAAGGCTACCACTAGACCCAAGGCAATGTGTGTGCAGCTGAGCCGATGTAATATTTTGCCTTACTTTTGAGTGAACTTGTATTACACACATGCAGGGGAGGAGAGTGCATACCACTCTCCCCCTCTCTGTCTCTGTTGTGTTTGTGTGTGTGTGTGTGTGTGTGTGTGTGTGTGTGTGTGTGTGTGTGTGTGTGTGTGTGTGTGTGTGTGCACTGACCACACTCTATGCCTCTCTGTAGTAGAGAATAAAGTGCAGCACCCTGTACTGTGATGTGGCTGGTACGCTTCTGCCTGTGAGCGACACAGCCACGGTACAACTTCTGCTCTTTGAGAGGACACTTAGGCCAACCACTTTTGAAAATTGTTTTACCAGTTGCGATGATAGTTAAGCAATTTGCCGGAAAAGGTTAAGAAATGAAAATGTCATTACTGTCATTTGCGTGTTTAGACAAATGTTGTGCATTAACCTTGAAAGTTCAGTAGTTTTGGAGCATCATCATGGTTTGCAGACAGAAGGAAAAATAATGTGAAACTCCTACGTGTCTCACCCCCCGTCGTTGTATCAGTCACTGAAACTCTTTTTGCAACTCAAGAGCAACACTAGGAAGATAAGGATTTTATGTGTTCAGGCAAAGAAGGATACATATTATTGTGCGGACTGTTTGTGGCTCATGGCTATAAGCTGTCTGCACTTTCAAGTGCCGCTTTGTTAGCTCTGTGTTAGACTGTTGCCAGGTTACCACACTGTTAAACCATAGGGAAGCATGCAGCAATGGCAAAGAGCATCCACAGTACCTAAACTTTATCAAGAGATGCTGTATTATGGTGGTGAGAGTGAAACTCAACACTGACATTCATAAAACACTGTGATCTTTATTATATTATTGGACATTAAATCTTGTAATTAAAAAAAAAAATCAAACCTCATACTCAAACTCGATAATCAGTAAAGGCAGTTATATATAGTAAAAGCTGCAGAGTCCTTTTGATCTTTCCAATAGTAATCACAGTATCAGAAATGTTCAGATCCTACACATGTAGTTAACCCATAGCTAACCCTGCACCTGCACACCCTTAGTTAGTATTTCATACAAATGTCAGCAGCAAGTTTATCTTGCTATTTATTTATCTATTTGCAGCTTTTTTGTGAGATTCAAAGAAGCAAACCAACGCAGGTCACTTAATTATCTCATGATGTTACATGAGTTGATGATCGGAGTAAAAATATAGCTGCTGTTTTTCTAGCAGAGCGAGTTGGCCACAGAATTAAAACACAAAATAAATATTTTGTATGTCTGTTAACGAAATGTACAGAATAGTTGAGTGTTGACATGAGGACCCAAGTGCAGACAGGGAAGGAGACGGACCTGAGTCTTAAACAAAAAACGAGGCATTTATTTGGCCTGAAAACAAGACTACAAAAACAAGGCGAATAATGCAGGTGGAGTAAACAAAAACTAGAACCTATACTGGGGGAAAACCTAGACTATGATGACTATAACAAAAGGTGACATGAATACAATTCTGAGCAGGTGCATGCGAGGAACTATGATAAGGAAATATGAACAGAATCATGAAAAAAACCTTGATCTTGATGTGACATGGAGGGAGGTAAACAGACAACCTGACAAAGACTGAATGAAAACACACAGGCTAAATACACAGAAAGGTAATGAGGGAAGTGGAAACACCTGGGGAGACACAGCTCACACAAATGAACATAATGACGCCACAGGGGAAGCGTAAAACTAAGCACGCTGAACATAGAAACACAAGACTTAAAGAAAATAAAACAGGAAACATGGAGAGACGTAGACATGACAACATGGAGAGATGTAGACATGACAACACAGAGGTCAAGAAAAGACTTGTAAATCAGGAGTTCTAGAAGAAACAAAACTAGAATGAAACTCAACTAAATCCCAACTAAAAGTGGCAACAGAAGAACTTAACATATTTCCAACATAATATAAGAAAACCAAAATATAAAAGGAACTCAAAACTGCTGGGTCACAGACCCAGCCCCTGACAATAGCACTGAAATTGGTATGGAATTTAAAAACGCAGGGCTACTATACAAAGAAGATGAAACTTTTTTCCCTCATAAGAGTGCAATATTCATATTTACATTTATTTACGTTTAAAAGCTGTCTTAGTGGTATATTAATAGTATATATACAGTAATTTTAAAATGTCTCCTGAACCATAGAAGCTGATCATTATTAAAGTTTGTTTGTACAGAAGCAGCACAGAAGCATAATACAGTGTACCCGTTAAAATGTTTAATATATAAGACAGGGGAGTTTTAAGACTCAGCAGGATGTGACAGTTTTGACAAGTTTCTCTCGAGTAAGAGGATAAGTAATAGGTAAACTCCATGACTCCACTTTTCCCAGTGGTCAGTTTTTCTGTCATTAACAGGCCTTTTCTTGATCTTGGCATTAAGCTCGCCAAACAGTGGAACTGAGCAGTGATATATGGCTTGGAATTCACAAAAGAGGTTACAGCAGCATTTGTAGTATGCTTGTTACTGTAGTAGGGATGTATAATATTATTGGTTTACTTAATATAGTACTGTGCAAAAGTCTTGAGCCTCCTCGGATTTCTTTTTATTTTGCCAGTGAAATGGTAAATAGATGTAGCAATTTATTGAAATATGTGCAGAAATACATGGAAATGGAGTAAATGGGACAAAAAGAATTTTACAATTCTAATGAGCTTATTTTGGTATGACCACCTTTATTCCTTAGTACAGCCTGAACTCCTTGAGCTTTTTGAGCATTCAGGTATGCTTTTTTCCACATGGTAAATGATATGGTCAAAATGTTTGATCTTTTCATAATTCCATCAGTTTTGACAAGATATGCAGTCTAAACTATAACACTGCCTACACTATTTTTTTTTATAGATGGCTGCAGACACTCACAGTTGTATCTCTCTGATATCTCTCCTGCTGCCAAAATTTTCAAAGTTGGATTCATCTCTCCATAAGACCTGTTGCCACTGGTTTTCAGTCCAATTCTTGTGTAATTTGGCATACCTCAGCCTTTTCTCCCTGTTTTCCCTCCTTAAGAATGGCTTCTTGGCAGCAGTCCTTCCATTGAGACCATTTCTGATGAAGCTTCAGTGAACAGTAGATGGATCAAATGAAGGGCTAGATATATCTATCAGCTCCTGTGACAGGTCTTTGCTGGATTTGTCCTATCTCTTAAGGACATGACTTTCAGATACTGCCCATCTGCTGTAGAAAATGAGTGAAAAGCATTCAATGTCCAAAGAAAAACTTTAAAAAACCGTCACAGAAAGTCTGCTGTGCTATTGCTCAAGACCGGTTTAAAGCTGTATAAGAAATAAGGGGTGGCTCAAGACTTCTGCACAGCATACGTGCCTTTTTTGCATTCCAGTACAATAGCCATATGAACACCACTTTAACATACAGAGAGAAATCCTAATGTTTACAGGTAAACTATGTCATGTTATACTTGCTAAGCAAGAACTGGGCAATCTCAGTTTTGGGATGAGGATTCTCAACCAAATAAACTGACATTTTAGACATAATCTGTTATGCTGTCATTTCACTTACACTAAGTTTCAGACATTGTAATCAGTGCATTTGACTTTAGTGCCTAGAAACCTTTTTCCACCCAGCTAGCAGCTGTGATGACAAAAGTAGAACCTAAGTAGTCAGGCGTTGTAAACACAAGAACCCAACACGGCCCAAGGATAAAAAACCTCTTTGACACACCAAACACATTTACCAACTTGTGAACTAATTGCTTCCTCAAACTTATTGCTAACAGGAATTTCTAAGCATAAATTAAAAAAACAAAACAAAAAACTAACTCCTTTATAATTTCCAGAGTAACTGGGAAGAAATCAATGTTCCTATCCCACAGATGGAGAAGTAAAGAATGTTATGTAATTAATGATAAATCTAGGTTCAAAAAACAACTAATTACAGTGGCTGTTGCTTATTCATGCTGTTCATTATGACATCCTGTGCATTGGCCTCTAGTAAAATTGACATCAGACAGCTGCCCAGATCATACAACACGCACCAACTCAGCAGAGAGGAATGTCATTTCAGCAGCATGCAGATACCCCCAAGTCATGACCCTGTTTGGATTGTAGTAGGTGCAGTGCAGCATGGCAGAAGTTGCTTCACAGGATTGGCTTGAATGCCTTCAGCCATCCAGAAAAAAAGAATTAGCTCTTTGGAAAGTCTCCAAGCAAAAAGAAAGAAAGAAAGAAAGAAAGAAAGAAAGAAAGAAAGTGATAAGCAGTGCAACAAAGGAAGAATAGCCTTTTGGTGCAGCCTGTACTCAGCGAGCTTCAAAGAGCAGGATGTCAACAGAACAGATGCAACATCAAACATGACTTGCATTAGTTACTGATGCAGAAATTGAGATTTCTATTGCTCATTGTGGGCACTAGGAACACAAGCTGGAGTCTTGCTGTTGTAGCCTGAAAATGCTGGTATTCCTAAGAGTTATCAGTTCACTAGTAAACCTGAGTGCTTCTCCAAAGCTCTAAGAAATATTTCTGTGTCACGATTTTTGAGGGAAGACAAATTTGAATCAGCCTGTCCAAAACTGCATATATCGTAGCACTTGTACTCTCACAAAACACCAAAGTTGGTGGCATAACATCCTTCTGTAAAGTTACATTACATAAGTCCATGGTAAATTTCATGCAGTTAAAGGAGACACATCCCCTCAAGAGTATGCAAAGCTAACACCCAAACTGCTAGTTGTACATTACAAACTGTTCATAAAAGCTTTTACATTTGCTTGTACATTAACACCGACTGTATGAGCAAGCACCTCTTTTCTGGAAGATAACCCTCCAGCAAGCAGGAGTTGATGCTCTATTTCAGTTGAAGCGGCAGTAGTGTGTTGTTTTGAATAAATCAGAGGAACGGCTCACACGGGCAGTATCATCCACCTTAGTGGAAAGGATAAGCTTCTGAGATAATCTTCACAGATGAGGCCAAAGGGCTGAAAGAATTTTAAGGTTTCTGGCTTTAATGATTCCCAGTGTCCAAAAAAAAGATTTTAATGATGAACAGTCATTAAACTATTCTGATTTGGACTCAATACACAAATCATTGAAAAATGTATAGAAAGATGTATTAAAGTACAAAAAGTGACCTCTATGGAAGGAAACACTGTCTAAGAACTGTCCTGATGTAAAAGAAAATACAGTTATCTTTTGCTTTGACTGCAAATATAATTGTATTTTTGCATATCCCCATACTTACTTCAAATCAGCAGCTACCTAACACCATATACACCATATGTTCAACTTAAGAAAAAGTAAATAATAAGGCAGAATGTGCTTTAGGCACTCATGAAAGTTGTGAAAATGCTTCTGCAATAAAGCTACTTAAAATGCCTGAAGAGATATTTCTATTGCAAACAAACCCTCAGAATGATGTAACTCATTTGGACGGGACACTCAAATTATCTCTGTTTGCTTTCAGATTGCCAGGTTCAGGTCTTAAGTCCCAACTCCCATTGCAATATGCAAAATTAGCATATGAGATGTGCAATCCAGTCACGTGACTTGACCCATCTGGTCTCAGCACTTCCCAGCTTGTGAAGAGAACTGAACATTTTGTCTGAGATTCAGGAGCAAATCATATCTTACAGCAAAATGGCTGTTATATCATATATTAAAAAAAAAAAAAAAAAAAAAAAAAAAAACGTGCAGAAAATTGACAACTAAATTTAACCACCATAATCACACTGACCATGAATATTAATTGAAAAAAGTTATTTAAACTCTGAAAACTTTTTCTTTGCATCAAGTTTAATTATTCACCAGTAAATTAATAGCTGCTCCTCCTTGTAAAACTAAATGTAACGAGACTAGTAAATGCATACAAAAAATAATAAATAAAATTAAAAAATAAAATACAGAAAACGTATATATTGTAATGGCTATTTTCAGATCTCAGTGCAGGAAGGGAGGCTACTTTTCATTTCTCTAGACAGGTGCACATTATTATACAATTGGTCTTTAATGAGCATGCCGTGTTTGTGCAGATCTGTCTGAGCTGGAGGCCCGTCTTCATTCATTTTAGATGAAGTGCCTGGAGAGATACCACATCAATATTCATGCACTGATGATTACAAGAAGCAGGCAATATTACTGCACTGTTAAGTGCAACGAAACGTCAAATACAAACACGTGCAATATGATATATGATTTTTAAATGACGTATGATTAGATTAATGGCTTGAACTAACTCCACTGACCTCCATTAAAGACATTTTTTATTAATTATCCTCTTAGACATTGTGCAAGACTTAAGGAAATTAATTTACAGAGAGAAAATGGACTGATTGAAAGTTTTTATATTTGATTTGCTAATGTGCTGGAGGTCTTTCCTTTGGAGGCTTTGTTAAAAGAGACACATTCATTCACAGCATCGAGGAGAAATGCACAAATAACCCGACTATTAACCCATGTGTGCAGCGATGAGGATGATTTACCGTGTTACTCTCTCCTCAGTACGCTCAAAGACTAGCGAGTTATACCTGAAGATGCTAACACAAGCAAAGATTTCCACCAAGGATTTCAGCTTTGTGCTTCTGAAGCATCACTTCTTAGTTGATGTGTGTGGATGGTGGATTCCCAAAGTAGCTGAGGTAGGTATTGATTTGCTGAGGATAAGAAGGATAAGGGTATATCTGAGTGGTACTGCGGGGAACGAATGAATACTCCTTGAGAGGCTGGAGAGAATGTTAACACAACTCAACGTACACCAGTTTTGCCACAAGGTAGAAAACCAGTTTATATTTAAAGACTTTTCATCTTGGTATTTAAGAGAAAAACAAAGCCTTTTCTCATGGCAATAGTGAATACTTTCCCCCACATGGAGTAATATTTAGGAACTAAATCCACTCTGAAAGTTTTGTTGGATGAAGTATGACAAGAAAAATATGGCAGCACTGACTAAATCTGATTTACAACAATTTACTGTCATCTTTATGATTATTTGTTGCCTATTATAACTTATGGAGACTGCCGGAGATGGGAATATTGGGATCAGCTGCATCACTTTCAATATGAGGACATCAAGTTAATGAGAGACTTGCTAAAATGTCTTGTTAACTGAGAGGATCAGATCACTTTTTGTTTGGATCTAATTCCCACCTGGGTGTGTAACAGTTTGAGAGATACAGAAAACCACAGATGAATGGCTTTTGTTTGCCAAATTAATACAACAACACGATCTTGGCAGTGTCATTATGGTAAGCCATCTCCACTGACAAAAGAACCCGGATAAACATACTTAATATTCATCAGCAGCCTTCAACAGAGTAAATGAAGCAGAAAAAAGAACAAAAATGTAGACTCTGATGTTCTTTACATCTGTTTGAATTAACGAGAACATATTTATTTCACCTTCTTTTACACTCTTCGCTGGTTGTTTTTAATCATCATTTAGGCGTAGTGTTTGAGGTGGAGCCGCATAAGGACACAGTTAATCAATGGTGGCCAGATCTGAACACTCACAATAAATCACTAGGTTTGTTTTCCCCCCTTCTGTGTACTGTACCAAAGATTAAGCTTTATTTTGAGAAATTGCTTTTTAATTCCATTTGTTTGCTGTGATATTTTCCACGCCTTGCTCAGTAACACAAGAGGCTGCAAAACTCACAAAAAATGTTTATACTTTTCACATTTACTACTTCCATCTTGTAAGAAGACAATTTTTTCCCCCATGCAGTGAGAAGTGTACTTGAAAATGTACTTGTATGCCACACCAGCTTAAACAGATTCTAATAAATGAGCAGGTTTTATAGTTTTTGTCCTGTGCGTAATGTTTTGTGTAAATTAGTGTTTTGTTTGGAGCGAAAAAGCTTTGGAAATTAAATGGCAAAAATCATGTAATTACCTGTGCTCTAACTCTAGGTGACTCTGGATTTATAGATTTATATCACTGATTAATGGAAGGTGCTATCCAAAGTTGCAATGTCTGACTTTTTACACCATTTAGTCTATTAATTAGACTGATGTTACATGTACACTTAAAGCTTGCAAATCGCAGAGGTTTTGGAGACCATGAATTCACCAATAAAATGTGTTATTTAGCCCAGTGTTTCCCAACCACTGTGCCGCAGCACATAGGTTTGCTGTGCGAAATGATCAGGTGTGCCATGGAAGATTATCTGGTTCCACCTGATTAGTACTCTAAGTCAGCAGTCCCCAACCTTTTTAGCGCTTTTTTGCGTTTATGTCCGACAATATTTTCACAGACTGGCCTTTAAGGTGTCACAGATAAATACAACAAAATAAAACCAGTACCGGTACCAAAAAAAAGAAGATTTATTCATAATACACAGGAAAAGACCCAGGGAAACCGAGTTAACGATAAAAACGATAAAAATAATGATAAAAACTGATTTAAAAAAAAAAACCCTTGAAAACCATAAATTTCACACCCAAGCCTCGACTCTCGCAGCCCGGTACCAAACGACCCGGGGGTTGGGGACCGCAGCTCTAAGTGATCGGCGTGTGTAACGGGCAGAAAAATTACATTCTCTTCCACTAGAGGGCAGTGCAGCTACCTGCTATAATTAAATGGGTTGCCAACTGGCAGTAAAATAGAAAAAGAAGAAGAAATTACATAATAGCCATGCATAACAGCAATAGATGAACATTTGAAAAGAAAAAGTAGTCAATCTGACCTGGGTCCTGGAGAAAATTCTGACCCAGATGAAGGCCGTAGTATGACTATTGGTCAGAAGAAAGCAAAAAAGGTATACTGGGAGCAAACCGAGCCAATTCACTATGCGTGGCTCACGGGGGAAAATGATCAATATGCTTTTTGTAACATTTTTGTTTGGTGGTGTGCCTTGTAATTTTTCTAATGTGAAATATGTGCCGTGGCTCCAAAGGTTTGGGAAACACTGATTTAAGCATCATTAATGCTCGGATGTGCCAAATGTAGTTCACATTTGTCATCCAGTAGGGGGCATTCTTAAATTCTTCATTCAGGTTGATATTTCACGTTCAATCAGTAAAGCAGAAAAGTGAAATACAGTATCAAAGCAACTGAGGAGAAGTTTGTGGAAATGTTTTGGTTTTGATTCAACAGATGGCAAATTAGCCCACTTACAGAGACTTTGGACATCAATAATGAGAGAAGACAAAGTTGTTTTCCTGTTGACTTCCTGCATCACAAAGAATGAGACAAATACCGTTAAATCTCTCGTCATTATTCTAAGGCTCCAAAACCGTTCGCACACGGGCCTCTGATAATATCACTTTCACTGCGAGAAAAATGGCACACTCTGAGAAGGAGGAGAAAAGAAGCGTGCAGCAGTGGAAACAGCAATTGTCTTCCATGTATATCTGTTTCTTAATACAACATCCTTTGTCAGACTTATCAAATCGTTCTGGCTGCTCAAACACATAAAGACTCCCTGGTGTCATGCCAAATGTGATAAATATTTGATTTGAAATCACTGTACACCATTTTATCAATCTCATGGGCTGTTGAAATTTAACAATTTCCCAGAGTGGAAAAATCAAAGATTTTTGTGTTCCTATGGGAGCGGCCTCATTGGCTGCAATAGTGTTTCATTTACCCGTGATTATACAAGAAAAATGATACAGAATGGGCGTTTACTCAGCAACAGTGGCTCACAAACTGCGAATATGGCTCCACTGGTAGAGCAGAGAGTCATTGTAGGTGTTGAGTGGACAGCTGGGGGAGAAGTATCAAATGAATTTCAGTTGACTTTGACTTTTATTTCACTCCAGTTTCAGTTTTATTCCTTTTATCGTTAATAGCATGTAAAAACTAAAAGAAAAAAAAGAAAATAATAGAGGACCACTGCTCAACAACAACAACAACAAATGGGACACCTCACCAGCTAGTTTGCCACCCAAATGAGGTAGTGGAGCCCCCAGAAATAAATGGCGCAACAACAACTGTATAGCCTTGTCTGATTGCTACACTTTTCACCCCATTTATCCTCAGGGTGCTAGCAAGAAGCTTGTAAACAGGCCACTGATGGCAAGAGGCAAGGCTTTGTTTCGGGAAAAGGTTTTCATCAGGACTATGACAGAACAGTTGCTATAACATGCAATCGCGCTAAAGCATCGTGATATGGAAGGAAAGATGGATGTAAAGAAAATGTGGGAATTTCAACAATCACATCTCCATCTGTCTAAAATACACGTGCTTACTACAGTTTGTGGCTGCAGAAAGTTAACTTTTAAAAAAAAAATCAAAATGTCTGGTGATATAAATTACTTTTAGGTACTTCAGCATCAAACATTTAAGCCCAAGTGTTTATTGTCTGCAAAAACACTGCAAGCGTTTTGTGAGTGTTTAAGCATTCACATGTCAAGATAATAATGTCTATTTTTACATTAGACAGAAATAGTTTTAAAATGAAAATTGATCTGGTACTTGTGACTTGGCCCTTTACTGGGGTGTATATAAGGAGGCGAAGCAAGAGCAAGTGAGACTGATATTACAGTACATCAAACATATAGTGAATCACGGTAATG
This sequence comes from Pelmatolapia mariae, assembly GCF_036321145.2. Taxonomy (NCBI): domain Eukaryota; kingdom Metazoa; phylum Chordata; class Actinopteri; order Cichliformes; family Cichlidae; genus Pelmatolapia; species Pelmatolapia mariae. The sequence goes on along the minus strand of NC_086228.1, from coordinate 4,238,047 downwards.
GGAATAGTCAGGTCTGGGGGGTATTTTGTCTACTGTGAGTTGGACACCTACACCATAATGAAGGAGACGTAGTTCTCCATTTCTCATTCTACACTCTCTGGTTTGCATCTTTGCGGTGAAAGATTCATAGTGCATCAGGATAAGGAGCTCAAACACATCTAAAAGCTTAGCAAGAACTTTAATTCCAAAGAGGAGCTCTTACCCCCGCAGTCATCTGACCTCAACTTTACTGATCATTTGCTTGAAGACTGAGAAAACTATGCACTCCTAGCATAACAAAATACTCTTTGGAATATTATATTTTGCACAAAGTTGGGGTCCATGCCAGCTTGAGTGCATGCTAGAGGCAAATCAAAATATGAAGCTATTCTAATATTTGTATATATTATTCAGAGGTTCAACTTTTCACTCAAGTCATTAAGCTGACATCCGTAGTAATGAAAAATGCTGGAATATATTCAAAACTAAGAGTAAACAGTCTTCACTTGTGTTGCAAGGCTCTTTGGGTCCATTTATGAAGTATAATTCATTTTCAGTTGTTGAAGTTGTATAATGAGAAATGCCAGTTTTCTGTTTTTTTTCTTCGTTGTCCTACTTGTGCGAATGCAAATACATACCGACACATACAAATTCATTCTTCAAATGCTGACGCCTTCTAAACAAAATCAAAACTTTGTGTCACTTTGGACGAAGATGTGAAATACAGTTTAGCACACAAAAGCGTCGGCTTGTTCCTTTTACCAATTAGCACGGTGAAAATTGAACAAATGCGACGCATGTCTGAAACAGAGACACTTTGCCTTCAAAGTAAAAGTGGCGGCTTTTGAAACGTGTTGGCAGCAGTGGTAAATTAAGAAGAGCCGAAACACATACATGAACAAACTGTATAAATGATGAACACTTTTTATATATTTTTGTCATTTTAACACAGCAAATCAGCTGTTGGTGTTAATTTGGGTGAACATTACAAAAACATAGGAGCTCTTTTCATTTTGTTGTGTTTTTTGGCATTATGGGTAAGTGGCACATGCTTTGGTGCCTCATAGCAAAAATGTATTCTTTTAAAGATTTTTGTGACCTGATATCACAGCACGAGACATTTACATTATCTTTGCATAATTTGTCAAGCTATTCGTGTGGCCATGACAATCTATATCAGTCGTGTAGAGCATTAACTTTATTTTGCTTCATTTGCTAATTAATAAATTACCATATGAGAACAAAATTAGATCTTGTTGCCCTTTGAGCTTAGTATTTGCCTCCAAATGGACCGGCTTGGTACTTATATAACAACTTTCTACTCAAACTGCTTTCTGTTGCAAGTCTTATTCATTCAAGCACACACACGTTCAAACTATACTTTAATCTATGCCTAACTGCTTTTCTAACATTCACACACACACACTTACAACTGATGGATGCACCGGGAGCAACTCGGGATTCAGTATTTTGCCCAAGGATACTCTGGCATGCGAACTCCACCAAACTTCCAATTGGTAGACGACCCGCTCCACCACCTGAGTCAGAGCCGCTCCAAATGCAGGTGCTCACCCAAAAGGTCCATCAGCTTAAACTAATCCTCCATGACCGCTGTGGCATTAGGTATGCAATATGACACCAGCAGGGAAAGTATTTGACAGAACTTTGAGATGTGGCTTAAATACTCCCTGAATGGATTGACATTATGCTTTTCATTTTGTAAAACACTAAGCTTAAGTAAGCCAAACAATCCCAGGTCAACTTATTTAACCTGTCAGAGCACAGCAGGTTATGTGCTCTGACAGTCATTAAAAATAATTACTTTATTGTCATTAACAAGTCTCAACAGTTATAATGTATCAACAATTTATTCAATAATTCACTGCACCTGAACATCAGACTCATCCAATGATGTTGTTTGAAAGCTATGTCACAATAAAGCCAGAAATGCCCTCCAGTGAAGGTATTACATGATGGCTAGTATCACTGGAGGCTGATGCCTAAATTAGTGTCCGCTAATAACGCAATTTTCATGTAATAATTTTATTTATCAGATATTAAAACATCATTGCCTATTTTGTTGTTCACACAAAACACTGACTGGATGTGGCAAAACTGAGAAACAGTTTTTAGGTACGAGTAATGGTGCTATCTTAGGTCCCACATTAATGCTGTGGTATTATTAGCCATAGCTGCTAGCTGCTGCCTTAATTGTAGTTTTACAGATGGCTAATGAGGCCTTCCAGTAACTGATAATGGTTAAAAGAAGACATTAACAAGTTAACATTTATGATAACTGTTTAATAGTAATGAAACAGAAACTTTACTGAACTTTAAAAACTCTATATAAAGTGCTAAAGTACTAAATAAAGTACAACTACTTCAGCTGCTAGTGAGAGGGGAGGCTTTTTGAAGTTTTGTGAGGAGGCAAAACCTTCATAGTTGAGTATCAAATCCAGTAGCACTTTATGTGTTAATTAGCTTTGAGAATTTATTTTAAATAACCATAGTGGCTGCTAACGTATATGGAACAAAGAAATCTGCAATTCAGTCTTATTTAAAAAATCTTTACTGGCATGTTTGCAAATCATTGCACTGTGTAGTATATTAAGAAAGTCAAAGCCACAATTAAAACTGAGCATTAGGCCTTTTCAGTGTTACATTTCCTCATTTATTTTCTCATTTTCAGCCTTTGGTTAAAATAACACGTTATGCCCTGAGATTATTTGTCCAATAATCAAGAATTCTGTGATTTGCTGAGAAAAAACAAAATGCAACACATTACTCTTGCCTTTTTTGTGAACTATACCTGCTAGCTTTATGCCTGTGTCTGTGTTACAATCAAATCAAATTTCCTGCAGCAGCACTACTAGCAGTTTCTAAGATGGCCCTCCTTTAGTGCAACTCCAAGTCAAGTCTACATGTGCAGCTGTAAATTGCTCTTCCTTTTACTTTTCTTCCCCATATGAGAAACGACAGAGCTGCAGTTTTAAGGACTACTTTTTCCAGATACAACTTCTTTCAGGAAACAAATTGCATTTTGCACTAAAGCAAGACAGCAAATAAATTTAGTAACGGCAACACACTCGGCTTCATGTGGTAACTGAATGATGGTGAATTAACTTTTTTCCCCTCTTCCTCAGTCTTTGCTTTTATTCTAGCACCAGAGGACAGTTTATCTTTCTTATACAATTTGGTTTAGCAAGCTGCTGTCTGCTACTAGCTGCTCTGTGTGCATAGCTGGCACTAGTAGTCCTGAGATGCATTAATGTGCTTTTAGGAAAATCCAACTATCTAATGAACCAAAGCCTTTACAATAAAGGAAGGCACCAGTTTCACTCTACTGACACTCATCATGTTTTGTTACTGTTTTCTTTGCTAACGTTGATAAAATTTTGCTTCCAAAGTCACCATTTTTAGTAGTCAGTTCACACATTAAACTGACCACTGCTTCACAAGAGCTTTGACTGCACCACACATAAAGAAAGCCCTACTCTTTTTTTTTCACTTCATCCTAGTAAGAAAGACCTACATAGCATTGCACAGAACTCCCTTAAGATTGTGTTACCTCTGTAACCTTGGCCACAAATTACTGGATCAGGTGGACGAAGACTGCAGCCTTTATGGTGTTTATTTCTCCCAGAGTGCTGTGCACATGCAGCATTTCTGCATTGGCACGCATAAAATGAATGATATATATAGTACAAGCCTGGGAAAATCATCACCCATGGCAACACAAGACAAGGTCATAAAAAAAAGATAAAAAGTCAAATGGAATCTGTCTATAACTTGATTTTCATTAGTATGACTAATAAGTGGATATTTTTTATTCAGTTGCTGGCATCGTCTCTTAATTTGTAAGGACAGGCAGATAAATAATAATTAACTTCTATTCAGCACCATGATTCAGGTGATTGTTTTTTAGAGTGCTGACCAGACATCTGTGAAAATGGCCTTTGACCTAGAGTGGTACAATCAGACAAACAGAGACATTACTGCAACCTTTTCCCCTGTACGGCGATAAAGATGTGTGGTTTTTGTAGAAAGTAAAGGGGTTTTAGAGAACTGGAGCAAAGCCCAGTTCTACTGATGCATGCTGCTCCATGGGTATAAATGTAGGTCTGAAGGTTAATTGCTTCCAGATGTTCATCTTCACTAGTTTGTTAATCAAGTAAAATCATCTGTAGTAGTCTCCTGCAGTGAAGCCCAAGTTCTAGTGAGACCACATTAAGAAAGACGGAAGGAAACAAAGAAAAGTTCCTCAAACCATGGCAAGTCTGACAAAATGAGCCTCAGCTGATGAGGCTATATTAGGGCATAATTTTATCACATACTGTGCTTACTATCATGCTCTGTCTGTCTTTGGTTCCTTCTTGTTTGTTTGGGTTTTGGAAACATTTTGCTTACTCTTTGTTTGAGCCCCTTTTAGATGCTATGTTTCAGTCTAAAAATGATGCTTAATATCTGAATTTTATTTGATGCATTATTGTGGTGGTAGATGCCTACAGAATAGCATCCACTCATTCACTACTCCCTCTTTGGAATAATATCAGCTATGACATTATCTAATATTTAATGGCCTTTTTTAATTCGTTGAATTAAAGGAATGGGGCTAAAATGAAAAGTGCCAACTTGAAGCTCCAGAATAAGATAGAGTTTGCTTGGGGGGACAGAACCTAGGCAGCCAAACTGGTTCTCAGCAGCCAGTCTATTTCCTCTGTCTTTGGAAAGCGTGCCACCACTGGCACAAGGCCTGATAGCACCACTGATGGATAATCTTGTAAGTTCATTTTACTTTTGCTCAGCTAACATAACAAAGCACTGTAGTTTTAATTTGAAAATGCTCACTCTCTACTGCATAGTTAGATACAAGATGAGCACAGTATTAAAAAGCACATTTTTCAAACTTGACAATCACTTCCCTGAATGTGTTATCTTTTGTAAGCATTTCCTTTAACTTCAATAATGGCAAGAAAAATGAAATAACAGACTCTTTTCAAATCACTGCACTACCAATATTAGCACTGAGATGAGTCATATTTCAAGTTCTACTTTGTGAATCGCTTCCCCTGATTAAGAGCTGCAGGCAGTTTTGATCCAGCCAGTCATCTGCTTTATGTCCTGTACATGTGAAATTGGGAAATTCGCTTCATTTTTAATGGTGTACAATACCTTATCCACACTGCATTAGCACAGAGTATGTTCAAGTGTTCTGATTGGGCGAGCACTTGGACTGAGCTGTAAACAAACCCCTAAATAACTGCCCAGAGGTTTTACTGAGATGGCTATCAACTGGTCAGAACTGTTTCTAGTAGGATGTTGATCTACCTCACCATTTTGGAAAATTTTGTTTACAGTATTTGAGGGCATAATTGTACTCGGCCATACAAACCGTTGCTGCTGTCCTCTTAACTCTTTTGTAACATCAAGCAGCAGGAAACAATTCACTCCTATGCATTTCCATAACACTAATGTATCAATGGAAAAATGATTAAATATAGATTATTATCCTGGAACTACATTTAAGTAAATCAATGCCGGTGGCCAATCAGATTAGTTCTGGTTGGTCTCTCTGTTTAACTAAACAGGCTAATTTATGTCAACAATCATGTAAGCTAATCTCTTCAAAATGTAGCCGACACATTCAGCATTTTACAGCTGCGTAGTCCCAGCCTGACCATAAGAGCTGGACTTTAGCCCAGACTACTTTTTCTTTTCGAATATTTATCTATTGCTATTACACGCTGCGTAGTCTCACTGGCAGCATGTTTTACTGGCAGTTGGCAACCCATTTAATTGGAGCAAGAAGTTGTACTGCCCTCTATTGGAAGAGAATGTAATTGTTCTGCCCGTTACTCACTCTGGTCGCTAGAGAACCAATCAGGTGAAATCAGGTAATCTTCCACGGCACACCTATGTGCTGCGGCACAGTGATTGGAAAACACTGCTTTAGCCATTTAATATACAAAGTTCATACAAGCACACAGTGAGAGATGACGACAAGCCTAGTCATTCTTATTATCAAAACTCATGTTAACTTATGGCCCAAAAACAAGCTGAATCAATTCAAATAGCTTGATATTTAAGCAGACTAAAATCACATAATATTCAAATATTTGAAGAAAAAATTTTACATTTTAAGAAATTTTGAAGCATGGCCTGTGTTTGCAGTAAGGTGTAAATACATTATATAGTTTTGTCACCTCTGAATAGTAAATAATACAATCATCTGCTGAAAATGAAGATGGCAAAGAAATGAGGAGGGTGAGACTATAGAAAAAATAGGCAGAACAGCACAAACAACATAGTTACTTTAGTTTACTGAGAAATAATACAAGCGATAAATGAATTGTGAAATCAAAATGCTCAAGAATTAATGTTAACACTATAGAGTCAAATCAAATGAAAAGAGAGTAACCAAGGAACCAAAAAGGCTAAATGGATCTAATCTAATTAGTTTCAGTTATTTTACAAACTTGGTGTGTTGGATATAAAAAATACATTAAAATGAAATGATCAAATAAAAAGGTTTGACTTGCTGAATTAATAACAGTTCTGTTCTGTTTCTATGAAACTACACTTCCTAATACTTACCTTATTTAAAATGAGATTCTAGACATGTGAGTCTGATGGAAACTCCTGGATGATGAAAACTGAACTTTTGCTGCATTTATTTTGTTTCCTCCATCATGAAAAATTGGGCTATTCTTGAGATTGAAACTGGCTGGCTGAAAGGTGGTTTGACTCCAATCCTGGGTGCAATTATTGTAATTTATGATACTTTACCTGTATCAAGTTTGAATCTCATCGAGATGCTATTTGAAATTGTCTGTTGGACATTTTGTACTTCTTCCAATATAGGAATGTGCGTGCATATGTGTGTTATCTTTTTTGTCCTGCTGGAAACTCCTGGGACATCGCTAAAGCTCCTCTAAATCCTAAAGGAATGGCACAGCTTTCCCTGGTTAAGAACACTGATAAACAGCTTTTACTCATGTTCCTAAAAGTGAGACTAAAGGTTCACCACTCTGGGAGTTTCAAACCCATAAGGACTAACTCCCTACCCTCAGATGTGCCATAAATACAGACCTAGAGCTTACGTTATCCTGTATGAAGGCAAGGAGTTGAAGAGTTGCATCATTATCCCAAAACCAGAGAGCTGTGTGTGCAGGATTAACTAGATTTCTCTGAAGCTCAGTTGTTTAAGGGCATTCTGAATAAGCTGAGAATGTAAAAACAAAACAAAACTGCTCGCTCCACAAGTTTATTCAAAAACTAGTCATTATAGAAACACATGCGATTTGCAAATCAAAGTGATACCTTTAAGTATTGTGTCTAACCTTGCAGACTTGCAATCATCACCTGACTAAGCTAGCCAATAGCACTTTATGAAGAAAGCAGGAGAAACGACTGCGTGCTCCAAACAGGGATTTAGGGATTAACACTCCTTTATGTGGGAAGATAAAAGACAGGCTGGATTAGTAGAGAAATGATTAATGTTGAGTTGTGCATGGACAAAGACCAATAAATATTCAATTATAATCCTCCAGTCCATAATCAAGATAACAAATGCCAAAACTGAACTTGGAGGAGGTGGAAGGTAGCAGAGTAGCAAAGCCATAACTATAAATCAAACTGAAAGGTAGGGAGCATGCAACTTTATACAGTACTTCTGTGTTTGTTGTTATAATGACTTTTTTTTTACAGCATCAAATCATTGGACTCAAAGTTTTCAAAAACACTCTGGACCGTTTGTTTTTTTTAGTAGTAAACCGACTAGTTATTAATGCTTTTTATCTCAGTGTGGTTTATTCACTCACTGTATATGCAACACTGGCTGTGAAAGAGGTTCTGTTTATTTTAATCTCATAAAAGTGCACAAATACTTGATATGGTTAGCTTAGGTTGTTAAACGCAATTTAAAAAAAAGTCAGTTGCATTTATGACCATGACTTGAATGACTGTGCGTCTTCACAGGCATCTTGTTTTGAAGTTAGTATGTTAATGTGCCTTTTTAATGTGTAAAAGTAAACACTGAACTACATGCACAAGAAAAACTGGAAGACATCCTGTTGATGTTCACAAGAAAATTCAACCATAAACAGTAAAATCATGGACAGTGCTTGCAGGTTGGAAAAATGAAACAGGTGAAAGTTCTCTACTCTATAACTTAAGGCCACTAGATGGCGATAGCAGTGGTTACAAGAAGACCTCCGCCCAAATCCTTAGCCAATGAGCTTGCAGGTTCATTACCTCAAATCTGTTTTTTGCAACCAACATAATAATGCTAAATACTCATCTTGAGGCTTCAAAAATGGACTTCAGAAATCAGTGGGTGATGTAACAGTAACGATGTCCATCTTTTAATCTGTGTATGAATTTAACAAACTAATCCAGATCCAGATATCTTTCTGGATCAAAGGGCTCAGTCCATGGGTGGGTGGAGAGAACTGACGGTTATGAATTCCCACCGTTCTTTTGTCCATAAACTGGCATTTTTTGGACTTTCTATTATTCATTTGGTATTTTGATAAATTTTCTATATGGTAACACTAGAGGCACACAGATAAAAGCACAAATGTGCACTGTGTAATCCCTGAAGCAATCGGTACTAAGCTGGTGAGTCCTGGCTTTTTAGCAGAGGGAAGATAGGAATTAGGAGAGCTATCAAAGTGGAAAAGCAGAGGGACATTAAATAGGCATGACTTTAACACACTTACGATGTGCAGTTATTTCAAGCTGAGTCATATATTCATATGTAGTCTGATTAATTAGAAGTGAAAGTAGGGAAATCATCTGCATTCCAACAAGGCTGAGCTGATATGTTGCTCTGCTCAGCTATAAATGCTTGTGATATAGTCACGTCACAGGAAATATTGTCCAACGTAGTGACTAGAAACCAGGTTTAATTAATAAATGACCTGGTGCGTTTACTAATGAGAGCAGGGATGGTTCAAGAAGTTTATACAGACAAAGCCATGACATCATTTCATGGCTTTGTAATTCACTTTCCTGGGTGAATTACTGCACTCAGATCATGAAACAGTATTTTGTTGTTATCAGTCCAGATTAAGCTCAACTACTGGCCAAGACAAAGTAAGACAAGCTTATCCCCTGAATGCCCAAGAAAGGGGTAAAATGAGGATAGACAACCAATTAGTGAGAGAGAGAGTTGAAGTCCCCATAGACAATTTATGGGGCGCCCAGGGTTTTCCCATCTCAAATTTGCAAGTAATATAGAGAAGATAACCCAAGACATGTTCATAGATGTTGTTGCTATGGACCCTGCTGACAAAAAATACAATCCCTTACTGAGGGGGATTAGATGTCATTGGAGAATTGAATATCAGACTTGCTTCTATTGGGAGCTTCTCTTTCTTCTCTTCCCTCCTCCTCAGTCTCTACGAATCAAATTTGACCCAAATGAAATAATAATAGTGTCTGGGGAAAAAAATATTTTGGTTGCTTTTAAATTGGAAGAACATCTGCAGCATCAAGCTTAAGTCCACATGGAGCTCTTGTAATGAGGCTGGATCGTGCTGAAATTTATCCTTTCATTCTCTAGTCTGGGCAGTGAAATCAATCTTAGGAAAGTTAAGGTAGAAGTGTGTATGTGTGTGTGCGCGCTTGCATGTTTCCTCTTTTTATAAATGTTTACACGTGTGTGCTGTAAAAATAACAACTATGGGAAGAAAAGAAAACCGAGAACACAAAAGAGGAAAAACAAAAGTGTCTTCACTCGTGCTTTGACTTTTTCTACTTCAAAGCCAGTGAACCCATCCCTGTCGCCCAAATATGTGAAACACATCAGTCATAGCGACTTTAAATTTCCCCCCATCCTTGGACGCTACCACAGGTGTTATTCCTGGCTGTATTGATAATGCCAGATTGCAGTCAGTAGTGGCGATATTAAAACACAGTCCCTAAACTGCTCTTTAGTGACCTTTTGTGCTGTCAGAGAGTTTGACATTTGTTACGGTGAACCAGAACTGGTTGTCAAATGGCAGCACTGACACACAGAAAAAGCAAATGACATGTGAAGACAGTGATGTACCGTAAGTGACACATAGAGATATGATCTCCCTTTTCAAAAAGGACAGAAATACCCTAAAGGGGCATATTTAAAATAAAAAATAAAAAATGGGAACACCAAGAAGAAGAAGGAGGGAGGCAATCGTGGCTGTCATTGATATTGGTAGCACTGGGCGTGAGAGTCATGGTATTTAAGAATCGCTCAGGCGTCAGCTTTCATCTGTAATGTCGGAGGTGATTACACACTAATTGAAGTAATCTAGTTCTGCTGCTAATAACGGTTAAAGAGTTCACCCTTTTATCACAGTGGACTGCATGTCATGCAGACTTGTAGACCCTGGCACCTTTAAATCAAGACGCATGAGTGAAAAAAAAATATATAAAATGGGAGACAGCCTGATACAATGGAGCAATCTACTGCTCTCAAGGGCATTTGGTTTTCAGTCACTTTCACATAGAGTACAGAAGCTTTTTCAGCTCAAGTACATAGTGTCATAATACCACTGCAATTTAAGTGGTTTAGTCATGGTTAAGTCTTTTAGAGGGCAGTGCCCTGTATATGGGGTGTATGACTAGTGAATGTGGTTTAGTTTTGAAAATTAACAGAGAAATTTTACCAAAAATGATTTGGCACTTAATGATTGAATTCCTTTGTTCCAATGTACACAGTAAAACTAAGTTCAAAGGCAATTTCACCTTAAATGAAACACAATAAAAATACAATAAAAGTAATCCCACCGATAAAAGATATAAGTGATAAGATTAAAAAAAACAGTAAAAATAAAGAATGGAACAGGAAACAGGATTAAATATGCATTAGTGCAAACTGTGATCTTTATGATATACACATATTCTACCATGTTTCCTTTTATGTTGTATTGTTTTTTACCGTATTACTCATATCTTATATATTAAGATCATGTATACCGCACGATTTCAAATATGCAGCTATGCAGCAGCCGACATAATCCATGCTAGCTGATTTTAAAACAACAACAACAGAAAACATTTTAAAGTGGAATTCAGGGCCCAGTGAACTGAAACATCTAAAAAACAGGCGAGTGGAAAGAGATTCATGCAAGGATTTCTGCAAGGTCAAAAATAGAGGGAGGTTATGCAAACAGGCTATATAATGATAAACCTTTAAGACAGAAAAGAGAGAAGAAAATAAAGGAAGAGAACAGAAAAGACTGGTGAAACATGAATACTGACGGGGCTGAAGTGAAACTGCGTCCAGGTTAAATGTGCTGCAGGTGACCCTCCTATGGAAAACGGGTGGGTGTGGCCAGGAAAAAATGGCAGGAAAGTCAATGAATTAAACTAAGAAAGAGAGAGAGAGAGCTTACTGAAGGAGAAATGAGCTTTAACTCTGGGTCCTAGCTGATGTCAGAGAAAGCAGTGCAAGTGGGGAACTGCAGAGTGTGGATTGAGAAATCATGTGTCTTTTCTACTGTGATGAGGTGCTGTAGGAGCAGGAAATAGGGGTTACCGGTCAGCCCGGCTTCTTTCGTCACAGTAACCCCAATTCACAATATTATTACAGTTAAGGTCAGACTGAGCAGAAACCCAGAATGAAGGAAGAGAGGGGCAGATAGGCAGACAATGAGCATCCGAAAGAGTCAGAGAGCAAGAGAAATAAAGTGAGACAAAGCGAAGAGGTGTATTGCTGTGTGTCATGCTGGTCATCCAGTAACTTTATGGTAAAAGAACGAAAAGTGCGGACGTACAGAGCCTACTCTTTTAACTGGTTTGATGTTGCTCTATGGGCCAGAAACCTCTAAGAACAAGAGTCTGTCTCTCCTTGTCACAGTGAATATATACCACCTACTTCCAGCCTGCCTCCCATGTTTGTTGCTCCTTAGTCCACATCCTCAGTTTCTGCAGTTTCCAATGGCAACCAACGGAACTAAAAGATGTTTTTAGTTGACATATTACTTATGAAATGTATCTTTTCTCCCTTCTACTGCATCTACCCCTGTAGATCATTGTGGAAGATGCTGCACATTTGTACTCTAAAGCTGACTGAGGAAAGAGCTCTGCGGGTGGAGCGGGCAGACTGTTGCACATGTCTGTTGCCATGGGGATTCTGGCGCAGTGACTATGCAGTAATGCGGCTTCGGGAATGGAAGATCTGTTTTCGCAAGGGAGGTTCGTGCAAAAAAAAAAAAAGAAAAGAAAAGAAAAAAGAAGAAAAAAATGGAGCGTGCATGAGCTGGATCCTCAGCCACCAATTATGTGGAGGGGGCATTTATTTTGGAAAGCGAGTTAGCGAGGCTTTACTTAGGATGGGAGCAAGGTGCTGCCTCAGAGACCTTTGATGTTTTCATACTACCTTACAGACCAGATTAAATTAAAGATCGGCCACCACGAAAACGGTTAGAGAGAAAAATCCATTTCAATAAGGGGAAGACAATGGAGAGCTAATGGAGGCTTCATAATTGCATGTTCCCAAGATAAACATGTTAATCAAATACAAGGCCTGCATAGAAAACAGTCATTTGCTGTTCAACAAGTGGAGGGCGCTCAGAATATTGGCGATATAATCACTGGAATACATGAATTAATTTTAATTAATATTAATTTAAAAAAGCCATCTGCAACTTGCATATTATACGTCCACATTCTGGCCTCTGTACTATTGGCAATTTTCTTAAATCTTTTGTTCAATATACCACCTTATAGTTCAATCTTAGCTTCAGGCAGGATTTGATAACCACAAGCACAACGTATTACTCCACAAATCTAATTTGATTGCTGGTAACAAGGAGCAAAAGGTTACTTTAACAGTGCAAGGGTAACTAACTTAAATTGTTACGGAGGTTTGTATCCCTCTATGAGACCTTTGCTGGGAAAAAAATAAACATCGAAAATAAGCTTCTGCTGAGAAACTATGTTGTGATAACAAATTGTAACAACTTTTAGTGCAAAACAATATTTGAAATGTGTGGATGCAATTAAATGAGAGCACGTTGAGAAATTAATTGTTAAACACATACAATGTTGTCGATGGCACATTTAAGCCCAGATGAATTAAGCAGAGTACTCATCACACACAGTAACTACATAAGCAAATCTAACATTTTAGTGCCAACGTCGCAATCAGAACAGAGAAAAAGACTCAACTTTCATTTAAGCACTGTTTAAACACTGTTAACATTTACATAATTTAATTGTTGTATCCACTCGCAGGCTCTTAGCACTTGACTGCCAAAAATATTTGCTCAATAAGCTAAAGAATATGTTTATAGCCCCACCATAAAGCAATACTCCATACACTGCACAAGACTGTGGCAAATGCACAACAAAAAACTCTTCTTCACAGTCACTTTTGTTGGTGAAGCTTTTGTGGGGAAGTTTGAACATCTTGCGTTTAAGTACACGGATACACCCATGGGGGACCCCAAGTACATAATAGTCAAAACAGTATTTAAAAATAAATAATGAAAAAGAAAATAGCAACTGTTTTATTATGACATATTACATAGACTTTTTTAAGTAGTGCGCTCATGTGTGAGTGTACGGCTCACAGACAACATCCACTTTAAAACCGACTTTTCTGCTTTGTTTAACAGCTACATGAGTTTGTGGTTAAGAGGCACTGTAATCGCAGCATGCTTTGTTTGATTCATGACCTTTGCCGCACGTCATTTCGACTTTCCTCTCGTTCTTTGCGTGTTTGCTCTCTGCTTTGAAGAGATGAGGCAAAAGTATAATAAATATGCAAAACCTGGAAGAAAAATAATCCAGAAGAAGGTCTGTTTTGTGTAACCGTTTATTACTTCTTTTAGGGATAAATTGCATCATGTATCATGGCCATTTTTTGGATTAGGGTTAACCTAACCCTTCTGAAAAGGCATCAGTAACTTCTGAGTTTTTCATTGGCCATGAGATATAATTTGCACTTCTGCGTAAGAACCACTTAGGAGCTCTTTAATTAGCACTGAAACACCAATTTGAACTTTATAGCTGCAGTACTGAAAAAAAAAACCTGTCTTATTTGATGCTGTCCAATATTACTTCTTAGCAGTTATTACCTACTAAAAACATGCTCTGATAAGCATGCATAATCAGAGGGAGACTGTCTCATCAATTATTTGTGAATCTGAGAGGTCCCCCTGTCCTCTCAGATTCACACTTCCTTTCCCTCTCATCTGTCTCTCTCTGTCATGTGCATGCCGTTGGTGTGTCCTAAATGACTGTGCTTATCTCCTCCCAGAAGTGGGTGTGGCTACCCCAAATTGCACTAGCACCCCTGATGTTCATCAACAGTGACCAGTAGCATATTATGAGGTGCCGTAAGGGACATTATTACTGAAACGCTCTCACACACACTACTGAAATTTTAGCTCTCACACACACTACTGAAACGCTCTCACACACACTACTGAAACGCTCTCACACACACTACTGAAATTTTAGCTCTCACACACACTACTGAAACGCTCTCACACACACTACTGAAATTTTAGCTCTCACACACACTACTGAAATTTTAGCTCTCACACACACTACTGAAACGCTCTCACACACACTACTGAAATTTTAGCTCTCACACACACTACTGAAACGCTCTCACACACACTACTGAAACGCTCTCACACACACTACTGAAACGCTCTCACACACACTACTGAAATTTTAGCTCTCACACACACTACTGAAATTTTAGCTCTCACACACACTACTGAGACGCTCTCACACACACTACTGAAATTTTAGCTCTCACACACACTACTGAAAAGCTCTCACACACACTCCTGAAACGCTCTCACACACACTACTGAAACGCTCTCACACACACTACTGAGACGCTCTCACACACACTCCTGAAACGCTCTCACACACACTACTGAAACGCTCTCACACACACTACTGAAATGCACTCACGCACTCCACTGAAACCAGAGGCATTTCCGCTGAACAGGAAGTTGTTTCCTGACAAGGAAACTAATGGAAAAAGTGGTATATTTCAAAACACTACAAGGATGTTTACTCAGCGACCTGCTAGTACAGCGGTCCCCAACCTTTTTTGCGCCACATACCATTTATGGCCGACAATAATTTCACGGACCGGCCTTTAAGTTGTCTTGGATAAATACAATAAAATAAAACCAGTACCGCACAGCCGTCCCCAACCCCCAGGTCCTGGACCAGTACCAGTCTGTGAGTCGTTTGGTACCGGGTCGCAAGAGTTGAGGCTTGAGTTTGAAATTTATGGTTTTCAGGGTATTTATGGTTTTTTTATTTTTATATCAGTTATATTGTTAACTCGGTTTCCCTGGGTCTTTTTCCCGTGTGTTATGAATAAATCTTTTTTTGGTAGCGGTACTGGTTTTATTTTATTGTATTTATCCAAGACAACTTAAAGGCCGGTCCGTGAAATTATTGTCGGCCATAAATGGTACGTGGCGCAAAAAAGGTTGGGGACCGCTGTACTAGCAGGTCGCTGAGTAAACATCCTTGTAGTGTTTTGAAATATACCACTTTTTCCATCAGTTTCCTTGTCAGGAAACAACTTCCTGTTCAGCGGAAATGCCTCTGGTTTCAGTGGAGTGCGTGAGTGCATTTCAGTAGTGTGTGTGAGAGCGTTTCAGTAGTGTGTGTGAGAGTGTTTCAGTTGTGTGTGTGAGAGCGTTTCAGTAGTGTGTGTGAGAGCGTTTCAGTAGTGTGTGTGAGAGCGTTTCAGTAGTGTGTGTGAGAGCTTTTCAGTTGTGTGTGTGAGAGCGTTTCAGTTGTGTGTGTGAGAGCGTTTCAGTAGTGTGTGTGAGAGCGTTTCAGTAGTGTGTGTGAGAGCTAAAATTTCAGTAGTGTGTGTGAGAGCGTTTCAGTAGTGTGTGTGAGAGCGTTTCAGTAGTGTGTGTGAGAGCTAAAATTTCAGTAGTGTGTGTGAGAGCGTTTCAGGAGTGTGTGTGAGAGCGTTTCAGTAGTGTGTGTGAGAGCTAAAATTTCAGTAGTGTGTGTGAGAGCGTTTCAGTAGTGTGTGTGAGAGCTAAAATTTCAGTAGTGTGTGTGAGAGCGTTTCAGTAGTGTGTGTGAGAGCGTTTCAGTAGTGTGTGTGAGAGCTAAAATTTCAGTAGTGTGTGTGAGAGCGTTTCAGGAGTGTGTGTGAGAGCGTTTCAGTAGTGTGTGTGAGAGCTAAAATTTCAGTAGTGTGTGTGAGAGCGTTTCAGTAGTGTGTGTGAGAGCTTTTCAGTAATAATGTCCCTTACGGCACCTCATAGCATGTGTATATATAGTAACTATGATTTATTCCATAATTCTATTCCAACATTACTCTGCACCAAAAATGTGATAATTTTCTTGTTACTGTCTGTGTCATGTTGATGTCATGTTGTTGGTATAGGCTGTTGTCCTGTGTCTCTGTTTTGCACACTGAGAGCAAAGATATAGCTGGAGCTCAGCTCGTTGAGTGTGTACACATACTTGGTAAATAAAGGCGATTCTGACTCTGATAAAGGTTATTCTGTATCACACATCTTGTCCTGGTGTACCTGCCTGCCTTCTGAAGAAACCTGCTCAGTCCAACTCTCGCCTACTAAGAAATACTTACCTGAGCTCAAACCTGTGGATTTGTGAACACTTACCTGCACTCAAGACTGTGGGAAAGCTTTTTTTCTTACCTCCCTCCATGTTCATGAAATCTGAAGACGCATCTGCAACCTTTCCTGTAAAGACAATGACTATTTACCTCAAGCAGAAACTTGTGAGAACAAAACACTTTTACCTGCAAAATAATCTGGTAGTAGTTGGACCGATCTCTGCAAAGAAACAGAGAAAATGAATTTCCCGTTTCAGTAAATTACTGAATAACTGCATATTCTCATTATGAATCTGAATTATGATCATTAAAACCCCTGAACCTTTTCCAGTGTGCTTTGCCATTGAGTCTTTTCCACAAAACATAACATCAAATAATGAAATAATAAAAATGCATACAGAAGTTCACTTTTTTTTCTTTTTTTTTTACTGCCAAAGCCGGTTAAGAACTAATTATTGAGATATTCACTTATATTATTAAGCTTTTACTGAGATGCAGTTAGACTGCAGTCATTTAAAATTCAGAACCCATCATGAACACCTAAATTACCTCGCATCCACATGTGGCCTGTAAGCATCAGACCTCTCCTACTTTGCGTTTAATTCTTCCTCCCACCACTCACACTTGGCTCACACTACGAATGTGCCTGTGCTCCATCTAAGACAAGAGGACAATTTCTATCCCAAAGCAAAACCCGAGGGATCTCACAGCAAATGTAGGAAACACTTTTATCTGCAGCATATTATTGCATTGTACATCTTGACTTCAAAATCCAGTTTCTGTACACGAACACCTTACTTCTGATATGCTGGGCATGTCTCACCATAATGAGATGATGAAAACCTTGTGTAATTGCAAAGGCAAGCCAGGTTTAGATGCACTGTGTATGTAGCCAACCTGACACAAAATACAACATCCCTGGAAATTTCATTCAGAAAAAGGAGTTACTTTACTTTTCTGTGGTCAGACATTTGACCTTCAAACTCTATGACAGTCTCAGAAGGGCACAAGCTAAAGGTTCATCATTTCTGATATGACAGATGTCACTAAAAGGGGATTTAGTCCACGTATTAGCCTTAAGTACCCTGACACATAACGGCAGGTGGGAGCCAGGTCTGACATACAATGTCATTGCAGTAAATCCCTAAGTATATTTACACAGCAAGGGACAGTTTAATAACAAAATCATTATCAAAGGAATTAGAGAGGAAGCAAACAGAGTCAATGTGTGAGGTTTTTTAAAATGTAGTTTTTTATTTGAGAAAAAAGATCTCAGGAGACCCCAAATGTGTCAATAATGAAGCCAATTAAAACTTTCTATCACCGTCTCAGTTGAGACTTTGAGACAGAGACGGCTGATTTAAACTCAGTGTTAGCTATTGTGACAGTAAATTACAGTCTTTGTGCTCCTGACCTAAAATGAGCATGCAAGTTATTTCCACTGTCAGCTGAACGTTGAAAATGTAACAAACAAACATATGTCCTCCCTGTGGAGGTGATCCTCTGGGAGGCTGAGGCTAATTGCCTTTTACCGGTTTACCTCTCTGGGACAGATGCAATAAGCTTGGGAATTTGATTTTTGTCCCTAAGACAAAGAGAGTCTGCCTGTGAAGCCCAGACTTAGGAAGTGTCTAGGAAAATGTACCCTCCGTTTTCTACTGGGAATGCTCCAACACATGATCTCCAATCAAAAAAATGATAATGAATGCTGTCATGAGAATGTATGTCTTGGATTTCAGCCTTAAGCAATTTCCTGCACCTTTGTGGCTTTCAATAACACTGATTAAAGTCTCTGGATATGCTTTGAGAAGAGATCTCTAACCCTTCCATCCTGCTGTAACCTTGAGATAGAAGTGACCCAAATATACTGACAGAGCACATTCAGCTGAAAATATCAAATAGAATATGCACTCAAAGGCACCATCAAATGTGGCCGCACTTGGTAATTATGGATAACTAACACAGCTACAGTTGACACCAGCAATAACGACAGCAAGAAGAACAATGATACGCCACATTTCTGCCGCTTCTTCACACATAAATATTGAGATAATAGAGCAGGGCGTGTACTGTTCGACAACTACTGTGGAAAGCTTGGTGTTATATTTAACTAGGATGTCAACAAGCATCGCAGAATGAATCACAATCTACTAATAAAGGCCATTTGCAGTATTTGTGAATTAAAATGTTTGAACGCAAGCGAAGATCCAAACTTGTATATAAATATCTTCAGTTGGACCTTTTACAGTTCCCGCACTCACAGGTTGGCACGCATATATGTGCCTTTTTCATACTGGGCGCACAATAATTTTCGAATTTGTCTCTGTTTCTGGAAATGGACAGAGTGCAGTTTAAGTTGATTCTTAGCCAGTTTGCAAGGACAGATTATACGGTGAACAGTGAATGCCAACATTGCTTATAAAAAGGACTTAGAGGAGAGTTATTTTAAGTTTGTTGAATTTAGCATTTGCTTCTGTGGCTTAATCTTTATTATCAACAAATTACACACACACAAAATAGGCAGCTGATGGATATATATATATATATATATATATATATATATATATATATATATATATATATATATATATATATGATAAACATATTTAATGCTAGACTGGAAGAGTACAAAACTAAACTGGAAACTAGAAGGACAGGCAAAACATACAGCCAGGAATGAGGGGGATCATGATGCAGGACAGATGGAGACACAGACATAAATACACACAAGGGCAAACAAGGAAACAAACCACATGAGCCAAGAGGAGACACCTGGGAAGCACAGCTGGAAAAAAATCTTTTTTTTTTTTTTTTTTTTTTTAAACCTGTCCCGTTTGGTTCTTTTGCCATCAGAATTATTGTCTAAAGGCGAAGAAAGATGCCCAACGGATTTACTTTACCAAATGGACCATCCCAGCCTTGCCGTAATGGTCCATTTGATTTACCTTTTATTGTTTATTTTATTTTATTTTTTTTTTTACTTGCTAGATACGGGACAGGGGAAAAGAAAAGGGAGAAAGAAAGAGGGGGGAAAAAACAAAACAAACAAAAAAAAAAAAACAGCGGAGAAGAGGGACGGGGATAAAGGGCAAAAAACAAAAACCAACAAAATAAGCAGACAAAAAATACATATATCGATCACCTGGATCACCTGTTGAGAAAGAAAAAAGAAAACAAGCAGAAGAAAACGAGAGTAATAGAATAAACAACATCACAATGATATATGGGAATATAACACTAAATACTTAATATTAAACATTATTGTGCAGCACGTAAGATCGACAGCGCACAGTGTGCTTTGAGGTAGGAGCCAAAAAGGGTGTAGTTTGTGTGTGTGATCACCTGTGTGTACACCTGTGAGCATGAGCGCGCTTGTATTTAAAAGGTTCCTTAATGTAATGATCTGCTAGAGGGTGTGGGGGGCCACAGTCCCATCCTCCAGGGCATGAAGCAGGTATGGAGGAGATCAAAACTCCAGACATCCAGAGGCCCCCAGAACACAAGAGACCAAGGAAGACCAACAGAGGGGCAGCCGCGCCACTGTCCCAGAAAGAGCTGAGGAGAGTCCCAGATGAGGGATCACTCAGCAGCCGCGGAGCAGAAGCCAGGGGGGGTTGCAGTGACGTGCCCGTGAGCTCCACCGGCAGCCAGCTGTGCCTGAGTGACCGAGCCCCAGGCCGAGAGGCTGAGGGCACCCCACCCCCGAAGTGGCCCGAGCGAGCCCCAGGTTCCAGGCCCCGATAAGCAGCCACCAAGGAGTGAGCCGGTGTGTACCCGGACGCCCACCCCCGGACACAAAGAACCACCAACGCATCGATGTCTGAGGGCGTCTGCCACCGGCAGGGGAAGTGGTGGGGGGAGATAGGCCTCCAAACCTTGGAGGGCCTGAGATGTCCCCAGAGAGGTGGCGTCTGATACCCAACCTGACATATAGACACAGACATACAGGCACACTCAAATACAAACATCCATTCCCACCCTCATGCTCTCATAGGCAATTACTCCACACTCAACCAACGTGGAGACAGACATAAAGAGATGCTGTACACACAATCACACTCCCCAAGCGTACTCTAAGAACCGGGTCTAGGTACCCTTGCCCCTGGAGGGGGAAACTGCACCCAGACCCAGGTGGTGTTACCCTTTTCCCTGCAGTGGGGAGAAGCAGACTGCCCCGACTCCGCAGCAGCAGGGAGGCCCCACACCCCAGACCCCAGTCGGACGGCCAACTCCTCCTCCTAGCCCCCCCGCTCCAGCAGGCCGCAGAGACCGGGGGTGTGAGAAGACTCCAAACCTCCCTCTACCCGCTCATATGTAGTGTTGATGTATATGTGTTCTAAGGTGCAATTAAAACCCAGGAGGGCATGGAGCTACCTGCCAGAGAGCAGCAGGTAAGCGCATAGCCCCTCCTGATAGCCCTCAATGTCTACGTGTATTTAAAATTGAGAGGTGGGCAACGACGCCAGGGGTGAGGTGTACACCCTGATGGTAATTTGGAGTCCGTGTTGTGAGCCCACCCCCAAGATCCTATATGTATGTGTTATGAGAGTGTGAGTAATGTGAATGTCTAAGTTGTGAGATAAAATTGAGGCAGAGGCAGCCAGAAGGGGACAGAGGGGGGGGGATGCCTCCTCTGCACCCTGGTGACACACCCCTACCCCAAGGCCCTGCATGTGTGGGTGATTGTGGTGGAGCGGGAAGAGGGAGGCAGCTGGAGATGGGGAGGGAAGAAAGGGAGGGGCAAGTGACCCCTCCCTGGGGCCAGCTCCCCCGCTGACCCCAGTAGGCACCCCCATGCTCTGCAACCCGCCAGAGAAAGGGGGCCCAGGCCCATCCGGACCAGGGCCCAGTGCAGCAGCGCCGCCCGGCCCCACAGAGCTGGGCGATGATGAAACCATATATATATATGTACACATGTACTTTGACTACTTTGAACAAGCCAGCAGCTAAGCAATGAAGAAATAATTCTATGGAAGATGCATGTACTGTCCAAACTAATACTACTTTACTCACTCTTGAATTCGTGATGAAATTTCATTAAAAGGGCAGTTCAATGTGTTCAGGTTTTTGAACAATTGTATGGAACTGCACTTTAGCAGTGCTAAAGGCACTACAAATATTGGCTGCAGTACACAGACCGCATTAATTCTCTTAACTTAAGCGGCCTGGTCTGTTAAACAGGCCAGGGAGGATCTAGCTTTGCATAGTTCTTCTTTTTGCATGTTTTAAAAGAGACTGCAATAAACTGGCTTTATTTCAGCATCCCATTTACCCATTTGTACCTCACTCAGTAATTCATTTCTATATTGCTTTATACAATGACTTTTACTTACTGTTTAGCTGTTGGCACTAAAACTATATTGTTAAGTTTTTAAAAAAGCAAATGATATTCATATTTTATTCCAAATACTACTTCTTTAGCACTGCTAAATGTCAGCTAATGGATCAATACATTTGGTCTACTTTTATGCAACAGTACCTAAATTTAGTCATCTGTATTATAATACGGATCCTTATAACTATTATTAGTTTATACAGTACAAGCACTCCTTATAGAATTCTGTCTTCATTACTTTGAAGTGCAGTTTCTCTGCTGACTTCTTTATGGTGCTAATTCTTGTAGCAACATCTAAAACACAAAAAAATTCAAAATATCCAAGCTTATATATGTGTGTGTGTGTGTGTGCGTGTGTGTGCGTGTGTGTGTGTGTATGTGTGTGTAATTTGTTGATGATGATGATTAAGCCACACAAGCAAAAGCTAAATTCAACGAACTTAAAATAGCTCTCCTCTATCTATATCACCCTTTGTTCCCTAAAGCATCAGGTCCTCTACCAGAGAACTAGGAGTTCTTGGGTTCTGCAGTATCTTAGCAGGTCCTTGAACTGCAGTCTTCCGAACAGAGACCTCTGATGTTGTGTCTGGAATCTGTTGAACCACTGTTCCAGTTTCAGGGTCCTAAAGTTCCTGTTACCGCTGAGACCTCTTTGGATTCAACCTATCACGTTTGCTCCCATTGTTCCTTCAGGCCCAGGTACTTCTCTATTTTCTTGTGCTCCTGTTGATGTTGCTGTCCTCTGGGATTGCACATCTGTCACAACTGTGGTCTTCTGTTCCTTGTCAGACACCACTGTGTCTGGTTGGTTGGCCAGCAGCTGCTTGTCTGTCTGGAACTGAAGGTCCCACAGGACCTTAGCTCTGTTTTTTCTCAACCACCTTTGGTGGTGTCTTTCATCGGGACTTGGGGACTTCTATTTCAAATGCCGCACAGATGTATATATGTATATACATATATGTATTCAGCTTCTCTCTTATTCACAAGGAGTCGGCACAGTAGGTAGCTCTTCATGATGCAACACTGAAGACATTTGTGTCTCCTCCCATGGATGAAACCAGAGATCTTTTCCTTGCTAGTGGAATGTGTAAACCACCACTCTATGGAGGCACTAAGTTATAGAAATGTATATTCCACTGCGCCGCTTCCCTCCAGTCTAGGCTATATAGGTCAGTAGCACTGACCTGCACTTGAATAGCCCTTTCAGGGACACAGAAAAAGAAAAGAGGACATGAGTAAAACCCCAAACCTCCTGAAATCTACATTTGTGTGATCTCAACTGTCTATTAAATGTGAGGATTTAGGTTATTTTGCCTTGTGTGTTTTTTGTGTGTGTTACCACAGCAAAATGTTAGTAATGTGACACCTTCTATAACAGGCCCTATGACAAAAGCCATGTGCTGTCAGTTCAGTTATGAACGGATTGCTTTTCAATAAAATATCATCGCTGCTCTGCAAAATGCAATCACAAACTTTACAGCTGACCTCAAATGGTGCCTGAGTTTAAAGACAGATGTTTTCTAAACAAGGAAAAGACTAAAAATATGCATATGTGTTTATCGTGATTGCAAAAGGCCACAAAAATTAAAGCAGCATTTATATTGTAAAAGTTATGCATTTTTATGTGGTATATACGTCCAGATTCAGTGGAATATGAGGTAGAATGTGAAGTCAGTTGGCTTTTTGTTTGAAGCTGTTTTCTGTGTAGTATCCCTTTCTGAGTAAATGCTTTACAGTACTGTGATAGTGTGACAACTCAGGCAAGCATAAAGAGAAAAGGAGCCCTTAGGGTCCTCTGAGGACCACTAACATTGGAAAACTGCACATCTCATGTGGTTTTTCCTGTAACTGAAGATATGTTTGTTTTTGTTGTTTTTTTAAAAAAGATTTTTGATACATTTTTTTTCAAACTACCCCCCCAACTAAATTTTTTTTAATATTTTTAAGGAATTCAGCTTTGGAATAGAAATCATCTTCTGCTACTTTTAAAGCAGCTAAAAAAAACAAACAAACAAACTATTTTTCACACACGAGAAAAATATTCTGTAAATCATTTTTACACAGATTCCTGTGCATGAGCCAATTAGAGGGCAAGGAAAAGACACCTTTATTCAAAGCAATCATTAGCGAGAGCGTCTGCCCTTGGTTCACTGTCCATGAGTCTACAAACGTATTTTAAGCGAATGCTCTCTATTGTCAAGTGAAGCTGTTGACCAGTGAGACAAATTAGTCTATTACCACCAGTTTTAGCTCCTCTATAGCTTATGCTGACACATAACCTTAATGCTACATCCTCAGAATAGAAACCTAACTCATTTGCACGGCACCAGGCTACGCGAGGACAAAACTGTTCCCCGACTTTTACAAGTGAACACGTCCCAGTTGTGCTTCATATAGAGCTCACAGCTCAGAGATGGCACAGTTATTAAATACTTGCCAATAATCCGCCTGCACAAACATCTGCAGACAAAGTATTGTTTCTGTGACACATTCAGATAATGGAAGAGAGTGAGCCACAAACACAAATCCAAATAAACGACTGAAAACTGGCTGGGTGCTTGTTTAAAGATTTTTTTTTTACTTGAAAGAGCATGACTACAGAAGCTCAAAAAAAAAGTCCAACACAAAAAAGTTTATTCATTATTCCAAGTTTTTGCCCAAAGAAAGCAAGTGACTGTATCACACAAATGACAGCAGTGTGGATAATTAGTCATGTAGTTTCGTTTTGATAATGTAACATAGCCAGAAAAATAAAAAATAACAAAAGTTTCTTTAGCATTAGTTTTTGACTACTGCTGATGAAAAAGAGAGACACTATGCAGGCTCATGGAAAACAGAACAAAGCTAAGACCTAATGCCTCCCTCTGAGCTTTTGAAAATATTGACTTCAGCACCTTTTAGTTTTACCATGACAAGCAGGATTAACACCAAAAAAAAGTCCCTGCCCCAGCCCTCAGAATAAGGATGGTCTCATTATCCGACATCCCAAATTCATTTTAAACATGCTGCAGTCAAAAACTATACATACCACAGCTTTAACTAAGTGAACCTAGCATCTCACTAATCAGCAGTTGCATCCACAGATGTATGAGAAGGAGTAATGACATCAGACGTAAAAATAAATGTATTGAAATAAAGAAATTACCGACCGTCCCGTGTCATTTGCTTCCTCATTTATATCTTTCATTCATGCTTAACTTGTAGCTCTGGTACTTCTGACAGCACCCGGAAGGCAACATAATGCTCATTTGTTAGCTTGGATTAGCAAAACACAGTAAGTGTGTAACAATTTCAGTTCAGAGCACAGAGAAATACCAGTTTACGAGGTAAAAGTGGCTCAGGGAATATGATGTGCTCATAAGGTGTGGTGAACTTGAGGGATCTTAGTCCACCAGGAGCGCTCTCTCACTCCTCCAGATGGCCTGTCCTCCCCTTCCTCTCTGTGGAACAACCCCTCTCGATGGCTTGTGCTGAAGGGATGCAACAATTAGCCTATGCCCAAAGCCTCAGCTGCTAAAGTTGCATTCCCTGATTGATGCAATGTAGATGTAGTTTCTTTAAATTAGATTCATCCATCAGAAACCAATCCCAGGTAAAAAATGTTCCCCAAAACAGTAAAAATTAACATGTTTCAAATTTTTCATATTGACAAGTAGGATGAGATATAAGTCTAAACTGTAACCAGGTTTATTTTACTCATTTTTAAGATTTACTTTCCCAAAACCCATTACATGTTTTAGACCTTTAGCAGATGCTGAATACATTTCAGGTTTTTCTTTTAGCAATTTCAGTATCTGCACTATAAATCATTTATGTGTGTTTGGTAGTCATCCTCTCATTTCTTTCCTGATGCATTACTGTCATCTGTACATTAGTGGAGTTGTGCAAAATCTCTGGCAGCTGTGTACATCACAGACATGCTTTGCATGCACACTCTGTGGCTGAAAACCGAGTCTGTCTTATGAGCATGTACTGTTCCCTGTGTGTTTGCAGGAGGTCGTTAGAGCTGTGCACTGCCCAAAAAGATGTCAGAAAAGTGTTACACTTGCAATAACACAGCCCAGCTGTTGTTCTTGGCATCCTCTCAGAAGTGGGATGCTAAACACATTATTTAAAAAAAATAATAAGATAATTAAAAAGAGAGTGCATCCTCCACCAAAGCCAATGCCTCATCTCTCAAGTTTACAGAAAGCGTTCCAAATTCTCATCAAATAGTTCCCTTGTATCCAGTTCTGAAACCTGCTACAGGACCAGTATAGTTAAGAAAAGCTGTAATAACAGGAAGGCCAAACTTTGGCCAAGCAGTGGTCACACACAATATACTGCACATCTGCTGTACAGTTGTTGTTTTCTTTGAGAAATGTGCATGCGACCGTTTGTCTGTCTTTGCCCAGTACTTGAACTGGTAACATCAAGGCCTTTTTATCATAAAGTGCTTAAATTATTTTGTCCACTGTGTCTGCCGGACAAAGATTTTTCTAACTTATTCACAGTGAAGAATATCAAGGGCACAGTAAAAGGCTTCCCCTTGGCTGTGGTATTGATCTATGAGTAAGCAGAGACAACATTAAATGAATCTAGTGAGGCAGTAATCTGTGTGACAATGACTATGTCCTGAGCAGCAGAGGTGATTTGTATTCCGGTGTTACAAATTTTATGCCCATAGAAGGTTTACAGGTCTTCAGATTTCTCAGAGCTCAGGTGGATGCTGGCACTAGAAAGCGTGTAGTTCAACAACAAATGAAGCTTTTGCTTTAATGAATTAAAAGAAAGTTCACTTTTGAATTATGAGTTCTCATCAGTGTATCTCTTTAGTTTGGCATAAGCATATGTGTACCTGCTATTCTGTGCCACAAGGAGAAAATATCACGTGGAATTACTGTAGCCAACCCCGCAGCCATCCATCCACTGCATCCTGTTTTCAAGATGCAACCTAAGTCTTAATATTATAGCTAGTGAGTAAAGTTGGAGTTCACAAAGAAACTGAAGCCAACTGAATCAGCAACGTGGGAAGCCTTCGTGCAGGTTCTCCAGATTTTCTTTGGCAATCTCAGTGTAGGGAGTTATGCTGAGGTTGCGAATAAAATGCTGAAAGCACATCAGATAACGAGTGCCAGAATGCCACTGAAGATGCACTTCTTACATTCCCATCTGGACTGTTTTCCACCAAATCTGGGCGATGTCAGCGACAAACATGGGGAAAGATTTCATCAAGATGGAAAACTGATATCACAGAAAATTGAATCAGAGAATGATGGGTGACCGCTGGTTCACATTTTCAAGCACACTGACATGGTTTTATTTTGAGCTCAATCAACAGAAATATGCTTTACTGTGTGTCTGGCAATGTCTTCTTCTTGTTGTTTTTTTAATTTAATTTAATTTCTCAGATTTAACACATTGAAATAATTTTGGTGACAAATAGTTCACATTTCTGAAACTATGTTACATTTTATTGAAATTCAAAAACATGAATGACGTTTATCTCAAAAACCTAATGTGCAAGCACAAATCGGATTAAATGTAAAATTAGTGTAATAAAACAGCCGCTCTGAAGTTTCCAGAAGCAATATTTATATATATATATATATATATATATATATACATACATATATATGTTTTGTTTTTTGTAAACTTGGAATATCATTTTGATGTGCTAAAAGCTTGTTGTACTGTCCCCATGTGGCCCCCTCAAAAAAACAGGTTTAAGTGTGAAGTGCCTAGAAGTGCAGTAAAAATATTTTGGCAACAGTCTTACTTTAAAACATTGCCTTTCATTTTAGCATTACTGGGGTGCATGTTTCCCTCGGGTTCAGTCTGTGTGTGATCATTAAAAGTTTCTTCACACATTTGGGACGAATTTTAAGGATTGACTCTGCATATCTTTTAATCCCTACATCCAAATAAAACCAGATCCGCTAAGCAGTCCTTGTTTTATTTAAGGTCACATTTATATGAATAGTTAATTATACAAATGTTGCTGCAGGCACCCGCTGTTTTGTTTTATTATACAGGGGAATAACGATATTTTGCCCTTGAACAGCACTCTCAGAGCCTCTTGTTGAAGGAAATGTTTCATTCCTTGAACATACTTATTCCTGATCAGCCTGACAGTGATACTGTCCTTGCATGCACCAGGCAGAAGGCAAGAAAACAGTCTGGAGCGTCTGGCAGTGACACAGCAGGGCTTAGCAATGGGCCATGATGCTATTCAAAGAAAATCCTTCCCATTTCTACTTTGTGATTCTGTCTGTTTAAGAGTGCCTCTCTGCATGGTCACGTAGAGCACAAAACGTCTCCCTTAATTGTATTAGAAGTCCTGCCCAAATAAAACACGCAAGACTTATGTTTTTGTTTGTTCCGCCACATGACTAAGAAAGTGTATGAAAAGAAAAATTTTGACCACTTACGCCGAGCATGCTGCGGCAAGCCAATGGAAAGGCTCAGTCAATTCCTTTTAAAGAACCATAAGGATATTATTAGCATCACCAGAGAGCCAGGGTTTATTCCAAAATTTCAGATAAATTTTAAGAAAGTATTACAAACGGAAATGATCTGCATAGACATCGGAGTCTAACTGCCAAATACCTCTATCTAAACTCTGTACATCAGTAAAACATGTTGGTTTCTTTCTAATGATCTCTCCTTATTGAACACAAGTCATTTGTGGATTGTAGTACAAACAATGACACATCAAAGTAACTAATTTATTATTCTTCAAAAATGAGGTTTGATCTTTCCTTTCACTTTCTGTAGTCGTTACTGTCATTGTCCTGGGTTTGGACTCAGGTTTTTGAGTATTGGGCTTTGAATCTTGCTAGCTTCATATGATTAGTTTGGTTATTCGTTTATTATTTTGAATTCCATGTCCTTTGAATCTTTTTAGTTCCGGTCTCTACATGTATTAGATTTTGTTCCTCAGGGTTTGATTTCCTTTTCTTCATTAGTCTTCACGGTTTCTCAATTGCAGGTGTTTATTCTTTAAGTATTTTCTTGTATTCTGTGCTCTCAGCTGCAGTTAGGTTCACCATATTAAACATTTCAGTCATTCATTCCCTTTTTTTTTTTAAATGTTGGTATAAATTTTACATCGTGGCTCATGTGATGACTCACATGATTAATACCGTGCCACCTCCAAGGGGACAGCCCCGCTATAGTGGCTAAATTCCTGTGACTCTCCACTAGCTGAAGACGCCTCTTGGATGAGAGTCAAAGCATTTTCATAAACTTGGAGAAGTCCAGTAGCTTTCTTTTTAAACAGTCGAGGCTACCGTGTGCTGGAAGACTGAGAATCTATGCAGGCATATTGTTGTAGTCATTTGTGTCTTGTGTTCGGACTTAGTTTTGCTTTGTTTTGTCATTACCTTGATTAGTTTCAGCTCATCTGTTTTTATAGTCTCGGTCTCCCGTTAGTCTTTGTCAGTGTGTCTGTTTAGCCTCTCTTATGTCTCACAATATTTGTGTCATAACAAGGTCAGTTTTATGTTTAGCTGATTTGTCTTTGAGTTGTGGATTTGGATCCTGGTTTGTGCTGAACCTTAGCAATTACTCTTCATATCTGTGTTACATAAAATTGATTCATTGTATTTAGATGATCAAAATGATAGAGGAACTGAACTTTTAAAGCAAAAAAAAAAAAAAAAAAAAAAAAAAAAAATAAAAAGGCCTCTGCACAAGCACTGCAGTGTAAAAGGCCGTAAACAGAAGTTAGGAGGTATTCAGTTCTTATTCCTTGGAGACATGCTCAGTGATGCATTCGGACAGCGGTCTAGTTTCCTGGATTACAGACTACAAGGGCAGGCCACACTTTGTTTGTGTAGTGAGCAGTGTGTCGGACAGGGACCAGAGTAGTACAGGGCTGCCTCGGGGGACTTTACAGTTACCTACAACACCAGTCAAAAGTGTGCAGACTTTGACATTGCCTGCTTTATACTCCAGGGTGAGACAGCGAGAAATGCAAAATTCATGCTGCACCCACTCTCTTTGGCAAGTATATACCACACTACGACCCACATATCTAAAGTTTTAGCTGAAAAGCCCACAGGGCTTTTTTTTTCTTTAAGCAAAGAGAAGGAAAAATAAATACCTGTTTATGTTTTTGTTGCTTAATTGAGCTTCATTCTTTCATTTTCTGTCCCTTTAATGGCAGCAACCCTGTATGGAAAAGAAAAAGAAATGTGCCTCTTTTTATATGTACAGTACATATTATAATTTATTTATGGAAAAAATGATCAATTTGAAGGATAATTCAAGTGATTCTGATGTTGTATCACAAAAGTGAGAAGGATTTTTTTCCCCCAAGTAAATCATAATATAAGACTTATATCTAAAACATGAGTAATTTCTTTTTATATTAACACAATATAGTTACAAACCTCTGCTACTAGACTTTATTAATATCCAACCAAGAGTGTTGAAAGTGTTGAAAAGACACTTTTCAAAGTTTTCGCTGAGCCTTTTTTGCAGACAGGAAAGTTATCGCTTTGGGGGGATATTACATTGAATTTCACAATATTTCTATTTAAACTGCAAATAAAGAAAAGGTATAATTCGCCTGTGGTCATGGCATGAAAAAGCTGGCTCCCAGCCTCAACTTGGTAATTGTACTGTTACTGTTAACTGCTCTCTTTCTGCACTCAACTCAGGATTATGTTTGCAGATCAAACGATGCATTACTTATTTCAAACAGGTGGTATATCAGAGTCTGCTGGCATGCCTTGTTGGAGGTGAGATGAGTTCCAGCTGTTTCTTGCTGACAGTAATGTCAAGCGAGCAGGTGGTGACACCTGTCAACCATTCAGGGGTGAAGAAAGAGCTACAGGCTGCCAGTCTGCAGATAGCTGGTCTTACAAAAAGAGGCAAGAGGGCAGGAATCAGCTGAAGTTTACTGTTGATGAATTTGTTACACAGTAAACAAACACCTAGATGAAATGGTCAAATCAGAGCAGAGCATATGAACTAATCTTCACATCTTGCACCATCCTGAGACTAGAAAGACGTTATGTAGTAAAGGAGCAGCATCTTCAGCATCTGCCTTGATCCCTTAATGGTGTAAAATTGAGTGTTTTGGCACTTATCAATATGACCAGTTATTAGACAGCACCAGGTTATGTGCCCAGGCCGCTCAGTCTGCATGAACGGTGCTTTGATCTCTGCAGAATCTGCTGGCAGAGTGTATGTATCAACACAAATAACATGATACAAGAAAATCTATAAAAGTCTGTTTGATGAGGGTTGGGAGTTATTTTGAGACTACCCCCAAGCAAACCAACAGTAGGAGTTGCTTGAGCAAATGTCCGAAAAACACATGTTTTTTATAGGTTTTATCCTTTTTCTTTCTTTCTTTGACCTGAACTAATTAATTTTTTACCCTCCAAAACGATCACTGAATAAGTTCATTCTGAATAATTAGTTTTATCCCTAATCATAACACAATCTTCATCCGGATATTTGTCATCCTATTAAGTGAGGCATCAGATCAGAAGACACTTTAGTCACTCTGAAGGACAGAAGATTATTTTCTAAATGTTTGGCCAAACACAAATGTAGCTGAGCTATAATACTGAGTGTCTGGAGAATAGCAACACAGAGAGCTGTTACAGCCTGAAACTACCACCCACAACTCTCCCACTGTACCAGTGCTGTTAAAATCAGGTAGAAGATGATGGAGACATTAATATATTACACTTCAACCACGCGCTTTTGCAAGTAAACAAAGTTTATTGCCAATTAATAAGCAAACAAACAATCACCCAATTTCCCTATCCAATGATGTTCTTCCAATAAATAAATAAATACAGGGGAAAAAATGTCTTTTCAATTTTTTTTTACACGTCTGAGTAGATAGAAATGACCAAACAAAAATCCTCTGTCACTGCAGCAGGATTATTCCAATATCATTTCTGACTGTGCTCCCTTAACAAAATTATTCAATTTGCAGTATGAGATAAAATCAATCAGTTACAGTAGATACAGAGATCTACTGTGTTGTCACACACTGAAATAGTGGAGCAGAGGCAGATAATAAAGTAAAAAAATAATAACATTTAATAAAATTAAGTAAGTAAACAAAGTGGAAATCTATTTCCAGAACACTCATCTTCTTAAAACTACACACTGATTCCAACAGTGTATCACAAAATGGATGTTCTCATTTAGACATCGACTCTTGCAGTTGTCAGAACTGTGTAATTAGGGAGAGTATTACTTGTGTTTGGGCTGGCGCTGGGTGTAATGCTGAGTACTGACACATTCCTCACAGGTAGATATGTGGGCTTGGTGAGTAATCCACAGTTTTGAGTGTTAATGTAGTCATGGAAAAGGCAAAAAAAAGTGTACAGTCTGTACTGCTCTGCTGCAGGTGCGTAGGTTTGATGCCGACTGAAATTTTAGGTTTTCTTGACACAGTCCAAGCTTGAAAGAGGATACAGGAATACTTTTACTTTCTTTTGTCTGTTGCAGATGCTTTGATCTTCTGTTTTTTCTTCCTCTGAGAATGGCTGACTGATCAAAACAGGCATCTTGTGCTAGAAAAGACGCCTTTGACAAAGGGCTTTATGGATGAAAAAGACATAACACATGATATCATCAAATGTCAAATCTAATTGGTGAATTTAAAGAGACTAGCTAAGTGTTAACCACAACAGTTTTTTTATACTGCACGACATCACACGACATCAAACGTGACACAAGTGTAATATTTATGGTGAAAGTAAAGGTAAAACATGGGCAAATATACACTTTTAGTTTGAATAATTTAACTTTTGCCATTTATTCATTCAGTTATCAAAGTGTAAGGATTTCTTCATTTACTCTGAGTAAGATCATTGTAACCACAAAAAACACTCAGCGGTCATTTGATTGTAATGGTACACCTGTTAAACTAGCGTTCAAACTGAGCATCAGATTGGTAAAGAACATGAAATTATGGACCATTCTTCCTTGTATCAACGTTTTAGGTTGCTGGATTGATGTCAGGGATATTTTCTTGGTACACTTTGAACCTCTTAGTATCGAATGAGCAACGTTTAAGTGCCACAATCTACCCGAGTATTGTTGCTGATCATGTCCTTCCCTTTGTGACTGCACTTCACCTATTTTCTGATGGCTGCTTCCAGCAGGATAACCTGCCATGTCACAAAGCACAACTCATCTCAAACTGGTCCCTTGAACATGACAGTGAATGCACTGTACTTAAATGACCACCACAGTCACCAGATCTCAATCCAGCAGAGCACCTTTGTAGGAACGGGAGAGTCACATCAGGGATGTGCAGGCGACAGAACTGCACAACTGTATTGAATAACTAATGACAACGTGGATCAAAGTCTCTGAAGAATGTTTCCAGCATCTTGTTGAATTTATGCTAAGAAGAATGAAGGCTGTTCTGGAGATGGAAGGTTGTTTAACCTGGCACTGTGCTAGTAAATGATGTGGCCGATGGGTATATATTGAGTCTTGCTTCTACCAAACAAGGCATTTGAAAATGTTTTTGAGACTATGCCTTTACTATTTTAATTGCAAAAGTAAGACAAAAAAATATTGAGCGAAATATTAGCAAGCTGCCATGCCAACATGAGTTTAGAAGTACCTTTCCTTTCAAAACCTTGTGATATGAACCTGAAATGTTCCAGCATTTCATATCCTTAGACTTTAGGAAGAAATATATGAAATGCTGCTCCTCGGGCTTACTGTCTTAAATTTCAAACCTCAGCTGGCAAAGAGAGGAGTGAATGAATGTTTTTGATAGATCCCCTCAATAAAAACGTGGCACTCGCTTAGCTTCCAGATCGAGTTAGTCCTGGACATGTGAATTGTCAGGCTTTTTGTCACAGTCTTGGCTCCATTCTTTATCACACTCACAATCATGTCTGGTCTATTTTTTTTATTGCACAGGAGGTGGGACTGAAGGAGGGCGAGAGGTTTAAAGGTCAGGTGCTGGCTGCAGAAGTGTGAAACATGAGGATTCATGCACTACTGAGGTAATAATTGCTAAGATGGTGAGCTACCCTGCAGCATGTGTGTGGATATTATCACATACAGTAGGATTACAGCTCATACCTTTTGCTTTCCCTGCATGTTATCCACCTTAAATATCGAGTGTACTTCCGAAAAACACACTAAAGATTTGCTCGAACTTTCCATTCACTCTCACTGCACAATCACATTCAAGTGTTCATCATACTGCCTGTCAATAAATGCAAGAGGTCTGACTGATTAGATTATGCAAAGAGCTTCTTTCAGCACCACATAGCTAGAACTTGTAGTTCTCTGTGTAATTGATCAAGGCGCTCTCAAATTTCCCTTGAAATGTTCTTGAATTCATTTGAACTGTTAGTCTTCAATAGAGGAGCTGACGTGATTAAAGTGTTATTAACAAGCTGTGACAAAATATTCAGTTCATGCAATCTCTTGGGCAGCATGTTCACACCAAGTTACAAAGGCAACACACACACACACACACAGACAGGAGTGTCAAAGTTGTATAGTTTATGGACCCAACAATTTATCTCAAGATGACCTTCGGCATGTCAAAAAAAAAAAAAGGAGCTTGTCTCAATTCACAGGCGTTAGGTTAAGGAATGGCCTTTGATAGAGAACAGCTTTCACCTCAATGATGAAACACATAAACACTGACACTGTTTTGATGAACCATCTGTTATTCTTTTAATACATTTACACTTCATCCTGCTCAGTTTTTGATCATGTAAACTGAGCTGTGTGTGTTGGAGGTAACTCAGTGTTGTTTTTCTTCGTTTACCTGTTTAGAGTGTGCTTTCGTTTTTATTTACATGTTCAAACATAACTTTCTTTCAGTTCAGATTAAAAAGCACGGTAGATCAAGTAAGTGCAGGAAAATGCCAAATTGTGATTCAAATGATAAGCTACTACTGTTCATGCGCTATCAGAAAACAAAATTAAGATTAAAATGCTGATTATGTTGCATTTTTACAAAGAATTGTGTTTAAATTCATTAAGACTTACTGGAGAAATCCTCCGACTAAGCAATATCTGATGGTTGTCATTAAAATCAGAAGTTATTGAGGCTTTGAAGACATGTGACCACTAACCAGTCAAGGCATTAACTTGTCTGCCATTTTGGATATGTGACAATGTAAGGTCAAATGATGAAGGCCCCTGTCACACAGGACTAGAGACTGGTCTGCAACCATCTGACAACCACTGGTTTTAAGGAAATAAGTATCCTCCAACTGGTTTTGAGTAGCTGCTAATGTTCATTGCAGCTGCTGGGAAGATGAATGCCAAAGCTTCAGTCAGACAGATCTACAGACCTGTCATTTAACCCCTGGCAACCATCTCTCATTAGGGTAAAAAGTGTGTTCCTTCAAAGTAACTTCAAAGTAAAAGCTGCACCTTCAGAAACACTTTACAACCTTTTCCATTTATAGTTTGCGGCCCACTTTTTCAAATTTTACTACCACTCAGCTGTTAGTTAGCAAGTATTTGCAGACAAAAATGAAAAACTCCAGGAGGCCATGGCAATCTGCTAGCAACCAACGCAATCACTAGGAGGTTTTTGGCGGAGCACTTTTCTTTCCACCGTTTTCGCTCAGATACAGCCAGAAACTTTGCCATTGCGATTCAGTTGGGGCATACATACATTTCAATAAGGAGAGATCATTAGAAGGAACTGAACATGATTTATTGATGTACAGAATTCAATTTCAGGTATTTGACGTTAGACCCCGATGGCCCAGCACAGCGGGATGGGATCCCACCAATCACAGGGATTAGAGCGGGACCCCCCCCCCCGAGTCTAGATCTTGGTGGTGGAGATGAAGATGGAGGCTTGAATGGAGCGTGAGTGATAAGAGGTGGTGATGGAGAGGATGTGGGTTGCATGAAGGCGACTCCAAGGAAGAATGAAAGATGGGCATGAGATTTAAAGTACTCGGACCAGTGATGTCACAATGAGCTTGACAGCATGGGAAAGTGGAAGTGATGCAATGTTTAGATTAACCACCAACACCTGGTAAGCAGACAGATGTGTGACTATAGATTTTCCTTACTGAACTTATGAATAAGCTTCATTTCCCCAGCAACCGGTGATTGTATCACATCCAGTATTGCAAGACAATTGAGCAATGTTCAGACGATGTCTCGTGAAAAACCTCAAAACACTTAAGTATTGCGGAAAGACATGTAGTAGAGGGTTCATTTTAAATGAGTGACCAAGTCCACATCAAGGGAAGGGTGGCGCTCTGACACAAACACACTTGAGTTTCTTAACTGTCACTCGCTGTTTAGTTTAAGATGTGAAACTACTTGGTCAGGGTTAGAAAAGATAATTGTCGGGGTTATAATAAACATTTCTGCAACATTTATTATTTTAGATAATTACAGTTTCCAGGGGATCGACTTCAGTTGCACCTGCATGTAATTACGCCAGAGAACATTTTAGTAACAGCTATAACAAAAAAAAAACTTGAAGGGGGATTTTTATTGCTAGCAGATACTCATAAATACACAGAATTCAATGTGACTGTGTTTTTGAATTGTTCCCCTGTGTAAAGCACTTCATATCTATATTCCTCTACTAATATAATAGCACAGTATTTTATTGTTAATACTATCATTGTTTGTTTTGTTGTTGCTGTTGTTTTTGCTCTTTATGCTTGGTAGCCAGAGAGAGACAGGTTGTGACACAGATTTTGAAATATGCTAGTTTATACTCTTGCTGGATCACAACAGAGAAACAAACAAAAGTCATTTTTCTGTTGGCAGGAGCAGTGTGTTTGGATCCTTGCCACTGCCCAGTGATTAATTAATATCCTAATGCTCAAACGTAACCCTGCCCGCTTTTTAAAAACAAAACAAAACAAAAGGAAATTAAGTTGAACAGGCCTCATCAGTTATTGTTAACTTTGCACTGTTCTCTCAGATGACACAGTTTGATGAGAGATTAGTTAATCGCACATGATGCAATACACTGAAAACCTCGCTAAGCTTACCATAGGAAAAGGTTTGTATGTTTTAATGAAGAGTTGCGTTTATGCCAGCTTGAATTTCCGTCAACTTCTCAAACCACTCCTGCAGTGTAATCCACTACTTGTCTTTATGACCTACCCATCAATAAATAGCTGAAATGAGGGTTGGCATGTTTCTGCTGATGGTTTTTAAGAATGCGGGCAACATGTCTACGCCTCTAAGGATGCAAATCTTGGTCAGTCGACCGCCTAAAATCAGACTGAAAAATCTCAACAACCATTCAAAGGACTCCTATGGATTTAGTGAGGATCACAATGGGGAAGATCAATGTGTTGCAATGCAACTGAATACCAGCTGACTATGGCTTCTTTTTTTCTGCTTTCTGTTTTTTTTTTTTAAATATGAAAGCGCTGACTTTTTTATAGTATAGTTCAAATCCCCAAAAGTTGAGCACTTGATATTTAATGATACCTTGTAGTGTGAGTATTGCTTTAAATTGCAGTTAATTAGTCCTCTGGAGATTTCATCCTGTACAAATGAACCTTTTCTAACTGTCAAAGGCACTAGAAAGGCTGCTTAATTTTTAAGGTGTAGTGGTTTGGTAAAGGGCAGGAGTAAAAAGTCTTTCTTACACTGTTCCCAACATGTGTGTATCACTCCAGTTAAGCTTAGAGGAGTTAAAAGCGAAGATATTTTTTTCCTGTGAGTCCACAGTGCTAACAACCAGGCTTGGTGCCACCGGAGCAGGCAAAGTTTGAACTAGAGGTGGTTTGTGAGGAAAGTCGGGTCACAAAAATCGATAGGTTTCTCCCTGTTGGAAGCATGAATGTGCACAGTGCATTTCATGCCAAAACAGCCATTAGTTTCTGAGAGCTTCTCAGGTCACCCAAGGAAGTGGTCAGATGAGGGCAACCACAACACAACACATAACAATAACACGGCAGTTTGTGCGGTAACAGTGCATCTTTCAGTGTAGTGCTTACTAATATTTCAAAGCATTTCATTATCCTTTCAGCCTATATAAGGACTTTAGCGTATTTCTGTCTCACCACTGCAGCTTTTTCTCAATGTGAATATGTCAGCTTTGTGGAGTTAAGCTCAAAAGGTACCACTCAACCTGAAGGTTAAGCCTTTTGCTTAGTGATGTATATTCTCTCTTTAATGCAGTTGGAAGAATGGACTTTTGGTTTAGGTTCCTGGCCACTTGAGTGAGGATAAAAGTAGCTTAGAGTCAGTGATCAGTAGTGGGCAGATTGACTCTGGGGTCGTTATCTCAAGAAGGCCAGAGCAGAACAGAGAAGTGAGATATTTCAGCCTGCCTGCAGCCATGGCTTCACACAAGGTAAAAGATGAGATTTTACATTTTTCACAAACTGAAGTTGCACCTCTGATCTCTTTCATGATCTGGGGCTCTGACATCTGGCTAAATCATCAACATGTGATGCTTTGCACGCTATTTAGCATGTGGAACATGGGACAATTTTACCCGTTAAACATTTAGATGAATATAAAATAGTAACATAAGCCTGGATAGTTGATGCATGTATATTTTCTTTAATGTAGGAATGTCACGAATCTCAGAGCTGTAGCTGACGGGGATCTGTCTACTTTAGGGCAACGTTTACTGTCTCTCGAGGGCTGCTTGTGTGATGCTTTAGATGGAAACAGATTCAGTGGATGCCAGCGTCCCAGGGGCATCAGTTAATCTAATATCAGCAGAACAAGATATTTGCTGGTGTCCTTGTTACACAATACCAAGGTTCAACAGTGAAGCTTCTTTCATTTTCAGGTGAGAAATGTGTCCCTTCAGCCTTCAACGATATCTGCTACCCTGTCTGATTTGATTGTGAGTGACTGGTTTTTGGTTCATTTGGTTTCTCTCTCCATTGGATTGTTGGATATTGTAACTGCACATGGACAGCATCAGAAGAGTGCAGTGAAAGATGTGAGATCTATCAAAGGCTAAAGAAAACTGCAGAGTCAGGTAAAAGTTCATTCTGAATTTCTCTATTTGCTCCTGTGAAAATCCCAGAGGATGTTGGAATCAAAGAGAAAACAAAAAAAGAAACAGAAGAAAAAAACTATCAGTGCAAGGATTATTGTACTTGATGTTTACCAATGGCACTCACACACAGGTCAGGATGGGCTCTTTGGGAGATGAGAGCTGCTAGAAGAATAAAAGACTCTGCAAACCCGTGTGTAACTAATGTATGACCCGCATATGCCCACCATAGTGTGATCTGATAATCCAACAGGGGGCTTTAGCAGCAATGATAAGGATAAGACGTTCACAAGAGTCTGCGCACAGCAGGCACATGGGTCTAAAGTCACACAGCTTGATGTTATTTGACAACAGCATTTGTGTATATACAGTACAGAAGGAAAAATATTGAATGCAGGGAAGGCTACCCAGGAGGTATGTGCCTTAAGATGTCACCCCTTCACATGAATCAGCAGCAGAGCAGGAGGGGATAATGGGGTGGATAGTGCCACGGGGCTACAGAGACCTTATCGGAAAAAAAAGAAAAAAAGCTAGTGCAGCAATCGTGTACGCCAAAGCGCAGAACAGAACACTCTACAATCCTGGTGCATTACCTCTTCGCTTAGGTTTGTGTCCTTTGGAAGGGAAGTTGCAAAAAAATACTGCTGCCTTGCTGCATAATTACTTTCAGCAAAGCAAATTAACAACACAACATTAACAGCTGTAACTTTAATTATTGATACAAGGACACACACAGGCGATTTTTGTAGTTTGGTAACAACATAATAATCCTTGTCTCAAGGTCAAGTGGCAAACAAAAGCATAAAAAAAGCTTTGCAATGAGTACCTATGCAATATTATGTTTGCTAGATGGTAAAGAACACCACCGTGAAGGGTGTATATGTGTGTATGCGTGTAAAACAAAGTGCAATCTGTCTGTCGGCCCGTGTTAAATGGAGTGCACCAGTGATGAGACACGCAATCTGGTGTCTGCTTTTGTTAGAGGCAGGCAGTCACTTATGAGTCATGGCATTTAATATGGATTTTATCAATTGGATACATTTTCGGGATGATGGAAGCAACGCGAAGCATATTCCCCCCTGTCACTGGTTGATGTCTCCATGTTGCTGACCACAAAATGACCTTTAAGAAGAAGAATTATACGCTGACCGATACACGCTTGATACAGAGTGAAGTCAATGGACTTCTAAATCCGGAAAGACTCCCGCAAAACAGGCACAAACTATTCAGTATGAAAATGGGATTCAAACACCTTAAGCCATGCAAATCAGTCGGAATGTTTTCACTGGACAAAATTCAGCATTTCGGTTTCGCTTTCACCTCAGCCGATGCAAAGGCATTAACTGTAAGGCCACTAGTACCCTTTCTTCATGCTTTTTACATTAAATCTATGTGAACGTTTTATCAATTTACTTTCAAATCCTCGCACTCATGAAAATTCCTCCATTTTTATACCAACAAGAGCATTTGTTATTCTGCCGGCACTGCATTCAAAAGGGATGGTGTGGCAGAGAGGTCAAACATGAATCAGAGCGGCTCTCTAATATAAAAATATCGCCTCAAAGCAGCCAGCAGGAGAGGCAGTTAAAGATATGGGCAAATGCCAAAAGCAGTGTTCGCAGTAGGACTACTGGATGTTGGCACTGCAATACTATGTGTAGTAAAATATCAATAATATGATATTAATAAATACTGCTCTCTCCGTCACCACAGAGAGCTAAAAAAAAAATACCAGTTCTGTAATTAGAGCCACAGGTGTTTAGTTTCTGGTAAGAAAAATCCATTATTGCTTGCAGCTATGCAGCCGAGTGTTACTCCTGTTCTCTCTGCTACTGATCCCCCTTCATTGTTACCATGAATGAGAAGACGTTCTTAGTGAACCCAGCCAGTAAATTAAGGATTTAGAACTATCTATCGTGCTCATTCCGTTGCTGTTTGTTGTTCTACGCAACAGATACTCCCTTTAACGTCTTATTCGTCAGCACCATCGCTACAACTTCCCATTGTCACCTTTTCAGGGATGGGGGGAAAAAAGGGAATTAAAGAGCAAATGACATATCGTTTGGATGACAAGTCTGAGTGTTATAGCATCAAAGGAAACCTGCCTTTTTGTTCAAACGCTCACTCTCTCCACCTGTGCTTTGTCAGAATAGACACCATGCCCCACCACGACTCCAGATGGCCGCTGCATACTTATCCGGCTCTATGTACACCTCTGCAGCCCACAGACGAGTCAGAAGTGGCAGCCTGCCTCCTTGCGTCTCTGCATGGCACCAGAACCACTTACCTCTGCTGCTGTCTGAGCTGCCACGGCCCCAAGTGGCCTGTACACTATAGGGGTGATAGGTCTTACCGTGCATTTACTTTATAGCTGTGGGTTTATGTGTGCTTCTCAGAGGACTGTCTGGAGGGCACATGAGAGGAATGTGTAATTTATTACCAGTGAGGCCTTGTGCGTACAGTACATCTCTGTGACACATATTGGAAGTGTTAAAAAGGGGATGCTGTTTTATGTAGCATTTTGCGGCATCTATGGAGCAGTCTGACATCAAAAGCGTGCGCCACTATTTGCTTTCTGAGGACAAAAAAAAAGGTTCACATCCATCAGTGTGAGATGTGCTCCTCTCTTGAGGAGGCTTGATGGCTGTTATTCTGCACCGCTTAAGACTTTGCTGATAAATATTTACGCCCTGTAAATATTTGAGGGCTGAACAACATGCAGCGCCATTTATTTTAATCATATTGCACCTTTCATTATTTTTCAGAGGCTTACAAAATCAATCTATACACAGTGTGCAAAGATGCATTTAATTTTCCCTTGCTATTAATCTCTAGCCCAATGGGATGATTAATTACGCTGTAATAAAGGCTTGTCGCTGTTAGAACTGTGTCTTTATTCATGAAGGTCTTTGCACGGAGCTAAATTTATGCATAAATGTGTTCATGGGTGGGATGTTCTTATCTGCCTTTGGTGGGGAGGGCACGATGTGTTTAAGAGCAGCGATGACAAACGCGGGGGTCAGAGGGCCCGAAATCCTGCTCGAATAGGCCAGTCAGTTGTCTAGAAACCACAGCGCAAATCTCATGCAATTAAAGGTTTTTAGTATTTGGTGAGAGGAAAGGCAAATTTTCCCATGGCATTGTAGATAAATGCTTTATTGAAACAAGAGCTGAAAGGGCCTGCAAAAGCATCTTGTCACCTCTTTTATGGTAAATGCGATGTGTGATTACAGCAGGGTTTGTGGGTTTTTGCAACTGTCTGCTAATTGAATTGTGCTTTTCATAGGTTTGGAGCACAAAAGACGTGTCTGGTTAAGTGCCATTCTTGTTTTAAAAAGGTCTAAACACACCTTACATGCTGAAGAATGTTTCGCTTGAGAGGAAATAAATAACTTAGCCACTTTCTTACTTATTCATCTACATTTATGCAATCCATTTATCTGCACTCAGCACAATTAAGATGTCATTTCAAGTAGGCAGCTCTATCCTGTGAGATGACATGGAAGCTAGGGAATGTTTAGGGAGGAGATTTGGAGATCCCTTGGAGTACAGCAAGTGATCTGACCTTCGCATGATTTTTAAGGGGAATCTCATTCAGCCATGTAAAGAGAAGTGGCTCTCGTTAATGGAAAGGTATGCCGCTTGAATAGAGAGGAGATTCAAAATATGCTCAGCTTATACCATCCCTGCTACTAACAAATCCATCGGTACCCAGGAGCAGATAAATGGTTCTGTCTCTTCATACATCCAGCATTTCAGTCCTACATACAGTTTCTCACTTTTCTTCTCCTTCATTTCCCTTTTTTCCCCTTTTTTTATCTCCCCTCCTCTGTCTCTCTGTACCTTTCTTGTGCATATTTTGCTTGCTCTTGCACTAACAAACACACTCTCACATAGACTTTGGAAGAAAAAAAAAGAATAGGGTTCGGGGTGGTGGAGTGGGGGGTTTAGAAATATGAAATGCATGAGTAAAGTTTTAATAAGCGAGAGAGGTAATTTGAAAAGTCTTTGGAGGTGTTTGGAAATTTATCAATAACAACCAGCTGGGATTTCATGCATGGAAGCATTTGGTGTAATTGCCTGCACATCCCAGATAGAGGTTGCTATTTTTTTTCTCCTTTTTGCATTAAATATGCTATTTAACACAAAAAAAGAAGAAAAAACAGACTGACACTACTTACCGACTGCTACTTTCTAGCTTTGTCTGAAACAGTTCATGAGATTAGATGGTTGCTGTTGTCTTTGACCGTTGACAAAGCAGCTCTCTAATTCATTTCCTCTAGGTTCCCTTTGTGCCAACTTTTGCTGCTTGCAGTTTTAGTCATGCCAAGAAAAAAAAGAAAAGAAATGAGAGTCTTAATTTCCTAAGATCGCTGTACTTCAAAGGCATTCATTTGCATTCAGCTGCACAAATTTAAAGCCTCTTTCTGAAACAATAACATCTCTCTGGGTAACTCATTCCCTCCTAGAGTGTGAGCCAACTACAGAGGAACACCGCTTTCTTTCTTTCTTTTTTTTTCAGAAGTATCACA
Organism: Pelmatolapia mariae; assembly: GCF_036321145.2. Taxonomy (NCBI): domain Eukaryota; kingdom Metazoa; phylum Chordata; class Actinopteri; order Cichliformes; family Cichlidae; genus Pelmatolapia; species Pelmatolapia mariae. The sequence continues at coordinate 4,194,680 of NC_086228.1, read as the reverse complement.
GGTTATTGGTAATTGCACTGGTTAACAAAAGAAGATGTGCTAATGTTAATTATAACCTTTGCCAAATGAGCATGGCAAGGATTAATTCTCTTATCTACAGACTATCACGGAAGCGATTTTGCTTGTTATGAATACATTAGCACAGCAAATGACAGAGCTTAAATAACACATCATCTAGATTTGTTTTTTTGTTTTTTTTTTATATACATGATACCAGCACATAACATGTCAACACTAGTCTTAAAACCACAGGCAACGCAAACGACGTAGATGGATGCTGAAGGTTTTTAATAATGAGAAAGCTAAGCTGCTCTTGCTGGCAGTTCATATTTCACTGAAATGCTGCCATTGTTATCAGCCTGATCAATGAAATAACTCGTGGACCGTAAAACAAAAATAAGCTCAAATGTGAGTCTAAATATCTGCCAAGAAGCCCATCCCAGTTTAGAGTCTATGCAGTAACCACTCCACCATCAATGTTCTTTTAACATAGGTGCCTATTTATGCGACTCAAAAGCAAAATGATTACCACCAGCCTTGGATTTTTTTTTTCGACCCATCCCCAGTGACACTGAAAAAGAAGGTTGGTCTGACTTTTCTCGCCATAAAACGGTGCGTGAATTCTTTCACACCAACTACACATGAATGATAAGGTCATGGTCAATAGCAGCGTAATCATCCAAACTGGAGATTGGATGTCTGTTTGTCTGACTGTCAAGAGAGAGTCATGCAGAGGGAGGCGAGTGCTCTCTACTGTGCAGGGAACAAGCTTAGGGCCTCATAGTGTATTACAGAGGGAATAACCCACACAGCCACCCCTGCTATCAAAATTGCTTGGGAGGAGATTGCTGCGGGAGGTTGTGTCTGTCTCTCTGTCCCGGTTCTATATTTCGTTCTCTGCCCAAGGTGCTTCACTGATCTCAGGCCAAAAGCAGTGTGAAAAATTCTGCCAACTCATAGAGGATGATAGCTAGAGGAGGGGAAAATTCAACTATCCACCACAGCGCTGGTGAAAAGAAGAGCGAAGAAGAGAGAGAAAGGTTGGGGGGTGGAAGGAAAAATGAAGTGTAAAACGAGGACAGAACTTTAGTCTCTTATCTGCTTTTGCACTGATGTTCTCGCTGATAAGTACCTCGTAAGTATGTTGTCAGGTCGACTGAAACACTTTGCTGAGCGGCGGCACCGCAAGACATCCTCAGAAGTCGCGGTGCCGCTGCTCAGCTAGACCTTTCGATCGTGAACACTGTTCACTGAGCTAGAAAGTCGACGCAAACAAGTTTTATGGATGTCGTAGCAGTGCAGAGCACTTGTGGTTGTCTTGAGACTGAAAGGTCATACAGTCAGTCCTTTCAACAGCCATTATATATTCATCAGTAGGCATGTGGGCTGTTAAAGTCCTCACTCAGAAAGTCTATATAGAGCAGTGTCCACTGGCAAAAATGTACATATGAATATTGTTTTTTTAGTTGATTAAAATTGTGTCAGATGCTATTTTTCAAAAACCACTGGTCAAAAAAATAAATGTAAGACTGATTTGATAACACCCACTTCTTGTGGTTTCATAACTTTCTCCTTTGGATTTTGCTGTGGCCTTGTTCTATATGTCTACATGGCCTTAATATGACTGATATGAGTTCACAGTGAAACATGTGCACAAGAAAAATCCATGAACCTGAAGCTTCCCTTAGATGGTCTATGAGACTTGATGATTTTTGTCATGCTGCTCAGTATTTTCCTCTGAGTGCATGTGCACTCAGACTCTGAAATATACAGTACAACATAAAATTATTTCAAGGTAAATGTTACCTTTGACAACCTAAGATGTAAGTACGATGTTTCATTTCCTGCAGTGTGGCACATTTCAAAGAGCTATTTTGTCTAAAGTCAGGAGAGATCGAAAACCATTTACTTTCATGAAATGCCCTGCTCAAAAAGCTTGCCTTTGCAATATGTCTACATGGCAAAGCTGCCTTCACTCTATAAGGCATCACTGTCTGCCTGCTATACAAGTGTAGCTTTCTTGTTTCTGTTGTTTGCTTTTCTAAAATGGAGCAAACTGTACCAAAGCAAATGCCAGTATGGATTATAACTTCAGCTCCTCTACATGTGTATAGATATAAATAGTATACACAAATCTTTCTATATGTCTGACACCTGTAACATTATAAAAAAACAACCTCCTTTTGCATGAAAAAGCATATTAAATAATATGTCTGCATCTCATTTTTAACACAATAAAGAGGAATGTCTTTGGACTCTAGGTTCCTTCTACAGTCCAAAGACGTGCACGTTGGCAATGAAAATGGACTCTAGTCTTGTTGACCACTCAAAGGGCTTTAAACTACAAGTCATACATTCATATAAACATATATTAATATAAAACTTTATACACTAAGCATTTCAGCATCACATCAATGCCCACTTTTTCAAATCTCCAAATAAGCCAACATGCATGTCTTTGGACTGTGAGATGAGTACCAGGGAGTATCCAGGAGTGACCCACGCAAATGAAGAAGAACATTCAAACTCCACATAAGAGGCCCCAGCTGTGTTACATTAGGTTTCATTTGAAGCTATCAACTGCTGTGGATATAATACTGTGTGCATATGTGATTTTCCCATGTTCGTGTTGTTCCTGCATCATCATAATATGTGTACAGGATTTAACAGTGCAACTGATTAATCACATGATGTCATAGCATGTCATAGGGGGGCTGGGTGGGGGGTTAACATGGTACAGATGTAAGAAATGGTAAGCATTTCAAGTGTTTTCTTTATTAATTGTAGGAAGGGAAATGGAATTTAAAAATACAAAGAGTAAGAACAACTTTGAAAAGGATGTCTATTTCAATAGCGGGAGTTAAATTCTGGAATGAGTTAAAAGAAGAAATAAAGGTCAGTAGTGATATAAACCAGTTTAAAATAAAGCTCAAAAAAGAAATTTTAAATAAGTATAAGAATTAAGAAAATGCAATTAACCCAAGACAGCATTTACAGTGATGTTTGTATTCTTTTGCAAATTAGTAAATCTAAACATAGTTGTAGTTGAATATGAGAAAATATTTTTTGTGACATTATGTTCTAAGTTGAAACCATTGTATAAGTTGTTGTTCTTCAAATTTAGATGATGAGGAAATTATTAAGATGTAAACCTAAGGGGGTAGGACTAAATAAGTATATACTTCTGCCTACTCCTTTTCAAACAACTGCATGGAATGATATTATGAAATGTTGGTGAATGTATATGTTTGAAATAAAAATTAACTGAACTGAACTAATTTATACACTATAATAATCATATTAAAAAAGTTCCTCATCTTGGTTTGCTACTGATAGTTTATAAAAGCTTTAACTAACTTATTGGCTCATTCTAACTGAATGCTTAAGCAACATTATTGGCTAGCTGTAATGTTGCTCATGTGGTTGTCGGTCTGCCCCCTCATGGCAGCTGGGAAAGATACCAAGTTCCCTGTGACCCTAAGCTAAGGGAATGAGGCAATGAAACAATGAGAAAAAAAAAGTCTTACCACCTTTCTTTAAACTTCTAACCCGCTGGTCTTTTTTTTTCACATTATGTTTGTGCTGGTACAACTCAGCGGTGTCCTCTCACAGCAATACAGTTCCTTGTCCAAACCTCCCGGTCAGCTGGAGCCCATCTGTGTGGAGTTTGCATGTTCTCTCTGTTCCTGCATGGCTTCTCTCCAGATACACTGGCTTCCTCCCACACGCCAAAGAAATACATGTTAGTTTTAAAATGGCTTTTGGTATGAATGTGAGAGTGTGTGGTCGTCTGTGCCAAGTGTAATGGAGGTAGCTCTAAGTTAGATAAGCAGCGATATCTGCATTTACATTTAATTTTATTCCTCAGCTGTAAAAGAAAATAATAGAATATATAGAGAAATATATATAAGAAAATAAAGTGAAATCTGAAATGTTATGTTGTCGGTTGCTAATGTTTTTTTCCTGTTAAAACATGCTCTGTTGAAGGCCCTGAAATACACAAGGGCAACCAAATATTTGAAAATTTCAGAGTGTTTTGTGAAGCTCAATAAAGTACACAAGCTTCTGTTAGGGCAAAAAAAAAAAAAAAACAACAGGTCTGAATTAATCATGTTTTCAGAGAAAGCATTTTAAGCTAGCTATCGCTCAAAAACAGCATTATCATCATAGTATAATTAAAAACTAATGGAGCATTCCCTATAGGAGAATTGACCTGTAGCTTAGAGTAGTTACATTGCTGGAAGTACCTTGAGCAAAGTGCTTGCAGCAATTTCAAACGTTAGTTGTGCCAATTTGTCTCCAACAAAAATGCAATGCAAATGTTTATAAAGGTTCTTACCTTGATCAGTCCGGAAATTGGCTTCAAACTTCTATTGATTAACCAAGAGCAGAAGCTTGTGACCCTGACTTTTGCTTCAAAGAACCTTTTAAGATCTATCCACTATTTCATTTAGAAACTAAAGCCTCTTGATTTATTTTGGAGGACTAACACAAGTGTGGTGAAGTCTGCGCAGCCATTAGGCTGTGTCAATCCTACAAGTTTGTCATTAACACAAAGATGGAGCTGCATCCTTTTTTATTGCTTTTGAATTATATTAGCAAAGTAAGAATAAAAAAGTGCTCATATACAAATAGAGTAATTCTAACTAAAGAAAAAAGCCAGTGTAATGAAATACCATGCACACAAATATTTCTCAGTTCAGAGTTCCAAATATATTGTCCATGTTAGATACGCTGACAGCTTGTTAGTGCATGCATTAACCATAAATCAGGTTTAGAATACTATCTGAATTGTTGCTCATTACGTATAGCAGCGTTTCCTACAGGCATGCAGCATAATTGGACATTCTGTAACCAGCTTATCTGTGAAGCAAATTGCCAGGGAGCATGTCGTGTGTTATTAATGATGACCAACTTCTGAGGTCTGTATTATATTAGTCTGTTTGCCCCGTTTGAATTTATGGAGACTGGTAGACTAGGCAAAAAGTGTTAACATTGTTTAGAAGCTCCATTAGAGTGTGAATGTGAAGCCTACGGTTCAACAAGTCATTACATCTCAGTAAGTGGATCATTTCTGCTGTCCCATATCTTATGTTGACTGCAATCATATTCTGGACAAATTTATCAAGAATGCTTGAAGCATCAACTGCAGGATTTTCATCTGATTTTGAACCCTGGCCAGGACAAGCACATTGCTGTCTGCGATTTCAAGCTGCACTGATAAATGGTCCCTGCTACTAGTTGGCACTGCATTTGCATTTGCACAATTATTTTTCATTGGGAAGTGTTTTCATCAGATTAGAAATTTGACATGCCGCAACATGTGTCTGGGAATAAAGAAGCCCCGTAGTAGGATTCCCAAAGGAGCATTTCACACTTTCATGTTCTTCCCCAAAACAAGTGGTGGAGGCATTTGAATAACAGGAAAGACAGGGTAATACATCAGGCCCCGATCAAAGCATTCTATTGGAGTCAGCACTATCGGGCAGTATTTCTCAGAGATGATAGAGAAGGAGAGGGAAACCTTTTGAAAACAAATTTGTCATGGAGGATTATTTTTATCTTTATGATGACCTTGCAGTAAAAGAAACAAGCAGCAAAACATCATATTAGTGAACCTTTCAACTGCTTCCCACTGCTTGGGTTTCTGCCACAGAGTAGATGATACATTCTGATTCACTGGACCCCCCTGGCTCATGAGCCTGGACAGATATAAAAAATATATCAAAAATACTGAAATTACAGCAAAGGCATATTTTTTTCTGTACTGCAAGTTTTTTAAACAAAGTGTTTAATATCCAGCTCATGTTTTCTTGCAGAATTTCTGACCTATTTTAGCCGCTCCTACCAATAAACTAGTGATCCTTTTCCTAATAAAGACAGAGTGTCCACAGATGTTATGTTTTTTTAATATTCTGTTGTGTACTAAGACTCTTTATGAGACAAAACATTAGGCAAAATGGAATTTGCTTCACACTTCTCCAGCCCAGTGCTCCCTGTTGCACTGCAGCCTGATGGATTTGACTTTGGCTAACAGTCTGAGTGTGATTTATGATCAAACAGCACCTGAACCTAGGATTTATTATCCATTACTGCTGTCCGTCAGGCAACATTACATTACACTCCACTGTTCATCTCAGTTTGCTGAGCAGCAATGCACCACCCGAAAGAAATGTTAAATATAGTTTAACACATGCAAAACATCAAGTTCCTTTGCTGTTTCAGAACATGTTTGCTGCAAATGTTTTTTCTCATTTTCAGGTCTGCTAAAGGGCCTTTTGAGAGAAAAGGGCATATATATATTAATATATATGAATCACTTGCTTCCTCCACCTTTTTTGCACACACTGCACCTCATAACAGAGAAAAAGAGCTTTGTCAGCCTGAAATTATATACTGTAAATCTGTCTTTCATTTTTTTCCTTGCCTCAGAGTACGCTAATGTTCAAATTTTTTGGGTTCAAAGTTCTATGCAAAACCTGGGTAACTAGGCTAAATTATCTTCTCCTTTGAGCTTTTGCCTGCAAATGTAAAACAGTAGGGCAGGAATCAGCATGTTCTAAGCAATTCTCGTGCAGTCCTGCTGTTTCCATAATCAAGAAACATGCCTAATTTTAAGATAATGCTGTCTAGAAATACAGTTGAGCAAATTATCCTCCCCTTTTGTTTGTTCCTTTACTTGAAATAGCGCAACTATATTTACATCCATCATCTGAGCCCTTCAGCAACTTCACGTTAGCAAATGCAGAGTGTTTTTGGTGCTACAGACAAGGTATGCTGCACTACACCGATGATGTAGTGCAGAATTCATACTTAAGCTCAAATCTAGCCTTTAATACCAAACATTTTATTAAGGTGACTATTTATCTCTATGTTCACAGGCTCCAAATGTATGCATTCCTGCTGGCAGCAGCATTGCACGATTGTGTAATTGGGTCAAATCAAGGAGGTTTTGATGCTGAAGACAGCATTGTTTTTTTTTTTTATTTAAAACCTAAATTATGAAAACAAAGATGCTGTAAGAACATTTCTGACAAATAACAAAGCTGAACTTGACAATTTATCCACTTTTAATACAAACCAAAACTGAACAAAATGATTTTTATTGTTTATCTCATCTCCTTACACAAGCTGAAATATGCATCTCCTTAGATACATCAGCTTTGCAATACTAACATCAGAAATGTCGCTTGCTAATTCCATCCTGACAATGTTGCAAATTAAATTACTCGTCCAAGAGGCACATCTTTCATTGAACCTTGTGTTCTATTTCAGCGTTAAAGGTATAATGTGCCGCAATTGTCAGCTGCTGTTTGTAAACACAACATTCAAACTTGGCCCCAAGCAAGAAAAAAAGAGCAGCAGAGGTCGGGCTAGAGGGCGAACGATGAGAGGGAGCAATGTTAGCGAGAACAAAGCCGTGATTTAGAGAAATAAAACATTATTTTCTGATTGTTCGCGCGCACCTCCGCACAACCCTGCGGGAAGGTGCAGGAATTTTTGTGTGAATGCAGCCAAAGCACATGCTTAGAGGGATTACTTTTTCTATAGTCTTTTTTAAAAAAAAAATAAATAAAATCCTTCACATTAAAGCTCTAAAGAGATTTGTTTTGTCTACACTGAGCAGTTTTCCATCAAGCTGAAATTACATTTAAATAAAAAAGACAGTTACAGGCAGTTTATTAAGTAGATGAGGCAGCTGGATGATATGCAGTATGCATATGTGGTTTAAAATGATGTCTGAGGAGATATTGATGTTTATTTGCGGATGCTGGAGAGTATGAGCAGAATTTACAGATGCTCAATAATGGTTCGGGTTTAACGAAGTAATCACTTTTTGAGAGCGTTATGGGTTTTTCAGCCTTAATGTAGCACAGCTAAGTTTTTCTTTTTTATTTTTTTGTTCATCAGTACTTCTACAATAGTTTCTACCAGACTTAGTCAGCCCCCAAAATGATCACTAATCCCAGTTCTATATTAAGAAGTCCTGTGTCTCGTGTTGTGTGTTTCACCGCAGTGGCATAAAACTATCATTAGAGTACAAAGCAATGTGACAGACTGCCGTGTTTAAAAGTGTGAAACAAAAAACATGGGGAAAAGAATTGTTTTTCCAAGTCCTTCAACAGCTCAAAACTCACTGTGTTATTGTCAGAATACCTCATTAAGTGTAAGCTGTTTGGAGCCAGGCTCCACGATCAAGATGATGACACGATAGGCTCTGGGAGAGATCTGACCATGACCGTGATGTTCTTTCAGTGGCTCAGTCTCAGATGGTACTAAAGTGTTTGGTTGTGTCATTTCTGAATTTCTCTGCACTTGTTACCAGGACAACCTGCTCCTTCAGTGTGCCCTTTAACTAAATAGTTGGGAGGATGGGTGAAGGGAGGAAGGGATCTAGTCCTGCAGATCTCCAGGGAACTCTTGGAGACGGAGGGAGCAGATGTTGAGGAGGAGCCCTTCTATTCTCGGCCTCTTTCGGGAGGTGTGTTTGGTCATTAGCAACTATTCCATGTGAGTGGAGAAGGGATATAGGATCAACATTTTCATAAGGCAGAAATATAATTCACTGTTCTAGAAATTGCAGTGCTGCCAAGACTGTGCAACTTCTGAGTGTCTTTTGTGTGTGTGTGTGTGTGCCTGTGATCAAACATGCATGACAGCTCGCCTTCAAAGCCAAGACAATATGAGAGTGAGGAAGGCTGGCAGGGGCATGCGATCACTGCATTTGGAGGAGAAGCACGCCCTCACACATTATAGCTGATAGTCCTGCTTTTTTCATCCAGCTCGATAGACGTGTTCTTACTCTATGAATAGTTAATAAAGGTTAGGATAATAACCGTGTTGTTACTCCTTTTCTATGGCAAAACGAAATGTCAAAAGAGTCCCGTGATAGCTTCAATGACCCATGATTTATCTCCCAGTATGCATGATATGACTGAAACGTGCTGAGAAATTCCTTCGGTCTGAATCGATTCATCTTCCGCCGCACATCTGTTTATGTCTTCTCCCCAAAAGGAGAGGAATAAACAATTGACACTTAATTGCTCAAAGGGAAACGGCACAAAAGCCCCATTTCAGTGCAGCCGCTCAGCATTTGCATGTCATTGCTGAAACACGCACACATATCATCACAGCACATTGGCAGTTTTGATTAACGCAAATGTTGTTTAGACCCTTTTGGTAAATATTTTCAGAGGACAGACAGTGCAGCAGCTGGATTTTTTTTTTTTTTTTTTTTTTTGACAGAGCTGTAAACAAGGTACATCAGCTTTAAATCTCTCATAATGGAGACAGACAGCATTAACAACTGTGTGCACTTCCCCCCTGAGGCAATTTTCCCTCAAGCAACTTTCCCTGAGGTGAACAGATTTGCCAGCGTACACTTGAGTCTGAGTGTAGTGACCGACAGTAAGACCACACTTTGTCATAATAGGCTCTGCAGAGCACCGCAGGTCAGCAGGGGTCTGCAGTGAAAAAGCAGAGATGCTTTAGGCACACGGTTATTCTACTTGAACATTGTTTCATTTAGCTGAAAAACACCTTGGGTAATATACTGAGCTATCTTTGGCTACATGCACACAAAGATCAATTTTTAATAAAAAGTAGTTGTAGTAGATATTTTTCATATGTCAGAGGTACATCTAAAGTAGGCAGCACAGTTGTACAGAGCTTATTGCTTCTATAATTTAACATCCTATCTGTGCTGCAAACAAAATAAAAAAAAGAGAAACAAAAGCTAACAAAACACATCCAAATTTTGGACTTTTTTGGCACTGCGTAAACATTTGCATCCCCTCTAATTTGATACAAGCTGCAATTATGTATTGTGGATGAAGCTTCGGTATTCGCTAATGATTTTTGGCAACAGCATTTATTTAAACTGTTGATCTATGTAACAGAAGAACTGTGATTAAACATGCCATTAGAATGAATGTATCATCTACATGAAAAAAAAAAGACTGTGAATGTCGTACAAAAACACTCGGTTTTGTTTTGCTGTTCAAGTCTCTCCCTGTGTGTTAACTGCGAGCTGCTATCACATCACTGTCTTTAGGAACAACGTGGAAAACAAACAAATCAATCTGGTTGTTTGCAAAGCAAAGGAGACGCAGTGATTTGGGTGTTGTTATCCAGACTCAGCTTCACGTCAGTCCAGTTTCACTTTGATCATAACAAAAAAGTGTTAATCAGAGGAAACTTTCAAGGCTTAAGTGGGAGGATGTAAGGTCCAACAGTTTTACATGGCTTTTTTTTTTAATGCAAATGTACTCAAACTACCCCAGAGAAAAGGGGTTGCCATGGTAAAATGAAATGATAAGGCAATATCGGTCTGCGCACATTGAAATGCAGCAGACAGACACTTTCATTGAAGCAATGTTTGTTTTCTTAGAGTATACTGATGAATACCTCTGTGAAATGACACGAAAAGATATTCTTTAATTAAAGATGGCACCGGGGTTATAGCATGTATCCAGAGCTATTTTATAGATCTTGCTCCATATTCATCTTTAATGATAACCAGACAAGGGTTTTAAGTCCCCATACTGAAAGTGCATATTTATGCAGTTTATACTGTACTGATGGAACCATTAAGATTTTTATATTTAGCCACACTGCTCTCTTATTTTTAAATTTTACTGCTAATGTACCGGAATGTCTTATAGCCACACTGAAACAACTGAAGGATACATAAAAAGAAGGAAAATTACACCCAATCATCATCTACTTATTATTATGTTATATTTTTTATGTACTCTAATGGATTTTACCCACACTTTAGGAAGTGTTAGTAATCTTTATATTGCTGATTAATTTATTGATGGTAACTGAAGTCTTTCCACCCGTGGATAGGTCAGATTTCTTAAATTAATCTCATATAGTATTTTATTTAGGGATATTTTGCTGTTTGATAGCTTTGCAGAACCTTAATATGACACTTTTAGGGCACTATACATGGGTAATGCTAGGAGTTATGAGTCTGCATAGTAGAGTATAACTAACTCCTGAGTCTGTAAATCATAAATGTATTAATCTAAAAGTAGCAATTTTGCTATGTAAAGACACTATAAAGCATTCATAAAACACTTAAGCCAGCATCTGCATGCATATGAAAAGAGAATCTTGGTGGCTGCATATAAATATACCAAGCAAGAAATCTTTATTTATACAGTATCCCTTTGAGGTCCCCACCAAGAAAAAAGCAATGGAAAAATTTTTTGTTTGCATTTATTATTGATTTGGGTGAGTAATAACCACAATCAATAAAAAAATTTTCAATAGACCCTGTAGTTTTTAAAATATTGATCTCTACCAAACAGTTGAGATGTCCCTTTATGGTAAAAGTATGAAATGTCATGCAAATACAAGTAGATAATACAGTTGAAAAAAATCAAATAAAGGGCCAAATTATAATTAAATTAATAACAAAAACTATCCAGGGCATTGGATACAGTTTATCTCTAGTAGCATGCCAGTGAACATTGCTGTTTTCATTCCATCAAAGGAAAGTATTATATCAAACAACAAAATACATAGTTTTTTCATCTGCAAATGTGAAAAATGTGCTACAGCACAAAATACTCACATTCAGGCCACTTTTGACTGTGCAAAATCAGTTTTGCTTTTAAAAAAATAAAATAAAAACAGTGCAAATCAAGGACATCTGCTTGTGGTTTTGGTCGTTGGGGTCTTAGGGTGTAGCATTTATTCTGTGGTCTTGGAGAGCTGGATCATGGTTGTCCAACTCTAGATGCTGGCTTGTTAACTTGGTTCAGACACAGCCAGGTGGAAACCTTTTGAGAGCCATCGGTTTCTGGTCCAGTAGGGCACAGTCCCTCTTGTAGACCAGGTATTCAAGTCAAGGATGTATCCGAAAAGTGGAATATGCCATCTCCTTAACTTGTAACTTATAACTTGTCTTATACAGGTGTAATAGCATATCAGAAAGTTTAATTCCTCCCATATGCTAATTATATACAGGGATGAGTGATGGGCATGGAATGGTGATCTTTGCATTGGACTCTTTGCTCCACCGTTTGACCGATGAAAGAACGATGGGCAGGCATTGTTTAGGAGGTTGACACATTTCTTGTCAAACCATGTCATTGCAATCAGACCTTCATCAGACCTGTAATAACAGGCTCCATGGCCCTTCTTCATCAGGTCTTTGTCTGCCATCAGGGGAGCTCCACCGGTGCAGTTTGGTCATACAGTACCAATGCACCTGACACCCAAGGAGGTGTGCAAGTTCTGGACCAAGCTGAAACTTGTGAAGAGCTGAGGTTCTTTTATGGGTTTGCATAGTGTTTTTTACAACTTTGGCCCCTTAGAAGTAGCTTCTGTATCTTTTCACTCAGGGGAGCATTGAAGAATGTAGATCCCCCTTGATACAGCAGCAAGTCGTGGATGATGCCAGATGAACTTGCTTGGCAGAACAATTTAAAGCCCCACTCATCTGGTTTGTTGGCAATATATTGGTGGAGAGTGCCAGTCCTTGTGGCTTCATATGAAACCATGACCTCAAACACACTGTGGTTGAAGGTGGATGGTATCATGAGTATCATGCCACAGGACCATGTGATTTTTAGCCATATAATTGATTAGCGTCCATATAGTACTTGTTCAACATGAAATTATAATTTTGACAACTTAGTAATATTAATTCACCAGCTACTGTAATTTGGTTAAAAGGTAATCAGTTGTGATATTTCTGATTTCCACGTGTTATTCTTGATTTTTACAATATTTACTAATATTAACTCAGAAAGTTACAAAAATGACTTACTGAGGAAATTATTTCAGCATATTCTTGTTGTGCTAACACTTAATGTGATTTATCAATAGCAATGGATAAACAAAATGGGTCTAGTGGTCTGATTTTATGGCAAATAATCAATTTTAATAACATTTAGGTTATGTTAGCATTAGCACCATAAAGGGACAAATCAACCGTTTGGTTGACCACTTTTTAAAAAAAATTATTAAACATTTAATTTCACTTTTTTAATGCTGTCAAGTGACTTACATCTGTTTAGTAAGTCCTCTAACACTATCATATATCAAAAAATTATATCTTCCTACCTTAGTTTCATCAAAAACACTCAAAATATGTTGGATGGTGTTTTGTTTCTGACTTCCTGGTTGGGAGAGGTATAAGAAGAGCCAACAGTTTCCATTCACAGTGCCTTCTGGTGGATTTTTTGACATTACAGATGTAAACCAATTGGTAGAAAAGACTCAACAAGGTAGGTCAATTTCAGTGAAAGCCTCAGTTAGATATAGGCCCTGAAAATGATCTCTACCAATTGGTTGACCGGAACGCTAAAGGGGTATTGTTGTACTTGTGCTGCACAAAAAATGAGCAACCATAAATGCCGCTGCAACAATACTATATAGATATAAATCATTAATGTAATGTAACGTAATGACTTGAGAATATAAATACAGTAAACGATATTAATAAAATAAACATGAAATACACCAGCAGGTCAAATTTAAATGGTGTGTGGATCAAAACCATAACAGTCAATAAGTACAAAAAACGTGAATTAAAATCCTTAGATTTGCTTATATTATTATTTGAATATATTATTATATACTCCTTTAACTATATACTTACATGCACAGCAACATGCCATGCAAGGTGCTCGACTCCAAGCCAGAGACAGTCCAAATGATAATAAACAAACAAACAAAACTATAAAAAAAAAAAAAAGACTGAAATGTGGAGCTAAACAGGGATGTTTCCACTCTGGGAGCATTTCACTTTTCTTATATCCCTGTGATGCTAATGGTGATCCTGTGTGGATGCAGTTTCAGTTTCAAAGTTTCGAGGAACACTGGACATTTTTACTCCAGCAGGTTGGAGCATACAGTAAGAAGTAAGTGCAGCTTCACTTGTATTTGTAGAATAACCACAGACCCTGTTTCAGAATATCCTAGGACTGCTAGATGGTCCATCATTCACCAGCATTTCACAGAGATGCTAAGGTGGAAGAAGTTATAGCACCTTAAAAACAAGCATTAGGGTTTTAAAGTCAATCATAAAATTTACTAGAGGCCCCCACAGTAATGATTTTAGTACAGGTCATTATATCTTTAACTGAAACCCAGCCAACTGCATTCTGGTAAATCGATTGAGATGCTTTTTGAAGATTCCTCTGAGCAGCGTGTTAGTGTAGTCCAGCTTTTCAGATTCATCAGTATAATTATTTTTTTTAATATAAAATTTGCTTAACAGGCACAGCATTTAATATAAAAATGTTCTGCCTGCTATATAATTTACACAAAGCTCTTCTTTAGTTAGCTAATGACTTTATCATATGGTACTAATGAATTACCTCGCTCAGACATCGTCCGAGGACAACAAGATATCAGTGAGTTAACAGGCGGGTAGTAGTTTTGGACAGTTTTGACGGAGCTCACCATTACAGAATCCAAACTAGTTTTAAAAATGCAAGTCAATAAATGTGTGCAAACAAAGCTAATGCCCCGATTACAAGTGGGTTCAGTTATGCTAAGAGAATAGGTGAATAGTTTGTTTAGACCTACAGGGTTGTAGACACTTGTGGCTTAATGAATGATATTGAATTCACTGGAAATCAATATACTGATTTCATGTGTTACAGTCACAACACAATTAGTTTATAACTAAAAGAACTTAGTATTTAATTAGCTTGACCTGCTAAACTTTGTTGGGGGCAATTATTTTTACAAGGTATGCTTTTATTAATTAATAGAACAGAGATTATGAGGATTATAATCTTCTCATCTGAGCTTTACCAATTGCATTCATTTATAAGTCAGCAAATGGGAACAAAGGGAATAATATCAAATTTAAGTGACACATAAAGAAAAGGTGTTAACTAACATTTATTCTAGTGATATCCAATCAAGGCCTGTGGTTTTAGCCATTATATGAGGGGTAATCTGGGGATTGCAGTTATGGTGGGACAGCTCAGCAGCTTTACAGTAGCTTTCTCAGACACAGGAAGAACATACTATTAACCACATCAAAATGGACAAAGTAGCAGTTTCTTAAACTAAACTCATAGTTCGATCTAGCACCACTTCATAATTTCATTAAAATGTTTCCTGCTTCAAAAGATAAGCCCTTACTTTTCAGATTGCAAAGTGCCATTATTATCTGTTTAATTATCTTCAGTGATTAGTGGCTTTAATGAATAAAATGTCTACATACTATAATAGCAGTGATTCAATCTCATTTGATGATGGCAAAGTCATCCCCACTGTGAAACACCCCTGTGCCTTACTGCAGAAACATAAAATCCACAGGGGTGTGACCTCTGCCATGAGATTTATCAGTAACTCATGCAAAATCTAAAGAAGATGTTATGGTTACTACACAACAGAAGAACACCCAACCAAGGCCACAAAAAACCCCAACAACAACAATGATAATATACCTTCAGCTTACAACTACACAATTAAACATCACACAGACAATTAATTGCAAATCAAATTGGTGCTCTTCAACTACTGATTTTTATTTTTCCTGTCTAATCCTTGTACTAACTTTTGTGAGCCTAGGCTCTTACAAGCAGTTTCATAATCCTTCTGTAAAACAACATGACATCCTGATAGAACTAGTCATCCATAACAATTCAAAAATCCGTCATCACCAAAGAAAAAGATTAAATTCCTTAAGGCTACAATATGCAACTTTTCACCTAGAGGCAACAAAGTGCATTGTGAGTCCTTTATTTGTCCCCTCCGGTGTGCAGCTTAGGCCAGCACTTGTCACTCAATTTGATGGGCTGTTGAGAGGACACTCAGCCTGAGGCAGTGGTAACATTAAGCCACTGTGGACACTAAAGACATGGACAGAGGAAGTAAATCTTAAAAAAACAAAAACTGAGAAAGAGAGAAGGAAAAATGGTAATTGCAAATGGTTGCACATGTAACAAACACCAACAGCAACCCAAAACGTCCCAAAGGCTCTAAAACATCCAGCTTCAGTCAAAAAGATTTGAGCTAAGTGCACACATGGTCACAGGTGAATATTGTAACGACATAATTGTTTTTTGGAGCTATGAATACTTAGCGTTACAATAAATTGACGTAGACCGTGCCCTCGGGGATAGTGAAAACTTTTAACTTTTTAAATTCTTGATATCACCAACACTGAAAATTAAGAAAATGCCTGAATATCCTTTTTCAAAGAAACATCACAGTCCTAAAGACAAAAGGCTAGCTCTCTCTGTAGTAGACAGTGGTAATAGTGGGGTGATAGGGTGGAACCAAGAAAGAGAATAATGTGGAAATAACATTATATTACCACTTAAATACCAAAATAATACTGACCAATGTATGGTTTTAGCTGAGTAATACTGAAGTTTATGTAACTGGGTAATAAGGGGAAGGTAAAAGGAAGGTAAAAATGTGGAAAAAATGTATAGCCACCAGGCAAAAACAATTAGTAATCATATAGTAAGTTATTGGTAGTGTAACAACTGGATAATCGGCAATGCTTGGATGGTCCGTGCACGTTATTTATTTATTTTTTTTTTTTACTGACTTTTAAGTAGTAGTAACATCATATTAAGAAGGTAATCTTAGTTAATGCTTTCACATATTAGGATAGTATTACCATAGTAGCTGGTTTATTGTAGCTTCTTTCTCGAAAGGTAAAAATATACATATCTTTTATGCTGCAGGAAACTATGGTAGTTTCTGTCTAATAAATAGGAATCAAAGCTGCAAAATGCAAACTAAACAATTGTACTAAATTCCATAGTAATATTTCCTACATGAAAACCTAGGACCAGAAAAACATGTCTATATTTCTGGAATTTAAAAGTTGCAATCGTGAATCAACCATGGGTGTCATGGCAGTTTTATAATACAACAATGGGACATAAACAGTTTATATGTAGCTATACTGGCAGAATAATGGTATAACTGGAATCAGCTCCCAGTTTGGTTTTGGGAGACAGACACCCTCTCTGCTTTTAGGATTAGGCTTAAAACTTTCCTTTTTGATAAAACAGATACTTATGGCTGTCCTGTCTTCCTCCTCTCATCCCCAACTGGTCATGGCAGATGGCTACCCCTCCATGGGCCTGGTCCTGCTGGAGCTTTCTTCCTGTTGAAAGGGAGTTTTTCCTTCCCACTGTCACCAAAAGGCTTGCTCACACAGGGGTTAATCTGATTGTTGGGACTTTCTCTGTTAGGTTCTTTACCTTACAATATAAAGCGCCTTGAGATAACTGTTGTTGTTGTGGCACTATATAAATAAAACTGAGTTGAAGTGAATTGAACTGAATGCAATTCAGAAAAAAGAAAAAGGAGACATATAATCACAATGCTTCATATTGTCAAAAGAACCTCAAGATTTCAAGCAAACAAGAACCTTTCAGTGTCAATCTCTTGTACTGAGACATAAACACGCATAAAAGAATGTCACTCTGCTCTTATTTTGAATAGCATGCTTTGAGACATTTGAAATAGTTTGAATTAGAGATGCATTCAATACTTCAGAGCTTTGAGGCAGTTACATTCTATTAGAGCAAGATGCACCACTCCAGACTGACAGTGTACAAATTACAGTATAATTTATAGAAAGCAAGTTATTTGTCACTGCAGTGAGAAATCAGCTGAAGCTACTCACTTGTGTTTGAAAAAGCTCCAGTCAATATTGTCAATAGGCAAGCAGCTGAAACTATATGGTGGGATGGTTTTCGGCCAGATCTGCAACTTCTCTCTCTTTAATTGGTTTTGTTTGGCTAATTCATTGTGCTTGTCTGGGTTTCTCTGGAGCTTGTGCATACACACACAGAAATGTGAGAAATAAGGAGAAAGCAAAAGTGGATAATATATTTTTCAAACAGCTCAATACACAGATGATCACAACAGTATACAGTGCACAATTTCTAAATGATACTATCGGCTGTTTAATACTTTTATTAAACAGAACACAAAGTAAATTCACCACTAACAAGTCTTCTCCAAAATACTTGGCCATGGATTTGTTTCTTCAGTCTGGTAAGTGATTACCGTGTACCAGAATTACAATATGCCTTGCTGCGTGACAGCTTATTCACTAAAGTGCAGTGCTGGGCAAGTATAAAGGAGAACATCACAGCCTGATACCTGCAGGTCTGACAGCAGCAGGTGTATCACTCATCCTGTTTTTTACCTGGAGACAGCAGTCGCCTCATTGTTCTGACACACAACACAAAACTATCCACAACACCACACACTAACTACACAAGACAAGACATTAACTACACACTCCAAACACGCTAAACGTCACAAATCTCTCACATCTCAAAACTCACTCTCTCTCTCTCTCTCTCACTCTCTCGCCGTCACTCCAAAATTTTCCCCCGCTTCCTAAACAACCAAATGTCATGTTGCCATATCATTTTTGATTGGTCGACATGGTACATTTTTCCACCAACACGAACGGGCTGTTTTTCGCTTGGTCATAAGCAGAGAGTGCTTGCTAGCTCTGTCCTTAGACAGTAAGCGTGAGGAAACTATTGAGGAAAAAACGCCGCGTATATCTTGTTTATCATGACTCTGGTTTTACGTGGCCTATCAACACAATTTAAAAACTGGTATATATCACCTTGTTGCTTTGTCATCTTAAAGTGGTCATGTGATTGGCTTACCCCGACTACTTTATTCTTCCTCAGTCAAACAGCAGCACTCATGCGATTGTTTTGCCTCCTTAGCTCGAGGTGTTGTGCCAAAAAGTGATCATCTACAAGAAAGTGATTGCCGTCCGCGGGAGCACGTGCAGCCGCTTAAAGCTGTAGCGCCCAGATTACTTACGTAGACAGCTACTTCCGTGCAACTGATATAAGATGCGGTAACCCGAACACAGCTTCAACCGTCTGTTTGTTGAAAAATAGTAACGCGACCGCGCCGCATCTTCTTGTTAGTAACGGTAACGGCGTTGCAACGATAGGAATAGTAATTAGTTAGATTACTCATTACTGAAAAAAGTAACGCCGTTAGTAACACCGTTACTTGTAGCGCTGTTATTTCACTGCTAAAGTGTATCTCTAGTTTTTGTTTTTCCTTAGAATAAGGCTATCATACCACAAAAACTACTCCATTGGTTGATTTTTCTAACTGTTTATTATTTTTGTGTGGGAATTATAATGAAATGTAATAAAGTAAACATTGTTGTTAATTGCCAGCATGGCCATATCAGTCATACAGAAGACGTTAGATGCCACTAGAGAGGGTGCCTTGACACAGATGCAAACTCTTAATAAGATGGCAAAGAGTGGTTAAGCTTGCCTTACAGCAAGAAGGTTTGTAGTTTAAATCCCGGCTGGGGCATGTCTGCGTGGAGTTTGCATGGACACCCTGTGCCTGTGTGGGTTTCCTCTGGGTAATCTGGCTTTCTGCCACAGTCTAAAAACATGCATGTCAGATTCTAAATTAGCCATGGATGTGAGGCGAAGTGCTTTAAGCGTATAGAATAAAGTGCTGTATGATTATCATTAAAGTGTAACTTGTGGTCAAAAGCACTTTGGGTAGTCAGTAAGTCTAGGAAAGTGTTATATAACTGTGACTATACTGCATTGCATTTTCAACAGCAAGTGCAACACAAGCAATGTAACAGAATAATCTAAAATTAAACAAATTCAAATCCATTTGGTCTGGGCTAACTGAGGTCCCAAACATTCCAAAGTTTTCCCATCACTGCTCTGAACATACCAAGTAATTAGCAACAGATATTTATTTGTGTTATTTGTTCTACGTTAATTAATGAGGGTTGTTTTATGATATAGGAGTGAGGACGATTGTAGATGGTTATATAATAAAAAAACCTTAACAGTTTTTACCGTTTTCACTCTTCAAAAAAGTATATCTAAATCTTTATGACTGTTATGTTTTCATGTATTAAAAGTTAAACATTCAGACATATTTGTCTCATTTGAATTGTGAAGCTGGCATTTATTATCTAAAGGCTTCATAATTTAATAGCAACAGAAATATTTATCTCCTTTAGATCAATTAAATGTTCACATGCCAGTGTCTTTATTTTCCTACATATGCTATACATGAGCTTCTGACTGTGAATTGCAAATGGACCCCACATTAGAGTATTTTGCTACAATTAGACTGAAAAGGAGGTCTAAATAAAAAACTTATGAATCTTCCTTTGATGTTCTAAGATTGTTCTAAGAGTTCAGGGAACAAGCATGGATTTATACACATATGTGATAATGCCTGCTTAAACAGAGAGATATATACCACCACTGCAAAAGACCATAGTAATGTTATGTCCGAATTTAGCATCCACCATAGAATTTCTCATATGTATCAGCATTGAGCTGTCTTTTTTAATGCAAATCGTGTAAGCCTTAGTGCATGCTTATTAAGTAGCTATACACTGGATGAATAATTTGATCACAGAGACCAGTAACATAGTAAACCATGTGACTTATGCTGAATAGGTCAAGATTATAAAGCTATTACTCACAGAAAAAATGTGTGATTTTTGTTATTAGATTTCTGCAGCATGCTAATAATGTGAGCCTGCAGCTAATGAGCAATGCATTTGGTTTGTTAATGCAGACCCTGAATTATTTTGGAAGGACTAATGAAATACATTTGTACACAGACACTGATATATTTATAAGTTGCTAAATGATGGCATAACAGGCATTTTTTATTATATTATATTATATTTTTTTAATGTAATAGGCTTCAGATTATTAGTAAGTGTTAAAAATCTGAAATAAATGCTTTTATTACACCATCAAACTATTATACCATTCTACATTTGATTTGCTGTAAGATGACATAGCTGCCATTTTTACTTTTACACACCAGCAGATTAATGATTGCAGACATTTTTTGAGCATTTTCATGATAAAGACAAGGCTAAACAGACGTTTAGTTCATCTTATTAACTGAGAATTGCTTCATGCAGTATTTTTAAGCTTTGTAACTGATGGAGGAATACAGACGGGGTTGTGTGCAGCTGAAATAAGAATATGTTACAGAAAAAGAAATATTGACTGAAATGTGAGTTCAAGTCTTAAATTTACACATGAAAGGAGAAGTTAAATGTAAAACTTTTCTTTTAAACTGGAGTGTTAATATTTAAAGCATTTGGTGTACTGTGTTAAAAGTGTGCAGGAGTGAGAGACATTGCAGCTCTCATTTAGGACAGGTAGGTGCGTTGGCCATTGGAGTGGAGTCAAGTTTGTGGCAAGCTGTGAATGTAACAGTAAATGTTGGTTATGGGCTACCATTTTACAGAGAATAACTGCTACAGCTTCTCAAGAAACAGGCAGAGCTCCCGTCTTGTTTACCAGCAGAGCTTAGTGACAGATAATAACCCTGAAGCTATAACTACACCCCGAAGGTCTAGAGGAGTCTCCTCTGTGCTTTCCAGCATCACTTCTGACACTGAGGCAGGTTGTTTCTCAGACTGAGGTTTAGTGGTTGTTACTGTAGTGCTATTGTAAACCCTGGAATATCATACTGGTATTATGGATATACGAAACATTACTGGCCATGTAAGTTGGTATGCAGAACCTGTTTATGTGTTAAAGTGCTTAAATTCTGTGTTAAAGAAATATTACCCAGTTGCAAATATCAGTTACAGAAGTAAAGAGGGCCACTACTCTGTTAGGGCAGGCAATCTTCTGCACTGTTGAGTCTAATGAACTGCATGTTTCAATCATTACCTAGGTATATGTAACAACTGTGATATTGATTTTAGGTGATATTACTCAGCTGAAAGGATCCAGTATGGATTGACAGGAGGACCGCTGATGCTTACATGTTGTTTTTTTACAGTCAGTGCACACCAGGCGCTGAGGTGTACCCAGACTGAATATAATTTTCAGTTTGTATGTGGCACAACTGCTTATGAAGTTAATGCAAAATTAATATTGGATGCCAGTAGACTGCTTGGTCAGCTTGACCCCAAGTAGAAACGTGGGGTAAAGACATTTCAAGTTGGAGGACAGGTTTGTTGGTAAAGTAAATTGTTCTTTATGATGCAAGCAGTTTAGTTATTTTTTTCCTTTTATCAAAGACACAAATTCAAACCATTTTCACTCTTTGCAGAAGTCGAGCTGCAACACATCACGAGGGACGTATCTGAACAAAATTTCATAACAGATAAATCCAGAATTTGTGAAAATTAAAAAATGCCAAACTCATTAGTTGACATTACTTGTCAGTTATAATCCATTAGAGGCATAACAAAATGTTTTATCATCTGAGGAACATGTAGTTCTGTGCAAGCTTTCACTGCAATAAAAACAAACCCACCCAAAAAAGGTATAATTGCAGTAACCTTTTAAGGGAACTCTTATGGTGGTGGCGTTTTGCATTTTAATAAACAAAGCAATCAGCCAGCTAGATTCAAAATGAAACTTTTAGAAGGTCTGGGACAGATGTGGGGATTGGTGTTAGATTTGGGAGAGCAGCCATGAAGCACAGTCCTGGTCTATAACCCCTGAACCCCAGTGTGATTGATGGCTTCTATCAACAAGCTGCCGGCAAGGTTAAGTCCAAGATGCACAGTGTTCCTGCACAGCACAAGCAACAAGGGAAATGGAAGATTTTTTTCCACAACAGTTGTTAGAGAGGCCATGACGGGCATTAAGAATAGAGGGTAAATAAATAGAAATTACAGCATTTTTTCCCAGCAATAAATTTACAAGCGATTTTTTTTCTTCTTTCCTTTTTTTTTCGCTTGACTGTGGTAGTAAGCAGAGCATTAAAGATTCCTTTGAAATCCTCTGTGGTCTAGTTCAAAGATGCGCATACCCTTAGCTAAATTCCATACTTGATTTAGGACTATACAAAAACTTCAGTAGAGTTTGCTCAATCAT
This sequence comes from Pelmatolapia mariae, assembly GCF_036321145.2. NCBI lineage: Eukaryota > Metazoa > Chordata > Actinopteri > Cichliformes > Cichlidae > Pelmatolapia > Pelmatolapia mariae. The sequence goes on along the minus strand of NC_086228.1, from coordinate 4,171,842 downwards.
CCATTCATTCACTCTCTGACTCTGTTAGCCTCTTATGGGCATATGTGGAGCGTTCCCACCCAGCGGCTAATCTCTGGTTCCCTGTGCTAGATTTCCTGCTTGAATGCACTGTAATGACATTTATATCATTTTGTGAGTAACCTACTCACATTCCTTATAATTCCACCCACTCACAAATGTGCATTACATTATGCTGTATGTGGAAGAAACATTGTGATGATTACAGAATAAATTGTAAATTAGAGTGAATCTCTCATAAATTGCCCATCATGGCTTTTCTGTACAGTGTTCTGCTGCTTGGCTGGTTATCATTAATTTTCATGTGGCGTATGCTTTAAATATGAATTCTTCCACAAAGCATTTAATCAACAGTGCATGTGCTTCGAGTGCTTCTGGAGGCCCAGAAGTTGTAAATGAATCATGGATTGCAGCTGGTCCTCTGGTACGGGACTTGCAAGGTCATATCTGGCTGAAAGGGCAGAGGGCTAATAAACTACTCTCCCAAATTACTTTCTCTAAATGTAAGAGTAATGCCCACACATTATCTATGGATGTCATTTTTTATAGCCGAAGGACCCGGTGTTTCATTCCTCTTTTAATTAAGATTCAGAGTGATTCAGCTCAAACTACAGACACAGACAGTTTACAGCTCTTTTGATTTTGAAACCAGGAAAAACAGCATTTAATGGAGTGACAAAGGGTCCTGTTCTCTGTCAGACTATACGTATAACTCTATGAATAGGCTCATTTTATAGATAAATGATTAATTAGGCCTGACTAGACCTGTTAACTGTGGGGAGGAATTTCTTCATTCTACTAATATAATAAACGTGCAAGATTAAATTAGCCACATTTCACAGATATATCTCTCTGTGCATATGACTGCTGATAAATGAAACAAAATGTCACTGCAGACATGCCAGTAAATTACATTTGAAAGTCTCCCCAGTACTTAGTTTGTCCATTAAATTGCTCTGAAATTATTATTCTTCAACTATAAATTTTCCTGCTTAAAACATCGCGTCTGTGTCATATATCCAAATACAGCATGATGTCTGTATTGGTCTTAATAATCCATTATTAATTGGTCTTCAGTAAATATTATTAAAGTCTAGAAATTGCTCAGCGACCACCTTGAAGCCACTTGCCAAACTGCTGGTCATGTAGACCACATGACCGATCAGTGTCTCCAGGTTGCTAGGGAACTCTAAAAAGTACATATATCCATAACTGGTTGGCAGGTGGTTGCTGGCAGTTGCTAAGTGAAATTAATTGCAAAGAAGAATCTGGTGTTGCATTCAAATCCTCTTTGTGATTGCTTTGGTTGTTAGATGTCTGACAGCTCACCATCAAAGTAGGTTGCAGGGGTAAGGCCCAACTTTACTTTGAAGGCAAACATGCTCCATTTTCAGTTTGCACTTAATTTTGTAACATTTCCCTGCCGCTCAACGAGTAGTTGGCAAGTGTTTACAAGTCAAGTTTGCATTTTTTCCATGCAAACTACAGGCAACTGGACAATGTGCTAGCACCCAAAGCAAATTGCAAGGATGTTTTTGGTCGAGCGTTGTATCTGCAACTGATTGCACCTTCCAACAGCAAGCACCCTTCGCCAACTGGTTAGGGAATACATATTTTTGCAGTCATGGGTTGTCAACTGGTCTTTGGGCCAGTGTGTCTGAAGCTGTAACAACCTATAAAACCTACCTGAAATAAGAGGTACCAAAATACATAGTTCCTCTGGTGGCCACTTGAGTTTGGCCCCAAAATGAGGAAACAATTCCTAGTGACTGAAGTTTAACAACAATAATAATATCAATGACTTTAGAGGAATAAGAAGACAGACTGGTAAAAACAAAAAAACACAGAAAGTTGTAGCAATATAGTCTGCTAGGCCTCACCTCTGTTCTGCAGCATGTTTTAAGAAAAGATAAGATAAGATAACCTTTATTAGTCCCACACGTGGGAGATTTGTTTTGTTACAGCAGAAAGTGGACGGTGCAGTGTTACATAGCAAAAAACACTGGAATAGGATAAGAGTAAGAATAAGATACTGTACACAACTGTACACAATAGAATAGAATAACATAAAACACTATATACAATAGAATAAAATAGAATACAAATGCTATATACAACTGAGTATAATACAACGATTTCAGAAAAGAGTATTTCCTGCAATTAGTGTTATTGCTATTGCACATGTGTGGATATGTGTGTTTGGTCAGTTGCAAAGTCTTTGTTGTGGAGTCTGACAGCAGTGGTGGTGCCTTTCTGTATATTTTCTAATCAATAAAATGTTGTATGGTGTCTGTATCGGTGGCATTTGTTATTTATCACTAATTAATACAAATGCGTGTTGGCTGCAGCCCGCTAACTAAGCACTCTACCCTTAGCTGATAACTTAGCACTGCAGCCTATCATTCATATATGGTAACTAACATGGTGGTGACCAAAACACTAACATTGATGCTTCCAAAAGTAATGAATGACATCACAGAGGCTATGTCAGTGTTTATTATGGTCTAAAGAAAAAACACAGCCCAGAAAAATGTTAGCATATTGACTACTCATACGTAACACTTATCTATATCTCCTTATTCATAAATATACATCCAGAACACATTACCATCCCATTTGAGTTATATTTATGTTTCTGCAATTTACTGACCTAAAATCTCTGGGGATAGGTTCATAAATAATGTCACATACAAAAAAAAAAACACCTATAGCCTATAATCAGACATTTGTTATGAAAGAATGTGTGGTAAATTATTTTTAAAGCACACTAATCATAATAAGATAAAGAGGTCATGAAAACAATGACACAAAACAGAAAGGTTTTTACATAAATGTAGTAATATGAGCCACAAATATTTGTGGCTTCTTATTAATGTTTCTGTATTATTGCTAGCACTTGTGTGGGGGGGATAAATAGGTATTGCCATGCCCGGATTTCCAGCTTTTTTGCCTCTTGTTTGTAGTTTTTTATTTACCCCTGTCAAGGTCTTTTCCTCTGACTTTCACAGTTGATTGCTTTTGTTCTTCCCCCTCCCCAAAACTGAGACCACCAAACACATATTTCCTTTTCTCGAATTCTCCAGAGAGTATCTTGGTTTGTGGAAATATAGCTTCTGCTGTTGTCTAAACTGTCAAATAATAACGGAATTTAATATGCAAATGACTTAATAAGGAAGACTCTGTCCATTCATGGATAGGAGTGGAAACACGGCTCTGCATAAAACTTCACTCTGAGTAAGACTTATAAACACAAACCCTGCATATGCATGGCTTTATAAATCTGCCAAAAATAATGTGTGAGTATGTATGCATGCAAACAGTTTTATGTGCAAACTTTCATGCATTGCTCAATAACTTGTGAAAAAAAAACGTATTATTATTCATGACTTCAGCTGGCCACACGCTTGACTTTTAGTACCGGCCGCTTTTTGTTTTATCTCTTTGCCCTTTTGTGCCGAACACGTAACAGCTTTAGTGAGAAAACAGCTGATTGATTATTTTATATGACGAGGCTAATATGACTCAATCGTCCTGTTTATGTGGAGGTCAGAGAACCAACACAAGGAGCTTAAAACTGAGAGAACTTCATGGTCACAATAAATGGATTTATGGCAGAATAATTTAGACATGACGTGCTGTAATTCTGAGCTGCTACTATTTGGGTTTAACTAAATATTTGAATAAGAATTTAAAAACTCTCCCAGCGCACCCTTTACAGCTGGCCTGTTTTGAATTCATGGCCATCAATAGGATGCTCCATAATTTACATATCAGACTGTACCATATTAATTAACATCACCAAGTGTGCACACTTCATGGTGACAGAGACACATCGCCTGCTGGCTCCGTTATTGGGATCCAAGCCCTCTTTTTTTTTCTCGCACTCAGCAATCAATATTAAAGCAACTTAAAGATTTGCTTAGACTCTGCCAATGTGCCATCGTGCCACAGTCACACTGGGGAAAACAGTGGTTGGAGATTGCTGCACAAACTAAATTATTCCTTTAGAAATGGCCGTTTCAAAAGTTGGACCAATCGCACTCAGTTGGCATCTTCAAATCAACTTCAATGCATGATGACAGCAATAAAAAAACAATAAGATGAAGTCAGTCTGCTATCGGTTTGTAATTGAATAGGGTCAGGTTGGCAATTACAGGTAATCGGTTTGTGATGACATAGTAATTACAGTAAATGTGATAAATTGGTGAGAGACTCAAATCTGTTGCTGTCTGCATAGACAGAAATTCTCATAAACAGAAATTCAGATTAACTACTTGCATTTAGAGTCCAGCCAGAATTACAGACCTGAAATCAAAATTCCTTCACAAATAGTGACATTGCTGCAGAATGGCAATTTAACCACAATGTAGGCACTTGGTAACCTTGCTTTTATATAGGACTGTAACCAGGTGCCTACCAGCTGAGTTAAGACCCTTTTACAAAGACAGATGTCGCAAATGAGTTATGCACATCATCACAGACCGACTCAGATTGATTGAACACATTGGTAATCACTTATGAATTAGACAGCAGTTATTTGCAAGTCTTTGCCACTCTGTCTGAGAGCGATTACACCGTGATTGTTTGAAGACACGTTGCCTCCGACCAAGCAGCCTGTGCAATCGCCTTGTGATCAAAAGTAGTTGGATGCCAGTTGGCTGCAATCAGTTACCAAATGCAAAAATAAAAATAAATAAAAAATCAGTACAATAACAGGCAATGACTGAATTTTCCCAGTTGCAAGGAGGTTGCTCTGGAATGGCTCTAGTGTGACTGAGAGAGCAGGTCATCTACTAAGTAGAAGGTTGGTGGTTTGAGCCTTGGCTGCTCTAGTGAGCATGCCAAAGTATCCTTGGGCAAGATAGTGAAACCCAGGTTGCTCTCTGATGCGTACATCAGAGTATGAATGTTAGATAGAGAGCACTTAGGCATAGAAAAAAGTGCTTGTATGAATGGCTGAATGAGGCATATTGTAAAAAGCACATAGAGTGCTAAAGTGCAGTAGAAAAGCGCTATATAAAAACTAGTCCAGTTACTAGTCACACAAATATTTTTCAGTAGTTTTCACACAAAGCCTTCCCACCATCACAAAGTCCTTGTTCTTTGGGGGTATTGTAGTATTACTGGGCCTGATGCCTAAAATATAAATGGCCTGCAGTTGTTATAAATTGATATATATTGATTGGTATATAAATTGAATTGAACTGGATTTAATTAAACTAAAAATGTTATCAGGAAAACATGAGTACAGAACATGTGGAAAGATGCAGTACATAGACTAGCTTTTAAAATCATGTTCTGTATTGTGTCTTACCAGCCTTATTAAGGTTCATAAGTAAAGTAAAATTAAATGATATGTCATGTGCATTAAACCGAAAGCAGTGCATTTTCATACAACTCATTTGCAAGAACTGCTACTCCAAACATTTTTATCGATGATGAAGATAAGGGATAAATGAGGGACAGCATTCTAGGCCAGAGGGTGTATTTTGTAGAAGCTCTTATCACTGTGGCTCAAAGGGCTGGAAGATACCTGTGATATCTATGTGTGAAGATGATGAAGAGAGGCTGAACGAGGGGCAGGCAAGCATTTATATGGTTACAAAGGGGGAATGCGCCCACTCCTGAATTTCCCCAATAAGTAATAATGCTGTTATACACACAGCCTTATGCATAATGTACACAAAAACTAGTGTTTTTAAGTATGCCATGTACTTAATGTTGTTTTTGAATGTGACCCCAGTCAAAAGAGACATTTCTGGATTATATACTTATACCTTGAATCCTCTGTGAAAATGGCTAATATCCACCAGCGTGCCAAAAGCCATCTTACAGTTTTACAAGATTCTCACTTTCAAAACCGTGACTTTATTCATAAAGCGTTAAATGAAATATAACTCACAGAACAAAGCAGATGTTTGTTTATCAAGCATCCTTTGTTGGAGATAAATTTCCCTAACTTGTTACAGTCTGTAGCACTAAAAGGACCGTTGGCTGCTCATCTACTCATCTATACACCATCTGTTGATTCTGGGGACACAGCTACCAGGTTATCGCTCTCTTTTGGGCCGGGGTATTTGTGGAGCTTTACTGACTGCAGGTTTTGACAGTTTGTATAGCTTTATGGTTTGTGTATTCATTTTTGGTGAGTGAAGAGATGCATGTTAGCTCACACTCGCGGCAAGCTGTAGCTTGTTTGCAGAGATCAGTGTCAACACACATCCACATTCATACTGCACATATATACACACAGCCTCAAGTCTAGTAGCAGATTATGTGATCCTACTCAGTGCATAAGCACCCAAGTGGCACCTTGTATTAAAAGCATTCCTGGCACTGCCAGTGAGTGTTGTCAGATGTTCCATAAACTGGAAAAGTTAATGTTCCCCAAAGACACATCACAACAGCTTCACAAGGTAACAGAAAACCGCTTTCCTGGGATCTTAACAGTGTGAATAGAAGTAGGATATGAAGTATGGAGATGGTACCTTTTATCTCCATCGGCAGGGGCAGAGTTATTAGGTAAAATGATGAGCATGGTGAAACAAAATTGCTGGTCACAGTGCATACGCTGTGCACTCTCTGTTCACTTCAAAAGGGCCATTGAACCTTAACAAACATGGACAGTGGATGTTGGCTCAAAACCTCTCCCCACCACAAAATCCCTTAAGCATATACTGTTTGCCGAGTGTGTGTGTCTCTACAATGGGCTCAGATGTTGAACTATAAGTGCGCACAGATTTTCCAGTGAACTCAAACAAATCCCAGTACTAAACAAAAATCATACCAGGCCTGCTGCCCTATCTTCTATTCATGGTCTTTAAACATCAGATTGAAATGTTGTCACTAGTCAGACTAAAAGAAGCCCGTGTTCTTGTATAATCACCTCATCAGCAAGAATTTCACAAACATTGCGATAGAAAGTAGCAAAAGCTGGAGGCAGTGTACTGTTTCCAGATCCATGTCTCTACTCCTTTTAGCTCGCCTCCACAGGGAGTGGAAGTGTGACAACATTGTGTTTGTTGTTCCTCCCCACCTTACAGCCTACACAAGCTTCCTATGTTACTTTTGGGAGGTTCGCTAGGCTCTTTTAACTTTACCAGACTTTATTTTACTTTAATTGTCCTGTCCCTGAGCACAGAAAATGTTCCCTTTCTTCTCCCAGATGCAATCTCAGTTGGTTTTATAGTTTTCATTGTGCAGGCTACAGTGGCTTCCACTCCAGAGGATGATTAAAGAAAACACTGTCTTTAATAGCGTTTGAAACTACTTCTGACACAGCATCTTTTTGAGGAGAGCAGCCAAATATCAGTAATTTAAGCTGGCTCGCTTTATTGATGTAATATATAGAAGGTTGGAAATATACACAGAGGGAACAAAATGTCTAAAACGAAAAGTCTTATTAACCTTTTGTGTGTTTTAATTTAACACTTACAAGATGTACTAGTCTTAAACCGGAGTCCCTCTAATGGGATAGAGTTTCTACAGTCCAATCATGAAATCTTTGCATGATTACATACTTTAGTACGCCCAGGAAATAAAACTGATAGTCGTTTAGCCGTTTACTGTCTGCCTCCTATACATCCTGAGAGCTTGAATTGCACAGGTAAAATGCCAATTGTCTCTTTCCGCCTCCTGCCTCAGAACACAGTTAAAGTTTAGCCATCTGTTTCCACACATGACCTTTCTTTTTAATTGGCTAAATTAGAGGAGAATGAGGAAGACTGGCTGGATGCTCGCTCCTGTCCAATTCTAATATTGAAGAAACAAATGTTATTTACAGTGACAAATAGCACTGGGGAGCTATGTCTGTGTCAGCTGCTTTCCACCTGGCCATGTTGAACACCTGCCCAGAACCAGTTTGGTTCACTGCAGATGGCTAAGGTGAGCGTCCCACCTTCAACAACCTTTCCTGCAGGCAGGATTAATTCCTGCTCTCTGATAATAACTTCCTGGAATAATCAGATATGAGTATCTTCAGAGTTTAATGAGAAACAGAGTTGATGACGATAAACAGAGAACATTAGATTCATCAGCAACACTGTTATGTGCTTGCATGGCTAAAAGGCAGGATTTGTTGCCTGATGTTGCTTATTTGTTGTTTCAAATAATAGCTTATTTCTTGCAGTAATAATGAAAACAAACACATGGTCTTGATGGAACCTATATAATCCTACTTCATTCAGGCTTCTGTGCTGTTTCCACAGAGGTGCTGTGCTTGCTGTGGCAGCTAATCATGCGGCTTTGTATTCACTGCTAAATCACTCTGGAGTTGTCAATGCGACTTTTGTGATTTAAAAAGAATCAAGGATAATGCTCTCACACTGAAAATCATTTGGTGTCTTTCAGTCCTCTAATTAAGGCACTTGTTAGGGTAGCATTAATGCACAAACAGATAGGCAGCTATTTATTATAAACTATTCATCTGATAAGCTTGTTACTGTACACAGGAGATTACATCACAGCGATCGTGCTTTTTAACCAGAAATTTGTGTTTAAATGGTTCTCAGCAAAACACAGACACATTTACAAAATGCAGTAATTACATATCATGGGAATTGGTTCTATTATTGACATTTTTTTTTCCAAAAAAAAAAAAAATGCAGCATGTGCTTAAAAATTAAAGGTTGCTGTCTATGGTTGACCTACTGATTAATCCATTTGTATGTAATATATATAATCGTCTATTACAGTAAATGATCTATTTTTATATTAAATTAGTTAATCGCAGGTCAAAAATTCTCAAAGCAAACCTGGTTAGAAAAGTTTGTAAGCATTTATAACCTCAGACTTCACTCCATATGGCTTGCCATTTATAGTTTAAATTCTGATGTATTTTCATCATGTTTGAAGGAAGAGGAATCCGGGGAAATGCCAGGAGCCACTGTTCTTTTGATAACCAGACAGCAACAAAGCAAAGACAGACTCGGTAACAAAGCAGAGCATCTCCTGTGTGCCTTCTTGTTGTTCTCCTTTCACTGGAAACAAGCTGAGCCTTATGAAAAAACATGGGGCTTGTAAAATAACTGTGACACCTTCGAGTAAGCTTCATGAAATACTCAAAGACAAAAAGCTGGTGCCAAAATTCCGATCTCATTATTTTATTGCCAACAACTGTACTTGGCTCAGAAGAGGTTGTACCGTTGTTATGACTGTGGCTCGGGACTTAGCTACTATGTGTTGCTAGTGGGCAGAGGTTTCAGGGTCACGCATGGACATCCCTCAAGGAAGGTGCGCACTGAAGCTTTAGACACAGCTGGCGCTTGCCAGGGCACGCCTCAAGTTACAAGCAGGAATGAGAGGTCATTTTTGGACTAAAACTGTTGGAGATTAAATGTGTTTTCCAGTGCTCTGGAGGAGGTGCGTGTGCTAGCGACTGGTAAGTATACTGTAGATTAACCTTGGTTCGCAGGCTAAAGACTAAAAAAGGATGACAAATGACTTTGAAAGACTGCTCTTGACCACCAAACCCTCTGTCAATGTATCCCCACAGAGCACCAACGAGAAATACAGTGGAAAGCACGGCAAAGCAGATCTCATCAAGTAATGTATAGCAGCAATACAATGAACGATGAAGGGTAGCCCAGGGGTAATCGATAATTTGAGCCACCAATCTGTTCCAGGTGCTTTATGATGTGACTGAGGTAATTATCACCAGATCAATGAAAGAGTTTGTTGTACACACGAGCTGGAGAGGAAGGCATAATTGCTTTCTGCTACTGAACTGATTTTATTTATGTATTTTTCCAACCTGGGAAAAAGGGTTAAAAATGATTCTCTCTAGAAGCAGGAAGATAGTGTTTGCCCTTTGCTATTTGTTCCCTCAGGGTTCAGGAGCAATATTCTGTGATATCTGTGGTTTTATTTGCATTTGCATGCATCATTAAACACTCACAAAGTGGCCTTTGGTGATTCTTGGAGCAAAGAAAAATGCCCAGAGTAAAAAAGCGAAGGAAAAAGAGAAAAGGGAGAAAAAGGAGAGGATGTCAGAAGAATGGGCAGTTCATCTGAGAGAGGGAGAGTGAAGCTTGTTCTTTCGACTTGTATGTCTTTAAAAGAAAGAAACATTTTCAGCCAAACTATACAGGGTTTAAGAAAATGAACTATTTGTGAATTGTGAAAAAAACACAATGTAGAGAGACTGGATCAGCTAAGGGATTGTTTTATTGTGACTGACTGTTTCTCTGTAAGGCAACTGATGACTCTGGGCATTTGAAAAGGTCATGCAGCAGCTTAATGGGTCAGTTGTGGACTTGCTGTTTGTTGTTTAGCTGGCTGGGGATCAGTAAATCCCAATCAAGGGGTCCAAGAACCAACACAGGAGCTCCTTTTGCATATGCCAGAGGGAATGTGAAAAGATTAGCTCAACTGGAAAAAAAAAAAAAGAACAGAAAAAAGGAAATTTTCAGTGAACTTTCAGCAGAAAGGTTAATTAGGGGTAATGGATAACTAGCAGAAACAGACAGCCTGAAGATATGCATAAATGATTAAAATAGATAAGCTGAATGTGGTCCAGAAATGGTTAAATAGCAGTTTAGAAGGTGGCTAGAAGTAATTTAATGGACATTTTTAAACCTACGTTAACAAATAAATAGCTCAGCTCAATGCAGCCTAAACAATACAAGGAGATAGGTGTTTTAACAATGTCTGCTTTTATACAGGAAAGTGTTAACTAGGGTCTATTTTAGTTCGAAAGAACATGAGAGTTGGTGTTAATGGAGGGCCCATCTGACAGGCCTGTGGGAGCACATAAAAATGAAAAAGGTTTGGTGCCACTGTGTTAGACGGTTGGGTGAGCATTTTCAGATGCTCCTAATAACTTAATAACGAATCATAGTAAACAGTCTTTCAGCCCAGCCAATCTTGCGCTCATCACGCAACAAGCTGTAAACACAATACTGACATAAAATCACCCCAGTGACACTGCTGATTAAGTGAAAGTGTTAGCAAAAAAAAAAAAAATACAGAGTTTGTCTATGACGCCCACATCCTGGAGAAATATCTGGCTCATGAGTAGTTAAATGTTCCATTATGTTCATCATCTAGTGACAAACTGTCCGTGCAGATTGTGATTTTTTTCTACTTTTTTCTCTCTCTTTCTCTATTTTTTTTTAACCTTTTTTAAACAGCTCCCTGTTGTGAAAGGAAATTAGGTTAATGAGAGCAGTGAGAGTGAACCAAATCATCCCATTCAAAACAATGAGGTGAAAAAAGTAAAATGGTTCATATAGCTGAGAGGAACTCTAGTCTTTCATGTGGTCCAGTCACCACAAAAGACCTATTTCATGTCGTATTGACACTGAATCAGTTGTTTATGTAAAATACAGATTACTGCAGCATTGAAGCACTGAAACTCTCGACTTCACTGGAGAAATTGAAGTTGGCTTTGGTATTTAAACTTGTGTACTGTGTGGACTTGATTTGAGGTTATGTGCAGGTTAGATATTTTTAAAAAACCCTTTTTGAAAGGAAGGAGGAAAGATGACAGGAGCCATGATGAGCTCAGAAGGCGTTGACTTAGAGGTGAGAGATTGGTAATAGAGGTATTTGGGTGGTGGATGACCCTGAATGGGTGAAAACATCTGAGTTTTTTTTCTGTCAGACTTCCTCTAGATCAGGGTTTTCATCAGGTAAAAACATATTCACTTTGATGTGCATTTCTAATGCTGACTGGCCTTTTATACCTTTACCTAATAATGTTCTGTGACACCACAGCTCCCCAGCATCATACTGCTTTGTTGCAGATGATTCCCTCTGCAACTTACCCTCCTGTCTGTCCTCAACACTAATTCTTCTGTTGTTAATATTGATAAGAGCTTTAATGTCTTGCCTGATCCGGAGTTCTCTAATATTTATCATTCATTATTGGGTCCTGCCAGTGCTCACATTAATATTTAAATAAGCTTATTATACACCAGGTGGCATCTAAAGTATGCTTATGATGTAACCCATGGAACACATCTGCTTACCTGAGCAGAGTCATGCGAAGGTGAGTGACCATATAGAGATAATAATTTAACCGGTTAATATCCAACAGGTCAGTGGGAGCCCGTGTAGGGTTTGCTTTATGCCAGGCACTAAATAGGTAAATTTTCAGAAACTGGAAGATGTTACTTTTCAAATGATGTTTTAAATATTCCTTTTGCTCTTAAAGTTTTTATTTTTTTTATTTGCAAAATAGCAAACACTCTGTAATTATAGGATCGTTAGCCTCAAAGGTCAGCAGTTGCCTGGTAGATGTTAACAGGTTAAAGCACTTAACCTAACTCAAATCCATAAAACTTAAAAAGACGTTAAACAATATCCTGGCAGGCCAATATTACTGGGCCCTATTACCTTTTGGCCCATATATCCGTATCTGCATTTATAACAGCCAGTAGGGGGGCACTCTGCAACCTCCCTTTTTGCAGCACACCTGTATGCCACAAACACAACAATCAGCTCATCCAAGCAGTGATGCAGAGTGTCACAAAGTAATTAATGACCTCTTGCTATCAAAAAAGGTGTCTATTTAAAGTGCATTGTTATATTAGTGAGGACTCAAAAATAACTACACCTAACAAATGTATCTGACAGAAAAAATAGATCTTGACCAACATATCTGATTTTGGAATCACCAAACAATTTACACATGTGTCCCAAATGCAAAAAACCTGAGAAATCTTCATATATATGCTTGTTAATTTCAAAGGTTGCAGAAGTCCAAGCATTAACTAGTGTGCATATGTCCCCACAAACCATCAACATCCACATCTGCCAGTGATGGTGACACTGTGTAATTGTTTATGTTACAAGTTTGGTGAACATGGAAAAACAGTTTAATAATTTCACTCCAAAATATTTGAGTTTTATGAAGCAAATATGCCAGAATAGAATAACTAACGTTAGCTTAGAGTTTAAGTCATCAACAACAAGATGGAACCACAACACAAACTCCAACAAACCCCATGTAAGCACAGGAAATACAGAAAAGTGTATTTAGTTTAACAGCCACAGGTTGCAGAACAAATCCACTGTGACTATGCAAATTAAATGTGTTTTCATTTCTCACATTATGGTGTAAGACTTGTAATGTTTATGTAATAGCGCTATTTTATTTACTTTTTTTGTAGCACATAAGAACACTAACACTGACTGACACTTTTGCAACATATCTGCCCAATCTGATGATTTTCATTTTATTCCTCACATTTTTTTTAAATCTGAAATTGATGAACAGTCCTTATGTTGTTTACCTTAACAGTCCCAAACACAACAATATAATTTCAGTTGTTGTGATGAGTCCATCTCTGTCTGCTCTGCCTGGTAGAAATTTGCAGCAGTCCCTGTAATACATTGTAAATGTGATTGATGCTCACAAAAGCCTTCTAAGACAGTAGTGCAATCAATTATGCTTGATTTATTGTCTTTGAAGTTTCAGTATGCATTGTGTAGCATTTGTAACAACAAAAACTTTCTGTGCAGACTTACACACAGAAACATAATCATTCTTCAGCCATACACCCCCCAACACACACACACACAGTAGAATCAACGCTCCCAAGCTGCACTCATCATATTTCATTACTATAATTCACAATGAAGTCATTCTTTTGAATTGAGTGAGGAAAGGCCGGTTTTTGTCCTAACTTAATTAAAACTCCAGCATATCTTTCTGGGCAAGGCCTTTTTTTTCTTCCTCCATGACTCAATAATCAACAGAAGTAAATCATCTACAGTCTATTGCATCAGTCGCCAGCAGGCTGGAACAAATGCAAAAAATAAATAGACCTACTCTGGCATGCCCTGAGTTACTGGCAGGAGCTGCAAGGTTACTCTGTGACACACTCAGAGGCACCTTTAGACTACACGGCTAAAATTATCAGAGAGAAAGTCTGTTTAAAGCGCTATGATCTATGGCGGGCTGGTCAGATGTTGATGCTAGCTGGTATATATTATTGTGATGGCAACAGCTGTGGCCAGAGAAATTATGTTTTTGATTTTTCCTTCTGTCAGCTGGTCCCATTCTCCTGATCGTCGTATCACTTTAATGCCTTGTGGGACTTTCTTCTAATCTGGCACTAAAATTCACTTGGACTCAAGGATGAAGTGATTGCATTTTGCTAGTCAAAGGCCAATATTACCACACATAGCCCCCAAAAATTTGACCATGACTCAAAACATCGCTCTATAATTATGACAAATTTTCATATAAATTACTAAAAAAATTATTTGAAAACATTTGAGCTAATGAAAGTGTAATGGAAGTGTGCACATTACAGGTGAGGTAATATGAGAATTATATACCAAAAATGGCAATTTCATAAAATGAATATGTAATATGTAAAATATACATGAGATCTCAAACTTTGTATCCAGCCGTTATAGCCATTACTCAGTGCTATAACTCAGGAAAATAAGGAGAGACTGTGACGACATTTCACATTTTTTGGGATGGGTGAATTGCCGACACTAATCTGAGTTACCCATCAATTAAATTGATTCAAAGTCTTCCCCAAACATATTATAGGAGTCTGGACAGACATGAATGTAAATTGCAACTTAATATGTTGGCAAAGGCAAGCAAACATGAGGCAATATTTGTAGTTTCTTCCTATGTCCTCCTATGATTACATATACAATGTCCTCTGTGCCGCCAGCTACAGTAATTGCTGAAGGTGATTTAATGGAACAATGTGACCATTTCCTCTCCTGTGCAGGTCCCATTCCTACAATGTTGTCCTTGTAAATTAGGTGTGCAACCGAGATTAATGGTTAACAGCAACTATTCCAAGAGAAGCATCATCAGTAAAGCATGTAATTAAATGGTTGTCTCATTTACTTAGCAAACTAATGTAGCTGAAACACAAGCTAACTTCATTAAACCATACGAAATGTCAGCCCCTCCAATTTTACAGAGGTCTTTCACCAATATTCAGATACTAATGTGTGCAGGTGTAAAGTCACATTAATTCCAGATGTGAAAGGTGTTGTAAGGCAATCTAGACTTATTTTACATATAGATATATATTTCCTCTAAAGTAGCACGTACTGTACAGTTTGATGGCAAAACAATCTTGGATATTTTTAGAACCTGTTTTTTCTGAAATAAAAAAAAAAAAAAAACAATCCTCAAATTAATTGCTTCTATCAGCTGGTTCAATTCCTGAGCTGCACTGCAAAAGACAAAGTGCCGAGCCAAACACGGTGCCCTGTTCCATCAATCATCGCTCTGTATTAACTACCCCACCTCCCATCGCAAAGAAAACAATTAAAGTTAAACTTGTTGATTTGTTATGGAAGGCCATAAATCACGCTGGTTTCTGGAACCCACCATCTCCTGGGGCCCCTTTTCAAGTTCCTCGATCAGCGAGCTGAGGTTAGAAAGCAACGCTTTGAACTAGTCTGATGGCGTTTATTTATTTCCTTGGTTGTCTTGAATAAAACTATCGTCGCTTCAGTCACCTTAAAATATGCTGAATTAAAGCTCCTTACGTGAGCTCATAAGTACTGTACGTGCACATATAGATAAAAAGCTTACATTTTGAGGGGGGGCAAAAAAAAGACACTTTTCAGAGAGACACTGAAGTCTTGAATATTATGGTATCTCTATAGCTTTCTGCTTCTCCTAACTAAAGCACAGTGACAGGGGAGAAATGTCTGTTTGTCTCAGCAGGTTGTCATTTTGAGAAGTGTAGTGACACATTGTTTTGAAGAGCCAAAACTACTGCGGCTAATGAGCTGTTCTCTTTTCATAATGTTTGATCTTTTCATGGCTGGCTATTGTTGTTTTTTTGCCCCTGTATTTAATCATTTTTTTTATGTACAAACACACTGTTCATGTGAGATTTTTCCATCAATTTTGGACATTTATCAATGAGCTATTCTGGTCGTATTGGTGCCTTTGTCTGCCAGGATAAAAGTGGTGAGCACTGTGATAACGTCTGTATATCAGATGCATGACTTGAAGTGAGTCACAATTTCCAGCGCTTTGTCTTGAAAATGTTTACTCTTTGGCTACTACGACTCGCTGCATGCATTATTAAGAAAGGAAATGAGAGGGATCCTTTACCTCTTAGTAAAAGTGGCAGGCTTGAATCACAGAGCCTGTGCCATTCAGTGATCCTGCAGGGAGCAGAGAAACTCTCTGTGTGTTATTTTAGAAAAAGAGCAAGAAAAGCCAGTTTGATAATGAGATACAGGACAGAGGTTGTCCGTGGGTACTCAGCTTCGGCTGCACAGGAGACCTTGTTATTGTCCGGGGCAGGCAACGGGTCAGACAGTCTCTGTTGGAATTTTTTATGGATGGAAATTTGTCTGAATAATATCAAGTGCACTGAGTCTGCACAAGTAATGAGGCTTTACACGTGTTTTGTCATCTTAAAATACATCAGAATCAAAGTCTGACCTTGTTGAATTGTCAACAAATTAAGTGGATTCAGTAAATTACAAGACCCCAGTAGCTTTATAAATTACCGTATCATTTTAAAATCAATCCATGATGCTGTATGCTTCTTCTGGTGTTAAATCTGCTGTCTTATGGAGTTCCTTTTCAACTCGTAATTGAATAAAAACATTAAGCTCATTACCGTTTTGGTCTCCAAAACTAATCTAACACTGACACGGTTAGGACTCTGTGGTTGAAAAAACAAATTAAGTCGCTGATGCTGTATATTCATTACAGCCAGCCTTTAAAAAAAAGTCACTGGTGTGGATTATAATTGTTTTGCTTCTAACTATTAATCGTAAGGTTAACTTTTGAAATAAATTAGGTTCTGTGCAACGAATCTCTTTGCGCTGAGAAGAAACAAGATAGGGAAATCATGTCCATTAAAAAGTCATTCATTCTGCTGTTCCACCTAATTAAGGAAGCACTGCTATTTTCTGTTTACATAACTTTACAGTGGGTACAATCACTACAGAATGAGTGCTGGCAAACTGACCAAAGAGACATGTACTGTATCTAAAAAAGTTCCCAGTGTTAAGAAAACCAGAGTGAACGAAAGACAGAGAGGTCACAGAGGTGGTCAGAAGTCCTTGCTGTCATCAGTCAAACTGCTGGTTGAGGTACTGACGTGTTGGATACATTAGAAAATAATCTGAACCTGGAAATTATGCCTACAGGAAATGAGCATGATGTAATAATAATGGTGTAATAATGCTACTAAAAAGGAAATGAGCATAATGTATTTTCGGTTATCCTTTTAAAGTAAATCATTTAGCCTGAAGCAGATTCATCTAGTGGTTGAACACAAACACAGCTTCCACATCTAAGCCAACTACCATGGTGTGAACACACATACTGAATAGCCGGTTGCCAATAAAGTCACTTTAGCTGGTCCTGACTTTGATTTTTGGCATGTTTTCAGAGCTCTTGCTCTGTCTGGCAGAAGCATCTTAGCTAATGAGCTAACCATGAGAAGTGTAAAAGCCTACCTGCTGGCTTCAGAGCCCAGACTTTCAACTAAAAGGCAGAAGAGCTAAGAGCCCCGCTGAAATGCATTTCTTTCAATTAGACTTTGAAGACGCCCCAACTCTCTTTCACTCAGCCTCGCTGTTCATATGGCTCAGTGCGACGTGCATTAATATCAAGAATAAGCCCAGGTTTGTTATTTGGGAGATGACAAATCAAACACGACTAGACTTTTGTTTCAGGACTTTGATTTATTTCGCACCTACTCACTGTTCAGAATGATTAGCAGCTAATCGCATTTGTGTGCCAGCATTGCTGCGGTTTTATCAGTTGTACATCAACTGAAGTGCTTTGTTTGCTCCGGATTTTACACAAAGTAAAATCCAAGCGACTAACTTCTGAAAGTTTAAGAGCTCCACAAACAGTTGAGATGAGAAAATTTGTTGATGTAAAGCCATAAAAGCTTTGATTTGTGGTGAGACATTGGCACAATCTTTATGTACTTTTGCCTCATTGATTCACTGTGCTGCAGGGGTCTACAGAGAATGTCGATTATTTGGAGCTGCGCAGCACTCCACAATAATAGGGACTGACTATGAGATTTTGTGCGAGTACTTCTGTTGGTTCTGGGAGTGTATTTGAGCTGGCCACATTCAAACAATGTTACCCAGAAGGCTTTTTTGTCTCGGTACAAAAAAACAAATGACAGTATAGTATGGCTGCTCCAATTTTAGTAAAGAGATGAGGCGGAGGATGGGGGGAAGGCTGGTCAGCCTTTTATGGTGGAGCAGTGATTATAGCATCTTATGACAGACATGGGGTGAACTCAAAGAGGGCCATTACACTGCGAGGGGAGAAACATGCCACATAAGTATGATGAGCTTGAAACGTGTATGTGTTTTTTTTCTTTTTTCTTGCACGATTTTGGGACTGCAGCACAGAAATGTGAAGCCGTGTGCCTCCGTGCAGCACAAATATCTCTACTCTCTCTCTCCTCTCTGTGCTGTAGCTTTCCCTGTTCTATTGGTATTCCACCAGATTCATCACCAGCAGGATGGCATTCTGCCATCTCTTCTCAAAAATAGCTGACAGATAATTCTAAATCACCTCCTGCTTTAGGGACTGCTGGGTGCTGGATTGTTTTAATCACAGATAATTGATTTTATTTTAACAAAGCATATGAGAGAAGAAATCCTAACGCTAATAGATGAAACTGGGAGCGCTGAACAAGAAGACAATTAGTTAAATGTTGTGCTACAGTGTTCTGAAGAATCTAGAGTGCTGTGAACATGTGTCGACTCCCTTCTTGATTTCTTGTGTTTTCTTTTTTTGCATATTTGTCACACTTATATAATTCAGATGATCAAGCTAACCTGAGTATATACAAATGCAATGCATTTTTTTAAATGGTGATTTAATTTATTAAAAGAAAGAAATGAAAAAAAGCCATCCAAACTTACCTGGCCCCACCTGTGAAAAAGTAACTGCCCCCTAAAATCTAAAAACTGTCTGTTCCACCCTTGGCAGCAACAACTGCAATCAAGCATTTGCAATAACTGGCAATGTGTCTTTCACATCGCTGTGGAGGAATTTTGGCCTGCTCTTCTTTGCAGGATTATTTTACCCACACTGGAGGCTTTTCACTGGTCTGTTTAAGGTCAATGCCTAACATCTCAATTAAATTTAAGTCCAGACTTTTACTTGGCCATTCGAGAACCGACATTTTGGGGATTTTTAACCATTCTCATAGAAGGTCCTGCTGGTGTCTTATTGTTAAATCATGAACACTGACTTTAACTGAGGCAAGTGAGGCATGCAGTTCTTTAGATGTTGTTCTCGGTTCTTTTGTGATCTCCTGGATGAGTCATAAATGCACTCATGGAATACTTTTGGTTCTCCAGCCCCTCCTGGGAAGGTTCACCACTGTTCCAGACTTCCTCCATATGTGGACAATAGCTCTCAAATAGCTCCCAAACCCTTAGAAATAGCTTTATAACCCTTTCGAGACTAATAAATGTCAGTGACTTTGTATCTTATCTGTTCTTGAGTTTCTTTAGATCATGGCATGATGCTTTGCTAGTTAAGTGATTTCTTGATTTAAGACACTTGGGATGTGGATAACTCAGCTTTCCAAAACTGCTTAATCACAGTTATTTCATGGTTTAACAAGGGAGGGGGGCTGTCACTTTTTCACATCTTTTAAAAACGTTTACTTACTTGGGTTATCGTTGTCTAATTTTAAAACACCTACGTCTGATTAATATGTAAAAAACTAAGAGGAGGATATCAGGAAGGGGGCAAATACTTTTTATAGCACTGTGTATTCAAAGGCATGTAACTTCCTTTTTCTGTGTATGCTGCCCTTATGCTCTGTGAAGGAATGAAGGATTTTAAAAAGTTAGTGAAGATTAAATCAAAATAAATAGACACATTGAACATGGGCTTAAAAAGACTTGGAAATTCCATTTAAAAAAACTGCATGTGGTTCAATTTATAAGAAAAACGCTTTAAATATCCCCAAGAGGGTTATTTGAACAAATGGCCTCCCAGGAGCTAGGGTCCCCTGCTTTTATCATTCATTTTGTCATTCATTTAATGGGAGGTTCTGCTGACCTTGGTCACCTCAGTAATTTCTACTCCCACTTGAATTGCATATAATTGTCGCAAATGCTACACATGACAAAAAGCTGCGTTTTGCTAAATGTAATGTTTGCTTTGTGGCATGTTGTTTGTACAATATCCTCCTACTCACGAGGCTGGTCTCTGGATAAGCTCCTCGGAGCGGTGCTACAGATTTATAGAAGAGATTTTCCAGCACTTCTTACCCGTCCACTCAAAATATGTATGCATTTGGTGTTTTATATTCTCTTTACAATGCATGCACATTCAATAACGCAAATTCTTATGTGAGTGGATGAAATAAATGCATCTAACTAATTGCTGCATTATTGGGAAAATATTGATAAAGAGCCTGAAATAAAGCAGATTGATAACCTGTCTCTGTGCTTTTGTTAAGCCTCACACCATGTGGGCACAGGCCTGTGTATTGGCAGGCAGTCCATGCTTTGACAAAATAATCCCTCACTGCATAGCGGACATTATCCACCTCTGATGCTTTCACCAGTTGATCCGTATTCTGGGACTGGGCCATGTTAACCACCATGGAGGATTGCCCCTCTCCCCATTTTTCTAGGTCTGCTTTATTCTGCAATTTGAGCATTGCATGTGGTTAATGATCATTTATATATTAGCCTATAAATGATGAATATTCCTTTTCTTTTCTGTTTTTCTTTAGGGAATAGATTGATGATAGATGACTGTGTATCAAATCAGCAGATACAGATTTGTGAAATCTCATTAATTAAATGACAGGCCCATTGTGAGTTTGTCTAAATTAGCAGAGGAGTAAAGTCTCCAAATTACTTATGCTGTCTTGTTCTTAATTGCATGAACTACTGTATACATTATGAATTATCCTCATAACTAGACCCCAAAGTGCTGATATTACAGAACCGCCTCTGATGAAACTCTAAACTCTAATCCAATATTTGGATTGTCAGTTTATCCTAGCAAATCTTATCTTATAATAATACTGACTAAGGATGCAAATTCAGTGAATTAACTAGTCAGTGATTAAACAGACTGAAGTACTGTTTTTCCAATTGTGCTTGAACTAATGTCTGTTACCCCAAATCACCTCAAATTCCAAATACATTAGGTATTTCAGCGATATAATGTATAAAAATCTTGAGACAATTGAACAAAATTTTGTCACTGTTTGCCAGACAGGTTCAATATTTTAATGTATCTCTATAGGGTTATTGTTATTTCATGAAGTCAAAGGGCTTTAGCTATAAATAGCTGCAACAAATCTAAAAAGAATGTAAAAAAAATAAGATAAAATAAAGAAAAAAAATATAAATGTATTGTATATGACAGCCACTGGGTAACATTGCTTTTAACCCGACCTGTTGCACTCAGGTACTGCTACTACAATGTATTGCCCCAGACCACTCCATTGCCTGCTTAGAAAAGCAAGCTGTTAGAGAACTTTTTTGCTTTCCAGTATAAACGCCACTTTGCAGTTTCTTCCACATGTCAGTTATAACTTCCAGAGAGTTTGGAGGCGATTATACATCAACCTTTGAATGCAGTGATTCACCCTGACTACACAGTGGTTTGGTGTTCTTAGCTTCTCTTCCACCATATAACCAACAGCAAACTGGTTAATTTCCCACTGAGTGACAGCTATCCAAGCTAAAAATAAAACCGAAAAAACTAGCTGTTGCTGTAGTATGGTAAGAACTCATGGCATAACAGCTTAACTACCCAGGATTTAGTCCTATCCCAGCTTACACTCGGCAAGTGACAGGGTACACTCTGAACAGGTTTTTGCTCCATCACAAGGCTGGTAAATAGACACATAACAGTTAACACTTATATTATTTCACGTTTTAGTTATTATGTATGTCACAGTTGGTATGTTATGTCCACTCAGTGTATACAGGCTATTATTACTGGACTGTGTTCATTGTGGGGGGGTTGCATTGTAGTTGAAGGTTAAAACCCTTCCCCTCTGCCATTTCTATGAAGGCAATTCAAAACATCTCCATGTGTCTGTGTATATACACTGCACTGATGCTGCACACTGTGATGGGTTTGTTCAATTCCACCTGGGATTGGATCCTGTCCTGCCGGCCTTATTTAATCAGCATATTTGCCAGATTGTTGATTTTGGTCATCTGGGTGCAGGGTTCTGGGACTGAACCTCAAGAGTCTTAAGAAGTTGCAGAGAGCACATTTTGTCCCACTTAAAAAGCTACGTCCAGACGAACAGAATCAAACTTTCTGGGATTTATTTACTGGTTATCCTGAGCATTCACCAAGACAAAGGTATATTTATTTGCTGTCCAAACAGTTTTCACTCTAAAGAAGCTGCTCAGGAATACTTTTGTTTAAATCTTGATAGAAAGTGTTTCTTGGCCAAACTATTTCAGCACTATAATGCAAGTGTTCTAGTTTTCTGACTGACATGCAGCTATTAAAAGGTTTTTCCACTGAAGCATGAGTTTATTATTATATTGCATTATGCCATTTGAAGCTGCTGTTGCTGTATATCATTCATGTAAACACATACATTATAATTACATTTGACAAGCTCATTAATGAAGTAAATGTGAATGTTTTACTTCGGCTGAATACTGTCATTCAGTGTCATTTAAAACCATCCCATATGTGAATGCAGCCTGAGCACATTCAACTCCTAAATAAACCAGACCAGCTGTAAGACAACAGCTTAATGATGTTTTCATCATGCTGCTTTATGTTCAAGGTGCCAGTGGAACATACCAGCTGTTACCTAGTTAGTTTGGTTAGCTAGCTCTCAGAACAGCCACTGAAAACACCAAAGTGATTAAATTTAGCTTTAAAATAGGGACACTCATTTAATGTGCACAGCCCCCACAAGTGGTTATAATACAATTACCTACACCTCCATGTCACTAAACGGATAGATGCCACTTTTCAATTTACCATGAATGCCAATGAAGTTATTAACAGCAAATGAATTATCCCTCGAATCCTTAATATTACCTCATCCACAGAGAGTTGTAAAAAAATCCACTAGTCTATGGATTTAGCTAAAAAAAAAGAAATGAATAAACCTAAAAAAGTGGCTGAAAATGTTCTGTGTTCTTGCAGCTTGAAGCCACGAACCATGAAAGGACTATAACTCAATCATTAAGAAATGGCTGCTTCATGCAACCTATTTCCTTGGTCTGCCCCTTCACTGGCAATTATCCCTGTCAAGGTCATGGTCATCAGCCTTCAAGCAGCTATCAGTCATTTCCAGACAGAGTTAAAGATATAATAGCTAATCATTGATTATCGTCTCTTGACACTGCTTCTTTTTATTATAATTTGTCAAAAAGGAGAAATCGATACTGTTTTAATGGAATACACTGAATTCTCAATGTATGGCTGACAGTCCGTTTGCACTAAGGAGAGACTTTAAAATGGCTCTTGTTATCCACAGGCAGTGAGGTTCACTATGTTTTGCCCAATCCATCCCATCGTTTTGCTGTTCTTTCACTTAATCCGCAGGTGCAGATACTGTCAACTCGATTGTAACTCCTGGCACGAGCGAATACTCTTGACACTATGACATTTTTTAGATAAATATCTGTCTACTTGAGAAAACACTTTTAAGCCTGGAGCTCCGGCAAGATTAAATGGCCGGGCAATTGTTTGTGAATCTGCAAATGATCTGAAATAAAAGAGCAAAAGATCAAATATTTATATATTTGCCTCTTCCTCGCAAAGAGAGAGGTGGATTTACTCGAGGAAAAGATCGAAACGTGGGCTTCTGCTTTAATAAGTCTCAGAACATCTAGCACATTTCATGCCTCTGCCAGTTTGACATACCTGTTCCCTTAATTTGATGGCCAGTTATCTTTTCAATGCAGCCAGATGAATTAACACGTTGAATGAAGGAGAATCTGTGGCGTGACTGATGAGCTGACTATTTCGTGCCAGAAAAAATGAACGTCCCGTGTCATCACACTACTGTCATTATTCCCCCCCCCCCCCCCTTTTCCCCATTATCAAGATGCTTTAACAGCATCTTGATAATACTCTTGTATGGCAGGCCATACTAATTAGGCCCAACCTGTTCTCATTTCCAGAGTGTCAAACACTGCCATTTTGTCAAACTGCCGGTGTCTCAAACATGCATTGAAGTGTCTCTTTGGTGTTGGTGACATCATGTGCTGCCATGGCAATACCAGACGCAGAGGAGTAAATCACAACAACGTCCCTCAGCAGACTGCAGCTCATGTCATATTAGAGATTGTTTTCTTCAAGTTCTTTAACTAAAAAGCTTCAATTTAATATGATCACCCTGCATATTTGGAAATAAAACTGACATAAAAGGTAACCTAGTGTGTGATATGCTGTGCACTTATACCCTGCCGCATTTTGTAAGTGCAGAGAAATAGGTGCGACAGAAAGAAGGTCAGCCTGCCTTATGCCTCATTGCCAATGTGCGTACATTTTATTTCATTTGGACAAAACGGAAGAGGAGGGAGTGGAGGATTTGGTATCGATTAAAAAATCCACAACAAAAAGTGGCAGACGGGCGATAGAAATGAGCATGAGGGATTGGAGAAGAAAGAGGGAGTGAACTAGAGAAAATGGGCGCCCACCAAAAGTGAAAGTGTGGAGCAGGAGGAGGACGAACTCGAGAGAGGGTGTGTGTGCGTTAGAGGGAGAGAGCAAAGAGGAGAAGCAGTGATGAGAGAGCACATTAGTACAAGAAAGAGAGAGAGGAAGACTGAGGAGTGATAGAGTCGCAGAACAAAAGGAAGACAGAAAATGGGGATGGAGAGCTGGGAAAAAAGTGGAGATGGAGGGAAAGAGAGCGACAGATGATGGGTGAAAGTGCTGGAGTGCCCCCCACAGGCCGGCCGACACAGCAGCAGTGCAGCACCCACTGATCTATGTATCATTGTAATGCATTGCATGTGTAAATTGAAACATTACACAATGATCACCTGAATGGCTGCAGTCATTTCCTAATAAGATAAGTGCAGTGAATGAAATGAATGCAATTTATTTTTCTGACAGACTTGTTTTCTCATTACATAAACTATTAGAGTTCTTCAGATTCATATGCAGGCAGAGAAAATGAACTAACAAAAACGGCATTTGATGGTCTGTGTTCCCAAACGGCAAGACTGTTTCCTTGCAGACACCCAGAACCTCTCACCTTGCAGCCAGATTCACGTAGGAAAAGGAAACTCCACACCCCCAAGGTCAATCGGCACATCACATTCTGCTAGTGTTACCATGAGAACAAGAGGCCTAGCAGACTCATTTATATTCACAGTCACACAGATGTACATTTGCAATAGCAATTAAATGCCATTTTGCCTTTGTAGGCAGAAAAAAAAACAGCGGCTGTGTGATTACAAAAACCACTGCAATGCATCTGCAGCAAATTGTGATTTCATTTTAAGTAACTCTGCTTTTCATAGATTTTTCATGCAACCCTCAGAAAAGCGCATTTGAGTTGCTGTGATAATATGCAAGTTTTATTATTGCCATTCATTTACACCGAAAAGTGTAGTCGAATTCAAATTGAAAGTGGGTGTTAAAATGCCAGGAGCACATTTTAAATAATTTTATGAGTGAGCACGAGTTGAATCAAGCTAAAAGCAAAGGAGGCTCTCTTTTGAGTGTGCAGACAGTAAGTGCCCTCCATCTCTGTCCCCTGTCTGTGAAGTTTGCTCAGCACCGTGGGGTTGCTGGTAAACCTGAATATACTGGGGAGTGAGGTCTAAACCTAAGGGGCTCAGACAAAGGCAGTAATACAAACACACGCCTCAGTGGGTGTTGCAGTTTCCAGTGAACGAGCTCTGCCAGGAGTTGGTGGACCTTCAGGGAGAAAAAAAGGTATTGTTGAAAGAGTGAGAATGTTATAAAAAGACTGATAAAGAAAAGGGAAAGGTGAAGGACACTTTTGCCCTTTTAAAATGTACATTTTACTCACCTTATCTGTATGAATTTTACTGGCCTAATGCTGCTGCTGCTTCAGAGACTTAAAAAAGAAAAAGATACCAGCAAGTTTTCCATCCTCAACTCAGTAGGCTTTGATTTGAAGGGTCAGGTTCTTCATGACTAAACATGCTGGGACTCTTTATAAATAGTGCAGAGCAAATGTTCATAATGGCCTTGGAGAGCTGGGGAAGCATGACTGACATTTAGCATGTCCATATATAACAGAAAATCCCCAGACCTGGCCATAAGTTGGTTGTGCGGCAGGGTACTTATTGATCCGGAATTGCAAACGCTTTTCTCAGCAAATAACGAACGCAGCATAAACGCCTGTGCATTTATTCATCCCGCTCGTGACCCCGCTCACCCAGAGCGCAGCGAAAACAGGGCTTTTGACCCAGTGATCAGACAGATCTTTGTAATGCATACTAAGCACACCTTGTGCGTTGATCTTGACTTGTGCTTAAACATTTTCTATAATCTAGCTAGCTTCATCTGTAATTGAGCCACACTCTTGCTATTCAGAGTGAATTTTCAAGGAGACTCAACAAACTGCTACCATCTGCAAAGTGAGGGTCACACATCAGCGTAGGTTTGGTTTGAGCATTGGGGGAACACATTAAGCGGGGTTGTTCGGGTCTTCTTTCAGGACATTTTGACACTTTATTTCCTGAATTTTATGGTTGGTTTTATGCGTCAGTTTGTGGTAGAAATGGCTTTATTTATGTAAAGGAAACACAAATTCAAACACGCCTGATTAAGAGGCACTGGAATATAATGCAATGAGACAGTCGGGCATTCTGTACTGTTTTCCAAATGATTATTTTCAGTTTTTCTTATTCAATACTATCCCAGCTGAGTCAACACAAATATTGACATTATGTACTCTCCTGTTAGTTTTTGTCTGGGTGAAGACAACTGGAAATTCTGTCTGATATCTACTTTTCTACTGGCTACTTTTGGGTCTTTCGATTGGGGAAGTTGGACTTTAAAAGCTCAGATTTCTGCTCATATCCTACCACATCGTGTCTAGCTGTGTTTTGGGATGATTTTTAGAAATCATATATCTCAGCTGTATTACAGAGGCTAAAAATAATAAAGGCGGGCAAAATGTTCTTGAGATTAGTTAGCAAACTAGAGTTCCAAATTTCTTTGAACAAAAGCTATTTCCAGAAACTTCCTTTTCAAGCTTTTAACCAAAAAAAGTTAAATATCAGACTTCAAATCAAAACTACACAAATATTTGGATTAGAGGGTGGAATGCTGTGTTCTTATTTATTGAGGTTTTGCATGTGACATCAGGCTGACGTGGCTTCAAGAGTAGTTTGCCATATTGAACTTGATAGAAACACCAGTCATGAGGAGAAATGATTATTACCTGACTGGTTGGTGAGTATTTCTTGATGGCTGTCACTGGATAAAATGGATTGCAAAGCTTAGTTTGGGGTGGCTGTAACGCAGAAGGTAGAGCTCATCAACTAGTAATTGGAAGGTTGGTGGTTTGATTCCAGTCTGGATGCCAAATATCCTTGAGCAAGATATTAACTCCAAGTATGAATATGTGTGAATGTTAGATAGAAAACACTTAAAAACATAGGGAAAAGTGCTTGTATGAATGAGGCATGTTATATAAAGTGCTTTGAGTGCTCTGGGAGAGTAGAAAAGTACTATATAGGAATCAGTCCATATACCATTTACCAAGAGGGCGTTTCACCAAAAGTCTCCTTATGGTTGCATTTGTATAGGGGATTCTGACATGTCTGCAGACACTCACTAAAGCCAAAACGTTTTAAAAAACATATTTACTTGGACAATAACAGCCCTCAAAATAACTCAGTTAGCAGTTTCTGTTGCTCTTTTCACAGTTCCACTTTCGCACAGACAGTAGTTGCCGAGTGTTTGCAGATTTGGAGGTTTTTGCCATCTGTTAAGGGAATACACATGTTCTTTCATGTCACATGGTTACAAAACTTTATCAGACTGTTTTGTTGCATTGCAGAGACAGATACCTGCTAACATGCTAACATATACATTATAATAGAATCTCACTAAAACTAAAGCACAGTTGTCTGAATTCGTAAAGCAGTTTTAATGTATGAAGCCTGACTGGCTGTTTGAGCCAGTCTCAAGTGGCTATTCACGGAACTGCAGTTTTAACTGTAGCACTAGCATTAGCTCTAATGAACTAATAACTACTATTAGCTATGCTATCTAACAACACTACCTGTTGTTTTGAAAGGTTTGCTGTTTTTTAAATTGGAAAAATTAGTAATTGGTAACAGATTCTTAAATATGGCTTTAAAAACGTGCGTGCACGGCAGCATGGTGGCACGGTGGTTAGCACTGTTGCCACATAACAAGAAGGTCCTGAGTTCAATTTCGCCATCAGGCTGGGGTCTTTCTGTGTGGAGTTTGCATGTTCTCCCCGTG
This sequence comes from Pelmatolapia mariae, assembly GCF_036321145.2. NCBI lineage: Eukaryota > Metazoa > Chordata > Actinopteri > Cichliformes > Cichlidae > Pelmatolapia > Pelmatolapia mariae. The sequence continues at coordinate 4,143,449 of NC_086228.1, read as the reverse complement.
TTTGCGTGGGTTCTCCCCGGGTACTGCGGCTTCCTCCCACAGTCCAAAGACATGCAGTTAGTGGGGATAGGTTAATTGATCAATCTAAATTGCCCATAGGTGTGAATGTGGGAGTGAATGTGAGAGCGAATGGTTGTGTGTGTCTCTATGTGTAAGCCCTGTGACAGACTGGTGACCTGTCCAGGATGTACCCTGCCTCTCGCCCTATGACAGCTGGGATAGGCTCCAGCGCCCCCCACGACCCTAAAAAAAGGATAAGCGTATTGATGGATAGTTTTAAAAACGTATTAACTTGTGCATTTTAACGTGGTCGCATATTCTATTGTGTAAGTATTTTGAAGGAAGGTTAGCTTTCTAGAATATATGTATTTCCCATGAAGAACCTGCCATATACAGTTGTTCTTCTACAAACTACAAACAGACAAGGTTAATGTTTCACTATGAAACATATACACACACCAAAAATTCAATACTGTTTGTCACTTAAATGTTACTGATAAGTGTCTACAAGCATTGTTTAATGTAAAGCATTAATGCATTAAAAGGTGCTGCCAGTCATCAGTAATAATACATAGAAAAATAAATCGTTTCAAAGTAGCTGCTGCTTCCACCCAAATAATTAAGTCTGCAAAAATGGCACATCCATGACTCTATATCAGTTGCCCCAGCAAGGACTTGACAACAATAGCCCACCTGGACTCTGCCATTCCAGCTCAATGTAATCAAACGCTGTATGCTCAGAAAATGCAGACATGTTAAAATCTGAAAGGATGACATTAAGGATGAGAGATGAACAGGATGACAGAGGGCTGTGTGAGACAATAAAATCAAGGCCATCCAAGAACCAAGATGGATTGATGAGTCCATTGAGTGAAGATGGCAGTCAGCCAGCTAGCACAGAGGTCAGTGCAGAAGGATATCTCTTGGAAGAAATGATGCATTTAAGAGGGCCAAGGCTGCCAGGGTGGGCTCACTGGTGGGGAGAGAAGAAGGAGATATGAAGTGAGCGATGGATGAGGAGGCGGGCAGAGGAGGTTGGTATGTAGATGAAGTGGGGACGTGAGAAATATTTAAAATGAGAACGAAAAATGATGGAGGGCGAGATCGATTAGAGAGAATACAGAAGCAGTAACTATAGAAGCAGCAGTGAAAGAGAATAATGAGGGGTTAAGTTGAAGACAAAAGGCAAAAGGTGGAGAAAACATCATGTGGGGAGCCAAGTTAATCTGAATTAAAGCTTTGAGCATTAATGATGAATTTGTCACATTATTCGTAGCGGTGTTAGAGAGCTGGAAAAACAAAAAGAATTCATCCAGCACATGAACACATAGTGTACCACAGAGGCTCCCCCCTTACTACAGAAACACTCATGTGAGCCAAATACATTATGCCTACGGTGACTGGTTTTATTAATCAAACTGATTATTCAATGAGTCAGGCACTCACAAACAAGGAAAAATAATGGGTTTGAGCCTTAGCCACCAAAAATGAAAAATATCACCCTTCTGCCTATTGTGATTTGCTGCAATGGATCCGACTAAGTGTCTGCTAACACCCCGGCTGGCTAATTGAGTTAGGTTTATAACGGTGAGTTCCGCGATGAAATTTATGCAACCCATCTGCCACATAAATAAACAATGCCGATGGAGATGAAGTGAATCAGTCAGAAGTTAACTGTCTGACTTTTCAAAAGGTCTCAGCTCTATTCACTATTTGGCATGCCGTCTCAAGACCCTGCCTTTATTCCTTTCACTCTCTGCTCCTTTCAAAGTCTCCCCCTCCTCGACACCCCCCCCTCCTTCTTAGCCTGAGGGCTGCGGAAATCCATGGTGTAATGTGAGCAGCTCTACAGGTTGTCGGCCTTCATCATTTCTCTCCTCACTTTCCTGACACGGAGATAAATGCTTCTCAAGTTATTAGTCGACTATGGCATTTTAGAGTCTCCTCTGTGGAGATCCTGAAATGTTACTCTTTGCTTCCCGTCGCAATTCAAGGTTACCAGGCTAATAAACAGCGCTATTTTCATAGTGTTGTCACATATAAAGCTTTCATACGCATACAATAATAGTGATTTAAAAGACTCAAGAAAGGGAGTCTCATTTGATGGGGAACAGGTGATCAACATGTGCTACAGTATGAATGACTTCACTGAAAAGGGTTCAACAAAACTTCAAACCATAGAGGTAAACATAAAGAGCTTAACTCTGCTTTTAGCCCTCCATGATAATGTTTGATGTGTCAGCTCATTGCATTTCTCTCTATTTAGAAATGCAGTCATAGAATAAAATGGATTCCCTTAAGATGTCCCCGAGGGAAGTTCTTTATTTTTTTTTCTTCCTCCTCCATCTGTCAAACTCATAATCTCACTCCAATACACAGCCTGCGGAGTATATGAAGCAAGAAGGTTGTCGTAATTGTATATCGAGCTTTTTTAGAAGAACAGTTGACAACTACCAAGGGCTAAATTGCTCAGCTGAAGCAGAACCTGTTCTCAAGCAGGACGCAACATCCTCATAATCCAGGTCATGGACGGAAACAAATTCTGATCCACGGGGGCCGCAGACACAAATGCATGCATACGATGGAAAAAAGAGAAAAATAAGATTTTGCAAAAATAATTACTTTCCCCTTGCAATCAAGGTATCCTACAGGCATATTGCTAGAAAGAAAAAAGAAATTTACATGGTTAAAACACAAACTGATTACATCTGGACTAATTGCTGACTAATGCAAACATATTTACCACCTACTAATATAAAAAATAGACAAAATTCTATTTTGGTCTGTTTTTGCTAATGTAAGACTTTTCTGTTGTTCAAGTTTTAGCATCATAATCTTATAATCTCTGTTGAGTTTTTGCACATTTATAAGAAAATCTGAAGACATCGCCTTTACTTGTGGGAAGCTATAGCTTTGATACTTATTTTGGAAAACTTTAATGACCAAATGAAAAATAACTAATCATGAAAGTGATTAAATTATACAACTGGGCATCCAATGCAAGCCAAATTTAAAGATTAAGCTTTTTATTTTGAGCTAAGCTGTTGATGTACTTTGGGAGAGTTACTAGGCCTAGACTTACTAGAGAGAGTTGGGTTTCTTTAGCTGACCTTTTGTTTCTCTGCTGTGGTTAGATGTTTGCTGCCAGCCAGCAATGTCATTTTCGATGACTTGCCGGGTAGGCATTGCTAGTAAGTTTTGGCAGGTTGTGTTTTGGTTGTTACTTCAACTTCTCTTCATTGGGCGCACGCTCAATCTGCCTCGTCTATCAGCTTGGCAAATGTCCAACAAACCGTGGGTAAACACTGCTTTTGCTGCCGCTGCATCCATGTGGGAAAGGCATACCTACAGCTGTGCTTTGATATTTTCTTTAAAGCACTACATCGACTTTCTTTGGATGTGAAGTATGATAGAGATGATGCACAAAGAGCTAGCTTCCCTTGTAGTAAATGCTGGACAAGGTATACTCACCTCGTTTGACCACACTATCCTCTGTGCAGTCCTCAGCCTCCTTTCACTGTGACAGTCTCATCCCAATTCAGCTGACAGGCCTGTTTGCATCAGGTTGCGATCTATTCGAGGAGAGAGCTTTAACCTATCTCGCTCAAAGAAACGTCAAACTCCAGCTCTGCCCCCATCTTTCTCACTGAGTTGTAGAGGTGTGAATTCCCTTAAGGTAGCTTGGCCTGCTGCCCCATCCAGGGCGCTGTGCTTTCTTCCTTCCATTGTACCTCAATCTTTGTTGAACCCTTCTAAGATCCAACTATTACAGACAAGATTTTACTATCACGCTGAATTCTTCCAATATTCCACGTCCTGATTCAGTCAGGTGTATTGGTTAATGATCATATAGTTATCAGCTGAATCTGTCAGCTTTTATAACCCAGGTAAGCTTGTCAACATCAGAGTTTAAGAAGGCCAACATTATTCATACAAACACTGCAACAGCTTAACAGGATTCCTGCTCACAGCACCATGGAGACAACATCCCTTATTATCACCTGCAGTGGAAGTAGTTTAGATGCCTGTACTTTAATAAAAATATCTAAACCTCAATGCAAAATCCTTCACTTTTAAAGCTCTTTCCATCAAAACCATAAAAACAGTATAACTAGATTGTTAAAAATATAAATACTGATGTATCAGTGTGTAAGCAGCATCCTCCCTATGTTTTGGATCATGGCTAATTAACTTTTTTTGTTAAATGTTGGATAATTTTACCTCTCTGGCTACACACAGTTTAAATATAAATGTTCTGATGGTGTGAGTTGGATTTATTTACAAGTCTCACAGGACAATATGTACTAAATTAGTCTTTGAACAATGAATTGTGCTTTAGAGAATCTATTTTAAAATGAAATTATGGTCTGTAAAGTGCTGTAACTAGTCACAGATACAATTTATTAGGTTAAGGTAGTACAATATTTCCCTCTGTAATGTGGATCAGAGGCAGAGAATAGTAAATATGAGTATGCTGAATCAGTAGGGGAAGGATGCGATTTGTGATATTGGAACCTTTCTGTGAAGTACTGATCAATCACATTTGCACAGGATTTACTGTAGCTGCATGCAGGGACAGTCAGAGAGTAGGAGGGGAGGAAAGGCATTAGCCAAAAAGCAATCTTGAAGTCTTCAGCTACTGCCTTACCACAATTTAGCTTTTTATGAGCTTTTTTGTTTCTTTAAAAATTATTTGCATTCAGAGTCAGATTATGAGCAATGACCAGGACTCGATTTCTGTCTACTATCTGGACATCAACTGGCTGAAAGCCTGCAAGACATTGGCCACTGCCCTCAGAAGCTAAGTCATTTGATGATAGCCAATCTTAATTCCCATGCTGACAGTAGCTTAAAATAAAAATTTACAAGTGCAATATAGGAACCCAAGTAATTTTCTGCCACAGTGTTACATGTGTACTGCACAGAAACACATAATATGAACATCCATCCATCCATTTTCTTAACAGTCTGTCCAGTTCAGCACCACAGCCAAACTGGAGCCCATTCCAGCTATCATAGCCCATGACCCAACCATAGCTGTCACAGGTTGGGTCAATCATGGAAAACTTGGCAACAATGGTGAGGAAAAACTCCCTTTTAACAAGAAGAAACCACCAGCAGAACCAGGCTCAGGGAGAGGCAGCCATCTGCTGTGAAAAAATAGCACACTTTAACATTATGCTGCAACAAATTTATTATATCTATTCTTAAATTATTCTTTGTAATTACCGATTTAAAATAAACTTGAAACTCCACAGTGATTTAACTTGAAATGTCATTAGTAACTTAATATTAGGAAATCAATGATCTAAAAACCATATTATAAAATTAGGTTTCCTAGCCATCCTCACAGTTTAGTTGGCAGCTATCTATGTTTACCTCATCATGTTTTATCAGTGATCCCAGCTGAGTGTCTCCAGACTCTCTGGGGGTCTGTCCTTATTGAGTCACAATATGAATCCCCTTTTGAACCACTGGATGCGGCAGGTCTGCTTGAAGTATCTTAAAAACGCCCTGTTCTTGGCTCTCTGCTTTGCCAAGACAATATTTAACTTTCATGCACTGTCAGTTCATACTTTCTCTACCAGTTCCCAGCTGGGGTATATGTTATGTTATACCCTAAATTTGAGTGTACTCATAAGGCTCTTAACCTGTCTCTTGCTTTTGATGTAGATGCTTTTTTCTCCCTTGTGTCTTTAAAGAGCCGTGGAGACTGACTGCATTGTGCATGGATTACACGTGAGGCACATATCAAGGCCCTCAACCCATGCAATCAGCTGTTTACTTGCTTTGTAAATCCGGCTCAAGGCAGCACACAGCTGAAACAGTCTTTGTCCCTTTGGATCATGCATACTATTACCCCAGCCTTCAATGCTAGGAGGGCTGATTGCCTGGCAACTCACACTCACATTTGCTCTTTTGGGAGGAAAACGACATCTCGGAATTATTTAAATGACTTTCATTGAGAGATGCCATTGATAAACTAATAACTGTGTTTCTGTCTAACACATTTATTAGATACTGGCATATGAATGTGAGGGGTCCCATTAACCTCTTTTTTCCCTGCTAAGCTGCTGTCAGCATTTGTCAGGGTATTACTTAATATCCTGCACGCACTCTGTGCTACAGTGGACTGACCAAAATGGAGCATGAACTTATCTGCATAACCCCACTTTGCAGAGACAAAGACGTTCAGATACAACAAGTGTTGGCCTTCCACCATCCCAGGGGACTTGTAGCACTGAATTAAACTAAGAAATAGGCCTGAAGTAAGTATGCAGTGCGAAAAGACATTGCTTATGCCAGATGTATTCATCATTTCTTAGGAAAAATCCCAAAGGATTTAACTTGCAAGTGAGCAGATATTGTATACCGTGTAAATTACTTCATGGTATTTACGGGGTTACAGCAAGAGGATCTTGCACATGAAATAATCTGAGAAGATTAATGTATAGCCTAATGCTAACCCTGTAAAATGAAATTGGTTTAAGTGCGCTTGTCAGGTTGTCCTAGGTTTCAAGGATTATTAAGTGAATTTGCACTGTCGGGGCCATGCTGTACTGAGGCTGTTATAAATGGTGTGTTTCACTCACACCCCAAGTATCCTATCAATCTAACACTATAGACTATCATCAGTACAGCAGACCTTGGTGTGTTCATCAGCGCAAAAGAATTGAGTGTCTTTCCTGCTGTTGGATCATAACGGTGCTTCTTTTCTTAGCCATCCATTCATTATATTTCTTTAGAAGTGCTGTGCTGTTTTGTCATATGTTTTCCCATCCCAGAAGAGCTATTGTTGAATTACTCATGTAATTTTCCACCACGGCAATCCATTGACTAATGTCTTAATGTATAATATGGGATTTCTATGCTGCTGTTCAGAAAGGCAAAATACTTGTGTTTACTGCTGTAGAATCGGTTTAGTGTTGGATCTCAAAATAGATATTTCCTTTGAAATCCAACAGCAGTGCCTTCTGCAACTCTCCTCTGGTGAGGAGGAACATGTAGTGTGTATACTGAGCTTAAACATGGCCTTGTGAAGATTTACAGTGATGTCCAGGTTGTTTTAATTCGCTGACCACTGCTGCATAAAAGGGCCATTTGCATCATTACTGCAAGAATAATGAATTAAATATGCAATAACTTAAACAAATACAAATTACAAATGTAAAACAGGAAAACTGCTCTAAATAGAGGACTCCTGCATGGAATTATCTGACTGAGACATTTGATCTTCCAGCTGAGCTTTGAGCTGGTATCTCTTTGTACAATGACACTTAAGAGCGTATTCGTCTCTAGTGCCAGCACTTCCTGATACTGTTTTATTTTTATTTTTTTTTAGTATTAGCGATGTCCTCTGAGTGTTAATTAGATGAGCTCCTGATCAATTGTGAGTGAATTGTAATAAAATGTGTGAGTGGTGAGCGTGCCCACACACTGGCTACCGCACTTTGTATCTCCCTTTAGATTGATTTCTGTTCTGTGCAGCAGCAGCAGAGGCAGCTAAATCTCACTGTAATGATCATAGTGTATGAATATATGTCTCTTCCCTAACTCCTACTAGACATGTTAATCAATCTACATGAAACTTACCATATAAACTGCCCAGAGTACCAAGATTATCAGCATCTATATAGCTTTTGGGAATTGTTTTTATGACACTCAAATCCTTATAAATTATATATAGTATGTGTAGTGGCAGATATCAAATCAAAAAGTGATGTTACGTGTATGTTACATTTTTGACATTGACAAAAACCACCAGAACTGTAGATATCTGCACAAGAACGGGAAATCATGAATGGATATGTGATGAGAAGACTGGATTTCAAGCTGTCACTGCAGGACGCGCACATCTGTGCAATCAAGACATTTCCTAAAGAAATTTTAGCCAAAAGTGAAAGACAAAAGGTTAGTAATTACTACAAAGGAGAAGTTAGAGTAGTTTTGTACATCCTCAGATACAAAGGTGGAACCTTACCGAGAGAACTCTGAGGACAATGGTTGTGTTGCTGACAACACTTTTATCTCATAATGAAACAAAAACACAATCTGTGTTGTACTTGTTAGTGTGTTTCTTTTAATTCCTCTGTGATGTGACATATTAGCACCACAAGGTTTCAGTTCCCATGAGTTCACGATCAGATCGCTGCTGTTCATTAATAATAATTAACCGTTTGAGCTGGTATTCATGGCACTTCTACGTGAAGCTGCATTACTGTAGTTGTTGGATGGATGGTAGCACAGGTGTGCGGGGGGAAAATGGCATCAAACTCTATGTCAGTGAAAGAAAGAAAAAACTATGGCTTTGCTGCATGTGCACATAGCTTGATGTACATAACTTGGCAGTGAAGTGAAGTGCAGAACTTGGAAAAACGCGGCCCTGCTTTACGACAGACCTTATTGATACAATGTTATGAATATCGATTTTTTGACTCCCTAAAGATGCAGTTCTTTGTTACACGCTTGAGAAAGATGGACTCTGTTCCTTAACTGGCAAAGGTCCGAAAGAAGACTGCAATATCAAAGGCAGACCGAGGCGTTTTGTGAATTCCTCCTCCACACTCAAGTGCTTTCCCTTGTTGCTGAATAGAAATGCTTTTGATCTAAAACTTGAGGCTGCCGTGTTCTCAGATGACAATGAATATTACATGGAAACAGCCTTGAGATGCAATCCGGCTTCCTGTCCTCTACAGTGATGTAGCATTTGTCAACAGGAGCCTAGACCACAAGCAGGTCTGCAAAAAAAAGAAAAAGGAAAAAAGAGATTGCAAGACTTTCACAAGATTAGCACTGCTAATGGTTTAACTAGCCTCAGTGACAGCTGCTGTCATCTAATTGAATTCTGTAATTCATCATTCATTCTTGTTTACTGTTGGCACAACAGGTGACAGGCTGGTGAGACATCTCCAAAGAATTAAATGATAAATGAAACCTACTGGTAAAATCTCAGTGTGTGTATAGGCCCCCTGCCTACCAAAAGACAGGATGTCTGTGGAGTCGCTTACATCAAAGTCACACTGGAAGTAACAGGTGAAATCACACAAATCTTTTGAAGCTGCTAAATACCTTATACATCCCTTTCTGCACAGTTCTCCATTAGGTCCCATACCGACACAAAAAGGGAGTAAGGGGGAAGAAAAAAACCATTATGAAATGCAATTGCAAGGTGCTCAGGGGTCCGAACACAAACAAATTGCGTAGCATTAGGGCAAATTTTATTTTGCCACGGTAAGTGGTTGCTTATACATATTGCACTAAAGAGATAATATGTCGATACATTTCCTACAGGCTTTGACATCAGTTCACAGCAAGTGATAATGCTCAAAATCATTCATGCACTTGGACTCAGCCAAATCTATCACCAAAGACCTGCGTATGAACTTTCTCATAGTGTCAAAATTTAACTTGGAGTTCAAGTTAACCTCTTAAGCCCCAAGCCTAACTGATCTCCTGCCTTTTGCCCCCGTATCAGGGGGCGTTGGGGCTTAAAAGGTTAAAGATTAAAAAGAAGCATTATATATGAGCAACAGCGCTGCACCACCTACACACTAAACCTATGGGAGCTGCTCAGCCATTGGAAACCCATGCCATGAAGCTAACGGTGCACAGTTTTTGTGCTGATGTTAATACCAGGAGTTATTTACTCAGCAGACCACAGGCAGTTCTTACACACCAGTGTTAATTTCTTTAACCTATATAGACATCATTTTCGTCAGTGACCTTTTTTTCTGACGAAAACAAGAAGATAATTATATCAAAAATGATGCACAAGGACAAATGTTCATGATCTTATTAAAGTCAGATAATAATATTCTGGAGAGACAAGAGCCAATTAGAACTAATTAAGTAAAGAAACAGTAGGGGGTGTAACAGCAGAAGTAGCTTCCATGCTCTCTGAAAACTCAACAAACTGTCAACGCTTGGTATAAAGAGTAGTAGAGCAGATAGGTGCATTTCACTGTTGATGTCAAGGAAAATAATGTAAACTTTGTGGATCAACTCTCACAAGTAAAAAGCAACAAGCTTTAACACTTTACATTTTAGACACTGTCTTGTTGCAATGGTGACATCTTTTAATGAATGTTTGCAAAGGCAAACTGAATAGCTAGGCCAGGCAAAAGGCCTGAAAACACCTGAATTCAAAGAATTCAGTGGGAAGAAGTGGTATTTCCCAATACTTTTGTCTATATTGTATACACAGAGATATGGATTACAAAGTTCACACAGAGATGTACAGAGCAGTGAGACTGACTGCTCTGTGTCCCAGCTAGCTAAAGATGTATATTAATAAATAAAGAGATGTGATATTTGTTTAACAGTATATGAAGCATGCTGGCACTTATTTAAATAGCTGCTCAGATGAGCTCACTGTGCTGTAATTAGCCTTTAATGGTGAAATGACTATTTGAAGAGCTTGTAAGGAATGCATTCAGTGCCTGAGCTCCACCTTAAATTCTAAATATAGACTCATTAATAGCACGCCTCCTCTTAGGCTTTATTCTTCTCTCTAAAGCTGTGAAGATACAGTTCCAGCATCTTGAAAGCATCTGCAAATGCAGTGGCACCTGATTACTTTCATCAACTCTTCATTAGTTATGCCTTAATCAGAGATCATAGCAGCTGATGCACCTGGGAGTGGAATGGTTTTAATATGGCTGCTGGCAGAGACGAGTTCTCCAGCTGTTTGCTGCCCTCCAAAGCTGTCAGCCCTCATTTGAGCCAATTGCCCTGTGGAACTCAATAATCAAACCTGTAATAACCTCACACAACCTGAAATGCACTCGTGTGCAGGGCCAGCCAGAGCACATCCCCTTCCCCCCCGCCCTCTTTCTCCCTCTCGCTCGCTCTGTCTCACTTTGTCCAAATGTACATGTGCATACTGAGCGTGATTAATTTCAGCCTCAGTTATTTGACTTCAAAGTGTGCACACCTGCAACTATAATTTTCAAGTTAGTTCACATGGCAGTGCAATGCAGCAAAGTATATTGCCAAGTCATTAAAAGTAAGCTATTATGTAAAATAGAGTTCATTTGTGTCATCGGAGGCCAAAAGATACCTTTCAGCTTGCCCACTTTGGTGTACAGTAAAGAAACAATTTTACACAAAAACATCTTTGTGAAAACCCCCACTGTACACAATCTCAGTAAGACACGGGTAACTTTTTATGAACCTGTTTGTGTACCTACCCTGAATAAACATCTGTTGTAAATCATGCACTAAAAGGATTTGTTTATCTCCAGAATGGTTTCCAGTAAAAATGTTATCATCAGCCTCAAAGCAGATGCTATAATGTGTATGAATGTGCTTTTAAGCACTAAATTTGACTGATTTCGCTGTCTGTAATTTTTCAGTGCTTCGGATAGAGAGAGAATTTATTGCTGCGAAGAAATAAAATGTCATAGTGTAAAAGTAAAATCATGCGCAAGGACTGCTGTGGGGGAGATAACTTTGAAGATTCCGCATCGTGCTCCTTTTTAAGGAGCGTCTCATTATGGTGATTTTGATGCTTTATGCAGCCATTACAGTATATACGTATAGGGATACTGTAATTCACATAGGAATTCTTGTAAAAGTTGAATGAAAAAAAGGAATAACGAATAACTTGGTGCTGTTTTCTTTCTCTGTCCATTTCCCGCATGGCTCCATGACTCGGAGGCTCCCTGTCTTGTCCTGTAGAATTCTTAATGAAAAGAGTTTAAAGCTAAAACTTTTCTGGACAGCTTCCCTTTTCTACTTTGCTTAACAAGCTAGGTATTCCATTTCACCTGGGAGCTTTCAGATACATTTTAGTCTCCGCAGTGTGATGAGGTGCCAAAACTACCAGGGGAAGGTAACTCTGTGGAGAGTCTGTCAGTATGCTGAGGATCAAAGCCATTTGCAAAGAGCACACACACATCAAACACTGCCATGCAACGTGTTACCTAGCAACCCAAACCAGGTGTTGCAGAGAGTAGGAAATATTAAAGCCTACATTCTTCCTGTTTACTGCAAATACAATTTTAAAGGAAATCGATAATGCTGTGAATGTGTACTGCATGCGAGAGGAGTGGGGAGGCTTTCTTTTTTTCTTCTTCTTCTTTTTTTTCCCCTGAACTACGGCAGACAACAGGCGTGAGGAGAAGATAAGAGTGTAATATCAAAACCTGAGAGGGTTGGAAAGAAGATATGAAGTAGTGACGCATATCCTCTGATGGATCACACTAATAATGCCCAGTCTGTCCATTTAAGGACATATTCTTCAAGCACACTGAAGTGAATGTGAGAGACACACACCACGCCAAGAAGAGGAAGGTGATACGTGAAGCTAGAAAGGCCTAATTCCACTGAGTGGCCATGTCAGAATAGAGTAAGGCAATTATGTGTGATGCAGCATAGCTGAAAAGGGAAAGAGTGCTTTAAGCACTAAGGTAAGACCAGTGGGTCTTCACACAGCCAAGCCAGCTCTTTATCATGATTAGAACACATCTGTCATATTAGCAGGGAATTAAGCAGTGCTATAGCCTACTGTACAAGACTGAGCAGAAGGCATCCATGCCTGCTGCTGCTACTGCTGGCAACGACTTTACGAAACCGCTGGCAGTGTGTGAGGTCACACCCTCCCTCTCCACAGCACAAGTCAACTATAACAACATCATGCTATAATGTTGTTCTGGACCACATCATCGCTGCAGGTGCGGCTGAATTTATGATATAAGGACATTAAAAACAACAGTGTCCTCGTTTACTCGCTCCACTGTCACACCGAGTCAGGTTAGCTTTATTTACCTATAAGTGGCGATGGTCATTGCAGGGTGCTAATGTGAAAAACATCAGGAACAATATGTGTGGGTAGCCCACACAGGAACACTTGAGAGAGAGAGAGCGCAGAGAGTGATGTGGCACCACAGCCGTCCCAGCTTGCCTGTCTTAGCCAGCAGAAACAGGTGTAAGCTGCGAAAGTGCTTGATGAATGTTCTCTTTAGTGCTGGTGACTGACTGCCCTTATTCAAACAGCAGACAGCTCCTCTGGCTAAGTACTCCGGGAGCAGATACTGTACATGGCTCACACAGGCATATCGTGCAACCGGGCAGATGCACTCACAGATACGCGAACACGTGCGCAAACAGGCACATAAATACATTTTTGGAGCGCTGCTGTGTCAGGCTGTTTAGCCTGCTTCGATAAGAGAGACGCGTGATCATTAATTGATTTTTGTTTGTTGATGATAAGTGACAAGAGCGACCCACCTGTAACCTCGTGTGTATGCATGTGTCCTGATAATTATTGCTCTGCAAGGTTGAATACGCCGTGAGAGACTACAAGCCCCTTCACATGACAACTTAATAAAGCCTCAGAAGGACAAAAATAGGTTTAAAGAAGGCAAAAGACAAACGCACAACGTCTCTCTTTTCATGATCTATGAATAGAGTCTGAAACAAAAGGACAGCAGTAGATGGAAGGCTTGGATGATGAAGACAGACTGTTCCCCTCCGGGCTGAAGAGATGACTGACAGAAGCACGGGGTCGCGATCTGACTCCCCCTTGACAAAGGAAATCAAGAATTACATTTAAACAAAGAGCACATCCAAACACGGCTTTCATCTCGTTCACTCCGACTATGAGATGCATGAAAGGAAAATGTGAACACACACTTGCATGCACTCCAAAAGCACAGGCAAACAAGTCAGTAAACACCCTCCTTTAGAGCTGTGCATCCTTTATTATTTTTGCATTATTGCTGGCTTCTGAATCCATCTGCTCCGAACTTTTATCCTGTTTCCTTTTGATCTTTTTGATGCCACACGCAATTATTTCAGATGTAAGAGCTAAAAGTGAACTGGCTGCAAAGTTGCCGCAGCGAAGCAAAGTTTCCGCACGGAGGGCATCTGAAGGCATTGGCTTCTCTCGAGTCACCTGTGGTGATATTGATGAAGTGATCAACATGATGTGAATGGGAGATGATGAGGGCTTCTTAAAAACTGTCACTCGTGTGCTGGTCTGGGGAGTTGCATGTCTGATGGCCTCTTTTAACCTTTCAGTTGACACCCTGCCACATGTCCCAAAGAAACCAATTAGTCCCTTGTCTGAAGCTTCTCCCCAGCTCGATATGCCAACTCTCATCCAAGCACGCTTTGGTCCGAGCCAGTAGTTATTCACTATTAAACTATTTATTTCTGATTTCTCCACTTTATTTCTGACACTTTTTCTGGATTGTACTGTACATAACAAAATGAAGCTTGCTTTCATTTTCCCTTATGTGCTAGCAAATATAAAATCTTTCAAGACAAGAAAAAAGACATTAAAAATAATAAGCAAAACACAGACTAACCATCGAGAGCTTTACAATAAAAATAACTAACTGTGGGACAACTGAAGCACAGATAATCTACTAGCACTGATATATAACTGGTTCACTTGGCCCAGCAGGACTGACATCGTGCACAACAAACCAGAGACTATGTTGTCATCGTACATATGGTGTATACGTTCAGAATTCTTATGCTATGTGCATCCATGCAGCACTTCAAATAACAGGGTGGTGAGTATGCAGCAGCACAACTACGCACCATTAATCACACTTATGTCAAACTCATTCCTGACACAAAGAAGTGTTTTCCCTGTGGGGTAGGATGAAAAATACTATAACAGTAGTTTTTGCAGCAAATAAAGAGCTGCACATCACAAACAGAACACGATACACGCGCTAAATTTCATTACAGTCAAACGCTTCTTGAGGCTGCAACACTAAGCCCTTTTGAGGAAAGAAATCTTCTTGATCTGTCTTCATTCAGTTAGCATTGCACTGGGGAAAACTCTGTATGCAAATTTAGCTTCGGTTGTCACAGATTTAAGAATTTTCAACCAACTGGCAGCATGCTGTTTGGCAGGATGGTCTCAGTGGGTGTATGTGGGTAACTTTGATTGTAAGCAATCTTTATAACTTAAAGAGGAACCGATACAGGTGGGGCTCAGGAAACTAGGTATAAAATGAACACAAGCTGAGTGAATATTTGCTGATGTTACTGCCGCAGCTTTGAAGAAAGAGTCAACCTGAGTCCTTTTTTGTTGTTAAAGATTGTTTGGTGTGTGGTTTGTGAACCTTTTCAGCTTCTAAAGTAGTAGTAGTTTCAGGAATTCCAGAAAGAAAAACATGGGAACTACTAATATATATGTATACTTGTATTTTTCATGATGTCATTACATAATTAACACATCATGGACAAAGCAGTAAAACAGTTTTTTGTTTAGTTCTAATGTTTGTTTGTTTTTTATCTAGTAAGTTTGCATATGTGTATGTCTCACTTTAAACCTGTTACAGCAGACCTGGACATCATACTGTCCGCAGGCCACATCCAGCCCATTGGTTTTTACTGATTAGTCTGTGTGTGATCAATACAAAATTAGGATTTGACAATAAATAATTATACATCATTCAGTTTGTCCCATTTCAGTCTTCAAACAAACTCTATCAGAAAATGGCTTAATGGGTTTCTTTGCCGTTTTGTGGGAATTCACAATACAAGATTTTTGCGTTTACTTTGAAGAGGACTGCTATTTTTTGTTAAATGTACAAATGCTCTTGTGTGCAACTGAATGCAGCTTCCCATGCAGTGCAGCCAACATTTTTGAGAAATGTGAGGTTGCTAGACCTGATAGATGTCAGCTCACATTCAAAACAGAAAGACTGATACAGAATGTGGAGTTTCTAGCAGGACATGGTTTTCTATGTATTTATTTGCTGAAGTCAGAGGTAAAGCTGTGTGCTTAGTTTGTGGAGAGCAGTTTGGTGTGTTTGAGGATTACAATTTGAATCCTTTAAATCCTCACCTTTATAAGACTAAACACGCAGAGAAATTCAAGAACCTGACTGTTGCAGAGCGGGAGTAGACATCTGAACCTTTGCTAGGAAAGCTGCAAAAGCAACAGGACCTTTTACCAAGCTTTACACATCCAAGCAGTCAGGACCAGCTTTGTGATTTCCCACAAAATCACAAACAAACAGTAAGCCATTCTCTGATGGGGAGTTTTGGTGGACACTGCTGTGCTAATATTCCCGGAGAAGAAAGAAACATTTGAGAATATGCCCCTCTCTAGGCTAACCATGATGGATCAAGGACATTGTGGGAAATCTGCAACTTAAGTTGAAACAAAGTGGAAATTTTGTATTTTTTCTTCTTGACTTTCAACGAGAGCTATGATGTCCACAGCACAGCCCCGTTTTCTTTGTATGTGGGATAGTGAAAGAGTTTGAGATTACAGAGGAGCTGGCAGCAATGAAAGGGACTACGACAGGGAGTATTTTGTTCACAAGGGTAACAAACCACTCCCTGTTGCCCCATTTTACCCCCATTTACCCCTATAGGTTGGGCCGAAATGGGGGAAACTGGCAGGCGGTGCAACCGATCGCCATCCAAATCTGCCAGAGAAATATATTGGATTTTTCAAGCAGCTGCAAAATAAAGTGACTGAAATGAACCCAGAACTGTAATTGGTATTTTTTCAGTGGGAGTGTGGTGTAAGTCACTTCTAAAAATGAACCATTTTGTTGTTGCTAAAATAGTTAACTTCATCAGGGAAAGAGCACTGAATCACAAACAGTTTGTTGCACTTTTGATTCACTAAGCAGAGCACTTCAAATCAGCTTCACTGCTAGATTTTTATTCTTTTCTCAAAGAGGAGAACTTTCCACTCATATGAGACATACTCAGAAGATGTGGGTTCTCTTTGTACAGCCTAGATTTCTCCCTGAATAAGAAAAATGAATAAAAAAAAACTGCAGAAGAGTTACACTACAAGCAACATAGCGACAGCACTTTGTTAAAAGTTAAAAGTCTTTGAAATTTTGCAAATAGTTATAAAATATTCAAATTTTTACTTCCCGCTTTACATTTGCTTGCCTAACTGTAACATCTACTCATATCAGAAAGAGTTTTTAAACTGTATTTGGTATGGGTTTATAGGACAAAATAAGTGAGCCAACATTACACCGTGAAACCAAAATGTTGATATAAAATCAAAAATATATTTCAGGTAAACAGATTTTTGTTTTTTCTGTTTTTTTACTTGTTGACCTTTCAAACATCACAATTGTTCATTACTTCAGTCTTGCTGAAATCTGTGAGGCTTCAAAAGAAGAACATCACTCATGTCTATGCCGTCACAGGAATTGACCTGCACTCCTGGTGTCACAGATTCACTGATTTAATATGAAGCAAACTCTGAAACAAGAAGACTTTGGCTGCATCTGAAACTCATGATCATCCACCAAACATGTCATATATAGCTGTTTTTTATGGAGGACCAGAAGTCTTTATGTATATTTTATGTACGCTTAATCCGATTACTTTTTCAAGTATCGAGTAAAGTAAGGGATTACTATTGCAAAAAAAGGTAATTAGATTACTGTTATTTTCTCGTAAGCACACTGGGTTACTGCATTACTAAACCGTGATTTTGTTTGCGAGAGTGTCTCATGACAATGACATAAGCGTGTGCGACGTTCGTGGTAACAGACATGTGCAGATCAACAATGGATGATATATCGAGTGTGGAAGAGAGCATGACCGTGCAGCATTTAAAGCATGGAAGTACTGACCTTACTTTGAGTTTGATTCCGTAAAAAGTGACAAAAACATTAGCGTCCACTGTACACTGCGAGAGATTAAACTTCTTTATACAGTGAAAAAAAACCCTAAACTTCTGAGCAAGTACCTAGCACGCTGCCACAGGAATGTGAAATTCACAGAGACACCCCCGGATCCCGGACACTGACAGATGAGATGAGATGAGATGAGAAATCTTATCTTTTCCATACCAAAGGTGAAAACACCTCAGTAGTGCATACAGGTAGTTAAATGTAAAAAAAAAAAAAAAAAACACTGACTCCCTATGGATCAATTTTTAGTGCTATAAGTTTTATTGTACATATTTTCATGGGGGCCTGATTTAGAGATGGTAGCTTAGGATGTTATTAGCTGCATATTGTGAAATTGCTTGTCTTCTTTTTTGTGTCTTACCGAAATACTTAATGATAATTTTATATGTAGAATGACAATAAATTTAATGAAGAAAAAATGTATTCCTTTAATATGAACAATATGACAAACTGACAGACAAATTCATATCTTTCAAACATAGATTTATATCTTCTACACCAAGGCTGCAGTATAATGTAAAACATAATCTGAACAAAAAAAGCACACTTGACCTCTTAAAAGAAAAATGACACAAGTATTCACCTAGAATTTGGTACTACTCACACTAAATAGACATTTCTGTTGTATGAATAAAGATTTTTGCCAGTGCAAGTATTGCATTTCTGTATTTCTGTGTCACTTGGGCAGAAGCACCAGTGCAATAACCCCAAAACAACATTTTTGTCTGTGAGCAGATGCATGCTTCATCAAACTTTAATCACTCCCAAGTGCTGCGCTCTTTTAATCGAATACACTCAAGCCAAATGTCCTATTTGTCACTGAGGAAGTGGATAAAGTATAAGCGTGATGTTTGACCCTCGTGGAATGAATTGTTCCTATATACTGCAAGCAATTTACAATTGATTTAATCAGTAATGTCTCTCATGACTCCTTTGTCATACTCTCTGTTTTCCATGACAAGCTCTCACCAGCATTTGACTCAAAAACGAACACAGTTTATGCTACAAAAGCACACTGGAAACCAGAGGGATTTTATTTCTTCTGAGTGACCATGTGATTTATTGTCCAACACAGAAGCCAACTGGCAACTTCATTACAAGCTAAGCTTTTCAGCTGGGTGAGACACAAAGCAACAAAATATAGGTGTGCACAATTTTTCGTATTTTATTGTATAAAAGCTTTACTTTTTTCACATTTCTGCAATATCCGAGCCTATAATGTACATTTAACATTACACCTTCATCTCACACTGCAAGAAGAAATGTTGTTGTTTTTTACCTGTTTTTTTTTTAATTTATCATGATTTGTACAGGATGTACTATGCCTACAGGCAACAATTTCAGAAACTCTGGGTAGCAGAATGATATAGAAGAAGGAAGGATGTTAGAAATCCATGTGCATTAATTTGATATGTATCAGTCACATCTTAAAAGCAGTCATACCTGATGAAGACTAAATCATTGATTGATCAGTTTTAAGTAATGTTACATTATTCAGTTACTCTCCAGAGAAAGTAATTTGCAGCACTATTTGTTTTGTCACTTTTGCATTACTCTATAACATGCCCCTGAAAGACACTGTCACGTAATTACCACTTTACAATATAAGCCTTAGGTTACACACTGACAAATCCCTAATGAAGGTTCTAATGAGGACATGCATACAATCTTTCTAATGTTCAAACAACACAAAGCAAAGTTAAAAAACAAGCCTATAAAAGCCCACGGAGCAATCACCACCGCAATTCTTTGTAGAAAGACAGGTAGAAACCAGTTATAGATCAGGCTCTGACTGCTGGGATGGGGTCAGCATAAACTCAGCTTTAACATCACCCTGGGCTCTTGGCTAGCTTTGTGTTAGCATGCTAGTATATGCACATGCTTATAAAGAGCAGTATAATGCAGTTATTTCAATCCTGGAAGCACTCTGTGCTTTACTGTCGCACTGTAATAAGAATAAAGGTGAAAAACAACAAAAATAAAAATAAAGGTCATTCGTTCAATGCGAATAAAAAAGATGTAGACCACATCACCATTTTGCTCCTTCCTGTACATAAACTGATTGTAGTGCAGGTTATTCTTTCAGTCCACCCAGCCGGCAGATAACTGAATGCAAGTAACTGCATAATTTTAACTGTAACCAAATTTTTACTGAATTACCAATTTTGTTCCATAACTGTGTTACAAAAAAATCTAGCGTGACTGCTCTGCGTCTTCCTTAGTTTCAACATCATAAGAGGTAAGTCTGTTAACTTTGCTAATACTTCGAAAGAATCGATGCTGTTAGGGCCCGTTTGCGTTTTACCTTCTTGTCCTTTTGTGCGAAAAAAAATAAAAAATGTGCAACGTTCATATCTTCATATCTGCTCAAAAGTTTTAAAACACTTTATATTTTATTAATTAAGTGATGTGATTATAGTACAGGAAAAGGGAACATTTGA
Source organism: Pelmatolapia mariae (assembly GCF_036321145.2). NCBI lineage: Eukaryota > Metazoa > Chordata > Actinopteri > Cichliformes > Cichlidae > Pelmatolapia > Pelmatolapia mariae. The sequence continues at coordinate 4,123,369 of NC_086228.1, read as the reverse complement.
TGAGATTTTTTTTTGCCTATCAGGGAGATAACTGAAGAGCTCATGTAACACAAGGAATGAATCAAACAGTCGTTTGATTAGTAGATTTATGTGTGATTACTGAACTTAGTAGAGTGATGTGTTAGATTGCTGCGTTGGAGAAAAACTCACTTTGGAAAGTGTTACACACAATATCAGTCCAGGATCATATATGCAGTGAAAACTTTGTATTAAATGTATTTATTTGTTAACAGTAAATCTAATTTTGATGAAACACAAAGATATTGCCATGACAATAGTATCAGACCAAATATTCCCATATATTATCATAAATTCCTTTCTTTTCTATTTAAGCAGTTATAGAACTGAAAAAATGTCCAGAAATCGTGGCCAGAAAGTGTTCTTGTGAGGTCACAGTGACCTTTGGCCTCTGATCACCAAAATGTTATCAGCTTTTCATTAGGTCAAAGTCAACATTTAGCCCCAAAACAAAATGCCTTTCACCGTGGTCCTCAAAAGCGGCAGATGTTACTGACCCTCCAAATTAACTGTTGTCAGTCTTCATTGCAACCTTCTCTGAAAATATTGAGGAGGAAATAGGAGCCACTTGCAACTGTAGAGCGGTGAGTGGGCTTCATGTGGCTAGTTGATTAAGAATGGTATTGTAATCTCGTTTGATGGTGGTTAATTGTGCATCGGTGCTAACTGTAAATAGATGAGCCACTCAGGACACAAAGACACACAATGGACATATGTGTGCCTCCCCAAGCCAAAAAAAAAGCCCAGCTTCTTGACACTCGGGCTACACGAAGGAGAATAACCCAAATGGCCACTTGTGACCGTGCAGCGACACCGTACAATGTCAACAATCACGTCTGCATTATGCAAAAAGTGGGTAAACAACAGACTGAGGGACACAAATTGGCTCAGCACCAGCTGTCTAATTATCTTTGTGCTGCTCTTGAAAAGCAAACAAACAGTGAAAGCGGGCCGGTCTGAAAGCCAGCCAGGCATCGGTTCTAAGTGCTCTGTTTCCCCCAAATCAGATGGGGCGCTCCAATTCTGCTTGCATAGAGAAAGAAGGAGGTTTCAGATAAGACATACAGATTAGATCATAAGTTAAGTCCCCAGAAGGCCTTCGCGCAGTTATTTTGGAAGCACTGTAAAGACTCACAAGAGGCCTAGATAGAATTTACATTTTAATGAATCCTTAGCTGATTGCTGTTATGTAGAGTATCTTGTAAGCGCCTTGTTTAGGCTAACATATATGCATGCACATATACACAGAAAAACCTGCCTGATGCTCTAGCACAGGCCTGCAGATACAGGTTTGTATTCTTGTGCCCACTAATTTCCTGCTGAGAGGCTGATGCAGAAACAAACTGTCCTGTACACATAGGAAGGGAGCAGAGGGGACACAGGGGTGCATTACATGACAAAAACACATTCTCACTCATGTGAGAATGTGTTTTTGTGGCTGAAAAATAATACAGAAATTGCAATATTCTTACCTGCTTTAGAAAATGTACAAAACAGAGGCCTGAAGCGTCATGTTTTTCAATGTTGCCTGTTCATTGTGGTGTATTTTCATGAACAGGATATCTACTGAAAGCCTCGAGGGATTTATTTAAATTCGACACAAAAATGTCCAGTTGGACTCGAGAATGAACTGATTAGATTTTGGTGAAATGGAACAATGATAAATGATCTGCACTTATACTGCTCCTTCTAATTTCTGCTAGGTCCCACAGAGGGCTTTTGAACATTCGACCATTCAAGATTCAGGACTGCGTAATTAGAGGACACCCCACTCGACCACATGAGCCCATCAAGGTCAAAGGTTAAGGTCACATCAAATCTCTGTAGCACCTTTAGGGAATTCCTTAAAATATGAAGACTTTATTAGATGTTAGTTGTCACAGGTCACTGTTATGTGTGACAGCTATAAAATTGTTGGCTATGCATAATAGCCTATATGTATGGCATGTGCACCCTGACTGGTTGATGCAGGTATGTCAAAATGGTCATTTTTGTATATTACACAGAACATTAGGTGATACAGTTCACTATATATACGTGGAGCAGGGAATGGGGTCATCTTTTTATGTTGCAACATCACAGTGACAGGCACAGCACTGAGTAGCAGGAGCACAGTGACAAGTGGCACTGTGATGGGTGTTACTGACGAATTTGGCTCGGTGAAAGACGACATGTATCATGTCAGAATCGTCAGGACTCGTCACTTCACTGTCATTTAGCACCAGCCTGTGTGGGAGTGAAGACAAATCCACATTCCTGCGTCGTTATCAGGCACACTGCAGTCGGAGGCGTGAGTAATGATTAGTCACATACAGTGGTGGCTGCTATTCACTAGTCAATACTAAAAAAGATGCCAGCAATGGCAGCTCCTGCCGTTAATGACATTTTTGGTGAGTGACATCAAACGCACTACAAAAGGCTGATCCCGGCTGTGAAAAACAAATCCAGCTTGTGCCGTGGGACCCGGAGTGAAACAGAGTCCTGGCAGTCCTTACACTGCTTTAAAAATGATCAGTTCCCTCCCTTGTAAATGGCAGGGGCTCCTGGCATATCCAGAATAGGAAGCATCTTATCTGCAGCACCCCTCTTATCGCTCAGCCCCAGTGGAAACTATTGCCAGGTAGCGGGTTGTCATATGACACACAGCTCTGTGACAAGCCACAGCTCAACATAGTTTGCCACACCACTGGCAGCACCCATGTGATAAAACACAACACAACAGTACTGCAGGGTCTTGATAGCACTGAGGGGAAATATGAACTCAGTGATGATTTATATCTGTCTTATTAAAGAGCTGACCTTGACCGTGGGGAAAACTGGATTAGTTGGATTTATTTTTAACAAAGAAATGGGATGGTGTTATGCAGAGCCTCTTCTTTTTCACGCTCTCTATTATTTGCCTCACTCTTTCCCTGTCTTGTTTTTACTAGCATCCAAAAGCATGTTCATTGTCCTGTTAAACAAAAGGAAAGGCTGATGCAACAGTCCGTGGCCAGGCGTCTCTCCCTGGCACAACATTAACACAGCAGACACTGACTCGGCACTCGCTGTGGGGTAGCACTGCTTGAGCAAACAGCACACATAATGCCAGCACGCTGCTTCATAGACACAGCCTGATGAAAGGATCCTGGAGGTGATTGAAGGGATGAGTGCACGCTCCACCTGCAACTGCAGGTATACATCCTGCTTTTTTCTTTCTTTGACAGAAATGCAAAAGCAGTTCATTTTTTATACTGCTATGCATGGCCTTTATTAGCTGAGACTATAATCATTTAGATGCACCCGAAGAGGCATTTTACAAACATAAAGTAAACTTTAAATGCCACTTGCGACACCTTTTGGTGTTCCTGAGCTCACAGAAACAAGCCCTTGCTAACATTAACCTTGGCGGTGGTGACCGGGTACAGTTAAAATCCATTTGGAACACTAGTAAGTCCAAAATGAGAAATGATAGTCTCTGAGGATGAAGACCAGTTCTTGAATAAATGAACCGCAAGGTATTTACATCGCTGAATTGGCTGGGGGACATTGAATTGACCTTACATTATAAGGTCACTTCTCCCCTCTCACTTTTCCCACACTCAACATTAGTGCTCCTTAATCTCCTCCTTCCTTTTTCATTCCCATTTTCTCCTCCGCCGTCTACACGGCTCGCTCCTTTTCCCTTACCGTTAGACGTTATCTCAAAGACCAGATCACCATGGCAACAATTAGTCACATCGTCATCGCCCACACTTGCGTTTGATGGCTGTTTTTATTTTTGAGGGTTCGTCGATGCACCCCTACCTCACTGGCAGATCGCCAAGTAACCTGTTCTGGTGAAGAAGGAACAATGTTGCCATCTGTTGGATCCGTGTGTTTGCACACAGTCAGTGACACTGAAAAACACCCAGCATTTCCCGTGATGACTCATGACAGGCAATCACATGCCAATTAAGACCTTCGGCTCCAACCAGGAGCTGTGTGGCTCAACCGTATTTAACAAGTGTGAAACACATCTAGTTCCTCTTCGAAAAGGTCAGCAGACGTTGTAGTATTTTTTTTTTCTGCCTTAAAAATAAGAGAAAAGAAAAACAAAGGTGCTCTCTCTCTCTGGAGCTCTGTTATATATTCTGCAGGCAGCCACATGTAATGGTGGTATGATACAAGTCTGACTCAGGTAAAAGTAGAGCATGAGTAGCCTGATGACAGCTTGGTTAATTAAACACAGAAGATATTCAGGCTTACGACCAGGACTCGTATTTATTTGTCAGGGCCTGCCATATTGTATATCTCTAAAAGAGTGCTCTCCTGCAGCAGGGTACCAGCTAATGTGAGAGATAATGTATTGGCTGAGATTTTGGCTGAGTGTTACCCTTGAAATCTTGGATCTGTTTCTGCTCTCTGGAGGCGCTAATTAAGTTTTTTTTTTTCTTCTTCCTCTTTTTTTCCCCGAGTCTCACCGTTAAGTGATGTAATACTTCATAGTCACAAATAATTTTCCATGTGGGACAGATCATTGCTCTTGTTATTTATTCTGCTTTCTCAAATCCTTGCCAGGGAAATCTTTACCTCCATATCACGATTTCTTCAGCAGACAGTGCTAAGAAACACGCTTCTGAGAGCTGAAGAAAAAGGAAAGAGCTGATTGTTCGGGTTGTAGATCACCCAATATTGAAGATGACTGAACTCGTGTCTGCTGGGGGCATTTCTACACTCACACAATAGGTGGGGACCCCTGCTGAGACACGAGCCCAGAGCTACATTTTAATTATTATCCTGGTTCCCCAAATGATCCTGTCCCACCACAATTTTTTTAAGGAGATTTTTCCTAGAATAGGCCAGGCTGTTCTTACTGTTATAAACAGCAGTTTAATATCTGGTGTAGTCCCTGCTAATTTTAAGCATGCAGTAGTACAACCCTTGCTTAAGAAACCTGCCCTGGACCACACTGTATTGGCTAACTACAGACCTATCTCCAAGTTGTCTTTTATGTCTAAAATCTTAGAGAAAATTGTACACTGCCAATTGATGGATTTTTTAAATGAGAACGGGTTCTTAGAGGTGTTCCAATCAGGGTTTAAAAACTTTCATAGCACGGAGTCAGCACTCTTAAAGGTTTTTAATGATATCCTCCTTTCCTGTGATTCTGGTAATCATGTTGTTCTTGTCCTCCTTGACCTAACAGCTGCCTTTGACACTGTAGACCACAACATTTTACTGTCTCGCTTGCACCATCTTGCAGGCATTCATGGTACTGCTTTGAAATGGTTTAGGTCTTATCTTTGTGACAGAACTTTTAGTGTTAACTTTTTAGGGTATGAGTCTTCCTCTGCCACTTTTCAGTCTGGGGTCCCGCAGGGCTCAATTTTAGGACCTCTGCTTTTTTCATTATATTTACAGCCCCTGGGAACCATCCTCAGAAGGCATGGAATATCCTTCCACTGCTATGCTGACGACTGTCAGATTTCTCTGCCTCTAAAGCAGAAAGAGGCCTTCTCTATTAAGCCACTTCTAGCATGTATAGAAGACATTAAATCTTGGATGTCCCTAAACTTTCTAAGATGTAATTCAAGCAAAACTGAGGTGATTCTGTTTGGTCCTAGTGGACCTTGTGAACCCTCCGCTATTGATTTGGGACCCCTGGCAGAGTATTTTAAATCTGTTGTTACAAACCTGGGTTTTAAGATGGACAGTGATTTTAAATCAGACAGTCAAATTAGGGCTACTGTCAAGTCCAGTTTTTATCATTTAAGGCGCTTGGCAAAGATAAGACCTATTTTATCCAGGCCGCATCTTGAAACGGTAATCCATGCTTTTATTTCATCTCGTTTAGATTACTGTAATGCACTGTATTTTGGAGTTAGTCAGCATCTTCTCTCTCGTCTGCAGCTGGTCCAAAATGCTGCTGCACGACTTTTAACCAGAACTCGTAAAAGAGAGCACATAACTCCCATCCTGGCTTCACTCCATTGGCTGCCTGTATATCTTAGAGTTCATTGTAAAATTCTCATGTTTGTTTTTAAATGTTTAAACGGTCTTGCCCCAACTTACCTCTCTGAGCTTCTGCATCCTTGCATCATTTTTATACTATTTTATTATTGTTTTTGCTATTTGTGCTAATTTTATTATTTTAAATGTCATTTTAATAATCATCTTATTTTTTATTTTTTAAATATTTTTTATTTATTTTATATTATTTTTATTTATTTATTTTTATTTCTTATTTTTTAACATGTTAAATGTATCATTTCTGGCATGTCAAGTGTACAGCACTTTGTGTTCAGCTGGGGGCTGATCTGAAAGTGCTATATAAATAAATTGCTTGCTTGCTTGCTAGCAGAGCTTTTTGGCAAAAAGATATAATTTGCTGTCTTTGCAGCGGGTTAGAATAGTGCTTGTGCACCAAAGATGAATTTTTGCGTCTCTCTCTGACCAGTCGCTGGCACACAAGTCTCTCTGTTTTCAGGTTTGCATCAAGAAAAGACAACAGCTTTCCTGTTCTTGGACCGTAAAGCTCTGCTATGGCATGCCAGACTCTAGACGATAAAAGAGACAATTGGTGTGCAGATGCTCAGTGATATTCTGTAAAATGACTCACTATTGTCTTAAGCAGATCTGCTCAGTGAATTTTTAGCCAAATTGTCAAACAGCTCTACATCCATCAGCCACAACATTAAAACCACCGACAGGTGAAGTGCAGAGCGTCTGTCATCTCGTTACAGTTTTAGTGTTCTGCTGGGAAAGCCTCAGGTCCCGGCATTTATGTGGATGTTACACTGACATGAGCCACCCACAAGAACATTGCTGTAGGCCGAGAACACTCCAACATACAGTTGAACAGTGGCACGAGGAACACAGCAAAGACCCCAGTGCCTCCAAACGCCCTTAGATTCCAATGCAGTCATGCAGCCAAAAAAGATGTGCAGGAACAAACTCGATCGACCCTGCGAGCTGTAAGATTCACTTGCCAACCCCCTGCTGCTAGGCCCCCCTGACAAGTTCTGGTGACACAGGGGGCACCTACACAAAATTAGGCAGGTTGTTTTGATGTTGCAGCTTTGAAGTTCAAATTTTTTGAGAATTAATACTCAGAAAATGGATATTAGAAGGACAGATGAAAAAATAAAATGTTCACATTTCCAAAAACCTAAAAAAAAAGTCTGAATTTTTTGTTGCACTTTAGATTCTGCATCCTTCAACTCAAAGCACACTCAGCTATTCATTTTAGTTTACATTTGGATTCAGCACCACTCCTTTTAAAATAAAAAGGTTGTAGAATGCTTTCCATTTCATTTACTGTCAAAGTACGCTGCATTTTTAAAGTTTCCAAAGTGCTGCTATTTTTGGCTGCATATTGTAACACCCCGCTGCGAGGATAATGATCCCACCCAAAAACCTTGGCTTAAAAACTGTGTGAAATATTTTCACATTTTATGCTTTGCAAATTAATGCAAGCACCTCATTTCCTTTCATTATTTATTCATTGGGAGCAAATGTTTTCCTCTGTATCCATGCGGATGCTTTTTTCCCCTTCAGAGGACAAAGATACAGTAACCTAGGTAGCATTTCACAAAATTTAAAAAGAAAAATTCTAAAGAAAGACATGTTTCCTGTCCACATGCCCTTCCTTTAAATACCAAACTGAAAGAATTATCTTGACAGAGAGGGATAAAAAATAGTTTCTGACTTGTTTTTCAATTATTACTGAGTTTTCCATGTGAGGCCTCTTTTTTCTCCAAAGAGATTTGCATAAAGTTTTATGGAGATTACAAGTACAAACATGCTTCAGCTGTTGATCTCTTGCCAGCCTTCGTTATTCAGGGACCAACCTCAGATATCTTCAAACATCCTGAATATCACTGTGACATTATATAACTGATAGAAATCCACATCAAGACAGCTTTGAGTTAAACCTTATTTTGGTCCCCGAAGGTTGCAAACAGTCATTACTGTGCCTTTTTTGGGGGGGAGGGGGGGTTCAAAGTACTGAACTGAAGCTGATCTGAAGAATGAGTTTCCAAAACAAACATGTAGAAAATGTTTATGTGATTTTAATGAGCTTCCGGTCAAATTTGCATTCTCTGGAATTGCTGTGCTTGCCAATTATATACAGTAGCTCGTCACACCAGTCACCAGACCTCACACAACTCCATTTAATTAAGCTGTATTCAGATCCTAACATAGCCAGACTGCGCTCATTGTTAAGCCTTTGCCAAACCTTTGAATGTCTGTTGTACTAGACGTCCTCGAGACTGCATTGATCCTCTGGGGTACATTAACCTATCAATGCAGAAGGCACTGTGCATTATGATTAAGCACATGGAAAGGATCCACGTTCCTCACTCAGAGGTCACAGAGAGGCAGGTACCACAATGTCCTGGCAGCAATATCGATGTGATGGAGTTCATGCTATGCCATATCTATCATGGAGTAAGTATACTGTTAAACCTATATGGCAAATATGGTAAGTGGGTCTGAGGTATTGATAGGAACACATGGTTATATAAGGGGGGCGAGCGGACAAGGAAATGGCCATCCATCGAGATGCAGCGGAATTAAAGTGCAGGGAGGTGCTTGTGGTTATGACGGGCTCCTTGCCACGTTTCCCACTGACTTTCAACTGGATGAGGAAGGTCAGCACTAAGGTGTTTAGAGCGGTCCCCACAAATTGTTGGACTGAGGCTTGATAATCTCCAAGGCTTTAATGGATCTGAGATCTGTTTACCAAGTGAGTGCACCTTACAAAGTCGTTTGGCAATTGTTTTACCCTCTAACACAATAATAGAACTGGAATTGGCTTCTTGATCAATGACATCAGTGGTTAAGTTGATATATTCAATAAGCACAACAACCTTGAGCCGCATAGAATCGCCGCCCATGTGTGTGTGCGTGCGCGTGCTTGTCTCTGTGTGTGAATTAATGCATCGCGCGCCTGATCTGTGCAGAAGAAATCATAATTTTTTACGGGACATATTTGTTATAATTTCTCTTCAAAATGGCTTTAAATGATTTTTGAGGGTGCCTCTCTTCAGTAGATTGACCCTTAGGATATTATATTTGTGAATGAGCATTTATTTGCATTCAAGACAAAGTGCATAGTGCTGAGTAACTACTGTGTGTTTATCTAACGCCCCCCCAACAGCTGTTTATTTCATCAAAAAAATCTGAATTTCTGTGGGTGCAGGAGATTACTGTAGTGAATCTACTGTATAAAGAGGATATGAAAAATGTTCTGCACTGTTTTTTTTTTTCACTACTAAAGCTGGGAAAAGGAAGCGGTTAGCATGAGGAGAAGGAACCCTGGCCTATCTGCCTGAGAGTGGATCTAAGGGCTGTAATGTTTCCTCCGGTCTACTCTTGGGCATTAATGGTTGAATGGATAGGATTGGACATGCCTGAAGACTCAACCAGCCTCTAGTTCCGCTCCCAGCAAATCTCAACAGCTCCCATCTTAAGCTCAGATAAGCACTGTGGTCACTGCCCTCCGTAGACTTTGAATAACTCCCAAGTGTAAAAGCCCTTTCTAATTTGTAGCTCATTTAGAAGATACAGTAGTTATGTGGTTTGCTAAGGCACCAAGAGACCAAAACGTGAGAGGAGGGAGGGAGCGAGGGAGACCTTTTATGACAATAATTTTGTTACTGATATACGCAATATTAGAGCAAACTAATAACTAATAGTTATAGGTAATTATTGTGTATAAGACTGTATGTTTTCAGGCTCTCTGGCTAACATAAAGTGAGAACAAAGGTGAAATGTCTATATGGTTTTATTAGTCTTTACCAAGAGCTACTTGTCACTTGTTATGCCGCATTGCAGCTCAGATGCAGTTGCAAAGTGTCCACTCTTTATAGCCGTTTAAGACAGATTCCTTTTTTTTTTGCATGCCATTTCTTTGTCATCTTAATTTCACTGCAGTAATATCCATAATTCACAGAGAATGTCTCCTTGTCTTTCCCATATGAAATGAAAAAAAAGTTCAGAGATGGATTCCCCCTAAGTTTCATGAAAAAAGTGTCAGATTCTCAGGCGAACAATGAGAACACTATTACAAGACTTGGCACAGAAAAGCCTCAAAGGCCTTGGCACAAAAGCCTGTACAAATTGAGAAGATAGAAGTGCAAACTCATTAGCTTACCAGGTTTCCAATCACAGCATTTTTTATATGCTGTATGGCTCGGTCTGCAGAGCTCTCATCTGATGAGAGCCACTTTGCATGACTTCAAAGGACACAGTTATGCCTCAGAACATAAAGGCTGATGTTTCCTGGGCTGATGTATTGTGTCAGAACATACAGGGCAAGGTATGTTTCACCTTAATGAAAACTTCCATCAACAGACCTTGACATCTTATTTCCATTTATGTGTGGGGTGGGGGGGAGTACAGAAAATGTCACATTGTCATGTACGAGCACTCTTTGTTCTGAGTCGAGTTTTTTTTCTTTCTTTCTTTTTTGTGCTTCTGCTACAGTGTGATAAACTTCCTTCACCACACTTTCTTCAAGCACCTATGAGAGGGTGAATCTATCTGCTCCTATTTGATATTTCCCAAATGGAATACAATACAGCGCAGAAACAATACTTGACTTTGTGTTTAGGGGCAGAGACAATCGGAATCTCAGATGAATCAGGCAGGTTGATCTCACTTCTGCATGCACTTACGGTGTGGCAATTTTGAAAAGGCCAACTCGGAAATAGTAATGTGTTTCAGTCTTACTTTATATTTGACTACATAATGCTTGTAATACCACAAGCAATACTCCAGCAAAGCAAAGTGTTTGATGACACAGAAGTCACAGTTGCAACAAAAAAAACTCTTTGTTATGCAAATGAAGCCATTATGGAGAATTTTTTTTTTTTTTTTGGAGTCATCACGTCTGAGCATATTTGATATTTGCTCTGGTCCTAGTTTGGTTTTGGGTTTACTTTCTGCTCCTGCCGAATCAAGTATTTTATCTGCTGTTTGAAAATTTTGCTTGCACTCAGTCAGAGATTCATTTGCGTAAGTGAGCGGATACAAAGCTGCAGCAACACACACACCCTGTGCTCCACTTTTAACCTTTACATACTGTTGACACTAAATTAATTTTTGCCACAAATAATCTATTATCACCCACTATTATGTCCCATTTCCTCTAAGACATGAAAATATATCAGCCACATTGATTTAACTACATTTTATAGAAAGTAAAAATGACAATCACATTCTGGAACTTCTAGCATCCATTATGTAACCATGTGTAAACAATACAGCTGTTATCAACACACTCTGATGTGTGATTAAAAAAAACCTTCTCATATCTAACATGTAAAACACAAAACATAAGAATCTGTTTATTGCAAACAAGGCTGTGTGTTCACAGTGCATGCGTGTGTGGGACTTGTGCATGTATTTTTCTCACTCACTGAAAAGGCAGCTTAGGTGGTTTTATAATCTTATAACCCGCACAACCCCTCTTTTGATCTCTGCTTTAATCTCAGTTAGCGCTCAGTGAGTTTAATCTCAATTAGCTTAGAATAAATCTCAGTTACATCAGAATAAATGGATTTGGTTTGTTTGGGGGGTTTTTTTGTTCCATGTCAGATCGACAGGGCTTCAGCTTCCTGATCCACAAAAGCACAGAACCACTACAACTCCTCCTGGGAGTGTTGGTCCATCTTGTAGCTTTTTTGGTTGGGCCCAGTCAAGCTCCACTGGCTAAAGCATGGCCACCAGGTGCTGTCCCTTGAGCACCCCACCAAGGCATATCATAAGAGGGAGGCCCAGGTTACCCTGACCGTATTTTTGGTCAGGGTAACCATGCCCAGTAATCTTCTCTTCTTCATATGTTTTGTGAATACAAGTTAATACAAGCAAGATATGGACATTCAGGAGGATCTCAGAGATGGGACTCTACTCCTGCACATTATAAGGAGCTGGTTGAGGTGGTTCGGGCTTTTGATCAGGACACTGGACCCTAGTTAAGGTTTTCAAATATGTCCTACTGGCAGGAGACACCGGAGCAAGCTGGAGACATCATATATCTTGGCTAGGTTGGGAACAACTCAGTGTCTCCCTCGATGGATGGATGGATGGATGGATGGATGGATGGATGGATGGATGGACGGACGGACGGATGGATGAAATTTGTTTATTTTTAGGTTATTTAATGACATTGTCTGTGCTTGTGCTTGCAGGTACAGATGTTGTGTCTCTGTTGAGTCACCTACTGACCTCCGTGTGACCTCTGTTCCTCATGTGCACCATAAATGATCACTCCTGAGCTGTGTTACTGTCTCTCCATTTCGGGATATCCCATGACCCCGCAAAGGCCATTCTCTGCAAAAACCTGGACAAACACAGAGGGAACACAAACACTTCTTATGTGAAGGTTCCCCATGACCTCTGCCACCACTGTCTCACAAAAAGTACACACAAACCCATAAAACCACCATTTTCCTTTATTTGACTTCACACTGGTGGATTTAAAATCCATATCAAAAGATGCAAATGATCAAATTCAGTCCAGAACAGCCTCGGTGTACAAAAATCTGTAGCATCTAGACAAAAGTATAAAATCTTTACTTATTTTCATTTTTGTGAAATTTGAGTGACTTTGGGAAAAGGCCAAAAAAAGAAGAGATTTAAGATATTTTTGCTGCCGTCAAATATCAAAACATGTCAAATATGACCTGAACAATATGTAAGGGTTAATCTTCCCCTTGGGTACACCATATGGGAGATACTGAAAGATACGCTGCTGTCACTCGTGAGTCTGTCTATTTTTGTACAAATATGCCATCTTGCAGGGTGTGTGGGTAAGACATGATCCTATTATCCCATTAATGTCCATGCCTCAGAATCTTTAGCATTCATTTGCAGACTGCTCATCTCCCTGCACCACTTTCATGCTGTTCTGAGAGCAGCTCCTCCATGATGCTGCACTACCATCTGCTGGGGGAAGCTACAGGCAGAGTCGATCTCCGCTCACTGTCCCTCTTCCACATCTCTCTCTCTCTTTCTATAACAGAGATTGATTTCTCTGTCTGTCACTGATGACATTGTACGACTGCTGTGTTTAAATTAGCGGCAGTCTGATAAGAGAATGTAAATGAATCAAATCTCCCTGGACTCAAAATCTTACAATTCATTGACATAATATATTGAAGTGCTGTAGGAGTTACAAAAGACCTATTGATATGGTTTGAGACTGACAATGACCTGTGACAGCTTCCATTGATGATCAGGCTGTTGTCTGGGACTGTATTCAAGGAGAGAGCTTGACTCTATGCACAGCAGAGACAGCCAATAGCCACAGCTGTTCGACTCTTTTTAAAAGGCAGCATAACACATTATGTAATGCAATTATGCATCACAATTAATAGCAGGCAATTGTACAAGCAACCAGCCAGCTGTGATGGGTTTATATAACTGCCCAAAATTGACAAGTCAAAAAAGGAAAGTGAGCAATGTTTTTCCAGTCAGGAGGAAAATTCACTCCTTACTGGAGGCAGTAAGGCACTCACGAGACACAAGTTCTCCTTTGCCGCTCATGTGGTCAGCCTGGAGACAGTTTAATAAATTGCTATGACATAATATAACATAGTATTGCTTCCAGTATGTCACATTGTTAATCTGTATAGCTTGGCTTACGTTCAGGTGCTGTATATGGAGTTCAATCATTGGTGAAAGTGCTCTCACACAGATTCATCGAGCCCGGGCGCATAAAGAAGATGGAGAATTGCTTTGAGCACTTTGTATGTATAATTTGCATAATGCCTTTAATTTTAGCACGCCCGCTATTACACCCAAAGGATAGTTCAATCAGCCGACTATAGGCAGCGTGTGTGTAATGTACATAGTGAATGGAGGCTCGTCAATACAAATATATCATGTTACATAAATTAACGCACATTATCAAAAGCGTGGGTGTATTCTTAAGAGATATGGACAGCTATAGGTGATTACTGGCACAGTTTTTGTATAACAAATACAAACCTGTGTGATAAAAACAAATAGAACATAAACCATATCCAAGAGCAGTAAACACGCCACAGTGTTACACTATGTGTGATATAAACAAAGCCATTCGAGCCGAAGGATGTGCTTTCCTCCTTCCTTCCATCTTGACTGTGAGGCAAGAGTTTATCTTGTGCCATTTTGGATGTTGACGCTAAAGTTGCTGCTCTTACACATGCAGACGTGAGACACAGAGAGCCAAGGCTTTTCAAGGTGATGTCAGCAGCATCCCTGCCACATCTAACAGCTGCGCACCCTGGCTGCCGAGAACGAGTGGCAGATACAAGGAAATATTTAATTCCTTGCAACGGCGCATATACATTAGAATGAATCGATTCATGTATGTCCTGAGCTGATATGCTCCCTGGTTAGTGCCGGGAATAGTAATCACAGCCCTTGAGAAGACAAACAGTCTCTGCTGCCACCTAGAGGTGTTGCCACTCTGCTTCGTGGTTTTATTCATCATTCTTAAAAACGTCAAGCTTTTTTTTCTCGACTCAGAGACCCAAAGCAAACACTCCTACTTTTTTTTTTACTGACAGTTTGTGGCAGACTACAAAATATTAATGCGATCCAATGCGGTAAATGTACACAGTCATTCACAGCTGCTTCAAAGAAGGAGTAAAACTCAGAATTGAAGACTTTCACATGCAGTCTTTTATTTTCACTCAGCTTGAGAAGGCGGATGCAGCATGTAGGTGCATGCCATAGGGAAATGACTTGCAGTCTAAACAGCTATAAATTTCAACTGCATGGTGGCCTCAGTCTATGTCAACATTTTATTACCTAGATTGATTAGAATTATATAATGCTTGCCGTGACTGACTGACTCTACTCAATGGCTCTGTAAAAGGAAAAGCATCGTGCAGGAGCTGGAGTCGTAAAGAAGCCGGGTTCACTGGGGGCTGAAAGGCCCGCTGCCCACTGAGGCTGAGAAATCTGACTGTGCTAGCGATTTTGGAGCTGCACGCAGAGAACATTTTATGTCACAATTTATTTCCCAGGATATAACGCATGGTGAGTCACCTTTATTTTTGGCCTGCTGGGTCTGTAGAGCTTGCACAGTCTACTTCAAACACGGCCTGCTACTCATTCACATAAACTTGTGGGCACTAAAGCTGTACAAACACAATGTTCTGCGAGCAGTGAGCATGTCTTCTGCAACATTTACAGGCTAAGGAGCAGATATTATTCAATTTCCACGATTCTGAATTCAGATAAACTGCAGCCAAGGATGAGAGCTATTTTCTTGAAAGTGTTGTGCGAGGTAATGTGGTGTAGTAAAGGGGCATTTGTTAAATGGATTGGAAAAAAACATGTTCACAAAAGCTGAACACTGGACCCTTATTAGCAACAAACAGCAAGCTCCTCTAATTTAAATAAGGTAAACCTACCGAGAGGAGACTTTGCATGCTGCTGTTCATTAAAGTGCTGTTAACTGGAAGGGTTTTCAGAAGTTTTCACTGAGGGGAGCCAATCAGGGGTATATCCGACCGTGATGTGTTTACTGGGATAACTGAGCAAAGCTGGATTAACGAAAAAGCAAAACAGACACCTTCCTAGGGAACCCAGATCTTCAGGTTTCACTCCAGATCACAGATGTACAACCCCTCATACTCAGTCTTTAATTGGTTCAGTTTGCAGAAATCTAATATTAACAATACATTCAGCATTTAGGAAGTTGCATCAGTTTTGCTATCAAGTAATCAAAACACGGAAAAACTCAGGTAAGGTCCTACTTTTATTAGTACATCGGGTAATTATTTTCTTTTATATGTTCTATTGTTTTGTCTTGTTTTTTGTTTGGTTGATTGGGGGGGGGGGGGGGTTGTGTGTGTGTGTGTGTGTGTGTGTGTGTGTGTGTGTGTGTGTGTGTGTGTGTGTGTGTGTGTGTGTGTGCGCGCGGGTTGGGGTGGGGGTGGCTTTTCGGGATGAAAATCAGTCCATAACAAAACAAGTAAAAATTGTGGAAGAAAAACATGTAATGTAAAAAAAGTTAATATTTTAATTAAAAAAAAATTAACTGAAATTAACAAGTTCTTAATGTCATTGTGCCTACCTTATTGTGAGCTTAAACGACAGGGGCATCTGTGTCTTTTCCTGTATGGTTGAGTGGCAGGTCTTAAATCTCAGCATCCGTTTTAACAGTACGCCTACAGTCATTAGTCACCACGACCAAGATGTGAAATCTGTTCACAGTCCCAGTCTGACTGTATCTGTTAGCATCACAGCTCAAGCGGCACTGATTAGCTTTTGTATTTAAAAATAATTAATTATTGCAACAACAGACCAAATCTGTCAAGTCAGCATGAAATAACAGTTGCTGGATGCTAATACCCATGAACCAAACATGTTAGATTGATGATGAGTCATTTTAGAAGGTATATGAGTGTATATAAATCATTAAATGATCAGTACTGACATACATAGTTAGCAATGATCACTTCCATTGTTACAAGAAACATGTATCAGCCATATGACCTGACTTAAATCCTCTCTGTGCATTTTATTGACTGTGTCAGTTGATTTGGTAACTTTTATAAAGCCTTCGGGGACTTTAAAAAAGGAGCCTTGCCTCAAATCTGCCAACTCCAACAAGACCGTCTTTTCTTTGAAGAGATGAATCTCAAGTTGTGCTGCTCTCTGTGTTTGGGGCTCAGCTGTGTCCAGTGGCTGTGATGCATGAAGCCAGTCCGATAGAAACAAATGTAACTGCATAAACTGTATTCTGAAAACGACATGTTCACTTGTTATAAACACTCAGTGTAAAAAAGAAAAGCCACCTTAATTCTTTGGTTTGATTTACCTGAAAGAACTGGGTTTCTTTCTTTCTTTCTTTCTTTCTTTCTTTCTTTCTTTCTTTCTTTCTTTCTTTCTTTCTTGTTGTGGATATTTGGACATGAACTGCAAAATCTAAGCTTTTATTTCTTTTTTTTTTTTCTTTTTTTTTTTGCCTGTCCCATTTGGTTCTTTAGCCGTCAGAATTGTTGTCTGAAGACCAACAAGGATACCCAATGGATTTACTTTGCCAAATGGATCATCACGGCCTTGCCGTATTGGTCCATTTGATCAACCTTTGTTGTTATTATTTATTTTATTTTATTTTCAGTTGTTACAGACGGGACAGACATGACTGAGGGATAGGAAAGGGAGAAAGAAAGATGAAGGAAAAGAAAAACAGAAGGGAAGAGGGACAGTGAGAAAGGGCACTTAAAAAAAGAAAGAAGAGAAAAAAAATCTCCTGGATCACCTGTTGAGAGAAAAAGAAGAGAAAACAAGCAAAAAAACAGAGCAACATACTAAACACAACACCATCACGTTAATCTAGCTAAGTGTAGACAGCAGTAAATACTAAATATTGAATGTTGTTGTGTAGCAAGCAGGACCGACAGCACACAATGTGCTTGGAAATAGCAGCCAATAAAGGTGTAGTTTATGTCTATGAACAGTGAACACCCGTGTGCACACCTGTGTGGATCAGCGCGCTTGTATTCAAAAGGTTTCCCCATGTAATGGTCTGCTAGAGGATGTAGAGAGCCATAGCCCCTTCCCCCAGGGCATGAAGCAGGCATGGAGGAGATCCAGGCTCCAGACATCCAGAGGCCCCAGAGTGCGAGAGCCCAAGGAGGACCACCGGAGGGGCATCCGTGCCACCCTCCTGGGAAGAGCTGAGGAGAGCCCCAGATGAGGGGTCACCCAGTAGCCACGGAGCAGAAGCCAGAGTGGGCTGCAGTGGCGTGCCCGCCGGCTCTGCCGGCAGCCAGCTGTGTCAGAGTGAACCGAGCCGCAGGCCCAGAGGCCGTAGGCCCGAGGGCCCCCTTTGCCCCGGAAGAGGCCTGACCGAGCAACAGGCACCAGGCCCCGCCAAGTAGTCACCGGGAGTGAGCTGGTACATACCTGAGCGCCCAGCCCCGGACACCAAGAACCACCAACGCACCGACCCCTGAGGGCATCAGTTACCGGCAGGGAGTGTGGTGAGGGGAGATAGGGGGCTCAGCTGTGTCCAGTGGCTGTGATGCATGAAGCCAGTCCGATAGAAACAGATGTAACTGCATAAACTGTACTCTGAAAACGACATGTTCACTTGTTATAAGCACTCAGTGTAAAAAAGAAAAGCCACCTTAATTCTTTGGTTTGATTTACCTGAAAGAACTGGGTTTCTTTCTTTCTTTCTTTCTTTCTTTCTTTCTTTCTTTCTTTCTTTCTTGTTGTGGATATTTGGACATGAACTGCAAAATCTAAGCTTTTATTTCTACACACCACAGAATGACATCTATTTTACCAGAACAATTTTTTAAAAACTGCCTTCCAGTGATCTGTAACGAACTGTTAATGCTGAATGTAACTTGCTTACATACTTTTATTTTAAATGTACATGCTAATTATTCCTATAGCCTAGATGTTTGCTGCTGAAAATGTCCTTAAGACCACAAGAGGGCAGATGTGGCTTACATTTACAAACAGCCATGTGCTGAAACCAACACGTGAGTTCCTCTGCTCAGCCTCTGAGGCTGAAAGCAAAATGGAAAAAAAGACATCTGGGCTGACTGTATGTAAAAACTGTTGAAGTGTGTTTGTGGATGATTGGAAGGGGGTTTGTGTCCTCTTTTATGTTGCACCACGTCCTCCGGGGCTGTGTCAATACTGACTGAAGCAGCTCAGCACCATGGACAGAGATTCCCTTCAGCACCACGGACAGCACCATCCCGTGACTCTTGAACATAAGGATAAGATTTTATTTATTTGTTTGTTTTTTTAAACTGAGGAGTAGATCGCACATTAAATGGTGTAGCTCGTAAGTTGTGGGAGAAGATAACCTTACTGTTTGATTGTGCTTTGCGGGCTCTTTATGGGTCACCTTCTCACAGAAGCCACAGCCGAGAACAAACGTGAGAGAGCTGGACGATTCAAAGAGATGCGGCTATGTGGGATTTCCTCAGAATGGGGGTGGGGGGTTCTCGGGATGAAGGAGGGGGGAGGAGGATTTCGCAATCTTTCTCCCATTACAACATGAATCGCGTCAGCGCAAATACGTCAGAAAGGGGGGTAAAAGGGGAGGGGTGGTGTTTAACCCCTTCCCCCCTAAATTGTGCCTGTGAATTGCCTAAATAAAAAAGGAAATCCAACGACCACTTATGCAGTTTAGTGCACCATGCTCCATATACTGTTCGAGGAAAATCATGAGTCCATCTGAGGTCATCGTGACTCTGACTGGCTGAGGATCTTTTGCTGTAGTCATAAAATCCGAACATCCATGATAAAATAAAAAACAATTGAATTAAATGAAAAAAAAAAAAACAGTTACACTAAGACACACGTGATAGTCGTCCTGTTGAGTTACTTTTCACAGTAATTAGTTCTACATTAAAAATGTTTTACTTATGAGAATATCATTAACTTAATTCTTTATGTTTCTGGTAAATAGGGCACGGTCTCATTAAGCATCACCATGAATCAGTCCACCCCTACCTCTCGCACAAAGTGGTATCACCCTGATATCACACTCGTGTTGCACATAGCATGCCAATATGCCAAAGAAATGGTTAGATTACAGACAAGAGTCTAGTCTTATCTATCTGAGATAATCTGAGATTACTGTAAATGAGCTGAATGCAGAAAACAGTTACAGCTGAAGTTGCAGAAATCCATAAAGCACAATATGTGGTTACATTTGTCACTGAAGGCATTTTAAATGGTTATATGCCAGACTGTGGTGTGCAGTACAGCAAATAAAACACTTCAGGTACATGTTATAGTTTAAACAGTACAAATAAGAGTACAAAGGCATGCACATTGCATAAAAAATATTTTGACCTATGATATATAAAGCTCATATATTAATATAGGTCAAACCTACCATTTTCCGGTAAGAGTATGGCAGATTTCTAAATTTGCAGGTTAATTGCATCCAAAATATACAAGCCAATGGTGCCTCTGCTAAACATGTAGAAAAAACAACAGATAAGGTTTTATTTTTTTCTTTACATATAACTAATTTTTATTATTCAACCTGTATTTGATTAGCCATGTTATTATTTATTCCACTGAAATTTGCAACATATTGTCTTGTTCTTTATGTTAAAGCTGTGTAATTTATATGGAATTAAAAACATATTCTGACGATTGTTAACTGGGTATTAATACAAGTCAGAATGCCAGAATGCTTGGATAAGTGGAAGGTGAGATGTTCCAGCAGTTAAATCAAAAATGGAGACCAGCTATAGAAAAACTGAGTTCTAGCAGTTTTTCATTTAATAAAAGTTCACAAACAGAAAGTGATAGATAGATAGATAGATAGATAGATAGATAGATAGATAGATAGATAGATAGATAGATAGATAGATAGATAGTTATGCTCAGCAGAGTATGTAGTATGTCCAGAGAAGAAACGTAGATTTTCATGTATTGTCCTAATGACACATGGTGTAACTATTGCAAAAAAAAAAAAAAAAAAAAAAGTGGGCGAGATGACGTGGAGTGGCCCTTTTTTCCTTGCTGTGACATATGAGGGGATCAATAGGCAATGGTGGAGAGAGGAAAGGGGGAGGGGGGTATGGGGGGCGTGATCGTCTCAGCCGCACTGTGAAGGGGGCCGTCCCTGTTGGTGGAGATCTGCCCGAGGAAGGCCCACCTAGTGATCATTTGAAGATATCTCCCATTTAGACGGTAGTTTGACTCGACTGTGGCGACTGCATCAGAAGGGGACAAGTCGAAGGCTATTTGTAAATAGGTAAGAACACGTTTTTCTACTGCTTAATCCAGTATTATTATTATTCCTGAACATATAGAGGTCACCTCCGTTTGAGAGCCATGTATGTGAGCGTCGTCACTGGAATGTTTGCACCCTGCTTGAAATACTATTAAATACATTAAAAAAAATAATACTAGTAATGATCGTCATATTTTTTTCTGTGTACTGTTTGTTTGTACGTGGAAGATAATGCAGACGCAAAGACACAAAAGCCAGGGGCGGAATGTGAAGGTGGGAATCGGTCGACGTGAACTGGTGCATATTTTAAATCATGGATGTTGCATCCTTGACCTGCAGCATCCAGGATGGGACTCGGAGGGACGTGTTTAATGCCAGAATGAAGAATGCCAGCTGTTAGTCTGCTTCATCGCGATGTGCCCCCTGCGTGTAATCGGGCAGCCAGCCTCGTATCGCTTCCACACCACACAATTCGTCGCTAAAACCGTTATTCGTGCAGAAATCCTAGCTTACACCGCGTTTCCCTTCCCCCAGCAACGCCATGTAGCTCTTAGGAAATAGAGAGCGTATCGTAATACGCCGTGCAGTCCTTTAAAAAAAGGGGGCCTGGCGCAGTCATCCTGTCATCTTTCTGCCACTAAGAGTAGCGTTACAGACGAGCAATAATTAATGAGTTGCCTGCTGGGTTAACCATTTCATTGAAATATTTTTGCCTCTGAATATTTCATGCATCGAGGAGGGTGTGAGGGGGAGAAAAATGGGGTTGAATGCATGAGTGAACAGAAGGTTTTTACTACAGCCTGATGGCTGGAGTGTGGCTGTCACGATCCACCACAGGAGGCGGTGCTGCCTTCTCTTCTCATAATGTATGCTCTAATATTAGACTGGAATATATAAAGGTTCATAAAAAATGGATGGGAATAAAATAATTACCCTCCCGTATTAATAATGAGGCTTATATAAATGTATATAAATAAGACAAAAACTGCACATTGACTGACAACAGCTAATGGTGCTTCTCTCCACAGTAGCTTGGCCAAGATGGATGTGTTTATGAAGGGTTTGTCTAAAGCGAAAGAGGGGATGGCTGTGGCTGCAGAGAAGACTAAGGAAGGAGTTGCAGTTGCTGCTGAAAAGACAAAGGAAGGAGTCATGTTTGTAGGTAAGATGATCACAAATGTATGCTTGCAGATTATTTGCATGCAAATTGTACACACGCCCGTTATCGTCCCGCTACATGCAGGAGCAGCTGTAGAAAAGCTCAAGGAATATTTTATTACTTAGATCGTGCAGTATACATCCTGAAACAAATGGTTGAATTATACAGTAGCTCTTCTTACTAGCTGTGTAAATCTCTCATACAGGAAACAAACAAGCAGGAGGCTGAACGCATTGTGCGCCTATATATGTTTGTCTTTGTTTGTTCTCAGTTCACAGTTAGGGGACAATATTACAGCTATATATATATCATTGTGTGGAGAAAGTGCATCCAAGTGCCTTCCTTTGATAAATCCAGTGTCGTTCACTTGAGTGGCGGCAGTATAATGAACCAGTCAGCCTCTGAGCTGATCAATATTTTTGTTCTAATGTTGCAGGCCGATTTGGTGTAAAATACCACAGCGTATCAAAAATGAGTAATCCAGCCCTGACTCTCAATTTCAGCAGAATAATAGTAGTGAACTCGGTTTCAAAGTATTTCGTTGTGACGTAGAAGTGTGTGATACAAGGAATCTGGGTGTCCTTGTGGCCTGTCTAGGTTATGGGAAGGAGATGGAAATAGGAGTGGGGGTGGGGCAGCTGATGGTGGGAGCAGCTCCTGCAACATGCCTGTGGATTGGATAGCAGCAGATTGTAAAACAGTGTCAGCAGTCTCCTCCTAGGGACAAACAGACCAGAGGCCTCTGCTTTTTGTGCTTTTCAGTGCTGGCTAACTTGTCATTGACAGCCTGCAACTAACGAGCAAATCTGTCTGCTGATTTAAAGTGTAGTTGTCAGATATGCAGCTTGCATCATTAACCCAATCTATATCACTTGGTTTTGATCATTAATTAAATAGATGTAGCAACGGAGGATGATAATACAGTATTTCTCAACATTTAAAACATTTAAATCATTTTCTGTTATGCTGTAAAGGTAGTGCTAATAAATTACTCAAGTAATCAGTGTAATTCATTATGTACTGGTTAAGATTTAATATCCCAGCATTTTTGCTGATTATCTGATGATTTAATGTCTCAAAAAAATTAAACAAAAGTCACATTTTCAGCAGTTGTTCTTATTTTACTCATTTGAGTTGTACAGTTTCCATGATCTTTTATTTTAAAATAGTAAACTTTACATTGGTGTCTTCAGATTGGCTGCTTTCTTTTAATCAACATACCAAAAACCAGAAAGTGTTCTCTGTGTGATTACATAAGATGAGAAGAGCAGCAAATCCTCATGACTGGTTGAGGATGCCACAAGTGACTCGCGCTGTTAATCAAAAGAGTTGCTGATGAGTTTCCATTGATCGACAAATTGATTTATCAGGTGCACTTCAGCAGTCTTCATTTGCAACTTTCCCTGTCTTGTTTGTGATGACAAATAGTTACTAACGTATTAGTCCAGAGATCAGTGTGACTCAGGAGACCCGGAGCAGGCCTGCTTGGAATTTATTTTGTCAGCTGCTGAGTTGTTGTGAGAGGAACCAAATTTCCAGTGACAGGCCTGCTGCTTGTTTTACAGTCACCAGCTTGTATAATTGATTCCGCAACAATATGATGGGTTACAACATCGAGCACACATCCAGCACAGGTTGTCAAATGTGTTCTCATTTCGGTGGAATCTCATTATCTTACACATTTAGCATAGTGTCCCTGTCACTGATCAGCACCACCAAACGTATCAGACTGTAGTCAAAACATGTGCAGAACCAGTTTCATCATGTCCTTGTTAACGCAATGGCAGGAAAGGCTCGCTTCTGTGGTGTCTCTGTGGTTCTGCATGCTGCTGTTGAATATGGTGGTGCCCTAGAAAGCTGTATGTGACATGCTTGACAGTCCCTCATGGAGGAGGGGTAAGAGTGATCTAATAGGACTGTGGCCCACCTTTTGACAGCTGCTACTGCTGCTGCTGCAGCTGCAGACCACCCAACCACCTGAACTGAGCAGTCAGGCTGAGAAAGGCAAGCAGAGGTGGGAAAGAGAAACCCCTATAGTATAGGATGCTATTCATAAAGCATCTGTTTCCTATTTTTTTATGACAAAGGAGTATTTTTTACAGCATCACATTAAAAACTGTGTTTTTATTTTGCAGACCCTTGCAGTCACACAGCATCAGTCTGACCATATGGAAATTTAGTTTACACAGTTATTGCTTTTGCTAACATTTGCAGTTCAAAAAAATAGCGTTTATCTGTAATCGGTTTCAATTATATCATTTCATTAGTGCTAATTTGTTCCATCCTTCTTTTCTTTTTTTATACTTAAAGACTACAAGAAATCATTATCAACCCTTTTTTTTCTGATGATGGAAAATGTTGCAGATGTTTTGTTGAATCCGTAGTCTAAAAATATCCAAAGTCAGTTTGTGAAGAATAATAATTCTAATATCATTTGGCAATCACACCTGCAGCTATCTTCCATTTGTGCTCCATTGCGCAATAGCTGCAATTTACCAAAGCCAAACTTAAATGGAGGCATCACTCAGATGTACTGTATGCTTTGCTTTGAGGCTCGCCTTTTGAAGAGTGGCTTCTGTACTTCATTATTTCTTCTCTTTTCTGTTGGTTTTTAAAGGCCCTCGGGGACCAATAAGTCCACTGACTGTTGCACAATAAAGAGGATGACAGGGCTTGAGTGATCAGAACTGGACGGGGCCTGCAGTAGATTGCCCCAATAGCATGATGGAGTACAGCGTGTAGATGGATGACAACTGCCAAAGAATATGGATCAGAGGACTGAACAGTGGCTTGGTTGTGGTTTAATAAGTCCTTACAATAAACCAAGAAGCCCGACTACTGTAGCCACCACTGTTCTCCAGGACCTGAGGCAAACAGTGAAAGATAAACAAAAATGATATTACAGTATTTATGAAAAGTAATTGGTTGGCGGTGATGGTCCAAATGTAATCATGTTAATTCAATTTCAGTTTATCACAAGAGGTTTTCTGGTCTCTGGAACTTACTGCAGCTTTTTGTCATGTCGACATATAGCACTGGAGCAACAGTATATTAGGAACTGTGCTATCAGGTGGATAATGCTACAGTCACAGTAGGAAAACAGTGGCTGGAGACTGCAGCGTGACCAAATTAGTGCAAGCATGTGCAGTGAACCTGTGATCTCATTGCCTTTGCAACAGTTGCGTCGATGACCAGGAGCAGGTCTGCGACCAGCTGCAGTCAGTTGCTGTCTTCAAAGGGATCTTGGTGCATCAAGATGCAATAAAAAGGCAACAGGATGGAGTCAGTGTGCTGTTAGTTCGCAAATGTGGTCAAGTTAGCAAATGTGTGCAATTTATTTGTCATAATATGGCAATTAAATCAAATAAGCAATCAAAAATCACACCTCTGTTGCCATGTACAAACACAGAGACTCCGAATCCTCCACAAATAGTGATGTAGTTGCTGTAAAACCATGATTTAATTGCAAAATGATACGAATGATTGCTTCTGTATAGGAGTATATACAGAGTACGGTCAGCTGGGTTGAGTGCCCTACTGAAAAGAGATGTGTTGCAGATGAGTTGTGCTCATCAGTGCAGACTGATTGCAGCATGTTGCTTATCTGCCTGCTTTTATTAATTAGATAAAAAAGATTTGCAAACAATTGCCAATCTGTCTGAGAGTGATTGCATCCAATCTGAGTCACACCACAACTTTTTGGAGGGAGGTTGTTTACCACCAGCTGATCTGTGCAATCGCTATGTTATCAAAAGTTAAGGGTTTTCACACAACCACAGTTTAACAGTTGGTCACCATTTTTTTTTATTTTGCCAAATGCAAAAAAAAAAAAAATCTATGCAATCACTGGGCAAACACTGAGCTTACCTAGTTGCAGAGACGTGGCCTTTTCGGTTTTTTTGTTGTTTTGCTTGTTTTAACTTTTCAGTAGTAAAGAAAAGTACATCGCTTAAAAATGACAAATTTTAACAAATAACAAGGGCAGCCAGATTCAGACTTGACAATCATTTTGATGATTTCAATTAAAGCCATTTGTTGCATTGGTTTTGTCATTAGCATCAGAGAAGTGTAAAGTTATAGCACCTACACACGTATACGCACACACACATTCACACGAAGAAAACTAATCTCCAAATTTCGAATAGTTAATTATTTGTAAAAGAGTCTGTGCCTTTTCTGACTACATTTTGCTTTTTCTCAATTCAGGTAGCAAGGCCAAAGACAGCGTGGGCACAGGTGAGTTTCCCATCTGCTCGTTACCTCTTTAAATTTCTGTTAACTGGAGTTTGAAGCCTGGTTTCATTATAGTAGTAAAATACTACTGATAACTGGAAAACGGCTAATTTGTCATGTGTAAGTGGTTGTTATGTCCAGTAGTGACATAAGAAGCAATGGAGGACTACAGTCATGCATCTTTTTAATCTATCTGCATTTGTCTCTCTCCCTCTCTCTCTCTCTCACTATGTGTGTGTGTTTGTGTGTGTGTCTGCAGTGGCTGAAAAGACCACCGGAGCTGTCGGGAACATCGTCGCTGCTACCGGCTTGGTGAAGAAGGATGAGTTCCCAGCTGACATGAACGTATGTGCTGCACGTCCATACAGTGTAACACATTGCTTTGTTGCCTCCAGTGAGGCAGAATAGCAGCACTGCATAGTGTTTAGACACACCTGAAATAAATTACCTGTGAACTTGAATTAGGAGTACAGCATTGTTGCCTTATGTGGAAAACTTTTTTTAAACTATTATATGAATGTCCTCAGTCTTTAAATTGCTTTTTTTTTCATTAAAACAAAAAAAAAACTTCAGCTTGCACAATTCCTGCAAAATAAAGGATAAAATAAAAAAAGAAAATAACATTTGCATTTAGAAGGCATCCATTATAAGATTAATAGGATACACTTAAAACATTTATTTATGATATACCTTACTTTTTATGTTATTCTTTATCAAGCTTTATTGTTGCAATACAGCAGTGCATTTCTAAAATATTGGCGGACTTAAGAGACTTGGACTTAAAAAGGAAAATAAAAGCAGAAGACATCATTCTAGTGTCCAAAAGTGCGGAAGCCTCAATTTTCCTATGATGCATTCTCTTATCCAAGTATGTCTGCCAACTTAACTTTGCTTTGAAAAACTGGCTTTTTATGGAAATTTGACCTTTGAGCACAAGCTGAGATTTAATATCTTTAGAAGGAATTCTGTACAGTATTTACAGGTTGTTTGGCATTTAATGAGTAAATCAAACTGAACGTGCATTACTAGTGGGGTGCACTCTTAAAGATATTCACATTATGGTAAACTACCCAGTGTGCGCTAACAATGCAGCAACTTACTCTTATAAGTGGCCGGGCTTTATTTAGGTCTGCACATGTGCCGGAAAACAAGTGGAAAACAAAAATCTGTTCCAAACTTATGCCTCAATTAGAGCTGGCAACTTGCGCCAAGTTGCACTCATAAAAGCCTGGATAGGATCGTGATGACAGCAGAGCCAGATTTAGACAGCAGGGTTAAATCTGATGAATCTGCATGTCACTCCAAAACAGAATTACTAGTGTGCATTTGGACTGTTTCATTCTGCCGCTGTCAGCAAAAGCATGCACTGTACTAAATTTATGTTTCCTGCCTGCACGAGTTTGCTCGTGTCTTTGGTTTAGAGGAATAGATTTCCATCTGCTGAGGATGAATACTACACTGGCAATTGCTTTTATACAGTTATTATAAAAGAAAAAATTGGAGATGACTGAAATAGACTTGGGCTTTGTTGCTATATACTCATTTCATTGAAGAGGACTTCTGCAGTCTGCTCTGCACACAGAGCTGCATTCAGTGTATATTAAGGATGCAGATCACTGTTCAGGTGTCTTATGACCGAAACAATCTCTCTGTGGGACTATCACCTCTCTTAAAGCAAACACTGTTTTTCCATTAATGCCCTCCCCCCACTAACATCACCGAATGCTCTTGCCCATTGACCTCAGTGTCACCCCTTCTATCCCCTGCTTTCATCATTTTTTTAGGCACTCTGATATTATGATGCAAGGAAAGGCACAAAATCAAGCTGACTTGACACAGCAGTGGTGAAACCTGCTTATAGCAAAGTTTGGACATTTGAGTGGCACATGCTGTGTTAAGATGCTGCTTTTCTGTTGTTTTCCTTCCCTTTTAATGACCTGGAGATGCTCTGTCAGTATGTTGACATTTTGTCTATCTCTGTCAGACTGTCAGTGACACAGTGAGGTCCTCATCCGGTCCTAAGCCTTCATCACTCAGAGCTGGACCCTCTCCACTGACTCGCTAATCTAGTAAATCTGACAGCCTGCTCTAATAGGCTTCTCGAAGGCGTTATCTGAGTGATAAAGCTCCTCATTTCAGCACCCTCACAACAGACTGCTAAACTGTTGACACTGTAATCAAATGCACACAGCTACTTTTTGGGTTCAGTTTTAGCTCTGTTGGCTTCTAATCACAGAATTTCCCTTGCACAACCCATTCAGGTGTCAGATTTTATAACATTTTATAAAAGGCTTGCCTTGTCTTATCCTTGACTGAATTCAAATTCGTGACCAATCAGAAATACGGATGCAAACTGTCTATTTCATGTTCACTTTTTCTCAGGCAATGATCCATCTGATTAGGGCTGTCCTAGCGATAGTTTTCCCATTGTGCAACCTCGACCATGCTAATCGTGTTGGTGGGCATACAGCAATAACAAGCCTGATACAGCACACAGGATTACAGGCTGTTCTTTCCTGACCTAATTGACTTGATTAGTGCTGGGTTTAAAAATAAATGTGTGGTGCTGACCCACTAGCTTTGTTTCAGTGGAGCTTTATCTGTTTAAGAAAGCTCTCAGAAGCACTCATCACATGTCGTATGTCCACACAAACCATAGTGTTGTCAGGATATCAAGTTAAAAGATTTGCAAACATTAAAGGAGAATTACACCTGTGTTATACAGATTTCTTTTCTTATTGCCAGTAAAGCAAAACAGTAATGATCTGATCTTACAAACAAGTATCGCTCAGGTGTGTGTTCCCCACAGCTGAAAATAGTCCCAATCAAATTTGATATTTTGTTCCTGTTTGAGTGAGTTTACTACTACCCACCATCGAGAAGGGCTGTTTTAGAAAGTAATTCTTTTTTGAAATTCACTTTTAAGTGAAAGAAAGAGACAGTTTTGTTTGTGCAAGCTGCCGCGGGGTGGTTCCGTAAGAAGGAAGTACTGACAGATTAATGGACTTTTCTATCTGCACACTGTGCCAGCCTTTTCCTCACTCCAGTCACACAGCTCAGTGTCTGCAATAGATTTGCAACAAGACCAAGACTTTAAATCCATACTAACAGCTCTGTATGGCCAAACAGCTACAGTCAGAGTCATGCCACAAACTCATATATAGCATATACTCTTTAGAATGTGCTCATTTCA
The DNA here is from genome assembly GCF_036321145.2 of Pelmatolapia mariae. NCBI lineage: Eukaryota > Metazoa > Chordata > Actinopteri > Cichliformes > Cichlidae > Pelmatolapia > Pelmatolapia mariae. Next base: position 4,094,077 of record NC_086228.1, on the reverse strand, counting down.
AGCAGTTGATCACCATCTTAGTTTAGGGTTCTTAAATGTTATGCTCACACTGTCAAACAAATCTCACTCAAAAATAGAGCAAGTCCCTACTTCATGGAAAACGCTGGCTAAATATGTTAACAAGACAAATGTTTTGTTTGTTGCTTCTGGCTGTTTGTTGGTGTCTTTCCTATTATATTATATTATATTATATTATATTATATTATATTATATTATATTATATTATATTATATTATATTATATTATGAAGGTTCTGACTTTCCAGAAAGATATTTTTTACCTTCAATACACTGTCACACCACTGTCACAGGGTTGTTTCATGAAGCACAGCATACGACTCAGATTGATGTTTTTTATGGGATTCTGTCAATCTGTAGGGGACAAAATATCTAAAGAAAACTCTATTGCAGTCCATTAAAAAGTTTCAAAGTAGTGAGTCAGGCAGAGCAATTGTGTCACCCATAGAGCTCTTCAGTTAGCTGAAATCCCACAAGGTTGTCTAATTGTTCAGAAGTGATTTCTAGACTCCTCAGAGAGTTGAGAAATTGGACAAACCAAGAAATGTAGTTTTCTCAACCTTGTCTTTTGCAGAACAGACAACCAAAATTGAGAAAAAAATGGTACTGTACAGCTATACTTACAGGACGTTTTATGATTTAATTATTACCAGTGTAACTGTGCCTTGAAAGAGCATTAAGAAATGTCATTTTTGAGAATTCCCGGATGGTAAAACAAATAGGTTGACAGTGTATAAATGACGACGTATTTGTATGATTGCTTCTGTTTCTGTAAATCTTTCCTTCTCTGCATCTCTTTATGTTTGTCTCATTTTCTAGCCTGAGGAGTATGGGCAGGAGGCCATGGAGGGCCAGGGAGAGGCAATGCTGGAGCCAGAAGGGGAGACATATGATGAGTCCCAGCAGGTAATCAGCCTACAATACGCAAAGTGCACGCATGGCTCTGCTCTGTCATCAAAGTATCACAAGAATCAGCTTTTGAATTGGACTATAATTACATTACAAATCATTTTTGTGTAAAACCCTTTAAAAAAAAACAAAACTGTGGAGTGGTGGACATCAGGCAGAGATGAGTCCATTCACTTACAGTAGATTGAGGTTCATCAGTATTCACGAGCTCTGCATGGATACACATTTTAGCTGTATTGGATTTCAATGGCACTCCACACTTGCCCTCCACTTGTGTCCCACACAAACACTACAGCTCACGCTGAGGTAATTTTTCCTTTCTGTGGAAATGATAACAGAGGACTTAACAAGCCAATTGCCACACAGCTAGTACAGTGAATATAGCACCACCTACTTTCACTGAGCGTTGGGTGTGTGTCCGTGTGCACGAAGGAGGTATGTGAGTCTGACACAGATGGTTATTTTTGGAATTTGGCTGTCAGGGGCGAGACAAACTGTGCAGAACTGATGGCTTTGAGTACAGATTTTAAATAGCGATGGTAGCATATAAAAATATCATACAGTGTACATAATGTCAAAGGGCTGATCGTGCTAGTATGAGAGCACTGATCCTGTGTTATTGCCACTGAATATATACATTTTCTGAAGCGGGTGAAATAAGACTTATTTTGAGGTTTTATGTGATTTCCAATAATAATATATTCTGTGCGTTTACTTTGATAGTCCTTTCCATCAGTGGATTCTTGCACTAGTTGGGAAAAGGAGTAAACCCGAGGCGTTCCCTGAGATCCAAATTCAAAGTGAATTTCTCCACGGATGTGTATCATCCTTGTCCTCCTCTCTCCTCCCATCTCTCTCCTACTCCTCCGTGTCTCTTTCCCCTCCCCCATCTTTTGCTACACCAGCGGTGTGCAAGCTCGGTCTGAATGGGTGTGGTGATGACGCTCTCTGCCTTCATGCATTGTGGGTAATGTCAGGGTCTCCCTGCATTGCTGTAAATATGGAGTCTGAGTGCTGCAGAGTGAACGAAGCCATCACTGGGAGGATCTGAAAAAAAATCTGTGTCATCCAGTATCACTCAAGGCTTTGTGAATACATTAGATGACATAAGACTGTTGGAGGCTGTGTTATTTATTTATTTTTTTATGATCATGTGTGGTGGAGGCGTGTGCAGGCTTGCAAGGATATGGGGAATGTGCTCACGATGCACGTCCTCGATGTAAGTGCAGTCTTGTGCTGCCCTCTGCAGGCTTGAGAGAAGCACTGAAGGAATAGATGAGCTCAGCTTCAACAGAGTGACATCATTACCGTCTGCTGAGACTAATAAACTCTGTATCATATATTCTGCTAAATCAGATTAAAGCTGAATATTATTTTAGATGTAGATTTACCTTTAGAGCTTCTGTGTGCTGCAAATTTTACTGGCCATCCTCGTAAAAAAAATTGTTCTTCTTTTCCCCAGGGGAGCCAGGACTACGAGCCAGAAGCATAAGAGCATCAGTCGAAGCCACCGTCCAACCAGCAGCACAATAATATTTCTAATAATAAAAAGGACAAATGCTGAAACTATTACAATTATATTCCTGTTGCAAAAAAAAAAAAAGAAAAAACAACAAAAAAGACAAGCATTCCCACTGAAAAATGTTCTTCCTTCAAGACAAATCTTTTATTATTATATATTGTAAATGTCATGTTCTTAATGTAATGTGTTGGGTGTAGGTATTTATTGAAATGTAGGATTTGTCCTCACGGTCTCATTTCCTTGATTCCCTCCCAATGAAATGAGACCAGAACCAGGGCTTGTGACTTTGTACTTGTGTGTATCTGTATTTAGAAATGTGCAATAGATGTTCATCATCTTCCAATGAGACATTGGGAGTGGTAAAAAATAAATATGACCGGTTGCAAGCAGATATGAATACAATAATATCCTCCTAAGTGTCGACAATGCCTGTTTGTGGAATTCTATTTTTCTTTTTGCATTTCTTTGGAAGTTTAATTTGAACGTTTCTTGAAGTAAGAGTTTTTTACATTGTATCTTTATGATTGCTTGTGAAATCATTCCAGTAAACTATCTGTTAGAAACTGACAGAGTGTACACGTTTGTGTGTGTGTGTGTTTGTTTGTGTGTACTGAAGATTTTATCAAGTTAAAGTCAATATATTACGTCTTGGAATCATAATGGTTGTCATATCAATATGTGCTTTAAATTGCAGGACTTGTCAATATAAAGGTTTACATGTTAAGCCAGACATACAAATCCTCTGTAAATAAAAGGTTAAAAAACTACATTTGTTAGCGTTGTTTAATAATGTGCAAACTCATTTACTGCGCTGATCGATCATCGCATTTTAAATCTTTTCTAAAGTTGGCCTCAATAAGAATCTATTATGCGTCGCCCTCGCATGTTTATCTTTTTTGCTCACTCTTGTCTGGGGTTTGATTAAAGGATGTGTAAAATCTGCTGAGTAGGCTCTGGCCGTTGGCACAATGCTGCCATATTTGGGATGCCAGTCTGATCGTGCCGCTTCGGGTGGGTTTTGTTTTGGTTAATCCAACTGGAACGTGCAGGCTCGGTGGTGCCGGGCTCAAGCCGAGGGTATTAAACAGCTGCTCCTGCTGCTCTCAGGTCAGAAGGGTGTGTGGAAGCTGCAGGGACAAAGACAGGAGCCATGGCATCGTTCAAGAAGTCCTTTGAGGGCCTGAAAAGCACGAGCCACTCAGCCGCAAAAGGAGTCACAGACACTGCAGGTACAGACCGGTGGCTACAAGGTGACGTGATCGACAGACCTGGAATCCAGAGAGTTGTACTGCAATTAATACAGCATTTTATTTTTCTTTCTAAGAGGTTTTGCAGTAAAATGAAGTTTAAAAACTGTCAGTCACTTTAAAAACCTGTGATGCGTTTCCAGTGCAGGCAGCTGAGGAAGCCGTGCAGCAGGTGGCAGACTCCTCCAAAGAAACAGTCAACACAGGTAAGGCGCGCATTCCTTCTTTCTAGCATCATATACTGTAATGCAAACATTAGTTGGTGTTTATTGAGGCATGGATTGCACACACAAGCTGTCAGTCATATTACTGCCAAATTAGATGTTTAATTGCTAATAAAAGCAGAGCAATTAAAAGGAAACATGAATTGTAAAAATGAATGCAGTCAAAATAGAAATATTGGAATTATTATAACAGTGTGAATAAAAATGCAAATTTTATCTTGTTTAAAATTAGTTTTAGAACTAAATCCTCAGGTTATTAGAAAAATTTGAAATGTGGAGAAATATCATATTTGACAATCATACAAATGATTGCACTGTGAAAATATTAGTTGAATATTTTTTATTCAACTCTATCCAGTTGAATATTAGCTGGATATTAGAGGATTTGTTGCTTAACTTACTTCTCTTCTGTTCTGCTCTGACTTATCAAAGCTGCTGAAGAAACCAGCAGGCAGACTCAAGCAGCCATAGGAAAAGCTGCGGGCAAGGCCACGGACACCATCAAGGAGTTTGGACAGAAAATGGAAGCTAAATGATCCCTAAAGAATGGACACTTGTAGCTGAAAGTTAAGCCAACTTGTCTAATCATCCCCTTCAGGCAGGGGAAACTGTTGGGATGGAAGTATGCAAACCATATAAACTATTTTAAAAAAGATATAAACTATATGTATCTATATATATATATCTATATATAACTATATATAGATACATATATAGAGAGAAAGAGACATATAGCTTTACATAGCTAACATTCCAAAAGAAATGTTTATAAACTGTCTTTTCTAATTTTCCATTTGTGCTTTTTTTCTTCTTTTTCTTTTTTGCTTTCTGCCTGTTTTTGCGAAATAAATGAATTCCAACACCTCTTACGGGTTCGTAAAATGTGATATCCTGCCACACTCAGGAGACTTAACACTGTTAGTTGCTCTGCAGGCACGGTATCTATGATGCATCCTGTTTTTTTGCTCTGTGGAGCGCACTCATCAGTGAATCACCACGGTCATCATTATTACCAACACATTGCTGAGAAGATGGCCTTTGGCAGGCTGATGGCCCCTGATGAGAGTGTGATCAGAGCCCATCTACCTTGGTCCTCAGCAGCACACCTCCCCTGCATCCCACTACGTGGTTGCTAGGCAACAGAACTCTGTGGCAGCCTTTGAATTAACGGCGAGAATACTTATGTCAGTACACGGTGTTCTGGCCAAGCCGCAGCAGCCCACTGCCATTCTACAAGCAAGTCGGTTAGAGATTCTCAAAAAAAAAAAAAAACAATGAAAGAAATGTAATCGTCCTCAGTCCCACTCAATCACTAGAGACGAGCAGAATTAGAGAGGCTCTAGAGAAATATGTGTCGCAAAGCAGGGAGGTTGGAGGGGAATGACGAATGAGTATAAAAGACTTGGTGATTTACAAGTGTTTGTTTGTGTGGGAGGCGAAGCTGCTGCTTCCAGGCTCCTTCAGCTTAAATTCTCTGTTGTGTCTTTCATGTACAGATGCTGCAGAACAACCACTGTTACTAATATCTCTCTGATGTCCTCCACAAGCTTTGAGTTTGCATAGACTTTTTGGAAGTCCTGTAATAAGCCTGTGATTATCTGACTTCCTAAAGTAGGACGTGCTTTAAAAGCATTTATTTATTTATCTATTCATGTTATTATTATTTTTTTACTAAGCTTACGATTCTGTTAAACAGCCATGATCGGGCAAATGTGGCCTTGACGCACACATGTACATGCACACATATACACACACACAGACACTGCTGTTTTAGTTCAAAACACTGCTTCACTATTGCTAAGAGAAATCCCTTGTCTGCATACTTCACCCTCCCTTCCTCGTGAAGCCCTCACAGTGATCATTTGTAATGACGTGAGAGGTTTTATCACCAATTTATGCCTCCTTTAAAATTTCTCCAGATTAACCAGTTCACAGGTTTATCTCTGTGCACGTAGTTGCCATTGTGTTTCTATGAGAACCTGAAGTTAATTACTATGATTTACTGCTGATTAGAGAGCTGTAGAGAGATTTTGCCATTACATTACCACTCACTGCCAGAAACCCGACCGTGGTTTCCAGGGAAACTGGAAATGTGAAGCTTTTCAATAGACACAGCCACAGCCTAAAGAGCGAGGATTGCCTAAGATAGATTCTTCTAGAGACAAACCTGTAGCCACTGCAATCAGCATCAATCACCGGGGGGAGATGCACGGACAGATGTTTGTCTCAATCGGTGCTGAGATTTGCAATGTTTGACCCAAATCTGAAGAAGAGTTGTGGAGTGGCTTCAGCCTGACTTTAGATTGCTGAGGTATGTCCTAATTTTCTGAGATCTCCTTTTGTAATCATGCTTGTTTTATAGTTACGTTTTGAAAACAACTCTGAATTCATGTGCACGCTGTTTGTGTTATGTAATTATGGACTAGAATAGAATTCAGACAGGAGCTGATAATGAGATATTTTGGGGCATGAAGATTTGATTTTGACTTCATCTCTTTTTAAAGTATTTAAAAAGATAGTCCTGCGATATTAAAGTAAGTGTGCAAACAATTCTGATCAAGTAGTAGCAGTGATGCTCCTGTGTCTATTTGAATAACTGAATAATATCAATTTCGTTTCATATCGCATGACAGAATATTTTTTATCTTCCGCTTGTGCTTGGGCTTGTTCCCGATTATAAACTGCACGGACACTTTCACACTGCTGTGTTATTCCTGCAGGTAATTCTAGCCCTTTAATGCGGAGACAGAATGGGAAGCCTTAAGGATGAGATGAGAGGTGTCACGGAGGACCATCAGCCTTGCGAGAAGACGGATAATGGGGGGCGACCAGGAGGCTCAGATAGCACTGCTGCGCCTGAAGGACCTCAACTGTACAGGAGTCAAGAGTCAACCACTCAAGGGGACTATCAGCCGGCACTACAGGGGAATGTCAGCTCTGTTGAGGAGAAAGAGAAGAACCTAATATCTAAAGATCAAGTGCTTTCAGGGGGGGATTATGGCAATGCTGACCTAACAGACACTGAACGAGTTAAAAACTGCACACAGATCGATGCCATGCCTGCAATGGAAGAGCACAATAAAACAACAACAGCAGCTACAAATAACGATGCAATGGTGTCGATCAAGTTTCTGAGTGATGGAGATGGAAAACCTGAAATTCAAGAGGAAAACTTTGAGGATCAAAATCTCAACAGAGGAAAAGATGCAGGAATTGAGAAAATCTCAGTTGCTGTCCCATCAACTCCAGACCCTTGTGACCCACGCTCCCCGGCCCCTTTTGGGCAGCACCACATGCGCACACAGGTGAGCCTCGAGGTGGTGCAGTGCTGCTCGGCAGCAACCAGCCCCATGACTCCTCCAGAGGGCAGCCATTCCTTCTTCTTCCCAAGTTCTTTTGGGAAACCTCAAGCCGTGGGCACTGACACTAAAGATGCAGAGTTGCAGGTGGGTCAGCAAGTGGAGTTCTGCTCTGTTGCCACATCCCCCATGACCCCAAAATCCCCGTATAGCACAGCTTTCCCAGAGTTTATCGGGAGAGAGCTAGTGCAAAGGGACGAGAAAGTGAAAAAGAATGAGGAGCAGAGGGAGACTGGTCAGGAGGAGACAAAGGTTTCAGCAGAGGCTGCGTCAGAAACAACTGAAACTTTAAAATTTACTACATCAAAGGAGATGACTCAGAGTTCCACCAATGGAGTGGATGCTGAGTTAATAGGTGCACATGTAAGTGTGGAAGATAGCAATCAGCAGTGTAAGCAGCAGAGGATGGGAAGTATGGATCAAGACATTACAATCTTGGTGACCCAGTATGGCAACAATGAGGAGGAAGAAACAGACAAGGCTGAGTCGTTTTTTTATTCTTATTCTGTTGAACCGGAGATGGTCAAAATAGATGAAGATGAGGTTGGAGAAAACTGCAGTGATATAAACAGGAAGGAAGGAAAGGGAAAGTCTTTCAGTGAAAGTGTTCACGGGAGCACAAACAATCCACAAACTAAAGAACCTTCTGCTGCTGTCAGCGAACATCCGAAAACATGCACAGGATCCGAGCAGTCAGAGGTCAAAGACAACAAAGATGCACGTGAAGAAGAGAGAGTTGTTTCTGCAATAAAATCCCCCATCCCTGAATCACCGGCTCCCTTTGGCTGCCACAACATCCGCACACAGGTGAGCCTGGAGGTAGTGCAGTGTCAGTCTGTGGCCACCAGCCCCATGACCCCTCCTGAGGGGGACCAGACCTTCTATTTCCCCACCTCTTTTGGAAAATGCGGGGCTGTGGGCACAGAGACTAAAGATGCTGAGCTGCAGGTGGGTCAGCAGGTGGAATTTCGCTCTGTCGCTACCGCACCCATGACCCCGAGAACTCCCACGATTATGACTTTCCCTCAGGTCATGAAGGAGCCTAGCATAGAGGAGAAGATAGTGGAGGAGGAAGAGGAAAAGAAAGAAGAGGCAACAGAGGAGAAAGAGGAAAAGAAAGAGGAGGCGACAGAGGAGAAAGAGGAAAAGAAAGACGAGGCGAAGAAGGAGAAAGGGGAAAAGAAAGAGGAGGCGAAGGAGGAGAAAGAGGAAAAGAAAGACGAGGTGAAGGAGGAAAAACAGGAAAAGAAAGACGAGGCGAAGGAGGAGAAAGAGGAAAAGAAAGACGAGGCAAAGGAGGAGAAACAGGAAAAGAAAGAGGAGGCGATGGAGGAGAAAGAGGAAAAGAAAGAGGAGGTGATGGAGGAGAAAGAGGAGAAAGTAAACCAAGAGAAAAAGGTGGAGGGAGTTGAAGAGAACACAAAGGAGGAAATAAACTGTAAGGAGAAAGATGAAGAGAAATGCGAGGAGCCAGTGCAGGAGGTGAGCTGGGATGAGAAGGGGATGACGTGGGAGGTGTACGGAGCTGTGGTGGAAGTAGCCGTGCTGGGCTCTGCCATCCAGAAACACCTGGAGAAGCAGGTGAAGAAGCAGAAGAGGCAATCCTCCATGCCACCGCCTCCTCCGCTCAACCCCTCAGCTACACCCCTGACCTCAGAGATAGCCCAGGGGGGTTCAGGTAAGGGCCGTGCAGGGAGGAGAGGGGAGCATGATGGGAAAGCGGGCCGACGCAGAAGAAACCCCTTCCGCCTGCTGATGGAGAACATGCAGCAGCCACACTGTTGCTCCAGAGCTCATACCACTGAGTGACAGGAGAGAAAGTTTACATGGGATCCGATACACGTGGTTGCTATCCAGTGCATCCACTGAATGACGTCGTCTCGATGGTGTGAGAAAAAGAAGGAAAAAATTCACACCTTCACTCAAGACAAGCAAGCACAAAAGCATTTAATATGAAGTTTGCACCGAGAAGCATTAACCGCTGAGAAAGCAGCCATAAATTATGATTTCTCTTTTTATCCCCCACACCCCCCACCCTCGCTGATTGGTATCTTATTCACAAATCTCTCTGCACACACCGACAGAGTGATGATGGACGTTTGGGGAAATGAGAGTGATGCGTCAGCGTCATCATCAGCCTGGCTCTCCTCCTTTAGTGTTTTTCGCTGAAACCATTCAGCCATCCACTGACTCATTTTAGCTGTTGGTGCTTTTTTTGTTGTTTTTTTTCCACTCACCTCACACAATATGAAGCCATGGCAACCAGCTTTTCTCCTGGTTGCTAAAAAGCTTGTTAAGCTTCGACAGAGAGAGAGAGAGAGAGAGAGAGAGAGAGAGAGAGAGAGAGAGAGAGAGAGATGATGGTGTAATGACAGGTTTTGAGTGTGATTTGTGACCTGGTGGCCTGGGGGATATTTAAATCGATTAAGTGTTGCCTTGATCTCTTTGTAAGAGGAGTCTACTGTCAGTGCAGGCTTTTGTATGTCTTATATATTGCTTTAGATTTGGCACAGTGTTTTGACTTGTTTGTATTGTGAAAAGTGTAAAAAAAAACAAAAAAACTGATGACGCGTACAATCACCTTTCGAGGAAAGTAATGACTCCTGATATCAGGGTATTTTTAGTCATGACTTCTTACGGTATTTTAATGCCATAATCTGTGATCCTGTTGTAAATTACGTGAAGGCAAAGATTTTAAATGTGTTTTAACCCAGCGGTTGTTACAGTGTCAGTGAATGTCCGTGTTCACCAGCATTAACTTCAGATCCACATTCAAAGAATCAGAATTTATTCATGGATTGCACTTGTGTTACATTCATTTAGGTGTCAGTAAACAGTGAATAATCTTTTCAATCTGCTACTTGTTGGAAGTCACTCTGCATGAGTTTTTTTTTCTCTTCATCAAGAATTTCATAGCAAACACTGACAAATGAAACAGGGAAAAGAGAGAGAGATTTTGGCAGACACACAGTTATAAATAAGGATTTCATTCATACATTGACATTTTGAAACCTTTTTTGAAATTTATGTTTTTCTTGATTTCTGTGTTGGCATAACTTTAAGAAACAGTTTCTTTCAAAAGCAATTCAAACCCTTTTTAAACCACTGCTTATTATATTAACAAAAATAAAGTGATTCACATGTGCATCAAGCAAGACGTTTGTGTGTTTAACCACTGCTGCTATTCATTTTTTTTATACTGCATGGATTGAAAACGTCTCTACAGAAAGATAAAGGAAGAGTTTGATATTTTTAGGCCATCGATATTGATTTCACTTTCATACCTATGTACAAACTATGAGGCTACAGCAAACAAGCAATTCGCATACTTCAGCTCTCTGACTGGATAAGAATAAGACATTACACTTTTATACAATTAGATCTTTTTCACAAAATAGGATCCCCCTTTTGGTTCAGTTTTATGCTTGTAAAGGGTGTTTAGGCTTCAAAGTTAAATCTGTAATACAGAGAAGGCTATTTGAAGATGAAGTCTTCATCAAGAACGATATAATAAGTTTGATTTGGTAAGCCTGATTACAAAGAAGCTACATTTGCCTAGCTGAGGCATCTGGCCTTCACTATTTACATTACAAATCTGTGGTGTCAAATACAGGGTTGCTGTACCCCACGAGGGGGTTGTCAGTGCTTTTGTTTTGGTCAGCCAGGTCCAGTGCTTCATACAAAGGCTCAATGTACACTGGTGGATCCTCTTTCTGATGTCGAGCACTTTCCGAGTCAGATTTCGAGTCGTCGGAGTTGAAGCTTAGATGGCTTTGGTGGAAAAACAAAGAGAAAGAGGGAAACAAATGATCATTTCAAGGTTTTTGATTTAAAAACAACAATCACATGGCATTGCTGGAAGCACAAAGCCAGCTCTGTCACAACATCCTGTAGTGGGCACTCTGTGGCAAAATGTTCACCTGGAAATCGTCCCAGTTTATTAACCAGCACAGCTACAGAGTCGTGAGCGCAGCTGCGTTTCACCGTGAGCCACCTTATCAAACTGTGTTGATCAAGCCAGTAACTGCTCTCTGTAGGCAGTGGACCGATTTACAGACAGGGTTCTTTGTTTCCTTGTTGTTTTTGTTTTACCTGTGTTTGTCATCATCAGAGCTGCTCTCTTCTAACTCGATGGTTGTGTCGATGTTGAGGTTGAGCACAGGATTAGCACTATCAGAGAGAAGTGACACATGTTAGAAGGCAAACTTATACATTAGGTTTCATACCATTGCCTATTTCATTTATCTGAATAAAGATTTTGTGTCCTCACCCTTCCATAGTGTACTTGTTGGTTCCAGGTAGCATAAGACCATTTTTCTGGTTGTCATAATTCATACTGGATGCAGATTCTGCAGCTTTAGCGGCCTTAAGCTTCCTTCTGTAGCTGTATGGTGGAATGATGAGTGGTTAGTACACAGACTCCCTGCTGGTCGTAGATGTTTGAAATAGTAGGTATCACGTTTTCTTACTTTCTGCGAGTACAGAGGAGTGAAGTGGTGAGGACAAGAAGCACAATGACAAGGCCTGCCACAATCCCCAGCAGGACATATTTTACTGTGTCCACCGTTTTTTCTTCCTCAGGAGCAGTTCCCTAAAAACAGAGGTTTCAGGTTTCGAGTTTCATATGTAGATCTTAAAGTTTTCATTCACTTATATTTACACTAGCTTCACACTTTTTACATGTCCTTTAATACTGATCAGACTTATCAGACCTCTTACTAATCTGGAGTTAATTGTTTTGTAAAATGAACCAAAGGGATTGCTACTGGTGTCTCCTTAAACCACATTTTAAATGTCTTTATCCCTGTAAAATAAATTTTACTTTATTTTTCTAAACCTACGCTCAAAAATGTTTATTCACCCTCAATATACACAAAGCAATAATTTTGAGTAAAATACAACTGTAATATATACAATTTATAAAAAGGTTTATTTATTCAAATAATTAAAAAAATGTGACTTCATTTGACAACATTCCATTAAATGTAGCATTTTACATTGTACTTACGTAATAAAATTACATGAAAAAATGTACATGTAAAGAAAATCAGTTACTTTTTTTTAGGGGGGGGGGGGGATTTCAAAATTTATATTAAAGTAATTTAATATAAGTAATTTTTCCATATAGCCAATATCATTCAAATGCACCATACACTGAGTCATTAATCTCAACGTAGTTACGGCTGTTTCTGAAGATCACATGATCCACCTTTATGGGAAATCATATGCCTTTTAACATTTAATAAATATAAAATCCTAAATTATTGAAAATTAGGCATGTTTGTTAAAAGTGATACGCATGAAACAATTCTGAATTTAGCCTGCTGGTGGAGCCAGAGTGCTTGTTGGAGCACACATTGAACTTGGTGAAAAGAATCAGTGAACTGTCCCCTACCCCTGTGCTGACTCTGAAATACTTTTTATTAGACTGCCACCAGCAATTTATCAAAAAAGAAGAATAAAAAAAAATGATGACGAAATGACCAAGAAGATATAAAGAAGAGGCAGAAAAATAGTGAGTTTTTTGCCGTGTTTAAAAAATAAAACCATACTTACAATGTTATCTAGTCCAAGCTCTATCAGCTTAGGAAAGTGTTCCGGATCAGAGAGCATTATTTCCACTTGAACAGAGGTAAGGGCCGTTCCATTGGCATAGACAAAATAAGCTACCACAATGGTTTTGTCTGTAGCCCTGAGAGAACCATTAAAAAACACACACATACACACAAATTAAATCAACACATTTCAGCTGTTTAAAACCTAAAACTTGGAGTTGCTGCCATTGTCATTTTGTCTACATGTGCAATTGCACCACCTAGTGAGGAAAAACAAAGCATAGGAGCAAGCAAGGAGATGTGAAAGGGAACTTACCTGGATGTCTCACTGTAAGGCCTAAGAGCAACAATTTCAACGGCAGCCTTAGTGGCAGTCATAAGTGCTCTAGAAGAGTCCCAGAAGATGACGGGGGGAAGAAAATGGGTAGATTTAAGTGGTGACTGAATGAAAATTAGCAGATTAGATCAGATATAGTCTTTACTAATGATTCAGACATTACCTCCTGATCTCAGTGAGCTTTTTTTCAACCTCAATCTGATTATTTGCAAACCTGAGTTCGACTTTGTAGGATTCATCGACTGTGAAAATCTGCAGTTATGAAAAGAATGGAAACATTAGTGTGTGCTGCAAGTTTTATAGCCTGTTTGCAATATACAACACAGGGTAAGCAAATCCCACGTCACTTACATCCAGCACGGTGCTAGAGGACAGGCCGCCGGGATCAGTCGCAGAGACTGTTACCAAATACTTCCCCTTCAGTGTCAAATCAAGTGTCTGTGTAGATCTGTGGATAGTTGAAGGGAAGCACACCCATAAGAACCATAAAAATACACCCATGACAATATAATTTTGGAAAAAACAACATGTGCATGGGCTCCTATAATCCCTGCTAAAATATAATCTAAATATATGAGTGCAAGTGTAAACACCGACGCTTGTGAGGAAAACACATTACCAGAGCAGAACGAGTTGTGACTGCAGGAGAGGACTTTGTACTCACTGAATAATCCCAACATAGCGGTCATTTTGCTGTGTGGTTACAGCCTCAAACAGTGCCCCCTTGTCACTTATTTGATTGTTGGTGTTTTGGAATTTGACGTCTGTCACTTTAAACTCGATCTGACTGTTTATGCCACTGTCACGATCTGTAGCCTATGAGAGACATGAAGTAGAGCATCATGCTTCATGCATCGTTAACATGCCGAAATGAGGTCAGGTGTTTTTGCTTTTCAGTCGTACTTACGGTAACCCCCGCAACTGATGTCCCTTTGCTTGCACTTTCTGACACCACAACTATAAAAGAAGAAGAAAAATCAGCGTTGGATTCATATAATGTTTTAAAAATTTAGGGCGATATGTGAAAGCACGTGGCCCTGTTGGTAAGTACTGCAGACGAGTGGTTATTCTGAGAGAAGGACTCACCAAACACCTGACTGTCTGAGAAAATGAATTCTGGAGCATTGTCATTGATGTCTTCAATGTTGATCACCATTAGGCCTGAAGAGAAATGACAGTGAACCAGTTTTTATGTAAGCTGTTTGTTTTAATGTCTTACTCTTATTATCAGTAAACAACCGATTACTGACCTGTCGTTGCACTGTTGTTATATCCCTTCTCTGTGTAAATGTCCACCACCTGAGCCTCTACAATCGCCTGGTCGCATTGTTCATAATCCACCGTGACCTTAGGGTTGACCCTGACCTCTCCATTTGGATCCAGGACAAACCAGTCGCAGGGATACAGGCTGTCGTTGCATCTGCATTTGACGGATTCCAGCTCAAAGACCAGAGAATGGTTCCCGTCTTTATCTTCCGCTTTAAAACTCCCAACAGCTTCCACTACTGTGGTGTTCTCCTTCACTGTCATAGATGCTATTGGCGTGAACTCAGGTCTCTCGTCATTTACGTCAAGCACATCTACGTCCACCGTCACTGTAGCTTTCTTCTGCTCCAGATCTGCTGCGTCTACCCTCATACTAAACGTTTTGGGGCCTTTCTCATAGTCCAGCTCAATGTCTGGGTCCACAGTGATGTTTCCCATGAAACCTCTTGTGGCAGCGGAGGTTCGAATGATGAAGTTCCCAAAGCTCCCATCAACAATGCTGAAAGAAATGCGATTAAACTCTGCTGTTTGGTCCAAATCCTCAGCTTCAACAGAGCCAACAAATGCACCTGAATGAATGATAAATATGACTTAAAACCCTGACATGCAGTTGTAAACACTTAAAACATTTTGCGGTGTGAAATACTTGCCTTTTTCTCCTTCTTTAACAGAGAATTTGTAAGATGGGGCAAAAATTGTTGGCACATTATCATTGATGTCCTGAAATGGATCATAAAGAAGAAACACTGGCAGTCATCAGCTGTACCAGCATTTACACCGTCTCTTGTAACTTGGTACTGTCAACTTGCTAAAATACCTACCTGTACATTGATGGTAACTGTGACACTGGTGGATAGCGGGGGTTCACCCTGGTCTGTAGCAGTCACTACAAGTTTAATCTCCCCTTCCAGCACTGGATCCACGGCCTCACGATCCAGTTCAACGCTGTTTGTCAAAACACCGGTTTCAGGGTCTATAGTGAAGTTCTTACTGTATGTGCTTGACACGATACCATACACAATTTGGCTGTTTGGAGTATTGGGCTCATCTCCATCAGTAGCCTGTCCAAAGCAGAGAAACATCAGAAGAGACACTTTTAGGAAGATGATTTTCTTTGCTGATACAGCAAAAATGCAATAAAAGCCTGAAAACAAATATTTATGGCCAAAATACTGAATTTAATCCAGTAATACCATGTATCGTATAGACTTTTAAGGCTACAAAAGTACAATATTGACCAAAACCTCATATATGTAACCTGAAATGTAATTTCTTTTTTAATATAATTTGTCAGAAGGTCCAACAAACACTCCAGTTTCAAAAAAATAAAATTTTCTGAAAATGATTTCATGGATGAGCCTTGACAGGGTTAAGTCATTTGATTAAATGTACATTTTTGATGTAATGTTGTTACATAGTGTAAAACAGTGTAAAACATTTATTGGAATCTGGTCAAATGAAATGTACCTGATCGGTATACATTTAGTTTATACCAAGCATATTTCCCTTAATAATTAATAATTTATATAAATAAACCTTTGCTTTTATTTATTTCAGTCACATTTAAAGTATTTTTAAAAGTGTGGTTTCATATTTATAAGGACATGTTTTGACTGTGTATGCATTTGAAAATGATAACTCCCTGTCAATTTCTGGGAAAGTTTTTTTTTTTTTTTTAATAATAGTTTAGGCCTGGCTACACACTTCATTCATGTCACATGACAGGCCATGATATTGGGTGATGCAAATTTCCCCAGAAATTTATGTTTGGCTCAGACTTCACTAGCTCTTATACATATCCTAAATCCATATTTCTTAATTTGAATGGAATTTAGCAGATTTTAAAAAATATATATTATTAAAAAGCTTTGAACTAAGAGTTTAAGGTCAGATACAATGACTGTTTTTCCATATAAAACCTTTTATGCTTCACTTTAAAAGTGTAGCTTAGTTTGGTTCAGTTTTCATCCTCAAAATTATGACCAGAACTGCAGCCCAAAGTTATAGTCTTGAACTTTTTGCTGTCTCTGCCTACCAACATTAACATGCACAATAAAGCGCTTTTAATTTTTCAGCAAAATGAAACCTGTTATTTATGTTCATGTCTTCTAGGCTCTTCAAAGTAGACGTGATAAGTAAATGTATGTATGAGAAGTCAGTGCATTTAAGCAGTTAATTCCTCCCAGCCAATGGGGATGCCTTTATTAACGCATATACAGACTATAGTACACTATTAACTTGACAACTATTGTCCTTAGTGCTCACCCTGCCAAACTTACCTCTATTTTGACTTCAAGCTCTTGGCCCTCTCTAATAAAAGCCACGTAAGAATCTCTGTTCATGACTGGAGACTTGTCATTAATGTCAGTCAGTGTGATCTCCAGTACTGTAGAGCCAGGCTTGCCATCTGTGTCTCTGGCCTGTAGAGTTGCTGTATAGAGAGATCTGAGCTCACGATCCAGGAGCTCTTGGCTTTTCACATAAACTCTGCCAGTATGCAACTCCACATCAAAGTAGGGTAATCTGAAACATAAGCGCAGACAGTTGGTGAGGTGTTGTGTGAACGACATGGACAGCAGCTGCACAAAAAAAGAAGAATTACTGCAGCACGCCACAAGTGAAGACATACATGCTGTCAGGAAAAAGTTTGTATGTCAGGTTGTCTTGATCCATTGTGTCTGGATCATCTGCCTAAAAGAGAGAAAAACAAAACAATGTGTGAGAGTTTCTAAAATAAAATAATAAAAGCTCAAGATGTCTGAGAGAGAATTCAGATTGCAAGGAACTTACGGTAATTATGGCCAATTCTGTCCCAATGGGTGAATGCTCTGACACATTTAACTTGTATGTGTCCTCTTTGAAGGTTGGACTGTTGTCATTGGCATCCTTGATGTTTATAGTGACTTGAGCAGTGGAGCTAAAGGTGGGTTTATCTTGATCTACAGCAGTCACCTGCACCATGATATGAGCAACTCATTGGAATTGTAAAGAGTTTTAAAAGTCACAAACATGAGTGGTATTGGTACATGCAATGGTATGTATGTTCAGGTCCTTCTCAAAAAATTAGCATATTGTGATAAAGTTCATTATTTCCTGTAATGTACTGATAAACATTAGACTTTCATATATTTTAGATTCATTACACACAACTGAAGTAGTTCAAGCCTTTCATTGTTTTAATATTGATGATTTTGGCATACATAACTCATGAAAACCCAAAATTCCTATCTCAAAAAATTAGCATATCATGAAAAGGCTCTCTAAACGAGCTATTAACCTAACCATCTGAATCAACGAATTAACTCTAAACACCTGCAAAAGATTCCTGAGGCTTTTAAAAACTCCCAGCCTGGTTCATTACTCAAAACCGCAATCATGGGTAAAACTGCCGACCTGACTGCTGTCCAGAAGGCCATCATTGACACCCTCAAGCAAGAGGGTAAGACACAGAAAGAAATTCCTGAACGAATAGGCTGTTCCCAGAGTGCTGTATCAAGGCACCTCAGTGGGAAGTCTGTGGGAAGGAAAAAGTGTGGCAGAAAACGCTGCACAACGAGAAGAGGTGACCGGACCCTGAGGAAGATTGTGGAGAAGAACCGATTCCAGACCTTGGGGGACCTGCGGAAGAAGTGGACTGAGTCTGGAGTAGAAACATCCAGAGCCACCGTGTACAGGCGTGTGCAGGAAATGGGCTACAGGTGCCGCATTCCCCAGGACAAGCCACTTTTGAACCAGAAACAGCAGCAGAAGTGCCTGACCTGGGCTACAGAGAAGCAGCACTGGACTGTTGCTCAGTGGTCCAAAGTACTTTTTTCGGATGAAAGCAACTTTTGCATGTCATTCTGAAATCAAGGTGCAAGAGCCTGGAGGAAGACTGGGGAGAGGGAAATGCCAAAATGCCTGAAGTCCAGTGTCAAGTACCCACAGTCAGTGATGGTCTGGGGTGCCATGTCAGCTGCCGGTGTTGGTCCACTGTGTTTTATCAAGGGCAGGGTCAATGCAGCTAGCTATCAGGAGATTTTGGAGCACTTCATGCTTCCATCTGCTGAAAAGCTTTATGGAGATGAAGATTTCATTTTTCAGCACGACCTGGCACCTGCTCACAGTGCCAAAACCACTGGTAAATGGTTTACTGACCATGGTATTACTGTGCTCAATTGGCCTGCCAACTCTCCTGACCTGAACCCCATAGAGAATCTGTGGGATATTGTGAAGAGAAAGTTGAGAGACGCAAGACCCAACACTCTGGATGAGCTTAAGGCCGCTATCGAAGCATCCTGGGCCTCCATAACACCTCAGCAGTGCCACAGGCTGATTGCCTCCATGCCACGCCGCATTGAAGCAGTCATTTCTGCAAAAGGATTCCCGAGCAAGTATTGAGTGCATAACTGAACATAATTATTTGAAGGTTGACTTTTTTTGTATTAAAAACACTTTTCTTTTATTGGTCGGATGAAATATGCTAATTTTTTGAGATAGGAATTTTGGGTTTTCATGAGTCATGTATGCCAAAATCATCAATATTAAAACAATGAAAGGCTTGAACTACTTCAGTTGTGTGTAATGAATCTAAAATATATGAAAGTCTAATGTTTATCAGTACATTACAGGAAATAATGAACTTTATCACAATATGCTAATTTTTTGAGAAGGACCTGTATATATATGGCTTATTTTAATTACATTTTTACCTGTAAAGTCATTTGCTGTTTTTTCTCAAAATCCAGATTTTCGGGTTGCCTGATCATGATCTGAACGATGCTGTCTACGGTGGTAAATTGAGGTTCCACAGAAAACACGGCTTTGTCCTCTCCATCCAGGATTAGCTGAGTGTTGGAAATCTGTAAAATCCCAGGACCCAAAAGTTTTATGTTTAATCAATAATGTTACACAGAGCTGGACTGGGGACCTCATCTTATAGATGATGAATGGTCTGTTTCCTTACCTTGTCGGGATCTTTGACAGTCATGCCAATGTTAATAAATCCCAGTGAGTGCTCCAAGATCTCACCAGTGAATTCAGTTGCTGTTACACAGTCTTCCCCTGAGTCTCCACACTTGTAAAACTCTGGCTTATTGTCATTGTCATCAAGGATGTTGATCTGCACAGTTGTTGTGACGCTGGCACGGACCCCGTGGATGTTTTCTTTAGACTCAGTGGCCTTAAATAGGCCAGAATGAAAAAAATGTTTTCAATATTCAAGATATTGTTAAAAAGATGAAAGATATTTAATATTTCTCAATATTTTTTATGACTAAATATAATAATAATATTAAATTAAATGGTCTAAAGAAGAAGATCATAAATGTTTTTTGTTTTTGTGGGGTTTTTTCTTGCATCATTGAGAAGTTGCTCCTGTATTATGGTGGGTTCCACCATGACACCATCTGCTCTTTGTTTTCAGCGACCCTGTGCTCAGCCTCCCATTCTGCTCACACCAGTTCCCATCTGTATTTTGAATCTGCTCTCTAAGGTCACTGTAAACACCTTCAAAAACTGCTACTAGTGCAACTTTGATGTAAAACTGTTATGTAGAGTAAAAAAAAAATCCCCCCAAAACAATAGGAAAATTAAACCATTTTGGAACATCATCACTATTAGTTTCATGAGTTTTGTGAAGATTTGTCTTCTTCAACCTTCAAAATGGTCTTATCACATTTTATGTCATGTTTGCTTGAGTTGTAAAAACAACCTTTGATTTGAGTTCTAAAAGAAGCTCCGTCTTTAAGGTTGTCTGTGGTACGCGGAAGTTTTTGTGCTGCACAGAGGCGTTCAACCTGCCTTTCATTGCTGCTAACATTAAGATAAGAGAATTTTATACTTGCTGTTAAATACTTCATAATGACTCTAGGGAGTGGTATTGTTCTTTGTTCAGTCTTAACAAAATGTTGAGTTATTCCTTTAAATCTTAATACGTAAAACTAAAAATAGAGGGACTAAAAAGTGTCAGAAAGCTCAGTTTGGTCACAGTGAAACTGTAATTTGCTGTAATCTGTATGAACTTCATGGGATAAGCAGCTGGACTGGTGCCAGCTGAACTACCTCCAGATCAACACTAGTAAAACCAAGGAGCTGGTGGTAGACTTCGGCAGGCACAAACATCCTCCACTACAACCACTGAACATCCAAAGTATGGACATTGAGGCTGTGGACAGCTACAGGTACCTTGGTGTTCATCTGAACAATAAACTGGACTGGACTCATAATTCAGACGCCCTCTACAGGAAAGGGCAGAGCAGGCTGTACCTGCTGCGGAGACTCAGGTCTTTTGGAGTGAAGGGCCCACTCCTGAAGACCTTCTATGACTCTGTGGTGGCCTCAGCCATTTTTTACGGTGTGGTCTGCTGGGGTGGCAACATCTCTGCCGAGGACAGGAAGAGACTGAACAGGCTGATCCGAAGGGCCAGCTCTGTTCTAGGATGCCCTCTGGACCCAGTGAAGGTGGTGAGTGACAGGAGAATGGCGGCTAAGCTGTCATCCCTGTTGGACAACATCTCCCACCCCATGCAAGAGACTCTGAAAGCACTGAGCAGCTCCTTCAGTGGCAGGCTGCGGCACCCACGATGTGGGACGGAGAGACTTCGCAGGTCTTTCCTCCCCACTGCTGTCAGACTCCACAACAAAGACTTTTGCAGCTGATCAAACACACACATGTGCAATAAGACTGCTATATGTGCAATTCTTTTTCTGACAAAGTTGTACTTTTGTATTTTCTTACTCAGTTGTATATAGCATTTGTATTCTATTTTATTCTATTGTATATATTATTCTATTTTATTCTATTGTATATAGTATTTTATTTTATTTTATTGCATTCCAGTGTTTTCTAATTTCTGCTACATAACTTTGCACTTTTGCTGTAACGAAACAAATTTCCCACCTGTGGGACTAATAAAGGTCATCTTATCTTATCTTATCTTATCTTATCTTATCTTATCTTATAACTTTAGTTAGTACTAATAGACAAGCTTACTGTAGTAACATACACAGAGAGAGGGAAATTGACAATAAAAATGTACCTTCACAGTCAGAGTTACAGTGTCACCTATAACTTCTCTGTCAATTTCTGACTGTACAGATATGACACCATCACTGCTTGAGATTTTAAACAGGCCAGCTTCTGATGACTCTGTAAAATAATGTGGAAATTACATATTATACTACCACTCACAAGTTTAAAGCAACAACATACTGTAGCTTACCTTCAATACTATAGCTGATTGCATCATTGACTCCTATGTCTGGGTCCACAGCAGTCACTTTAAGCACAGATGTGTCCTGGCAAAGGAAAGACAATGTTTATGAAATGTGAAACATTTGAAAGTCTTTTTATATGCATTAAAAATATGTTAACTCAAAGCAGGCTCAGTGCCTTTAGATCTGTGCTGTAATAGTAACAAACAAACGGTAACAAAAAGTTGTCAAAGTCTTTGTATACACTGGATCATATATTGTACTACCAGAAAAAGCTTTGTTTGCCTTACAATAATTCTTTGATATCATTGGTCAGGTTTAGCAGCACTCACCACAGGTGAATTCTCTCTAACACTTCCAACATAGGGACCGCCGATGAACTCAGGGTCAAGATCTGGGACATCCTCAACAGAAATGAAGGAATAAACAATGCTCGACAAGTATACTGTATCAGGAAAATAACACCTGCCTCCACCATCCTGTTAGAAAACATTTTTAAAAATCTCTTAGATTTTTTGGGTGATCAGATAAATCTAGAATACATTAAAACAGATTATATCACAGATAAACATGACACCTAAACTCAAAGATGCTGAAAATGTGTTATTCATTTTTGACAGTGCTTTCAAATTATAAAAACAAACAGAGTATGTAAATGACCACTGTTACAACAAGCAAAGGCTTGTGACTGTGACTTTCACAGTATTAAATTAATAATGAATATTCATCACTCCTCTTTATCAAACTGACAAAGCAACAGAATTTTTTATGCCTGAATGCTCTAGCTTCATTTTACACTTTCTTATTAGGAGCAAATAACAGGGCAATTCACTGCTTAACAAACAAAAATCAGACTCTGAATATTACAATATGCCCCTGTGTTTTATGTTACGTTAGCATTATTAGTTGTTATAGTGTTCTTAGCTGCAGGTTTATTTAGGAGAACACATATATTTCAATTGTTTTGGAAACATCTCCAATCGATTTATTATCAAACAGTTATATAAGAAAAATGGCATCACTCTTATATCTGTTTATTATTAAGTTTCAGCAGCACCAGAGTGGGTCAAAGAATGCTTCTTGTTAAACCAGTAGCGGTCTAAAGGTCACAAAAACTGCCAACCTATCACACTAAAGGTCACTTAAATTGTGTACTTATTTAATTATTACTATTATTTAATAATTTACAGTTTATTTATTTACAATCTACTATCTACAATCTAAAATGTAAAAACAAAAAGATGCATTTGTACAGGGGTGTAGGGCTATTTTCTTGGCCAGGAGTGATAACTTTGGGAATACTAGTAGAAACCAACAAAAGACTGACTGATACAAGATACATTTTTGTTTTCAAACTGTTAAAGCCAAAATACAAATATCATGTCATTCTCAGCTATTAAGGGAAATTCACATGCCAAACTTTTCCTTTAAGAAATTTGGAACCACAAGAATATGAAAAGCTGCTTTAGTGTTAGGGCAACCTTTACACTTTTCTTTAACCAATATTAGTATCATAAGGTGATGCATGTTTAAACTTGAACAATCACACTTACACTGGCATTAATCTTCAGTCGATAGTAAGTACTCAGTGAGGTATAATTCAGAGGCTTGCTCAGTTTGACTTCACCAGTTTCTCTTACAATGCTGAACAGACTAATCCCATCGTTTGGGATTACCTGGAAAAAACAATGTAAACAGTGCTTTACAGGTTCATCGAACATCTGCATTGAATATTATTACATTTTATGCTTTGCAAAGGAATCTTACTTCATCAATGGCATATGTAACAATGCCAGCAGTTCCTGTATCAGCATCAGAGGCTGACGCTTGAAACAAAGTTGTGCCTACAGGAGTATTCTGTTGAGTTAGATGGATAAAACACAAAAAACAAAACAGAATTTTAAAAACAGAAATTATTCTCTTAGTATTTTTTCCTTTTGATTAATGATCCAATGGTAAATGGACTGCTTCTTTCATAGCACTTTTCTACTCTATCTGAGCACTCAAAGCATTTTATACAACATGCACAGTGCAGTCAGACTCAAATGGATAAATCAGAGAGCTAGTTGGGGTTAGCATATTTGGTATGCAGCCTGAAGCAGCCAGGGATCAGACCAGTAAACTTCCAATTAGATGACCTGCTCTCCCTCCTGAGCTAAAACAACCCCAAAGAATGCTTTTCTCTCACAGCAACATGAAGTAAATATTTAAATGAACATTCTTTACTAACAAGGTAAGATGCTATGACAGAAAAAAACAAACAAACACAAAACCATTTGTAGAATTATTAATTTAAATATATTTGCCTTACTTCTGGAACACTTGTGTCATAAGAAGGCCTGTTAAAGAAGGGTGCGTTGTCATTGGCATCATCTAATATTATGCTTAAGTCTCCGCTTCTCTGTAACACATGATGCACTCTGTGAATATAATGAAAAAACTGACTTAAAAAAAACCAACTTTTACTAAGTTAAATGTCACTTACACTATTCTCGACATCAGAAACAGTAACTCCAAGTGTCAATAACACCGAAGCCTAGAAGAGAGAATTGATCAAATTTGTAAGTGAACATGCTTAACCAAAATTACGTTTTTTACAATAAAGGGTCTCTGCTCTACGTCTGCCACACCTCTCTATCAAGACGCCTTGCAACAGATACAACCCCTGTAGATGCATCAACTCTGAAGTTTGGAGCATCAGTCCCACTGATTGTGTAAGTCAGTGGGTCATTATCTGGATCTGATGCAGATATAGTAAATGCCCGTTCACCTGAAGAACAACAACATGGAAACATATAAAACATGGGCAAAAGAGACATAACATCACAAATGTGAGAAAAAAAAGAAAGAAAAAGTTTCAAAAATAATTTAACATACCAAATGGGGTGTCTTCACACACATTGTAAACAAATTCGGTGATTTCAGGACTGCTGTTTGCTGCAGAAGATTTAAAGGTTAAATGTTGACGTAAAGGTAAGAAAAGAAAAAATGAATCATCAAACATCAAATAAACACACACCATTAGTTAGACTGATTAGGCATAATAACAGTATGCTTCCTGCGATCCCCTCCATGCCTGCGAATCAAAGAGACAATTTCATAAAAGTAGCAAATATTAGATTTTCGTTCTTAGTGTCAAGATGAAACGGTAAAACCTTAAAGACAATTGCTCAGTAGACTTATCAGTATGTTAACAGGTTCATAATGACAATGTTCAGTTATTGGTTTTTACACTGACCACCTTATTAGTTATTTGTCCTAATCTCAAATAGTAGTTGAGGATGAATTTTTTTTTAATTTTTATGAAAACAACAAAATCATTAAATGTCATGATGCAAACAGAAAAATAAGAAGGTGAATCACATACTGGACAATGCTGGGTAGTACGCAGCTCTTGTCCTGATTTTTGTAGGCTGAAATTCAGCAGCCAATTGTTATTACAGCCACACCCAAACTGTTCACGGCATAGCAGGTGGTGAAAACACCTGGAAATCTTTGTTTACAGAGAGAACACAGCAGAACCTTTTTATAATTTAAAAAAGATGTAAAGACAGTTTACTTCATTTTCACCTGTTAAAAATTTGGTTGGCAGTTTTACACTTTGATCATATATATATAAAACCTTGAATAATTAAGTTAAATAAAATTAAGAATGACCTCATATAAACAAGTCTTTACTTGAATATGTAAGCCCTTTCTTTTAAAAGGCTTTACCACTTTTTTCACTACTGTTGTAGGAAAGAAAAAACACCAGAAAAACTGATCAGCATGTTTCAGGTTTCAGGTGTTCGAAGCAACACACTGAACTGATATTATTTATTGTTTGTTATTATCTTCTTCTTTTTTTCTTAATTATCTAAGCATTATCTAGTAATTATAATAACTAAATCCATATACTAATGCTCTAAAAAATAAATCCAAATGCAGAAGGCAAACTTACCAGCCAACATTCACAGAGGGCTTCTCCTTTACTGATTTCTGGATGAGACCTTTGACTCTTGTTCCTCTTAGTGATTGTCGTCTCACAGCAGTAAATATAAATGATTAACATGCGCCAGTGACGTCCAGCAAATATGATTTTGCATTTTACTCCACTTCCTTGTTTGCTTGTTAAAAAAGAAAAAATAAGTTTTAACTGTTTTCTAATAAGTAAAATAGAAGAAGTAAAATAAAACTTCACACAGTTGAAGCTGGTCTCAACTATGACTTCATGCTGGCTGTTTAAGTTTAGAAGCAAGCTCCTCACCAGGAGCTCAGTGCCATCAGCCCAGCAAATGGCACTGAGCCATACTGGGCCACAAGTGTCCAAACGAGAACCCCACAAGGATCTGAAATGCCCTTTTGTCTAAATGAGTGGTGCTGCTGTCATGGCAACAATACTATTCTGATTGCTTAGGTTTGGAAACCCAGGGCTTTCTAATGCCCATGCCTTCAGAACCAATCAGAGGTTCAGTCCCTTATCCAGAAACTACAGTTCCAGGCCCTAATGAGCTCTTCCCAGTGAAGCTCCACAACCCATCCAGCCTACTCTCCTCATTAAAGGGTATCACACAAAGGATTATGCTCTCTTGTACCCACTGGCTTCATTCATAATGAGGCAATATACTGAAAACAACATCTTCACTGTGACTGAAACAAATGCCAGTAAATTAAGTGTTGAGAATGGGGCTATTAATAAAAAAAAACATTTGAAAAATATTAGCATGAACAAATGTGCAGAATGCTTGAAAGAAAATCCCTGATATATATGTTCTATTATAGCAAGATATTATGATATATAGCAATATATTATTTGCTTCTGTCAAATACAAATTAAATTTAAAGAAAAAAACACAGCAATAAACAGCAACTGAAATCTTTAAGATATATAAAAGAAGAGAAGGCTTTCTGCCAAGTGATTGCATGTTTTTTCAAAAAGCTTACCACAGCCACCATATTGATTTAGCATATTGTCATGCTAGCACTGTCCCTAAACTCACTGTCTGTGTCTACTATTAATCCACTGGATCCACTGGATTACTGATACTTACCAGTAATTATTAAAACATTGATGAAAAATTATTCCAGTTTGTTGGTTTGCTTTGAGCTAAATGATAATCCCAGTGACAATAGTGACACTAAAAATGATAATGCTAAGCAGGTATTGTCTTCGTCATTCTATTACAAGGTGGTAGTTTTGTGGTAGCTTAAAGGTTTACAAAGTTTATCCTGTATGCCACAAGAGTGGCTCAGCCAAATCTGGTAGAAAAGAAACATTTTGAATTTTTTTATTTTATTTTTTTTTTACAGAAAACATAAATGTCAGCCTCTTGATAGTGTTACAGGAAGTCAGTGGACAGTCACCAGAGGCTGAAAAAGAATCAGTCCTCCAGGGACTGTTCTCAAAAGATATAAATGTGAAGATTTATTTTAGAATTAAGAAAAATGTGTCAGCTGTAAAAAAAAAAAGAAAAAAAAGAAAGATTTGTTTTAGAGGTTATGGATTGCATGTACCACAGGGGAACTCTTCATTTAAGCAAACGTGTAATCAACCGACGATATGCAGGAAAAAAATAGAGCAATATTATAATTCACAGGCTGACGTAAAGTGATTAAGACAAGATACTGGTGACAAAGAATTTGTTCCAAGACTCTTATCCAGTTCGACTTTGGTTTATGACTTACAGCATTTAACACAGCACTGCCACTCCCTGAGCAGCAATAGAAATATATGAATGGGCGGTAACAGAATAAAACTCTTCCTTAGCAATTCCAGTAAACAGAAACATAATTTTTTTTAAAGAAAAAAGAGTGATCTCAGGGTTACGCAACTGTTGAACCCACACAGTCCAATACTGATAAGATAAATGTTGCCAACTAGATCATGATTTAAGGCATATGATTGTGTAACAAAATGGACAAGAGAATGCCTGAATTCCAAAACAAAAAAAATCGATTTGCAGTGACAGGTTTCTAGGAAATTATATGAGTATTGATAAAAATCGGACAAATCAGCCATTTCTTCTGACCTACTTTGATACCTTCCTTGTTGGATGGATGGTGTCCTATTTTTCCCCCCACATTTTTCTGACTTCTCGTTTCCTCGTTTCCTCAAGAAACAAGACCAATGTACCACAGTGTGTTTTATTTGATTTTATTGTGTGTGTTTTTAATAACTTTATTTTTTTAAAATGGAATAAGACAAATTGTGATTTCAGGGTACTTAGACAAAAAAACACTTGGGGACAAACAAAAAAACAAGACATGATGAAATTGGTATGGAGATTAGAAGAGGTGCAGATGTGAGTGTGTGTGTTTTTAAGGATTTTTATTGTAATTGCAACATATTTTCACATCTGGTGCAACCAAATTTTACATTCAGGTCCCGGTAAAAAATCGTCTGGGGGGAGTCTGAGAATACTGTGAGAATTGCTGGAATTAATGCAATAGAGAGGGAAAGAAAAAATGTGAATGGAATATTAAAATTCAAAAAGACACTGGGAGTTATCTGGAAGTCCGGCCCAGGTTGGCAGGTTGTTGTGATAAAGAAATAGCCAGAGCACTGGAGGTCAAAGTCAGCCAGTAGTGTTGTTCTGTGGTTAATAGGTGGGATTTCTCCCCTGTTTTTTTCTTTTTAAACCATTGATTGAGAGCTCTGTGTCACAAAAACATGATCAGAGGGAACCAAACCAAACGGGAACAACAGGCTACACAAGCCTCATGCTCAGTGTAAAATAGTCCCTCTAGTGGCTCATAATAAAGTGAAAGGGTTCCTCTTTCCACAGATGGAGTCATAAATTGAGTAAATATTAATACAACTTTTGATCCCTGTGCAGTACTTGGCAGTTCTGAGTCATGCATGTATGTCTGCTTTCATAACGACCCTGCACACACTTTAAAACATAGTACTGGTAAAAAAAATATATATATATATATATATATATATATATATATCTGATTTCATGCTACTTAGTTCCTACATCAAGCCACCCTTCATTTATTTATATTTTCCTTCCCAGAAGCCAGACTTTCTTGATAGTTGTTTAAAATGGTCTTGAGCAATAAGTTCCCAAGGGTTTATGAAGGTCTTTCAAACATTTCCATGGGCACTGGCTGATTTTCACTTAGTCCAGTCCTTCTTCTTGACAATTTTCAAGAATTTTGTTTTTGTTTGTTTGTTTGTTAAGCCAATTAATACTATAAAATAGTCAAAGAACTCAAAGAATGAACTAGTGTTGTGTCTACATGGATTTGAACCCTCTGTTGATCCATCTACTGTTCACTGAAGCCTCATCAGAAATACTGTCAGTAGAAGGGTGGCTGTCAAGAAGCCATTCTTGAGGGAGGGAAAAAAGCTAACGTATGCCTTCTTACACAAGAACTGGACTGAAATAGGTGCTAACAGGTCTTATGGACTAATGAATCCTAATTTTTAATTTATTTATTCAAATCATAATTAATATGTACAAAGGAAATCAGAAGAGTGTCTACAGCCACTTTTAAAACACAGATCATGGTTCAATATTGTCAGATTGAGAGCAGCCTTATTTGTCAGCATGGCAATGATTCCAAACACACTCTCACTGCACTAAAAGCATAGCTGGATAGAAAAACACACAGTGGACCACTATCAGTCATGGATTGGCCTCCTCAGAGCCCAGATCTCAACATTATTCAAGTAGTGCAGGATCATCTTGAAAGAAATTGCGCAAAAGGTAGTCAACATCCAAACATCAGGTATAAATGCCTTTCAAGATGCCTGTAGAACTATTCCTGAAGACTACTAAAGGATATTACTATTAAGACAGTTCAGGCTGCATTGAAGCGTAAAGATGGTCAAACTAAATACTGACTCTCAAAAGTGTTAGAATTGTACAAACTCTGTTTTTGCCTTATAACCTGTATTTTCATGTGTATTTGCACGTTTCGATAAATCGCTGCACCTATTTTCATTTTGCTAGGAAAATATAAGATGGGTGAGTCAAGACTTTTGCAAAATGCTGTACATAATGAACACTTTTTGTATATTATATACAAAAAGTTATTCCATACTACTTCTCTAGGCGATTTTGCTTGCCCCGGGCTAAGATTTCTTAGGTTATGTAAAAACTGAAGGATAGAGTTAATTAGTTATCTTAAGTAACTAATTAACCTTTTTCAGCAAGATGGTGAAGATGTCTTTCCCCCCTTTTCGCACAAATCCCAGAAGGCAAATAAAACACTTTATGTAGGGAAACTATGAACTTCCTAGTCAGACTGGCACACTTTTTTCTGTCCATTACGGTAAAAATGGCAGCGCGCCGTGTGCTCTCCGCTCTAGAAATACGCAAAAATGGGGGTGTAACTGGGAACTGCAGAAAGTCAAAACAGACACGGGGCTGGACTGCCACTTCCAAAACGAAAAGGTGGCTCCAACGGAATCAGTCTCGACGGCTGAGAAGCCACAAATGCGCACAAGATATACACAGAACTTGCCGATAATGTGAGAGTGTAATGTTTAGCACCTTTTTTTTACAGCAGTGGTGAAATCCACGGAATGTTCCACACGGGAACAGCTGACCACAGGATGCCGCACTTAGCCTAACGAGATGTGAACGTTACAAGGGAAATATCAGTCATAACTAGATGGTTGCATATTAACAATCAGGTAACGACACATCTCCTCTTCTTATTGCTTTCAAATTTGAAGATTTGCGCTGCTTTTTTTAACGGGAGATGGTTAGACGGCTTATTAGGGCTGTCATCCTGCTCAACCTCCAGCCCCTCCTTGTTTTGCTGCTACCGAGTGCGATGTTGTAATGTTTACATTTAGTCTATGTTGCATACGGCTACTGCACTCTCCAGTCAGCTTTGCATTAGGTGCACCCTTCGAATGCATGCAAAATGTCAGAAATGCTCCAGTACTGTGCCTTGAAGCACCCAAAACGCCCTGTATTATTTATTAAGTCTTACAGGACAAATTGGGCCTAATAGGTAGCCTGTGAGCCCATTTAAGCTTGGTAATCTTAAAGTGCAGCATCACGTAAAATGTTTTGCAGCTGCATTCAGTGGCCAACAGAAACATAAAATCCCTTATTATGTCTGACTTGATCATGCAAGTGCAATATTACATAACCGGCTGGGTAGTCTACAGTAGGACATGGTGGCCTCCAATGAGAATCAAAACAGACTGTGTGCAACAGTGCTGTTGTTGAGTTCAAAAAGTGTGCTCTACAAACAAAAACAAAACCAAACCAAACCAAACAAAAAAACTATTAGTAGACTAAGTTTGATTGTAATTTGATTCTAAATATTCAAACATTTTTAAGTGAGGAAAAGTGAGAAAAGTGGAAAACTGACGTATGGAAATTAGTGTTTCCTACTACTTGAGTAAAATAAATAAATAAATAAAAATAAGAATAAAAGTCAGCAATACGAACTGACAAATAATAGCAGGTCGATGCAGGTACCGAATATTGCTGAATTATTGCGAATGCATTATTGAATGAGCAACATGTGGAGGTCGAGATGGGGTTGCTGTATTTACTGGTGGGTAGTTTAACAAATAGAAATGAATACATCATAGTTTTTAGTCAATCTATATGTGAAAATCTTTGAAAGTATAGTGTAAAACCTCAGAATTGCACTTAAT
This sequence comes from Pelmatolapia mariae, assembly GCF_036321145.2. Taxonomy (NCBI): domain Eukaryota; kingdom Metazoa; phylum Chordata; class Actinopteri; order Cichliformes; family Cichlidae; genus Pelmatolapia; species Pelmatolapia mariae. The sequence goes on along the minus strand of NC_086228.1, from coordinate 4,062,837 downwards.
TGTAACACTTAATTCAATGTTTCCGGTCATCTGCACTACTTTCCCTGCGACCCCTCCGGCAGCGTTTTGTTTATAAGCTACAAGTAAGAAGCGCAGCTGCTTGTTTTGATACATTGTAGCTAAGACTGTCTGGATGTCTGCCGTCTGTGTTTGTTGTATGCTGATTGGCCGCTCGGCGAAGGAGGCGTGGTTTCGCCATAACAATGCATTTCAAGGAACATACACGCGCCAAGGAATGTTTTCTGTCTTATGGTAGCTAACGTTGTCTTTGTTACACAATTAACGGTATTTCCTGCTCAGGTAAACGCTCCCGTTAACCGACGGGCCATTTTAGCGGCTTCTGGGGAGAGACGGACTCCTTATGCAGTTGTTAAAAGCGTGTGCTAGCTGGCTAACTTTAGCAAGCTAATAGCAGCTTCGTCGGGCTCAGTGTCAAAAAAGCTGTCGGACAGAGAAGATTGAAAGTCCGTTAACGTTGGGTTTTGTATTTTTGCCGATGGTGGTGGTCGTTTAGAGGCAGTTACATGCAAGGATAACTTGATGGGACACGACATTTCGAAGGCTGAAACACCTGACATCTCCCTTTCTCGTCGAACAAGCAGACTAGCTAAAAAAAGTAAGATATGGGCAGTGTGTTGTGACCAAACTCATTGCTGAATAATACTTGTATCTGTCTGTGGTGTAGAATTGTTATGTGGGTTTAGATGTGCAGTTGTAATAATATCTATCCAAATCTTGTAATAGCATGCTAGCTAACAACCGTTATTTGCAGCAGCTGCTGTATTGGACAAAGCGTTAGCCTAGCTCGTCTAAAGTTAGCTGTTCTCCTTCAGCAGGGGACATCTGATTTGCCCTGGTTATAAGGAACTGGTGGATGCCCCGATATCATTGTTTTTCATTTTGCAGCAATGCGTGTAGGGCTTTTACCTAATGTCGTTGTGAAATTATGTTGTGGTGCAGTGGCCTCACAAGCTGCACAGTAGCGAGCTTACTCGCTTACCTACCACATCTTTTGTTGTTGCTTTGTCTTATGAGCACATGGCTTTCCATGTTTTTGTTCATGCACGCTGCAGCGACCCCTGTTTATCAGCACCCACAATGTAATCGCATCAATTACACCGCCGCTTGCACATTCCTTAGCTGTTGATATTGCAATATTGTAGTTTAAACTCAAGTCATGTCCACGTATAATACAGACAATGCAGTAAAGTCGAAATAAAGTAGTGTATATTATCGACCTGGCTTTTTAAACAATTTATTATTCGTGGCAGTACCGCTGGATGTAATTATGCAGTTCCTGTTAGTCCAGTTAGGCACCTGTAACTAGCAACATGATGTGTTTATTACATTTTCACATCTTGGAGTAGACAACAGTAAGTGAATCGGACAGGAGGCCTCTCAGAGAAGAGGTGTAGTTTAGAATTTACTATTTTATACATTTTTTTTTTTAGCTCAATTGATATTTATTCGAAAATGTATAAATTAGTTATAGAAATGGTCAGTTTTAGTGTACAGCCTGGTAGCAAATTAAGGGGGGGGGGGGGGGGGGGTGACGGACCTTGAGCCTTACTTTAAATTAAGGGGATCTGAGCATTCTGATGCTATGATTTTTTTTCTTTGGCTCTGCTTGTTCAAGTGAACAAGCTTCCAAGTGGAAGGTAGGGCTGCTGAAAATCAATATAAAGTTGTCCAGAATAATATCCTTTATTCTGGGATGAAACCTTTTTGATCAGATGGCAGTGCCTGTGAAAGCATAGGACAGTGCTAGGTATTTTTTAAAAAGTGGCTAACAATCCAAGTTTAAAGTCATACATTGATGTGATTAAGTTGGAAATTAATGAGGAAAAATAATTGTGTGTGTGTGTGTGTGTGTGTGTTTGGGAACCACACCACTTCACTTTGGAAAGCTGGATCAATCTCTCTCACAACAGACACTAGTAGATGACTAAATCAAATTAGAGCTGCATTTGCTCTCTGATTTGACAGGCAATTTTACCAAGAATCACCGTATTATCTGAAACATCCAGGCTGCTGTGAATTGGGCCTATATAGAAGAGGACAACTGATTTATTTAGCATCAAGAATGACTGTGTAGGAAAGTGTCAGTGAAATTGATGATTACTTTTGCACCTCTTCACACAACACTGTGTGTGTGTTACATTTGCTATTAACTAGTGGAATCTGTTGTGTAGGTTTATCTGGCCTTGCAAAATAAAGATGAATTTTCTTGACAAAAAGAGGGTAAAATACTTTTTGTGGCTTATATCTTATTTTATTAAATCTGAAAGTGAGCTTTTTTTCTCAGAATATCAACCATGTGTTTATGTTTTGTTATTGCCCACCCCCAACGACTGTAATATAAATGTGTTGTACCCCTCTAGAGTTTTTTGTTTCCTTACCACAAAAAAGATCATCAGATCTGTTATAAAATTATCTTTTTAAATTTACTCATTTCAATTTGCATTTTTGTTTATCGAATGGCTATGAAAGCAATCAAAATGCATAAAACTCAGTTAATTAAGGTAACAGAGACTTGTTGCCTTAGTTGTATGAGGACCAATCTTTCTTATCTACCAAAGGCCCATTTTGAGTCTGGAAAAGCACTGTTCTGTTGTGCTGCCAGCCTGACAATGGCCACATCCAATAGGCACAAGGATCACTGAATGGTTTGAGTATGAAAATGATATGACTCATAAGCTTTGGCCTTTGCAAACACTAGAGCTCGACACAGTGAATGCGTGTTACACAGCTCTCTCACTAAAATCATCAAAACACCAGATGAGGGAAAATCTTTTGGAGGAATGGTTTTCCATTAATCTATTTGTTTCAGGGACTTGTAGAATGGTCACCAAAGGTGCACGTGTTGGCCCAACACCCTGCTATGTTAGTTTTCCCTTTAAATTTAGCACTTAAATAAAGGGAGCTGCGGTGAATGTACTTTAGCTCATTTTTCATAAATTCTGAGTCCTGAATGAGGTCATTAACACAAAGCAGTGAGATGTGGGCCTAGGAACAAATAAATCCTCTTGTGCCTTAGTAAAACATGAAGTTACAGACACTTTCTAAAGTCGCATATCTTGTTATGCTACTTGTATTATGAAATTTACAGGGTAGTTCATAAAAATGCTCTTGTTTCATATTTAATCTAACCAAAACAGTGTGCAGATAGTGTCAGTGATCCTGTTATCAGCCTTCTTTTTTTAATCCAATTTGTGTTAAGATCCTGGAAATCTTTGTGAATCTTACATAGAGGGTCCTAAAAAGGTTAATATGCGTTTTATTTTCTACCCATAAACTTCACTTATCGTTGGTGCATGCTCAGTTAATAGACACAGCAATAAGCACTGCAGCATAATCATGATTTTTAATGTGTCAGTTGGCATTTTTGTTGTTGTTGTTGGGTTTTTTTGCAGGGTTAAGACAATCAGAGGCAACATACAAGTGCCTCCACTGTACGATTTCCTTTCCCAGAGCGTGACTCGTCTGCACGACGTCACCAATGCGACCATGGGAAATAGCAGTAAATAGGCTGCCACCAACAGCCCCCTTAAACCCGAGGAGGTTCCTTGGAGAGCCCTGCAACGCCCCAGTGCACCTCAGGAGAAGGTAAACTCTCAGCCCTGTCTTTCCTTCCGGGATTGTTGTTTTGAGTTATTTTGAAGTGTAGTTTTGCATCAAGCATGTCAAATGGTTTCTAGAACAATTTCAGACCATATACCTTCATACAATGTACTCAATATTTGTACCAATCACTTGTTGTTGTTTTGTTTTTTCCTTATATGGACATATAGCCCACCAATAAGACGCCAGTGGGGGAGACGAGACAGACCTGTACTGCACACTTCGCCGGTCCAGGATGAGAACTTCCATCATCTGCTTTTCTCCCAACACCACCAACAGGTTCCTTTAGATGAGTCCAGACAGTACAGCCACACCAGCACAGCACCACGCATGCTTCACCCTGCTGCTCACCTGCCCCAGCAGAGCCCCATCATGGTGGATCTACATGACCAGGTAACAGTGAGAGTAACATGTTTCTACCATTTGTTAAATGTGTTAAGCTGTGCTATCTAACCGAATGTATTCACAGTAATATATTATTTTAAGTCTGTTGTGGATTAATGTGTAATAAATGTTTTTTAACAGACAGACATCTGTTTTTTTGCCTCATCTTGCCCCCTTACTTTGTTCCCTTAAAAGATGCACCAGGGATCGGTTCCTATATCATACACTGTTACGACGGTGACGACCCATGGATTTCCCATGCACACCGGGCAGCCCCTTCCAGGGTGCAACACTCAGCAGCTCCCAGCATGCTCGGTAATGTTCAGCGGACAGCTCTCTCTGCTCTGCTGCCTTCCTCCTCCTGTGAGTTTGAAAAGGAAGAGCCCAAATGTCAGTGGCATCCATGTAGCACGCCATAACAGCCATGCAATCTGTCACTGTTCATGATTAGCAAACAAGCTTCTTGGATTTGTAATTTAGCGTTCATGTTAGCATAAAAATGAGTCAGGCAGCCTGAAATAAGATTTTTGGCATATTTAAGTATTTTTTTTGTTTGTTTGTTTTTTAACTGTTATTAAGTAGACTGGTGTTGTGTTAGTAATGTCAGTGGTGTGGCTTTATGCAGCACATTGCTTCTATTCACTACATGCTTTCATTATAGCTGCATTATTGTGAATATAAGGAGCAAATTTGCTTTGGTTAAGTGGAGGCTTATTCAAAATACAGGGTTTGATTCTAAATTGACTTAAATGTTTGTTCTTGTGGTGTTTTCTCTCCTCAGCTCATACAGGCATGTACCATGCAGCATATACCGGTGTCTTATCAAGCCTTCCCACCCCTGATCTCCAGCGAACATTTTGCATTGCACCCAACCCCATCTGTACCACCCCACCAGCCACCGCACCTTACTCCTTTGAGCCAGTTTGTCCCTTTACAGCCTCAGCACCCACGCATGGTGAGTACTGCACTGTATATATTTGTTCTATAATAAAAATGTAGAAAAAGAGAGAATATTGTTGCTTGTTGGTCAGTCTGCATGTTTGACCCGATGCGGACCTTTTCTGTCTCCTGGCAGCCTCTACAGAGGGTAGACAATGAAGTTGACCTAAGAGGGGACCAGCACCCATTAGGCACCTTCTCCTACCCTCCCTCTCATCACCCACCAGCGCTGCCTCCTTCTTTGCCCCTTCAGTATCTTCCTCAAGAGCCTCTGCATCAGGAGCTTCCCTTTGGAGTGGTAAGACAGCCTGTGACTCACACAGTTAAACAGATTAACAGCTGGAGCTCTGTTTTTCAGGGAACTAACATTAATGTTAGCTTTACTGCTGCAAAAAGTTGGATGAGTCCTTCCAATGTCCCACAGTTACATTCTCTTGATTGAACGTTATGTACTTTTTGACTTTACCGGCTATATTTATATTTATAAGTCAAGATAAAGTCAGTAGTTGGTAAATGTGTGTATTCTAATTGAGTTATAACAAACTTGTCTGTTTAGAAAAACTTTTTTTCCACTTTGAAAATGTGAATCCACTGAAAGATCTCCCAGTTTTTGGCATGCCCCAATGGTTTCGGTTGAGCAGAGAGCATGGAAAGCGTCTGAGAAATCCACACACCAGTGTGCTCTAATCTGAGTAGGCGCATACACACTGATGCATTTAAGTATGCCAGAAGCTTTACAGAAAATTAAGATTTTTGAGGTGTGAAATTGAAGTTAGAAATCTCAATCTAAAGTAGTAATACTTATTCTGGTTACAATGTGTTCATGTATATATGAAAAAACAGATACATTGTGTTCATATTTACAGAGTAAGAGTCTGAACTGAAACAATCCTTTTTGAGTTTTTGAAATACTGAACACATTTTTGCACACAATTTTAAATTGTATTTTCTTGTTTCTCCTCCTCCTACTGTGCAATGTCTTGAGTCAACTCTCAGGAGCCAGACTTTCTGTAGGTTTTTCAAAGCTGCTCCTTTTTCACTCGTTTTCAGTCCATTCCTTGTACCTGACCATTTTCAGATGAGTTTGTTTTTTGACCTATGAAACATTAAAGCATAAGGAAAATACCTAACTCAATACACATAATAGAAAACTTGACAAAGAACCAATTTTAAATTTTATCTTTAGCTATTTTGTTACTAGCAGCCTGTCGCAGAATGAAAACACAGTTTGACAGGCATAAAATAGCACTTGTGCCAACAAGATGCAAAGAGCTATTAGTTGAACTTTTGGCATTTCTTGACATGTTGTCCAGTGTGTCCTTAAAAATTAAGGGCAATTGGAGGACAAAAAAAGTGTCACGCCTAAAAAAACTATCTGCAGCAGATGAACAGTGTCTGAAAGTTGTGTCCTTAAGAAATAGGGAAAAGCAAAGAACAGACACCTGAGAGACGCATCTGGCCCTTCAGTTGATCCATCTACATAAGCGTCATCAGAAGTGGTGTCAGTGGAAGGATGGCTGTCAAGAAGCCATTCTTAAGGAAGCAAAATGGGGAGAAAAAACAGAGGTATGCCAAATTACACAAGAACTGGACTGAAAATCAGTGGCAACAGGTCTTATGGAGTGATGAACCCAAATTTGAAAGATTTGGTATAATACGTACAGAGGAGGTCAGGAGAGTAGCAGTACAGTGAGTGTCTACATCAATCTGTAGAACACAGTGGAAGCCCTGTTGTGATTTGGGGCAGCATTTGAGCCTGTGATGTTGGTAATCTTGTTAACTGATGGAATTATGAACAGAGAAAAGTACTGTCAGATATTAACTCACCATATACACTGTAACTACAAACAAATATTGACTTTCAAGCCTGTTAGAATTGTACAAACTGTTTTGTTTTTTTTTTCAGCATATGTTTGCGCATTTTAATAAATCACTGCATCTATTTCCCATTTTCCTAGTGAAATATAAAGAAATGGGGTGTAGCTCAAGCATTTTGCACTGTACAGTAATTCATGTGATTCACGTTTGCGACTGGTATGAGAATAATTTCTCTGAATAATCAGCAGTTTTAGGCACATTACTTGCAAATTTTAATAATTGGCTCCCTATTTATTTGACACAGAAAATGTAATATTATTACTGTGCTTAAAAGTAGCTGGTCACATTCTGTTCCAGCTGTTTCAAATGTTGCTTTACATCAACTTCAAAGCATGAAAATTAATTTCCGTAAAATATTAATACTGAATTTACTGTCATTTGAAGGTAAAATGGAAGAAAAGGTACAACTTTAAACACTGAATTGTTTGACACTGTGTCTTTCTGCAGCCATATCCACACATGCTGCCCCGGCGAATGAGTGGACAGAGATACCGGTTGCAGCAGCCTCTCCCCCCACCACCTCCTCCCCCATCTTACTACCCAGGCTTCCTCCCTTACTTCCTGTGAGTATCTGCAGGAAAAGCACATCTCTTGATGAAATATAGCAGTTTTAATCATATACTTTTTTCAATAAAAATTGCCTGATTACACTGATTTTAGTGCATGGGCTTGATGATTGACTGCAGGGGTTAAAGGGGACATGAAATGCTACACATATAAAGGAGCCCTGCTCTCAAAAACTAACATAGATGCAACTCTGTGAAGCTGGATTTCAGAAACAAGTGCTTGAAGTTATAAAAACATGTTTAGCGCCATCTTCTGTCAGTACGGAGTGTGACGTCATGTGGTTGGTTGGTTGTGGCTAATAGACTTACATTCGTTTATATTAGCTAACTAGTGACAGATTTGATAACTCAGAGGAAACTAGCGACACTAAAAATAAAAGTCAGCTGGCTCTGGCTGCAACAATGTGTTTTATGTTGAGAAACTGAGGATATACTGTCCATGTTCACCCACTTACTCTTTAGCTGTAAGTGGCTCTACATTGTTTGGCTAGCTGCACTCAAACGGGAATATGTTTAGTGTTTCATATCCTTTTTAAATTTATGCGGATATTGATGATGATAATGACTTTTGAATCTCTGCTGTCTAAAAATAAATGGTTCAACGTAGCTGCCACTCAGTGCTAGTATTTGCACGGCATCTGCTGCCTTTTGTCAAGGAGAAATGATGTGTTTGGGTTCAGTTCTCTCTTACACCTGTTGTCTCCGTGTCTTTGCATGCTCAGGTCAATGCTTCCTGTGCCTCCAACAGCAGTGGGCCCAGCCATCAGTTTAGACCTGGATGTGGATGATGTGGAGATGGAGAACTATGAAGTTAGTTAATGAAGTTGTTAATCGCTGTCACATGTAAACTTGTTTCCACGCTGAATTGACGGTACATACCAAAGGGTTGCAGTAATACAAATGCATCATAGCGCTCATTGTTCTTGAATTCTGACTTCATGTACAAGTGCTGAAAAACACCTATAAAATACAATTCTCATTTCTATATGTGGATCAAAAACCTAGAAGGAACACCAAAAACATCAACATAATTTCCCTCTCTCTCTTTCTTCTTAGGCATTACTGAATCTGGCAGAGAGGTTGGGTGAAGCAAAACCACGAGGACTCACAAAAGCAGATATAGAGCAACTTCCGTCCTATAGATTCAACTCAGAGAATCATCTATCTGAACAAACGCTGTAAGATCATCTCTCACTTTTCAGTAGGATTCAGTAAGTGTAGATTGGCTTAATGATACTAACCAGTCCCCTCCATCCCTTCAGGTGTGTTGTGTGCTTTAGTGACTTTGAGTGTAGGCAGCTACTTCGGGTATTACCGTGTAACCACGAATTCCACGCCAAGTGTGTGGACAAGTGGTTAAAGGTAAGTGGATGTCTGCTTAAACCTTTAAAAAGCATATTTTTAGCAATTTGTTTAGAAGACTTTGTCTTTACACTGAGTGTTGTTTGGCTTTCAGACCAATCGCACTTGTCCTATTTGCCGAGCCGATGCCTCGGACGTACACCGGGAGGTGGAGTGAGAACTGTCTCTGAGTGCTGAACTGGAAAGCTGCACACACCAGAGTCTGCCCCAAAGCTGGGGACACCTGCCACCTGCCCTGCGTCCTCCAGTAATTATAGCTTACCAACCCACTACTCCTGCCCCTTCCTAAATAAAAAGCAATCCAGGATTGTTTCTGGAGCCTGTTGTACCTCTGCTGTGCTTCATCACCCGAGTCACATGAAACCCACTGCCTATCGCAGCCTATAGCCAGAGTTCTGGGATCGCCAGCCAGTTCTTTCTCTGCCCCCTCGTTGCAGATTCCAAAGATTTTTCCCTACAATGCATTATTTGCTGCTTTTGTTTACAGGGTTTCTTTTAAATTTGGTGGATTTGGTTGGGGCGTTTGTGAAAAGTGGGGGTCCTGCTTTGGAAGAGGTGAGTCGGAAGCCTGGATAATGATGGCTGGACACCTTGTGCAATTAGCAGAAAAATAATAGGAGTACTTCAACATGGGTATCTGTGTTTGGAGGCAACACCTAACCATCATAGATGCATGTTTGTGTAGGTGTTGGGCAAAGTGACTTGTTAATAATGTATGTTCTGCAATAATGTATTGATCCTTTTAACGGTTTTATCCATTATTTGTTTTTAGGGTTGTTTTTTTGTTTGTTTGTTTTTATTTTAGTTCTTTTGCCGATGCTATTGTGAAAGTGTGACTTGCTGTGGTTCAGTGCAGATTCTGTTAAGCCTGAGGTTTATGGACTGCAACCATGGGGTATCCTCTACCCCAGATAATCCACTCTGGAACACGGATCTGTACAAAAAGCAGTCGTAGATTAATGGACTGCGTCTTTTCGAGGTCATCCGGCATAACTGCACAAGTGCTTCATCCACCCTCCACGTCAGCATTGTTCCTCTGGCAAAGTGTGTACGCGTGTGTGCATATTGTGCGTGTATGTTTGTCCTGTTCACAGAGCCAATGCATTGTGTAACCACTGGATACAGGGCAGCATGCTAGGATTTGCATGAACTGTTGATTCAGACTAGCAATATTTTAATCAAGCATTGCCACCAAAATTATCAAATTTTAAAGAAATAGAAGAGACAAAGAAGCATACTAAATGAATTGCTTGCTTGTTCAGAAAGCGCCATGAGAGAAGACTTAGCATGTGATTACACCATGACTGTGTATTTAATGTATGGGAGCACTCTTCTGAGGGGTATGCTGATGCCATAGTGCTCTGGAGGCCTGTGCAGAAAGCAATATGTGCAGTGAGTGGCGAGTTTTAAATGAACATTTTTCTTCCCCTTTTAGGAAGACTGGGCTTTTTATTTCATTGTTTGTGAGCCAAATCCTATATACATATATAGCCTACTGTTGAAGATTTCAGATCTGCCTTTTTATGACCTTGACAAGCACAAACCTGTTACTAATCCTGAAAATACTATGTCATTTCCACTTGTTTTGAAAGTATGCTGTTTTATTTCCTTTTTTTAAGGTTTATTTATTGGTTTTATGTTCTAGAGAAAATGCATTGAAGGAAACAGTTAGAGCACTAACAATGTTTGTGTAAGTGTTATAATCTGGTAACTCGGTCAGGTCATTGTCTTAGGCCATGGTAATGGTGTTGTAAAAGAGCAACTGTATGTATAGCTTCAGTGTGAATGCTTTTAGATAAACGTTTGAAGACAGAAGAATGTTGACAAAACCTTGTAGAAGTCACTGATGACACTCCACCAGCTCTACAGTGATCAGAGCGAGCTTCAAGTGACACAGAGCTGGAGTGTTCAGTAGTGTAGAAACACTGTTTGACTTCTAGTTCCCTGCTTGCGTTGATGCTAAAAAAAGAAAACAGGATCTATTAGGGGTGGGAGGGAAAAGAGCAACAAATGAACTTTTGCTTTTAATTCTCTCTTGCCTCCTAACTGCCCCACTAAGCACTAACAGGCGGTTGTAACCTTTGCTTTTATGTGTAAAGGGATCTTGCCTTTTTTTTCCTTTTTAATTTTGTTTCTTACGTGAATGTGAGTCGTTGATGTGTGCCACCTTCAAGAGAAAAAAAGCCATTTAATGAGTTAAACCCACAGCTTTGAGAATTAACCTATGTGTACATATCTATTCGCTGGCATATATTGTAAGTTTAAAAAAAATCACTCAGGGCCTCTCGGTATATAAAAATAAAGGAGAACAGTCCATTTCAGATGGAAAGGATGCCATGAAAAGGGTATATCTGAATTTAGTTTGGTCATTTTCCTCAGACCATAAATAATTTAATGTAATCAATTATAATATTCAGTTTTGTCTGAAATAGTAGATATTACATCATTTAAAGACAGGCATGCAAGAAAAAAAGATCAGTAAATATGTTAATAATATTCACTGAAAAGAGGCAATGTACACTGCAACTCATTTACAAGTGTATTATTCAAACCTGTTTGACTTTTGTTCTTGTACTCAAACCATATGTTCAGACATAGCGGTTGTGATCCCATTTCTAAACGTGCCACAGTGCACACTATCCTACCTAATTCACTCCCAGATCTATTTCAGAGGTGTTTTGCATGACTTTAAAAAAAAAAAAAAAAACAAGAAGAAGAAGGAAAAAAAGTAAAAACAAGTGTTATAGTGGAGGATCTCTCAAAATCTGGTGGGGACCTATTTAATGGTGCACAATATGCATGCTTGTCAACCAGATCCCAACTGATTTTTAGCTCTAGTTGGCTTCGGGTTCTGGGGGTTTGGATCTTAACGCTCAGCTGATAACTGCCATGCATTGTACTGCACACATTTGTAATAGAACTGAATGACTACAAGATTTTATTGCGCTAACTTCATTTTATAGAAAAGAAGAAGAAAAAAAAAAGACTGGTCTTGAATCCAGAAATTCTTACATACATTGTGTTACTGTTCTTGCCCTGACGACTGAAAATTACATGCTCTGAAACTACTGTAGTTTATCAAAAGCCATAGTGAAAAGGTGCTAGATGTTCTGCTTTTAGGTATGAAAACTCACTTGCGTGAATGCAATAGTTTGTCATGGATCCCATGTATTCTTAAAGCATGTTATACCAATACCCCTAAACAATGTAAGTGAAAACCAATATAGTTTAAGGGATTTAAAAAAAAGAAAAAAGGAAAAAAAGAAAGTGTTGTCATACTTATTTCAGTGTAGTACTGTACCTGCCTATCAGGCTCTTGCTCTCAGTGTATCAATATCTTAAAAATATATTGTTCACATATAGATTACCTTAATTCATGTTAATGTTAGCACTGTTCTTTTTGGAGTAAATATTTAATTGACAATATCCAGTTACCCTATTAATTAAAAAGAACCTCCCATTAAGGCCTAGGTAATGAAGTAATTTTAACGACAATTGAGAATAGAGTCTTGTAGTCTTTCTGTTAAGAGTTATTGAATAATCTCACAGCTTGTGTGGTGGAAAACTGTGTTCCAATAAGCAGCTAAAATTTATTTAGGATTTGTGATCGATTGCTCCGTAGACACCATTTATTGTTTACCAATGATTTTTTTCTTTTTTTGCTGTGGTGGGATAGTGGTTTACTGTTCTTACTCTCCTTGGCCTCTAGGGGCCCTCGCCTGAACACCAGACTACCCACCCACCAACAGAGCCAGGGGCATGTGTTCTGTGTTAGGCAGATATTTTGCTTTGGTACTTGCACATTTACAGTTACCTCATTTTTTCCATGTTTGTATTGGGGCGGGTGGGAGGGGGAGAAAACAACTAATATATATTATATATAGGAAATGGTTCTTATTAATGTTATAATTTTTCATTCCATTGGAATCATATTGTTTGTAGCATTTAACATAACTAGTTAGTGTATTATATATATACATCTGTATACTGTTTGAAATTTTTAAGATTTGTACTTTTTTTAAATGAAAGTTGCTAGTTATGCTTTACCAAGTAGTGCAATCATATTTTTTTTTAATTGTTGTGGCTGATTTGAGAGGGTTGTTCACTAATAAATGTATGATGTATACCAATATCACAACTGTCATCTGACTCGCTATTCAAGGTTGGGGGGGATATATGGCTCATTGTACTTTAAATCATCATCAGGTCATTCTAAAAAAAAAAAAAAAAAAAAAGACGAAGAAGAGAGAAATAAGATCTCATCACTGCATGCAAGGGTTGTTCATTCTCAATAAACCCACGTTTTTAAAATGTTTTTAATTTATAGTTGGAAAATTACATCTTTACATGAGCCCATTTAGATGTTACAGGCGAACAGGCATCTATGAGTAACCACAGGCACACTATGAGCAGACTCGCACTATACTAGATAAAGCCACATGTAAAAGCTGTGGCTTCTTGTTAAATAATGTATCTTTGAACTTCATGAGCTTGCGGCAGTCTGCTTTACATAGTAACCAATCTGCATTTGGTCATTTCATGACACAAAGGAGTCAAACAAAACATATGGTAAATTTAGGGATTTTAAATAGCTAACTTATGTACAGGTCATGGCTCATTTATAACAGGGTTCCCATTTATCCTCAAAGTCCAAAGCCACTAACCTGCTCCCTGAAGTAGGTACATTTGTTCTTCAAACCACATGGATTAACAATCACAGCGGTAACAAACCCAACTCAGACCGATTTTGTTGTGCTCATTAGTCAGTGTGAGGGAAACATAAACTCAAGGCGAAAGGATGTTGAATGGGGACAAGGATCAAACATCAAAACTTTGACCAAAATTACAAAAAAAGTAGTTAGCTAAGGAAACACACCATCATAGAAATCTCCATTCTGCATCCTCAATGTAACTATTAACACATTCTGGTGGGTCAAATGCCCACAAAAGAACGACTCTGGGTTATGATTCTGGTGTTGCACAAAGCTATTGTGCTGTTTCAGAACATTTCAGTAGATGATTAATCTGGTGCTGCAGCAAATACTGGTGTGAAAGAACACGAATTAACCGGGGGCAAGTACAAGTGATGGAAATCAAACTCTGTCCACACATAGATGAGTTCAAGGAAGGACTTCAAGAAATATTTATTTGATAAAATTCAAGACTTTCCAGGCTATTGGGAACCCTGTAAACACAACCAAACAAGGACTAGAGATGTAGGGTGGTTTAATTTTTTTTCCAGGTTAGGGTTTTATCTCAATGATCCCTTATGCATAATGGCCATTGAACAAAATAAGAAAAAAGAAAAAAAAAGGATGGGTTGGTGTCAGAGGAAAATGTTTCCTCGCTGTAGAAGAGGTATGTTATCTATTAATCGTCCGTAAGGTCCTGAACAAAAAGCACCTCGGAGCGGCTGAGTCCTGCCTCTTTCAGCGTGGGTGGGTTGGGCTGCTCTTCAGTGGGAAGGCAGGGCAAGACTCGGCGAGGGAAGTTTGTAACTATCTGAAACTTCTCTGGAGTTTCTTTCAAAGAGAATAGGAAATCGTGTATTACCTGTGAAAGAAAAATAACAAAATGACGCTTTTCATAATGAAACAAGAGAAGAAACTTTTTTCTAATAACATGAAATTATATAAAAATGAATTTGTTGACATCTGAATCAAGACTGCAATTAGATGAGAAAACCAAATAAGGAAGCTAAACCATGTGGCTACACAACATCATTTACTAGAAACCTGACACTTTGCCAAAACAATTATTAAAAGTAGATAAATTAAGCAAGGGCAAATGGGAGTGTACAACCGAGTGATGCTCACCGTCAGAGACTGACCAAACAGGAATCGCCTCTCTACTCGTGTATCGTTGGGCAGCTTGAACACTATTTTGACACTTTCAGGATCATCTGCAGGAGGCTCTGGAGGAAGACATTCCGACTTCCTCTCCTTCTCCTCTTCAAGTGTCTGGAAAAGTGACAACATTAATCAGAAACTCAGAATGCAAACACGAGAAAAATTTCTTATTTCCATAAACGCAAAACAGGACTCACTTGTCGTCTCCGCTCTTCAGCAAGAGCACTCTGTCGGACCTTCTCCTCCTCTTGCCTCTTCTGCTCCTGCTCCTCTCTTTTCTTTCGTTCCTTCTCCTGGTCGGCACGGAGTGAAGCCAGATAGGCCTCATCCTGCTGCTGCCTTAGCACTTGGGTCTGGTTCCTCTCCTCGCTGAAACAAAAAGGTGACGTCTTTATCCGACACGAAGTGTGGCATTAAGCAGTGAATGATATATTATTGTTTTTGTGTATATCCGCAAATGCCGGCCATGTCTATATCTCTGACTACCACATCTACATCTACACATCACTGTCCATGCCATAATAAGCTGTGGTCATTAAATCAGCCTTGTGTCCTGTCCTTGCACTTCAATTAAATTAAACAATATGGGCCTCCTACCAAAACAAACATGGGTGTTTTTCAGAAATTGAACTTTTCCATTTTCATTCATCTACTAACAAAACTGACCTTTGGAAATCCTTCTAAGGCAAAAATATGTGCCTTACACTTCTCTGTGTTAACATTATATTTTAGGGTTATATCACCTCCTACTGGTTGGGCATGCTCTGAACAACATCTAAGTTGTGTTTTTGGATTCTCATGTGCACACTTATTTCAGAAAGGGGAAACAGTTTAAAAAAAAATAATATTAGTGTATGTGTGGACTAGGTCTAAGGCAGAAGTACTTCATACACCAGTGACTGACAGCTGGCAAATAACCAATCAGCACTCAAAAGGCGAGCCCACAGGGCTTCGATTAGCTTTTACGATGAGCTTAACTAGTTGCCTGTTATCTTTTTTCACAAACATCACAATGGTCAGTTTTGCTTTCAGTAATCAGGGAAAGAAAGTGATGAAATAATTTGTGATGGTTACACTTCAATCAAAACTATCACACAATTAAAGTTAAACATAAACAGAGAACAGAGAGCAGTTTTGCTCACGGGGTGAATGGATGACCATATGTCACAAGGCTGAATACAGCGGCTTAGGTTTTAGTCCAACCCAGAGCCCTTTACTCTCTCTCTCTCATTTCCTGTCTACTCTCCACTACTACACTGTCTAATGAAGGCAAAGACCCCAAAAAATAATGGGGTTTTTTAAGTTTCAAGAAGATCTTTTAAAGTCATGCAAGTCAGTGTTAGTTAATCAATTTTCTGTACCGTTCAAGGCGCTCTGACATTAGATATGTTTGGTTAGCATCCATGATGAACGTCAGCTGGTTGATAAGGTCCTCTGGCTGAATGAGACCCTCGAGCCTGCCGACCACTGTCATCTTGCGATCCTTCAGCATTATCATGGCCAGGAATGGGTAGGTGTTCTCTCGCAACGCTTGGGACACTTAAAAAGAAATTACACTGTCAAATCTCCTGTAATAACAGTGACACTACATTTTAATTAAAAGTCAGTTCACACCAAGCACAAATGGACAAACAAATCCTACCTCGTCGAACATGTGGCAGCTTACAGGCAAATCATTTCTGTTCAAATTAGGTTTTAAACCCTCCACAGCCAGCTCAAAGCAATAAAAGGGATTTTGTTGCTTCTCAAAGCATCAAAAATGACATTACAGACTCAGCATGTGACCGTTTCTAGAAACAATGTCCCCATTAATGATGATAAACCACATAACTGCCTCCTGTCTGTCTGATACATTTATGCTTTTCAGACCAAAATTCCATTAAACTTGGATTAGGGTAAGAACAGTCTTAAAGGGGAACACAAACTTGTGCAAAACCCAAACTATCTGCATGTCTGAAAGCCACGAGTGGCTTGTTATGATTTGCTATATGCTCTACCCACCTATAAAACATCCATGTGCAATAAAACCACACATGGATGTTTTATAGATGGGTAGAAAACCCTGCCAATGAATAAATTCAAACTGAGCGTGTTTTTATTACAACTAGACCGCCTCCACACAACAAAGATGGTGCTCTCTTTTCTTATCATTCTTTAAGTCAAAGACAAGGAGGGCACTTCCTCACTTCAACCTGTTTTATACTTTTTTTCCATTTATCACAGCAACTCAGTAATAAGCAACAAACATGCATACCTCTGTAGCCCTCAGGCTTGCTTGTTGAACATGCCCAAAAGAGCATTCGTGTGTTGAGGAAGGTAATGACCTCTTCAGTACATAATGTGGAGCTGGAATGTGACAAATCAGGACCATAAAAACATTTTTTCATGTGTATATGCTTAGAACAAATAAATTGTTAATTAATTGTTAATAAAGAAAGGATGTGTCTTCACATCATGCAGCAAAAAGCAAGCAGATGTACCTGTACACTAGCAACTGTACAACACATGCATCAGGCAGTATGGGACCTATAGTGGCTACAGGTGATGTGGGCATAAAAAAAAAAAAAAAAAAAAAACATACCGGCAAAACTCGTCAGTGTCTTGATGATCGTCTCCGTGAAGGTACACTAATAGGTAGCGGAGCTCCCTTTTGGCATCGTTCAGTGCCTACAAGTATCACAATAAGCAAAGGCGGTTTTATCTTTTTTGGCTGTCTTAACATCACTTCAGAAACGAAAATATACTTTTATCATTAATATCCATGTTCTCACCTGGCTGTACGTTCCCTGGTAAAAGACAGGGTGTGCCTGCCCATACTTCTCCTCAAAACTATGAATGAAAGACACAACGTCTCCAACGGGGTCTGTCACACGACCACGAGGATCAGGCCTGATGAACCGCAGGGCGAGCCTTGGAACAAAAAACATTTTATATAATAGTTGCAATCAGGAATTTTGCTTTATGCAGCAACTGTGAGTTAAAAACCTAAAGGCTCTAATTACCTGAATATGTCCAGAAGTGTGTAATATGTAAATCTGAATGGTAGCATTATCAAATAGTAACTCCATCCTAGTAACCCCTGAAAAGAAACACCAGTGCAATCCATCACACCTTAAACATTTCCAAAATGAGAGATTCTCTATCTTTTTAACTATAAAACACAACTAAAAACTACAAAATCACTTAGACTGAACATTTGTTCAAAGACACTTAAAGGTTACACACGTATTATTACACACAGCATATAAGTAGCACTATTTCCAAGAGAAACAGGTGAGGCATGTGCAAGAGTTCCAAAGAATCTAGTATGCCATTTTTGTATAGTGAAACAATAGACATACGAGTCTCCAGACCTACCCTGGGTTGTGGCCTTGACACGATGTAACTATATACTCTATGATCTGCTGTATTGACCTGAAGTGGTCTGGATGGTGGAGGGTTAAACACACTGGGCACTCCTTCCTGCTCGTTAAGCCTGTCTTGTACTGCAGCCTGAAATAAACAAATGTTTAAGCCAATTGTTCTTATTTCAGTAGTCATATGTATATTAAGTCAATAGAAAATCATTAAAAAGCATGTCTCCTGTACCTCTATGTTCCAATTGTGCTGCTCTAATGTTCGACGACATTGGTCCATTGATTCCAAACCGGTTAAATCCTATTAAAAAACAACAACAAACAAACAAACAAAAAAACCCCGAAAGATTAAAAAGACCGTAGGTGGACTATAAAAGAAGAAAATTGTCGTCTCTAAGCTTTGGATTGTCTGTCACAAATTCTTCATTAAGAATGAGCAACAATGACACAATAATAGCCTGAATCACTTATCTTATTTAGTGTCCTTTATCGGGGTTTGGGGAGGAATCTGACCTCGAAAACAAGATAAATCATCCAGAGAACAAAGCACGATGGTATGCAATGTTAATTCAAGTGGTTCCAATAGTTAGCTTACCAACGGCCAAAGAAAGCTAGAGCAGGCTACAAATGGAGATGGAGCAATATCGCATGTATTGGGTTTATTATCATATAATGACAGAGTGACTTCGCGTAGCTACAACTATTGTGTGGCTCAGAAACTTCAGTGACAGCTGTGCTAATGTTAACTCAGCAAGTGTTATGTAGGGAGCGTCAATGAAAAGCTAGCCTCAGCCCAAGTTGACGTTGAGTCAAAAATGGCATTAAACACCAGGTAATGGTGGAACTGACTGACCTAGCTGGAGTGTTTATACCCGCGTGAGAGCCGCGCGACAAACATATAAACGTTTAAAGTCTGCTAACTTGTTAGCCAGCCTAGCTAGTGTTCGCTAGCTTCGCTAACGTTAGCTCTGACTCAAGTTGACGGGTGAGGGCTGGGGGTAACGTTATCGAAGTTGACTGTGCAAAAAAGCGTTGAAACATGCGGGCCCCACTACGTTCACACCCTGTTACTATCGACGACAGAGCATCGCCACGCGAGGTCTCAAACGGACACGAGTTGAGGCGGATTATCAGCTGTCTACCTGAAATTGGAGGAGTTTTTCAGTCTGCGCCTGGGATAATTCTGGCTCCTCTGGCGCCGCCATCTTACCTCGCCAATCATCTAGCAAGGCCTAACAACGTCAACTGTCTTTTCCTGATTCCAGCCGCGCAGGTGCGAGCTGCGCGGGCTGCTGCCGCCTAGCGGTTTGGATGTATTTGAGCCCCTCATTATGGCACCCATGAAAGTTTTTGTTTTCCATTAAAAGGAAAAGCAAAAAACCAATCAAAAGTACAAAAATGTTCATTTATTCAAGCTTTATTCCATTTATTTGTTTATAAAATACTAAAATTCACTGACTCCTTCATCAACATACACCACTGATGTGCAGTACAGTAATAACTCAGCCAATTCTATATGCAGTAATGCACAATAACAAGTCAGATGGTCGCTCTTCTCCTTAGTCTGGAGGATGCCAGATCCATGTTTTCCAAAAGAAACTTGAAATTTCAATTCATCACAGAACAGCTTTCTGCTTTGCCATTTAAAATGTAATTTGGCACAATGAAGAAGGTGCTGTCTCCGGATCATGTTCACATATGGTTCTTCTTTGAATGATTGAGCTTCATTTGTGCATGGCACAGTGAACTGTGTTCAGAGACAGTGATTTCTGAAAGTGTTCTTGAGGTCATGCAGTGATTTCCATCTAATGATCATTCTTGTTTATAATGTAGCGTCGATGCAGAGCTTAAAGATAATGGCTATCCCATACTGATTTTCAACCTTGATCTTTGCACAGAGATTTTCCAGATTCTCTGATTTTTAAGACCTTAGTATGCATGGCAGATGATAAGATATTCAAAGTCTTTACAATTTTACAATGAGGAATTTTTTTGCTGAAACTGTTCAATGATTTGTAAAGTCTTTTGAAGATTGGTGAACCTCTGCCCCCCTTTCCTTCTGAAAAACCCAAGAAAATTTACAGCCTGTTTTGAGCCAAGAAACACACTGGACTGTATATCATATATTTACAGTCTGTTCACTTGAGATTTAGCATGCAGTCCAATTCTTGATGATAAGGTGGGAGTCTACCAGACTGTCCATCCATATACACTACTGATGTGCAGTACAGTAATAACTCTGCTTAAAGGGTTCATGTTTTAGCATGCATCTTTTATACATTTTTACACAATTCTGATGATTTCTAATTCATGTGACGTTCTCTATAATTAAAATGTTCTCTATAATGAAACTCTTCTTCAGGATACACAATAATAGAAACTCCTACATTATTCACACCCACTGAAGAATTTCCTTTTTTACTATGGTAATTTTATTTATGGAAGCGAAGAATTAAAAGACACCACGTTAAAGAAAAAAATCCCCATTTCTAAAAGATAATAAGGCATTAGATCTTTTTCAATAATGAGTCTAACTTCTAGCAGTCTTGTTATACCCTCTCAGTCATACCAGTAAACTTCTTTATTACATAAATGCATATCTTCTCCCTTAAGTTAAATTTTCAGTATGGCAAGCACATTTATCACAGACAAATCTGACAGAATTCTACATCAATGTTTTTTTTATTCTCATGTGTTTTGAAAAATATAAGAAAATCATCAGAAGTTTAACAATATAACACATTGGGGAATTTACATGTCTTGATTTCAAGTGTTGAACTGGCCCAAGTTACTTTTTCCCCTCTACCATAATGATGTGGTACCCAAATTTTGTCTTGACAGGAGGGTCTGTGTAGACTGGTTTATCCATGGAGCTGACAGGGAGGGCGAATGCTGCATCCTGGAAAGGTCCGACCATCGATCCTCGCGTCATCCACCCCAGATCACCCTGTCACAAACATAAAAGTCATGAAGAGATCTCATGATATGCATCTGGGGAAATGTGTAAATAAAGACCATGCTGATGCTGTACTGAAGAGGCAAACTGATATTTTGACAAACAAAAATAAACTTTTTTTTAAAAAAAAGGGGGTGTGAAGCAAATGCTTGTTTGCAGCAACTCTTCACATATTTCTGTGGTGACCTGAGTAATAGCCTAATCTGGACTGGAGTTTCCCAGCAGCTCAAAATACATCAGTGTAGATGTTGTGGTGGGATGGTCAGCCATTGAAACTCATTATCTGTGATGCTAAACATTACACATCCTATGAAACAGTCAGGTTTTCCCTCACAGGACTTTGTGACACACAGAAAGATAAACAGCAGTGTAATAAAGCAATCTGTAACCATTTCTATTAGTTTGGATTTTGTTTGCTCTAATATAATCCAAATGTCAATTATCAAATGGTTAAGAGAAAGGACTAAAATGGATAGATTTCTGCCAGAGCCAAGAAAAACTCTCAACAATGACCTCATCTAGGCCACGTACTGTGTAAAATGATAACTAAGGAATCATATGACAAATTTTCCATGGTTACGTTACTTCTGACTGGGATGATTTCAGTTAAACATTATAAACAAACTGAGAATGTCAATAAAGGGAAACTAACACCGCACATCTGATTATGAGTGCAAGCGCTTACTCCTTGTCTGGCTTTGTCTTCACTATACTGTGTAGCTACTTCACTGAAACGAACTCCAGCCTTCAGTTTCTCCATTGCTTCCATGCATTTTCCATGTTTTTCACACAGGATATGCCGGACCTGCAGAAAAAAAAACAAAAACAGATGATTCTGCTTGACTTGTGGGAGAGAAAAGTTGTCCCACTCTTGTCTGATATAGGATTCTAGCTGCCCGTTAGCCCTGAGTCTTTTTTATTTTTTATTTCACAATGTGTTAAATGTTTTGCAGTTTGCAGTAGTATGCAGTTTAGCATTCTCTTACAAGCCTTTCCCTCGAAAACACATTGTCTAGATGGAAGCACACTTTGGTCTAAAAACCTGTATATACCTTTCAGCATTGATGGTGCCTTTCCAGATGTGCGAGCTCCCAAGGAGTGCACTGTTGTACCCCCAAGCCATCAGAGAAGCTAGTGGACGAGTGATGATATAACAAGTTGGATGGTCGCTCTTTGTCTTTAGTTCAGCATCCATGTTCTCCCCCCCCCAAAAAAAATATTCATGTTCCTATTCGTCTCAACCCAGAATGGTTTTCCACTTTCTCTCGGTCCATTTTAAATGAGCGAGGGAGGTTCTGGATCATGTTCACATGACTTCTTCTTTGCATGACAGAGCTAGTGATTTCTGGTGGAGTTCCTGAGCCCATTCAGTCATTTCCATGACAGAATCAAGCCTTTTTTTTAACGTTATGCCCCCTGAGGGCTCGAAGATCGCAGCCCTTGTGCACAGAGATTTCTCCACATAAAAAGATTCAGATTTTGATATTATTGTTATTATTGATATTATTTGGTATTATTTGATATTATTGGTACTAATAATATCAAGTTTATGAAGTGCTTTTTCACAGAATATTTTTTTTAACAGAAAACCTTTTTTAAACAAAAAAGTTTAACAACAGTCTCTCTGAATGTACCCAAATAAGGCGGGAATGATATACTGTGCAAAGGATAATTATTAAAAAGACAAGAAAAGGCAACAATTGTTCAGACATTTCTGTTAAAGCAGAAAGGTTTGGATTATTCTATTATTAAAATAGCATCGTACGGGACACTGCACGCGGCATGGACTCGTTCATCTGTGCTCTCCTTTCAACTCCCCCAAAAGTCACATTTTTGTTGGGAAGGGAATGAAATCTGTCATTAATGTTGCAGTTTAGCTTTGTCTTCAATGTAACGTTACCTTGACAGCGGTCCCTCCCTTTGGGCCTTTTTCTTTCTTGTCGGTGTCTGCACTCCCTGAAGCAGCTCCTACATAGTGACAAGATGGGAGATGAACACACCACAGCACCCGTTAAACCCATTAAAACTGCACTGTAGTAGTAACCGTTGTGATAAAGGCGCTTCTGGAATCACATGGAAAAGTTGATAGCTGACTTTAATTATAGAATACATATACAGTTAGTAAGTTATAGGACACTAACCTTTACCACCCTTTCCCCCTTTTCCCTTTGGTGGCATTTCAGGCTAATGTGCACTTATAACTCAACAATAATCAATGAAAAATAACAGTTATAGATCAAACACTTGCTATGTTGTGATTAGCATGCGCATAAACCTGCGCAGAGAACCCAAACTCTTCTTCTTTCACCACTCGTTGGTAGATCAAAGATTCTTGACACAATATACCGCCATCTACTGTATAGAACCATAAACGCGGTTCATTCATGTAGATGGTTCTTCCTTTTCTTATGAGACAGTACCAATGACTGTTTTTTACAGTCATTGGACGGCACTCAATGTTATCCCCTTTGCTGGCAACATAAAGGCTCACGCATGCACTGCGAGCTTTAATATTTTGATTTATTAATAAATTCATATTGTCGAACCACAGTTTAAAATAGTTTTAAAATTAAAAAAAGGGTTTTAAACAGTTTTGTAGGGCAAAGGTAATTAAACAGGCAGCGTCATGGGTCACTATGGAAACGGCAGTGAACACAAACGGCTCGTGACGTGCGGGCTGCAGTCTGGGTGTTCGCCTCTGTTTTTCTGTTTCTATGACACAAATATGGAGAAGTACGACAGGGTCTTGCGGTTGGGCAGCGGAGGAGCGGCAGACGTGTTTCTCATGAGACACGTAGAGCGGAAGTGCCTGTACGCGGTGAAGAGGATAAAGGCGGAGACCACGAGGAGGGCAAAAACGCAGAGGGCCATTCTCCAGGAAGCTGAAATTATCAAAAGGCTGGAGCATCCTCACATTGTGAAATGCAGCGAGGCCTTTGTGAACTCCGACGATGGGTTCGTTTACATTGTTATGAGCTACTGCGATGGAGGGACTTTAGATGACAGAGTAAAGGAGAGGAAACCAGGGGAGTTCTTCACAGAGCACACTGTGATGGGCTGGTTTGTCCAGGTCGCTATGGCTGTAAATTACATACACACAGCCAAAATACTTCACAGGGACATCAAACCCTCTAATGTGCTGCTGACAAAGCAAGGTGTGGTAAAGTTAGGGGATTTTGGCATATCCAGAATAATGACTAACACAGCCGATATGGCTTCCACATGTGTTGGGACACCCAGCTACCTAAGTCCCGAGCTTTGCCAGGACATCCCGTACAGCTGCAAGTCCGACATCTGGGCTCTTGGTTGTCTCCTGTATGAGCTCTGTGCTCTCAGGCCTGCTTTTGCAGCCACAAATCTCCTGAGTCTGTTCAATAAGATCACCAAAGGAGAGTACCACCCCGTGCCTGACTTGTTCTCAGATAGTATTTCCTCATTAATCCAGAGCATGCTCAACCTCAATCCGGACAACAGGCCCAGTGCTGCTTGTATACTTAGCAGTGCCTATGTGCGAGATCACCTGCAATCTATCAAAGCCACAGAGACAGACTGCTGCACGCCTGTGGCTCACATTAATGTGGAAGTTCAAAAAGAAGACATTAACACAACACTTCAACCCTATTTCGCCAGTCAGCCCTACTCTTGGGAAGAGAAAGAACAAAGTATGGAGGTCAATTTCTCCTCTGCAGATGTAGAGGAGGAAGATGAACAGAACCAATGCCACTATCCTGAGGATTTTGATGATGATGGAAGCTTGTCTTCTCTGGAGGGACAAAGTAAACAGTATGGGTTGGCAATGAGGAGCAATTCTGCTGAGTCCATTGGTAATGCGTCCCTCCAATGTCCATAAGTATTCAGACATTGGGCATATGACATTTAAAAAAAACATTGAAACACCACGGTGGATTTTATATCCAGCAATCATGATGTGACTGGCGGGCCGACTTTAGGTTTAAATCAGAGTTTAACAAAAAACTTGAACTCTTTAGGAATTAGAAACATTTTTATAAACAATCTTCCATTTTCAGAGGCTTGAAAGTAACTGGAAACTACTTTAATAGCCCAGTGAGGCATCTTTGTGTTATTCTATGACAAATCAATCACGTAAAAGATTCATAGGCTGTCATTAGGTTTTTTAAAAAAACAAAATATGTCTATTAACAAAAATTTGGGAATTGCCAGATTAGTTATGTAGTACTGTCCTTACAAGAATGAATGTACTGGCCAGCTCAGCATCAGAAAAAGCCTGAGAGACCACAAAGAAAACTAAAGTGAATGATCACACAGGTCTTTCTGAGGTTGAGAAAAACTACTTCACAACATCTAATGAAGTTAAGAATACTCTTGAGAAGGCATGTGTATCACTGCCAAAATCTACAATTAAGAGATGGCTTCGTGAATGGAAACACTGCAGGTGTACAACAAGCTGAAAACCTCTGGTTACACTCAAGGACAGGAAGGCCAGATTAGATTTGTCAAAAAAACATCTAAACAAGTCTGCACAATTCTGTAAAAGGAATCTGTGGATCAATTACGGAGAAGGAGAGGAAAAAGCTCATGATCCAAAGCATACCGCATCATCTGTCAAGCATGGCGGAGGCAGCGTTATGGCATCGACACATATGGCCGCCGATGGAATCGGGTCTCAGGGGTTTATTGATGCTGTGACTGCTAATGGAAGTAGCAGGATGAACTGTGAGGTGTACAGGGCTTTACTCTCTCTCTTCTCAGTGCAAATCAAACCAAAGCTAAGTGCAAAAGCAACCCAAGAATTCAGTCACCTGATTTCAACTCAGTAGAGCAGCTTTTCAGTTAATGAAGACAAAGCTGAATGCAGAAAGACCCAAAAAAGCAGGTCTGGCAGAGCATCTCATCATCTCAATGATGATGTTCACAGGTTCTGGACTCCATGTACTCATTGGCTGTATTAAAAGTAATCCTTATATTTAAAGTTAGTTTGTCCGGTTACTTCTGACCCTCTGGAAATCGTAATATTTTGGTTAAATCCCCTGATTTAAAGCTGAATCACTTCAGTCACATACTGTTAATTGTTTATTGAGCAACTTATATCGAATCCTAAACTTTTTTTGTTAGATCTTATAGTGAACTGATTTGCCCACTATCGGGGGCTATGGTTATTGTCTGAACACTATAAAAACACATTTGTAACATTTATGTAGACGTGTGTGTGTTATCAAGCAAAAATATTATTTCTTCAACTGTTTCAGATTCTCAAATCCGAGAATTTCTGGTGGCACTTTAGGGATCACTAGTGAGTGTGTAGTTTCATGACAGCAGCTTAGTAAAGTTGGAATAAGCCAGAAATTACCAAACAATGCAGTGATTATTGTTTAAGGCCAGAAAAATGTGAAATTCCATTTTTAGTTATTTAGTTATTATTACAGATCTTTTACAGCAGCAGCATCAAAGTGCAACATATCTACCCTTATCTGTTCCAACTTAATAATGTAAGGGGTGTTACAGTGGTTAGCAGTGTGGCCATGTACCAAAAAGGTCCTTGTGACAGCTGGGATAAGAAAAATATGGACGGATGGATGGATTAATAATGTAGACAGTTTGGGGGAAAATGACAACATGTTCTGAGAAACATGCTAGACTTTTTTCAGCTACTTAGCATTATTGTGGTAAATAGCTAATTCATCTGCTAAAGGGATAGATGAACAGAGTGATAAACTGAGGGAAAACCTGCTTTTCCAGTGGGACCTTCTGTTGATCTGTGATGTGTGAAAACAAAACAATCGACTACTGGTGATCAAAACAATGTGTGAAAGATGTTAACAGCTCTCCTATATCAGGTCTGTTAAGAATAAACTGACTTACAATGCCATTATTAAAACCAAACGTGTGTCATCCCTTTAATCTTGTTTTTTTTTTTTTTCCAGAGATCCCTGACACTTCAGAACAAGTTGACTATCCAGATGACTTTGAGGAAATTGAGGACAAGGACGATGATGAAGGAGACTGTGTGCACGCTGATGCTGCTCAGCAGCCACACGATGAAGCTCTGGTGGAAGAGTTTCAGCTCTGCGATGCTGGAGGTTTGACCATTACACTGAAAGTGCTGAAGGAGAAGGGGTAAAGAGACAATGCATTGTTAAAATGAAATACAGTGTTAAATAACGGGACCTTTGATGCTGAACGTATTTTAAAAGTGCCTGGCTTGATAAAAGCTTTATGCGCCTCAGTTTGAAAAGGACGCGAGGCCTCCTGTCAGCTGTCTTATAGCACATTTCCCCTCCATAAGAGACCCTTTGGGGATAAATAAGTTCCTTTTACTGCTGGATGATGTTCAAAACACTTGGTGGGGCTAAAGAGAACAAATAGTTGCGTTGTGGCTGCTCAGCTGTGTGACAAATGCTGAATGAATGTGATGCATTGTGGCCAGAGAAGTGAAGGTGAAGTTTTATAATTTTATACATTTTGTAGACTCAGTTTGATATTGTTTTCTTATGGAGGATGAAACACCAGCAATGACTTTTGAAGGCTTTCCAAAAGCAGCAGTGGACGTTTGGATGTGGATGTTAAACCTTAATACACAACTTCCAATATCAGGCTTCCATCTGTATGTGTATTTGTGTCTTTATCCCATTACTTTCAATGCTTTGTCTTTTGTGTTATTACACAATATATGTGAAATGACACGGCCTTTCTACCAGCTATTTTTTAACCTCTGCTTAATTACATGGCACGCATTTGTTGAGAGGAAGTATGTGGTGCATGATGTTGGTCATAAAGTTAACCACGATAACATATGAGCACAGAAAATATTTTATTTGATCAAATATTTAGATATTTGATGCCCCGAGATATAATGGGTAAACTGCTTAGAAGTCAAAGGTATGCAAATAACGGAAGAACTGCCAGGAAACATTATTATCATCACTCGGTGCGCGACTTTAAACTTGATAGATTGCATTCAGGATTCAAAAGGCCCCACAGCGAACGTTAGAGCTCCTTATCTTTGTGTGTTCAACTCAATGAGCTCATTGTTTTTGCTAAAACTGACTATGCAGCAAACCAGTAACTGACATTAAAAATATTATGGTATGTTATTTTTTTTTTCCATCACCGAATCCACGCAAACTCCTGTGACGCACGCCATTTACGTTATTTGCAGATTTTAAGGCGTCTTTTTCCTGTCAGTCACAATTCTTAAGCAATCATGTTTACATGCAAATGCTCTTCACTCATCTTACATGTCATTCGTAGCTTAGTCATACTGGCAGCGAAAAGAAAAACAAAGTGTGAGCCAAATATGGCAGCATGAAAAATTGGTGAAAAAAGGGCAACGCAAGTGTGGTGTTTATATTTGCTGAAAAGCTAGGATCTACCTAAAGCATTTGCTCGCTGTGGGTAAAAGCTGTAATCTGGGATGGCACTGATTCAGCTTTCTGTTACTTTTTAATTTGAACGTTTTAACCAAACGTTCAAATTAAAAAGTAACAGAAAGCCCAGTGCTGACTGGCAGAGCGCACACATAGCAACACCCTCCTTCACTGTCTCAGCATTATACCGGGCAGGCACTACCGAACGCTGTTTCCTGTGATCGTGTCTGTTAAGAAAGAAAAAAAAAAAAGTGAAACCGCATATCTAAGATTCGATATACCGTATTAAAAAAAAATTCATAATGAGGAGCTTCATAATGCTCGCACTTTATTTGACTCTTTCAAAGTCATGCTATTTTGTGTTATTAAGGTGTGCGCAACATTATTACATCAACTTAGAATAGAACCTGGTGTCATGTGCTCACTAGCCACTTCATTAGGTACACATCACTAGTAGTGGGTGATTCTTCGTGCAGAAGATTCAGCAAGGTGCTGAATGCATTCTTCAGCTGTTGCAAATTTGATGACTGGACATGCATCGTGTGAAATTCCTGTTCCATCACATCCCAAAGGTACTCAACTGGATTGAGATTTGTTGCCCGTTAAGGCCACTTGAATACACTGGACTCATTGTCACATTTAACAAACCAGTTTGTGACGATTTAAGCTTTGTGACATGGCAAGTTATCTGCTGGACGCAGCTTTCAGGCGATGGGTACACTGTGGTCACACAGTAGCAGTAACAATACTCAAGTATGCTTCTTCTTCTTTCAGCTGCTCCCTTTAGAGGTTGCCGCAGCCGATTATCTGCCTCCATCTCATCCTAGCCTTAGCATCCTCTTCTGTCACACCAACCCTCTGCATGCCCTCCTTCACTAGATACATGGATTTTCTCAGTGTTTTTTTGCTCCTGCCCGGCAGCTCCATATTCAACAACCTTTGTCAAAAATATCCACTATCCCTCCTTTGCACATGCCCAAATCATCTCAGTCTCAAATCTCTAACTTTGTCTCCAGTCTGCTCAACCGGAGCTGTACCTCTGATGTACTCATCATTAAAATCTAAATACCTTCTACTCTGCAACCAAATTCCATCTTTTTGTTTGTGCAACAGTCTCCAGACCATACATAGTAGCAGGTGTCACTACCATCTTGTAAACCTTCCCTTTCATACTTGCTGTCCCCTATATGACAAATCACCCCAAAGACTCGTCTCCACCCATTCAATCCCACCTGCATTCTCTTCTTTACCTCTCTTGTTCCTTTGAATAGTTGAACCCAGGTATTTGAACTCAAATATTCAAGCTGTGAAGTTTGTTTAAATGATGCTCAGTTAGCCGTAAGGGGCCCAAAGTGGGCCAAGAAAATATCTCCCACACCATTACACTACCACCACCAGCCTCAATCATTGATACAAGACAGGATGGATCCATGCTTTCATGTTGTTTACGCGTAATTAGAATCCTACCATCTGAAAGTTGGATTTTTCCAATGGTCTACTGTCCACCACTGGGGATTGTGGGTGAACTGTAACCTCGGTTTTCTGTTCTTAGCTAGAAGCAGTGGCACCCAGTCTTCTGTTGTTGTAGTCCATCTGCTTCCCATCAAGGTGGGAAGCAGATGGGCTACAACAGAAGGCATGCAACTAAGTTGTCACTACAGAGTTGTGCAGAGGAAAATCTCGGCATAACTGTGCTGTAACAACTGGGTGTTGATGTTGCTGTTGCTTTCATATCAGCTCAAAGCAGTCTGCAACTCCTTAACTGTTAAGGAGTTACCACCATGTTTATACATAGTCCCCTCTTCTGTAGGCTGAAAGAGTGGAATAATTCTAATCCACAGTCGGATTATTATAGTGTGTTTTTTTTTTACAATTTCCTCAACAATTAAGCTGGTTTGGTATTTGCATATAGAAGCAGTTGCGGTATCGATGCAAGTGAAACAGACTGTACGTGAGCTCCAAAATAATAGGAGTGGCCAAGTCAATCATTCGGTACTTTCTAAGGAAGTCTGAAGAAGACAGCAGGGACTGATGATCACATTTCCATGGTAAAGAAAGAAAAAAACACTTCTCACCATCCAGTCAAGTGAATCAAACTCTCCAAAAGAATCATCATTTAAGAAATCAATATGGAAAGATTCGACAAAAACAACAACAACAAAAAAAGCACAATCAGCTTCAAAAACAGGACAGGCAGATTTGTCACAGCCAGAAAAATCTTTAGACAGATAATGAGGAGGTCAACCTACTTTTGTTGTTGAAGGAAAAGAAATGTACTATTCTGCAGTAGCCAAGTCAATTGTCTGATTCCAGCTGAGCAAGTTACCTTTTTATTTGTTGAAGACAAAACCGAAGACAGAAAGACAGCTGACGACAACTGCAGTATAGGTCTGGTAAAACACTACAAAGCAGGATGTCCAAATGGGTTTCATACTTTAGAGCCGGTCATTGTCTAAGAAATAAACTATTAACTTCTGATTAAGTTAATTTGAGCCCTAAGCTAAGTGACGAATCCTTGACATTTCCTACCAGGAAGAATCCTCAGGACAAACCCAGCACAAGCTGGAAATATTACAGTTGG
Source organism: Pelmatolapia mariae (assembly GCF_036321145.2). Taxonomy (NCBI): domain Eukaryota; kingdom Metazoa; phylum Chordata; class Actinopteri; order Cichliformes; family Cichlidae; genus Pelmatolapia; species Pelmatolapia mariae. The sequence continues at coordinate 4,031,999 of NC_086228.1, read as the reverse complement.
GGTCAGAAGTTTAGATTCTCTTGTCACAGGCATGAATGTAACGGGAATTTAGGGATTTTATTTTAGTAATTTCTTTGAACTGTTCTTTTTTCGGGTTGGAATGATTACACAGTGTATATATTTAGTGACTTTTAAAAAAGCACTGTGTGAACAATTTTGAATTTATTTTGGATTTTCTCTCATGCCAGGGTTAAAAGTACAGATACACGCCTAAATACACTAAGTCAGCTGCCTTCATGAGTCAGACCCAGATAAGCAGCAGAAAATAGATATGGATAGAACTCATGAAACCTTGAATGACTATTGCAATCTTTCGTGGATCAAACCATATATTGAACAGAAGAATTAGCTGAATTGTCATAGCAGCCTGCGATTTGTGGTTATTTCAGACAGGTTCAGTTTTGTTGCAAGTAGAAATGAGGGACAAAAAACTGCCTTATTATGATGTTATTTTATCATAAGGGGACAAATCAACTGTCATGCCACAATAATTCATCGATTATAGCATTAGCATTCAACATGTACGTTTTTACATTGCATTTGTCACCTCTGTGTTTTTCCTCAAAGCAACAGTCATCAAAGCAAGTTTTAAAATTCAGAAATATCAAACACAATCTTAAAATGACCCTTTGGTGACCTATTATATAAACACGTCAAAAGCTAATCCTCTTTTGATACCATGAAGATGCTCAGGCGCTCAGATCATACGGATCACACTGTCATAGTGCTGGGCCTGCTGTAACAGAGCAGACAGGTAATGTAAAGCTAACTGCCACTAACTCATTTCACTAACCACTATCTCGTTACATTTTCAAGAAGATGGTAGAGAGTAAGTTTTCCCCGCCATCTTTCTGAAAGTGTAATGAGCTTTGAATGTGCCAAATTCAAGGTGAAATGTTGTCTCAACGGAAAGATTCACCTTTTATCAGCACACGATCTTTTCATGAGCTAACCAAGGTTTTCCGAGCTCGCAGTCAGCAGTCTCAAGTTCACCCACAGTAACTTCGCCATCGCAACATAAAGGTCCCGCTCTGAGATGACAGACACAAGTGAATTGTTCCATTAGTAAATACTGTACACACAAATGCAGGGTTGGCAATATTTTCCTTACAGAAACTCCACACCACAACAAAGGGAAGAACCAGGTAGACAGATCATGAATGAAGTCATGGGTCAGTGTTAAAAAACCTGCTACAAACCTTCTATTTTCCTCACACTACTGACACACAATTTGTTTATGAATTGGAACAATGAGTCTCGAAAGCCAACAATTTATGTATTTCGTTTCATGGTTTTGAAAGACATCTCGAAACGCATCCTCACTCTAAATATACTGCTTTAACCTCCTAAGACCTGGACTCTTTCATGGCTTGAGTTTTTAATTTCTCTTTGATATTTAGGCTGATTGGGACCTGATGTAAAAACAAAGAATTACCAGATTTTTTTTTTTACCTGATTTTTGTTTCTAAGAAAAATGAGAGCCACATATAAGGATATTCGTTTAAAACTTTGATAGGACAGTAGCAGTATAATGTCCTCGTAAGTGGATATCAGGCCCTGTAGAGCAAAATTGAGTATTTTGGTCTAAATAACCCAAAATGTGATGTCCACATATGTGGACGCCAGGTCCTAGGAGGTTAAAGAAGAAACTGCCTGGTGAATGATACAGTGAATATCATCTCAGGATCGACTGTTAGGATTAACGACATTAGAACACTTCTGAGAGGCCAGGCATGAGTTTCATCAGATCTATGAGTGCCTAACTATCAATGCTTAAATCCGCTTCCGTTAACAACATTCTGCGGAATTGGGAATTTTGATTGTAAACCAAGAGTGCCGATTTTATGTCGCCCTGCATAAAGATTCCCCTCCTGTGCAAAGAAAGAGCTCTTATGTTCCCCTCAGTGCTCCTCACACTGACACCTGCACAGTCATCTCAATGTTAATTCACTGATGGTGTTAAGACAAAGGCGCCTCATTAACTTCCATGATGAAAGGTGCAAAACGCTGCAGCGGCATCATCACACATCTTAGATGCAATGAGTCATATCAGGCTGCGGCAGTACAAAGATCTAAAAAGATATGACATGTAACTTTTGAAAGATGCTTATTTTGTAGATAAATGTTTTTTGGAAATTAGACCATGTGAATTCTTCAAACTGTGATTTCTTCTTTGATTATATCTTTTGTTATCTTTCTTTTCAACCACAACCGCTCTCAGATGAATTTGCCAGGACTTGTACTGTCCAGTATCATATTATGCAATCATTCAGGCATGTTTCATAAGCTATTAATATGTTTCACAACATGCATGTGAGTGCACCATTTGCATGAGATTTTAACTGGTCTTTGTGGCCTCTGTCACAGTATATAGACTAAACTACCCAAGGAAGTGAAACTTGAAAAATGTCAGTCAGATTTTCAGTTGACCTGAAAACATACAATGTAATGATGTAAATTAAATAGCTTTGAGTTACAACTTTAATAGTATATCACAGTCTGACCACATCTGTCTTAGTATCCATGTGATATGTGGAACCTCATGTGGAAGCAATAAAAACAGGAGCAAATTCTTAACAAAAGTGTCATTTTAAAGCAAGGTTTACTGAACAAAACCTAAAAGTATCAAGGGAAACACTCACTTTATTTAAAAAGTATCCAAAGAGAGGACAGTTCATTTGACATTTCCACGTGCGACTATTAATATTACCATTGTTAACAAAGAAACAAAAGATCCTGTCCCTATTTAGCGCTAGTCTATGAGTTAAACACAATATTTAATGTTAAAGCTGAAAAAGCTGAAAAGCTGAAAAAGGGAATGAAAGGCCAGAACTCAGTTCCTACAATGTAGACTTGAGGCTGTCTCCAATACTAAGTAACTCCCCCATTAAAATGTCAAGTTTCAGCAGTGAAATGAACAATGTTACAACCTGATTTCTTGCTATTTTAACCCTTCATAATGCCAGGATTTGATGAGTTGATTTCCTTTTTTTTTTTGTTTTTTTAAAATAACTCGCCTATTGGGCTTTTTTTAGGGCTTAAAATTGGCGGTGTAGCTGCTTTGAATTTACTGATACAAGCAGCTGTATCTAATAGCTGTCTGAATGCAGAGTGTGTACAAATTCTTTTGACTGGTAGCGGATATAAACATAAAAGGGACCAAACACTTTTAATCTCAGGTCATATCTTATTTTACTATTTTACTGCATCACCGCAACAGAGCGCTTCACTCTCCGACTGCTGGTTTACTTGTGGTTCCTAGTATATTTAAAAGTAGAATGGGAGGCAGAGCTTTCAGCTTTCAGGCCCCTTCTCTGCTCCCCATTTGAAATTCAGGCATAAGACACCCTCTTTAATTTTAAGATTAGGTTTAAAATTAGGTGGCGCTTTATAATAATGTTACACTCTCCACGCATGCTTACCGGGCCGCGAGAGTGAGACTCGGGTGTGAAATGTATGGTTTTCAGGGTTTTTATCGGTTTTTAGCGTTATTTTGTTATCGTTTCATTAACTCGGTTTTCCTGGGTCTTTTCACGTGTGTTATGAATAAATCTTCTTTTTTTCGGTACCGGTACTAGTTTTATTTTTGTTGTATTTATCCGCGACACCTTAAAGGCCGGTCCATGAAAATATTGTCGGGCACAAACTGGTCCATGGCGCAAAAAAGGTTGGATGCCAGCTGCATTGGCTGTGGCCGCCAGGCAAGGAGAAGAGGAAGTGGAGTAGAAGGCGAAGACGGTGGAAAGAAACGATGCAAAACGTGGCTGTGAAGAGTACAAGGTCAGGATGGTAGAGGTTGGCTGTGATGGTGATGAAGAAGAGAACACAGATGTACCAAACGGGCGACCGTGGCTCAGGGGGTTGGGAAGGGCACCTGTAACCGGAAGGTCGCCGGTTCGATCCCCGGCCTCTCTGTTCTGGTCGTTGTGTCCTTGGGCAAGACACTTTACCCTACCGCCTACTGGTGTTGGCCAGAGGGGCCGATGGCGCGATATGGCAGCCTCGCTTCTGTCAGTATGCCCCAGGGCAGCTGTGGCTACAACCGTAGCTTGTCTCCACCAGTGTGTGAATGAAAGCGCTTGTAAAGTGCTTTGGGTGCCTTGAAAAGCACTATATAAATCCAATGCATTATTATTATTAAACAAACAGTGCAAATCTTGCAAGGAATGCCCAGTCTGTTGTTATCAGATTCTGAAATGATACATACAACATACAACATATTCTTGGCTGGGGATACAGGTACCTCCTTACGCTGCCTGTGACACAGGTAGCATATGAGAGAAGTTTCTCTGTTCTCAAACACATAAAAAGTAGAATAAGAAGCACACAGTCGCAAGAACACCTGTAGGCATTCATGCCTACAGAGAAAGACATCCTCATGTCCCTTGACAATGACTTGGTCATAGACAGAGTTGCAGAAAAAAGCGACTTGTTGAAGAAAATACTTATCCCCCAACATTGAGTAAGGTGAGTATTCAAGTTAACCTGCATACTAAAACCTCTTTACTTTGTGCTTTATCATAACTCATTGTGATGGACCGAGCAGTGAAGGAAACTTAGGCACAGGTTAAAGTCCAAAAAAATGATTTTTTATTTAACCCAAAAACATAAGTGGTTAAATCATGCAAAAAGAATCAAAATCTTGGGCCCATAAAAGAGGTCAAAATAACAGAACTCTACTCAAAGTTGACAACACTACTGATAACTCAAACAAACTGACCTCACTAACGAGACAAAGGGGAAACTTAAATAGTGGCTGATCAGCCCACAAAAACAGGAGAAGGGGTAAAACACACAAAACCTAATTAAACCTAACATAATGAACTCCAATTACCCCCCCCCCCCCCCCCCCCCCCCCCCATGGTCCAGAGTTATGGAATGAACCAATTAGCAGTCTTCCTTTAAAGCTCGCTCCGCCCCTTTTCCACCTCTTGGCTCCTTAATCAAGGGACTGGAACAGCTGCAACTAAGGTAACTCAGAAAACAAAAGATTAATCATACATAACAGTGTAAACTAAAATGTGCACACTTATTTTAGAATGCAGTGTTATGTGGATATGTGAATTAACTCTAAACCAAAACCGGTTATTTATTGTCCTGTAAATTAATTCCTATATTTAAAGAAAGACAAGTGTGAATGCAATGTTACTTATAAGCCTCTACACTAACATGGTGGGTATTACCACTGTGTGGCTGTAAGTGCAGCCATCACACTCATACAGTACTATGTGTTGTGTGTTTCAGATAACTGTTTTGTATTGGTTCAGCCAGAGGGACTACAGTATGTTGAGACCTCCATTTCTATATGAGTATTCAAGTTAATCTAGCATAATATTCTTTTAATACAACATCTAGTCACTGTTGCTATAATTTCGATGGTTTGATAACATAAGCCACAATTAAAGTCTTGTAACACTCATGCCAAGCATTATTGTTGCCGAGTTTTCGCACGCCGATTACTTTGGGCCAGGCCCAGTCAAAGTCCAGGGCTGTTTTTTAGTCCCAGTCCATCCATGCTCAGCAGTATAGTACAGTAAAAAATATAGTAAAAAATAAAATATTTATAAAATATAGTGACAAATATAGTAAAAATGTTAACAGACTAAACATATATATATAAATATATATACACACTTGTATAAATAGATAAAGAAATCTTAAATAGAAATGTGACCGTTGACATGTATGGGAGGAGGCAAATTGGATATTGCACTTGGGATAAAGTGGCAGGAGTGAGCATCAGTACAAACTGAGCAGTAATGCAATTCAATTCAATTTTATTTATACAGCGCCAAATCGCAACAACAGTTGCCTTAAGGCCCTTTATATTGCACAGTAGATTGTACAATAATAGATATAGAGAAAAACCCAACAATCATATGACCCCCTATGAGCAAGCACTTTGGCGACAGTGGGAAGGAAAAACTCCCTTTTAACAGGAAGAAACCTCCAGCAGAACCAGGCTCATGGAGGGGCGGCCATCTGCCATGACCAGTGAAGTGAGAGAAAGAAGACAGGATAAAAGACATGCTGTGGAAGAGAGACAGATATTAATAACAGGTATGATTCAATGCAGAGAGGTCTATTAACACATAGTGAGTGAGAAAGGTGACTGCAAAGGAAAAACTCAATGCATCATGGGAATCCCCCGGCAGCCTACGTCTATTGAAGCACAACTAAGGGAGGATTGAGGGTCACCTGGTGCAGCCCTAACTATATGCTTTAGCAAAAAGGAGGCTCTGCCTCCCATTCTACTTTTAAATACTCTAGGAACAACAAGTAAGCCTGCAGTGCAAGAGTGAGGCTTTTCAGGGAGGTTTTAGGACATCCTGATAATAATGAATTACAGTAGTTCAGCCTGGAAGTAATAAATGCATGAACTAATTTTTCAGCGTCACTCTGAGACAGGATATTTCTAATTTTAGAGATGTTGCGCAAATGGAAGAAAGCAGTCTTACATATTTGTTTAATATGTGCATTGAAGGACATGTCTTGGTCAAAAATGACTCCAAGGTTCCTCAGAGTGTTACTGGAGGCCAAGGTAATACCATCCAGAGTAAGAATCTGGTTAGATACCATATTTCTAAGATTTTCAGGGCCGAGTACAATAACCTCAGTTTTATCTGAATTAAGAAGCAGAAAGTTAGCGGCCATCCAGGTCTTTATGTCTTTAAGACATTCCTGCAGTTTAACTAATTGGTGTGTGTTACCTGGCTTCATGGATAGATAGAGCTGGGTGTCATCAGCATATCAGTGAAAATGTATACTATGTCTTCTAATGATACTGCCTAAGGGAACCATGTATGATGTAAACAGAATTGGTCCTAGCACTGAACCCTGTGAAACACCATAATTGACCTTAGTGTGTGAAGAGGACTCTCCATTTACATGCACAAATTGGAGTCTATTATATAGATATGATACAAACCACTGCAGCGCAGTACCTGTAATACCTACAGCGTGCTCTAATCGCGCTAATAGAATATTATGGTCAACAGTATCGAATGCTGCACTGAGGTCTAGCAGGACAAGCACAGAGATGAGTCCACTGTCAGAGGCCATAAGAAGATCATTTGTAACCTTCACTAAAGCTGTTTCTGTGCTGTGATGAGCTCTGAAACCTGACTGAAACTCTTCAAATAAGCCATTCCTCTGCAGATGATCTGTTAGCTGTTTGACAACTACTCTTTCAAGGATTTTTGATATGAAAGGAAGGTTGGAGATTGGCCTATAATTAGCTAAGACAGCTGGGTCTAGGGATGGCTTTTTAAGTAAAGGTTTAACTACTGCCAGCTTGAAGGCCTGTTGTACATAGCTGATTATTAGAGAAAGGTTGATCATATTTAAGATTGAAGCATTAATTAATGACAGGACTTCTTTGAGCAGTTTTGTAGTAATGGGGTCTAAAAGACACGTTGATGGTTTGGAGTACACGATTTTAGAGTGGCAGTTAGTACAGTATTGCACACAGTAAGGGTTTTTATTTTTATTTAAATACTAATAAAAATGGGGTGACCAATGCAGAGTGTAGTATGTACCTGTGAAACTGTAGGACAGCTTCTGTGTGCATCCTGTGGTGTGTGTGTTTAAGGGTTGTGGTTGAGGTGTCCAATGGTTTGGCGGTAAAAACTGCTTTTAAGTCTTTTAGTCCAAGCAGACAGACTCCTATAACGTCTCCCAGATGGTAACAAGGAGAACAACCGATGTGCTGGGTGGCTGTGGTCCTTGATAATGCTGTGCTTTACGGAGGCACTGTTGAAGATAGATGTCCTGAATGGCTGGAAGCCTCATGCCAGTGATGTGCTCTGCTGCTTTCACCACCCTCTGTAGTGATTTACGGCTGCTGGAAGAGCAGCTTCCGTAAAAACTGTAATACAGCTCGTCAGCAAACTCTTGATCACACACCTGTAGAAATTTGAGGTGGTGTTGGCATTCATGCCAAAATTCCTCAGCCTCCTCAGAAAGTAGAGTTGCTGGCGAGCACTGATTCCAGTGTCTGTGTGAACTTATTAGCAAGGTACTGGCAAGTGCTTAACCCTTTCACGCACAGTGGTCACTACAGTGGACAGCTATTCAAAGGCTGTTTCCTTGTATTTGTGTCAGGGTTGATGGTATACTTGCACATAAACCACTACATTGGACACTGATGTGTCACTTCATACGCATCAGTTGTCCACCTAAGTGGAAATGTAAAAAAACTCTTTGAAAAGTACATGTTTTGAAAAAAATTAAGTTCAAAAAATCTTTTTTTCATGCCTAAAGATTAATAAAAATACTTAAGAAAAAAATCAAGATTGAGGTTGTCATAATTCATGCATGAAAGGGTTAATTCATCATAAAGCATTATTCCTCCTTAGTATGCCATTTTATAAATACAGATATATGAATATGATTATGACTATTACTGGCAGTGATAGCTATACATGTTGTAACAGTAACAGATGGATAAACATATCTGTGTTTGTAAATGACATACTAAGGAGAAACAATGACACATGCATGATGAATTAAGCACTTGCTAATACCTCACTAATAGTGTGACATTAGTGACATGACAGAACTTTCCTTTCTGATAAGGCATATAGTTGGGGCTGGATAAGCTGGCCCTTAGTTATAACACAGTCGACCAGGCTACTGGGGGCTTTCCATGATGCACTGAGTCTTTCTTATTCACTCAACTTTTTTCACTCATATGTGTTCATACACCACTCTACATTTAATCGCTAGTTCTTATTAACCTCTGACTCTCTTTTGCAGCATGTCTTTGTCCCGTCTTCCTCTCCTCAGGCAACTGAGTTGCCCCCCTCTCCCTAAACGTCGTTCTTCCTGTTAAAAGGGAGGTTTTCCTTCCCACTGTCACCAAATAACTTGCTCATAGGGGGTCATTTGATTTTGGGGGGTTTCTCTGTTTTCGTTGTATTATTGTAGAGTCTTTGCCTTAAAATACAAAGCACCTAGTGGCAATTTATGTTGTGATTTGTCTCTAAATGAATAAAATTGAATTTAACTTATTTAATTCAGTCACCATGGTCACAAAGTTGTTTAAATGTTGTTATTAGTTGGTTGAAATCTTGATCCTAGCAATTAACTAATTTCAAGCTGTAAAATAGTCAAACCAGAGTAACCAGGTAAACCATAATACATGAACTGTATATTGTTTTTTATTGTTATTTTTTATTTTTGTAGTATTCAGTAGCTCCTGCACCTTTAGTAGGTGTATTACTATCTCAAACCTCACCTTCGAATCTTCAAATACTGTATGTAATGTGCAAAAACCAGCGAGACCCTAAATAATTCAGAGGAGTTTCCCTGTGAAAAGCGTGAACCTTATCGACAACCACGTCAGTGGTAAGAGGCAACACCCCCACACATCACGGCCCCTCTTTAACATCTGTTTAAGAAAGTTCCCGTTTAAGAAATTCCTAGTCACACATCTTCTAGTGACACATCTAAGCAACACAGAAACTGTGAGGTCACCGAAAAGTGCTGAGGAATAGTCTGACATAAATATATACATATGTATCATTTGTGTGTGTGTGTGTGTGTGTGTGTGTGTGTGAGTGTGTGTGTGTGTGTGTGTGTGTGTTAAAACTGTGATGACAGGAGCTAAAGAGAGAAAAAGGAGAAAAAAAGGAGGGGAGCCCATATCAGTTTCTCTGACTCTTCAAGTATGTACTTCCTTTTACTTGATGAAACCTGCTATATCTATATATAACTCTCTCAGTCTCTCGCTCTCTTTCTCTATATATATATATAGATAGATAGATAGATAGATAGATAGATAGATAGATAGATAGATAGATTATTTCCTGTCTCTGCCAAGTGGGACATCACATCACAGTTCCATCCTAACACTTATATATTTTGGTCTCATTTGCAGTCATCTTATTGGTTACATTTGTTTTTGTCAAAAGACCACCTGCACCATCCAGTGAAATTTAAAATATAGTAACCCTCTGACACAGAGAAACAACTCATGCATTTGATTTCTCACTATGATGTCAGCTTTCTGCATATGAGTGCTGTGAAAGAAATGATAATAAAACTGGTTCTTTATAGATAAATTGCATCACCTCCAGACCACATGCAATACACTGCACCAAGCCTGTGAAGACAGCTATGCTCATTTTGTATTACACAAGTTGTAGCTTTTTACTCGCTAAACCAAAAGCGAGTAAATTCATGAAGTAAATGTATTTACTTCATGAATTTATTGTTTACAAAAGTTGAAAGATAACAATCTGTCTGCAATACTGAGACAGAAGTGAAACTTTGGGGCGCTATTTTGAAAACTTTTGGCATACAATAATCTTTTTTTAAACGGTTGCGTCTCTATGAAAAAAAAAAGAAAAGTATTTTTACGTAGGTGTGTATGGGGTTTCTTCCGCTTTCCTCCTATAAAACGCATGGGCAGAGGTGCTGATCACATCAGTGTTACTCTCAAAACAGCTGAACGACGCTACTGAGGAAGAGAGAGAGAAGCCACTGCAGTACGATGAAGTGCGTCTTTGTTCTCGCCTTGTTGCATCTCTGTGTCAGTGTTAAGTCAGACAGTAACTTGATTACTGAGATCATACATGGACTCGAAAGTCTCAGCAAAGTCAACTTCACATACGTAAGTACTCGAAATGTTTATCGCAACTCGTTATTTCACTCGCAGCTCTATGTTACAAAGTGTACCGTGGCTTCACTGATGTTTATTACAATGTTATAATATTCAGTTCATAATGCAATTAACTGATTTATTTTTCTGTTTCTTCAGAATGTTAGTGTGACCTATAAAGTCCCTGCAGGATGTTCATTAAAAATGCCTGTAAGTTAGGCACATTATCACCTCCTCAGATGATAGATGCATTACGTTTGTTACGATAAATGAACTATGCCTTATCATTTTACCATTGCAGCACAATTGTTCAGGTGTGGTCATTAAAGAACTGGAGAAACTTCTCAGCAACGTGATTGTGCAAGAAGAGGACAAACACTATATACAAGAACTTCTGGGAAACTTGGATAATCTGCTACATCGTCACAATAATGCCAATGTAAGACAAAAAAAAAACTCTTAACAAGATCTGTTTAGATCTGCTTGTTTATGTCAACATCTCCATCCAGATGACATGCAATGTAATAGCTTCTTTTTTCCTTTTCCAGAATCCCAGTTGCTGTTTGAAATCTGCACACATGTCCAATCAAACCTTTCGTCTCTACAAAAACTTCTTCAAGAAACTGAACACCAGGAGGTTGAAAATCAAAACCTGATTTCGCTTACATGCAGGTCAACTTTTAACATAAAATTATGGCAACTTGGAATATATCTGAAATATAGTCTAAACTATCCAAACACACCAAGGTACTTTCAAATAATATTAAAATCTTGAAAAGCACAACAACAGCACCTCAAGTGAAGGTAGCTTGAGTCCAGGAAGTTTTCCTTCCTAATAACCCTTGACGTATTAACTTTCCAAATTTCAAATTCTGAATATTAAAAAAAAGCGCTTCCATATATTTATGTATTTATTTCATCATATTTATATCTATTTATTTTTAAAATTTACTGTTTTGTATGCAACTGAAGACCTTACCTCCCAGTGATACTGTTGTAATATTCACCATGTGAAAATAGTATAGAGAAAGGACTGCGCTGCTGTCTTCAGTAAATTAACTTGTCTATACTTTATTGTCTATTTATTTATTTATTTATTCAACTAATTAGTTTGTTTAAAAGCCTTTATTTAAAACATGGTAACAGTTGACTATGTAACACTGTTTGCTGTTTTGCCTTTTCTTGTTTGTTTTTTTTTTAAGCACTCAGGTCTGTGGTTTTCCTTGAACTAATAGTGAAAATTTTGTGGAATAAAGAATTTAGAAACAAAGAGTTGTCTTTCTGAGATTTACAGCCTCCAGCTGAGAGTGTTTACGAATAGAAAATTTCTGAAAACTTTGCAGTGGCCGTCTCTTCTTTTATGAAAGGAATTGACATCATGATGCCAGAGTTGTCTCACTGTTATTTGATATACCTTTATTAGTCCCACAAGGGGAAATTTCATGCTAAGGCTGCCGACCTATTGCACGCAATGGCGGCGCCATCTTACCCTCCGACCATACATACATTACACAAAAACATCACATGGGGAAGACAGGTCAGAGAGGTATAACAATGGAAAATGCACCACATGAGGAAAGATAAGGAGAAAAAAATAACTCCCCCCAGACTGAGCTCCAATAAGGAGATCAGTTTGAGAACAGAAAAAAACACCTCTGCACATAGCACATGAGAAAACTCATAATACACCAAAGAAACACATGACAAGCAACAGGGGTGGGTAAAGGGTGAGAGACAGCCAATGTAGACAGTACATCCGGGCCTGCAGTCTATGTGCTGGTCTCCTTGATCCACCGTCAGCATCGGAAGGGAATAAGCGCCGAAGGCGTTTGGAGGGGGGAGGGGGGATGAGTGTATGTCTGCATGTGTATATATATGTCTGTGTGCGTGTGTGTGTATGTGTCCAGAGTTCAGCTGAGACAGTGTCCTTTGCCCTGCCAGGCTAAGTAAACAGTCTTCCAGCCAACCCAGGTGGCCTTGCATAGAATGGGAAGAATAGTCTAAACACAGTCGTTATCAGGGTGTTGTTGTTCAGGTCCAGCCTTGAGACCGCAGCTGGCGCTGAAGGGGTCTCCGCAATGAAGTGATGGTGGTTTTTACTTTAGTGCGAACAACTCATATGAATTTCAAAGCTGTTTTAACAGTCCGACACTGGTCTCTCAATCTCCTGTTGGAGAGCCGTTAGCTTCTCCATGATGTTATCAAACTTACGCTCCGTGATGTTGTCATTCTTGTGCTCAAAGAGCAGGTTCTGAGAACTCACGACCGCAGTGAGCTTCTCCAAGATGTGATCCAATTTGCGTTCAGAGGTGTTATTCCGAGCGAGCCCCTCCAAGATGTAATCCAGTTTGCACTCAGAGGTCTTATTCTGAGTATTCACGGCAGCCGTAAGCTTCTCCAAGATCTTATCCGTGCTGCACTCAATGAGCCCATTTTGAGAAACTCACGCCTCGTCCCATCGTTTCAATCCCAGCGGGCAGCCTTGTGGGGTTTGAACAGCCGGTTCCGCTTTCTTAATTCTTCGTTAAGCCAGGGCCAAGCCAGCTCCAATCAGCAAGAACCCTGTTATCATGGTTCCGAATAGGTAGATATCTTCAGCACTCAGGCTCACCCAAGCCCAGACTTCTCGTTGAGAAAGGGGTGTCAATTGCATTCAGGGACCAGTTGATAAAAATCCATAATTCTCTTTTAGGTTTTAGAGAACAGACTGTGAGAGAGTGTTCCAGGGAAAAGTAATACAAAAAACACGAGACTAGACAAGGACACAAGAGGCTAAGCAGGGAAGCTAAGGGAGGGGAGGAGAGGAGAGGAGAAAAGTGCGACCGCCTTCATCAAGAGCAAGAGCAGCCTTAAACAGTCACAACGATATAGAGGTAGTTCTAACTGGTTTGGTTTGGTTTTAACTTGACATTGTACTTTTTAATGATAACACTTAAACTAAAGATCGGTCATAGACTACCTAAAACCTGGTTGTTAAAGCATCGCAATGAAAGTCCAGTTTGGCGTGCATATCACGCAGCATACTCATTGCCATGATATTAGTCATTGAAGTGTAGGGTCACTGTTAGAATGACAGTGTTACCTGTCAAGAAGTCTGGTAACGAAATCCAAAGAGATGTGGGACCATGGCTGCTTAGGAGCAGGTAAAGGTTTTAGGAGTGCTGCAGCTGGATTGTGGGCAGTCTTATTCTGGGAGCACATGGTGCACTCACCAATGTACTCCCAGAAGTCTCTAGATTAGGCCATAAGTGCCACTGCAAAAAAACGAATGGTCTGCTGGACCCCAGACAGTTATGTGGACCTCCTCTGGGATCAGGTTTGTTTTTCTGTGCAGATTGGATGAGGGTCTCGACCTCCTAGGTAAGGGACCCAATGACACATGAGGAAAGTAAGATTACTTCATCTTCCACAGGGGCATCTAGAGGAGCAAAGTGCCGGAGTCTTGTTTGTTACTGTGATCTGATTTAGACTGTGGTAATCTATGGAGGAATGGAGGTTTTTTTTAATCTTTTTTCTCTACAAAGAAAAATCTAGTGGCCAAAGGAGAAGAAGATGGCCAAATGATACCTGCTTTCGTGGAAGTATTTCTCCATTGTTATAAAGACAACCAGTGGGGGGAGGAACACCAGGTAGGGCATCCATGACACAGTTGTATGATCTGGGGGGAGGCAAAGAAAGAGCAATGTCTTTGCATAAAACATTTGCATTTGGGGTTTTCAGACTGAGAGCAGATCAAGTTACTAACTAAGAAAAACTTCTCTGAGTGCTTTTCCTCCCAGCATCTCTCCTCAGCCAGTATCCAGAAATTCACAGAATAATCAGCCACACTAAGTTTATAGATTGAGCTGCATCAGCGCTGGTTCCCTTAACAAAAATACATTTGAACTTATTCAGTAATTCAGTAAGTTAACTCTTCTCTGGCCTGTGCCCATAATAAAGCTCTGCCTTGCTTCAGATTAGTTACAAGCGCAATCTAATCTGAGGCATACATTCTAATTAACTGTTTATATATCAGCATAGTGTTAGAAAGCCCTAGGCCTTTACTAACTCATTCGTGAAAGGCTCTGGTGGGGATAATGCTCATTCTGGAGGCTCAGGGGGGCTGTGAGGTGTCAACGGAGAGGGAGAGGTTGGTGAAGTGGGCAGAGAGAATGAGGGGGGCCTGCTCAGGAAATGGCAGAGGTCCATGGTGTAGAACAGGGGTGCCCAATCCCAGTCCTCGAGAGCTACCGTCCTGCAGCTTTTAGATGGATCCTTGTTCCGACACACCTGAATCAAATGAATGGCTTGTTATCAGGCATTTGCCAAACTTGATGGCATGCTGAAGAGGCAATCAAACCATTTGATTCAGCTGTGTTGGAGTAGGGCTGCATCTAAAAGCTGCAGGACAGTAGCTCTCGAGGACTGGGATTGGGCACCCCTGGTGTAGAAGCAGCAATGGCAGTGGTGAGAGGAATTGAGGAAACAAGTGGATTCTGACCAAACCACAAGGAAAGACATCCAGTCAAAATTAAAATGCCTTCTGCTGTGGTGACCCATGGGATCATTAGTAATACTACATCTTTAGGTATGAGTCAAACTATACACACAGTACAGTTTTTATGATCGCTATGTTTTATGTATTGTACACTATAGCAGTTACATTCTGATGGCATCTGCATGTATAACATTTAAGACACAATTTTACACTTTTTAAAAATTAATTAATGATTAAAATAATTCTAGTGTAATTTATTTTGTAAAAACTCTTAATGCTATTTACTTAGCATTTCGTATTACAAAGTCGTAATAAAGGTTTATTGCTGATCAGTGAGCCAGTTCTCATGGCCAGGTCCTTAGATAATACCACTCTGTCAAAAGTTACTGGTTTGTCACAGAAACCCACAGCCCGTACCACTGATCCTGTGACGCATGTGTAGGTTCAAATGTGTAGTCAGGCTTATATTATAATTTAAGCACAATCTTTTCCAAAACCTAACCCAGTTCTTTTGGTGTAACTCAACCACTAACAAAGTGAAACCGCTGATTCAACCTTTTTATAACAACTGAAATAATGATTATAGATGCATCACAGAGTACATTTTTACCATATAACCCTGGTTTAACCCTGTCAATGTTAAGCCAGTTGTTAAGCAATCAGTAAAGCTACTTTAGGCTACTCTTGCTACAAAGAGTTGCCACATTTATTAATTAAATTTTATTTATCCTCATCTTATAATCAGTCTCATAATCCCTCTTGTAAAATAAGTGTAAGAAAAAAAAATATTGCAAGTATAGATACTAAAAGACTGTAATTAAGAAGAGTGGGAAGGGATGTGTTGGAGGATAGAAGATGCAGAAAGTTCCCCACCCCCATTTAACTCGGTGAAAGGCATAGTGGGAAAAGCATGAGAGAAGTGCCTCTTTTTTTAACTTCCCTTAGAGAAGTAAAAGTTAACAAGCTTGCATGGCAGGGCACAAAACACGCACGCACAGGCATGAAGTTGCACAGACAGGCATGTCTGATAAACACGCAGGGCTGTATCACACATGCACTCACACTAACACACAGGAGTGTGATAAGAGGGCTGGGGGTTTTTGGCTTCCTAAAACGGCAGTTTTTTTTGTTGGTATTTTTTTGCTTTTTGGTTTTCTTTTGCTCTTAGCCATCTTACTTATCGCTTTTGCATATTTTGTGGGTCATCACCAAGCAAAAAAAAAGAAAGAAAGAAAGAAAAAGAAACAAAACACTCTGGAGCCTTCTCACGACTTCAAAAAAAAAAGCTCACAACTTTAAAAAGACTTTAACCCAAGATCTCATGATTGAAAACTACATTTCCTTAGGTTCCCACAAGAGCACATCAAGATTGAGAAAAGGAGATCTACAGATAACTTCTGCTTATCTAGTCTCACACATTTTTAGTCACATCATGTTTACTGAAGAGTAACTTACTCAGTGACTCATTATATTGCTAGAAAAGATAAGTAAGATAAAGAGGTTATCGTGGCACTGGTCACGTGTGGGAAATCACACAGCACAGACAGCAGCAACCTTGGAGTGGCATCCATGTCTTTGAAGTATACATGAGTTAGAAGAGTAGCAGGTGCACCTTTGAACACAGAAAACCAACACAGGAGGATGCAGCGAGAGAGAAATATAGGCAACAGTGCACCTCAACTTGTCTATTTATTCTCTGACCCTTTCAACTCTTACCCCTGCCTGTTGTGTCTTTAATGTCCTGGCAGCCAGGCAGAGAGCCTGAGCCGCAAAAGAGATGAGAAAGGACCAAAGGAATACGCTTACAATATCCTAATCAAAATGATTTGTTTTTAAATTAAGCACCCGTGAACTGATACTAATATATGGATAATCATAGATAATAGAGGAAAGAAAGGACCTCAGAATTTGATTTATCTACATCGATTTGGGGTCAGTTTAAACAAAAATGGATATACTTTAAAAGCAAATACACAACTAACATACTTCTTTATCTTAATGTGACGAAAGAATGCAGAAAAAAAATCCTTAACAGGATGCTGCGCCCGCATTTCTTTTCTTTCTCCAACAGGTGGCCTCAGCGACCCAATGTACTTGCACGGACCTTGCAATGATTTTATAATCTACCCCTTCATTTCAATAAACTTCACCAGATTTAAATAAGACTCTGGAAAATAACTACAGCAAGGCTTAACGGGGAACGGGATGCGTGATGATTTTCTCGTGAAACCTGTTGTGTCATAAAGCAGTGACCGAGATCGGTCGCCAAAGAGCCACAGTCACGCGCTTTCATTCCCATCGCACTTTCTCCTGAATGGGACAACGTCAGAGCGCCGGTGTGGAAGCGAGCCAGAGGTCTTCGGGATTTGGCCGCAGATGCGCACTGTGGCTGCAGGAGGACGCAGCGAGAGCTCTGAGTGACATTTGAATCCGGTGGTGTGTACAATTAAATCACAGCAACAGTCAGCGAGCTGGCTTCCAGGGAGGACACAGGACTGTGCATTTATTTGTGTTTGCAGGAAATGGGGTCTGGATGCTCTTTGGAGGGACTTTATACTGGGAAGTTCGGATGGAAGCGGTGGGACGTTTGTTTTTAGATGTGGTATCAAGCTGCAGCTGACCGCACAATTTATCTGTAAGTAAGAAGTGAATTTGGTGATAAAACAGTAAAATAGAGAAACCGCAAACACAGTATGTATATATATGTAGGAGGATGTGACTCTTGTTTTGAATCACGTCTTAATAATTACAGCCCGCTCACGGGAAAATCCTGCTCTCACAGCTCCAGTCAGTGAGTGTGTTATTCTAAATCGGATCATTGGCAATACAAATTACAGCTGTACGAGGGTTTATTGGGGCCATTGCAAAAAATAAAAATAAAGTAATAAATTTAGTGGACACACAGGAAGATGGGAATAGTAATTAGCACACTGATTAAATAATAGTAAATAATACTTTACAATTATATTTATGCAAATCTT
Organism: Pelmatolapia mariae; assembly: GCF_036321145.2. Lineage (NCBI taxonomy): Eukaryota > Metazoa > Chordata > Actinopteri > Cichliformes > Cichlidae > Pelmatolapia > Pelmatolapia mariae. The sequence goes on along the minus strand of NC_086228.1, from coordinate 4,013,938 downwards.
TCCTTAATTCAGCCCAGATTTACCACATTATGAGAGGCATCCAAATTCTACAAATACATAACTATAACTGGAAACTATTCAAAAGGAGACTGACTTTGATGAGGTGAAATTTGGGGCATCGGGAGCTACAAAGAGATATGCAAAGGTATGATCGGTTATTATTGTCCAAACTGCGCTCTATCATGGGCCATTTAATGGTGCTTGGGGTGTGATGAGGCTGAATGAGCCCCTTCCCCCCAAATCTTTTTACCTTTTACTTACAACAGCCCTGATATTCTTTTGCGTAATCAGCTATATTAACAATCAGAGCTATTATATAAACCACAACACAACAAACCACAAAAAAGATATATAACATTTAGAAAATCATGCGTATTTATGATTACTTTTATCTTACACAATATTGAATTTTTCTAGACTAATTCATTTCTTTTAATCCCCAGGGCTACTGATGTGTTCTGTAAGCAGACAGAGGATTCCTGAGATTACATTGGGTTTGGGGCTAAAACAGAACAAGCAGAAGAGAATCAGTGACTACACCACTGCACTGAGGAATTAAGGTACAACTACCTCTCCATCAGTGCAGCTCAGATGATGTCAAATCTATTTTACAAGGTCAGAGGGCAAATGTCTGTCCCAGAGAGCATTTGCCTGAAATGTCTCATCTTTCATCATTTATCAGACGATAAATTGATGGAGACTTTTTGCAGTAATGGAGAACAGGAGCCTCATAGAAACTAGTGGATAAAATGTAGCAAGACTCTTCAGTATGACATAAGCAAAGAACCCCCTCCTCCCCAAGCACACACTCACTTTCAGGGATGGATCCCATGAACTTTACAACTGTCATCGACAATGGGTTTTTGGACGAGGCGCCATCGAGTCGTGTCCTAACTGGCTGTTTTCTCTCGCTGCTCATCCTCACCACCTTGCTGGGAAACACTCTGGTTTGCGCAGCTGTCACCAAGTTTCGCCATCTGCGTTCTAAAGTGACCAACTTTTTTGTGATCTCGCTGGCCGTGTCCGACCTATTGGTTGCCATCTTGGTGATGCCCTGGAAAGCAGTGACGGAGATCGCCGGATTCTGGCCGTTTGGCTCTTTCTGCGATACCTGGGTAGCTTTTGACATTATGTGCTCCACGGCCTCAATTTTGAACCTTTGCGTCATAAGCCTGGACCGCTATTGGGCCATCTCCAGTCCTTTCCGCTATGAGAGGAAGATGACACCCACAGTGGCCTATATTATGATCAGTGTGGCCTGGACGCTGTCTGTCCTCATTTCCTTCATTCCAGTGCAGCTCAACTGGCATAAAGCCCAAACCAAATCTTACACTGCTCTTACTGGGTCCTCTGTTTCACTGGCATCAAACGCTACATCTTACCCAGAGAACTGTGACTCAAGCCTGAATAGGACCTACGCCATCTCCACCTCTCTTATAAGCTTTTACATCCCTGTGGTCATCATGGTGGCCACCTACACACAGATTTACCGCATTGCCCACAGACAAATCAGGAGGATCTCTGCTCTAGAGCGGGCAGCCGAAAGTGCCAAAAACAGACACGACAGCATGGGCAGAGGCTCCAGCATCGCAGACTCAGAGAGCTCCTTCAGGTTGACATTCAAGAGGGAGACAAAGGTGCTGAAGACGCTGTCAGTGATAATGGGGGTGTTTGTGTGTTGCTGGCTCCCATTTTTCATCCTCAACTGCATGGTGCCCTTCTGCGAGCAGTCGAGCGGAGGGGAGGCTTTCCCCTGCATCAGCCCCACCACGTTTGATGTGTTCGTGTGGTTCGGCTGGGCTAATTCTTCCCTAAACCCCATCATCTATGCCTTCAATGCGGATTTCCGGAAGGCCTTCTCCATCCTGCTGGGATGCCACAGACTGTATCCAGGAGGCCACGACATAGAGACGGCCAGTCTAAACAAGAAATGACTCACAACTCTCTCACAGCACTGACTCATCCCTTAATTCTTAAAACAGTCCAAGAGTTCCTGTTGCAGCCGGTCTGATTGACTTGAAATGCAAAGACTGCTTTCGTGCGCTAACTCTTATTTTGACTGAAGGGTACGACGACCCCACATGCATCCATGTTTGCATTAGGTGAATGGTCTGCCTTTGCGATGTCTACCATAGCGGGCTTGCTGTGCTCGCCATTGTCTCTACACTGTCTTCAGATGGGAGAAGCTCCCAATAGAGGAGAGAGGATTTGGGATTGAGATTAAAATCTGCCGCTATTGCACCAGGGATCTGGGAGAGCAGCGGTGCTGACAAGCTCTTGGGATAGATAATCCCATGACTGGGCAGCACACACCCTAATGATGTCAGACACTGCTCTCTTCTATATCATCAAACACACACACACAAACAAACACTGTCAAAACATGCTCCCCAAAATACCATGTAGCACCCAGCATGCACACTACAACAACAAATTCCATGACAGCACACAGAAACACTGTTAGTCTTTACACTGATATTTCAGGACCTGCAAAGACTCCAGCAGTAAAGCATCAAGCCAAATTATGTTGAACATATGTACAGGTAAAGTACATCCACAAGTGACTTAATATTACAGCTAGAATGAAAAGTGAATAAATTCAAGTGTAAAAGGAAATCCCTGAGAAGTGGAGACGTAAAAATGTGATCTGAATCCGTATAGGATGCAGAGATGGGGAAAAACAAGCCGACTGCCTCGTTACTGATTGAAATGTTATTTATAAATCATCGACATTTGGAATCATTATAACTTTAAACCAAATTTACAAACTTGTGACCTCAGAAATGACACCAGTCAGCGGCAACATTAAAACCATTTGCCTAATATTGTGTAACACTTTGGGCCCTGTGGGTTGTGAGGTGGGGCAACGGTGGATTGCATCCTGGAGCTGCTCAACTGAAGATCTGCTAAGTTCGGAGGCCAGGTCAGTGCCTCGGGCTCTTCTTGTGTCAAGTCATCAAAGAGCAGTTTTTGCAGGGTGGAGGGGTGCCTTGACCTGCTGTATTCAGGGAATAAGTTGCCACTGTGTTGTGTTTGTTCTGCCGCCATGTTCATGTGGGTGGAATATGTCAAAGTAACATCTAGATAAGTGTTTGAGCCCAAAGTTTCCCTGCAGAGCATTCCATTTTTACCAGATAAAGAATGTTATTCATTTTACCTGTTGTGGTTTTAATGTTGTATCCAATTGCCTGATTTGTCCAGTGCTTGAAAGTGTTTATTGGCAGAAGACAGTATTGTACCTGCTATGGATGGGATTATTATGGGATTATGGGTTCTTTATGTGAAAATTGAAATGGGTTGGTGTAATGTTGTTTTATGTTCCTGTGAAATTTAACAGAAATACAGTGTCAACTGGTGACACACTTCCGTTGTGCCATAAATTGCATAGTGAGAGCACATCTAAATGACAATTGTGTCATTTTTTGTGACCTTTATTTACCATGGGTCTTGTTCTCACTGATTTTGTCACAGTTCTTACTGGTTTAGATACATGACTGAATTTCTCAGTGAACTCCAACAAGGCAATGAACAGAAGATGCCAGACAATCAGCCAGCCTACAGTTTAGAGCATTAAAACTACTGCTTTTCTGAGTTAAACCTAACAAGACAGACAATGCAAAAAAGCAACTTGTAGCCGCATGACAGGCAATGGGACTCGTTGCCTGTCATGCGGCTACAAGTTGTACAAGTCATGCGTACAAAATCTAAGTTAGAAAGAAACAGAGGAACACCATAATTTGTAAGAATTAATTAAAAACCACACAACTCTATTGGAAAATAAAAGTCCACTTATCAGCTGTGCTACTTCACTTGAAACATAAATGAATTTTGGTGTAATAAAGATGTCTTTTAAAAAACTTATTACATCACATCATTTAAGTTGCTAGTTTGACATGAAATGCATTAGACCACAGTTTAAATTATGCTTTAGACTGATTTTTACATTTATTTACTGCTGTACTTAAACCCCTTCAAATTTAATAATATGTTTTCTATATCAAATGTATCTTTTCATTTCCAATAAAGCCCCTAAAAATAAAAAATCAGTAATCATCAGAAGAATTTTGCTCATCAAAGATGAATAAACAAGACAAATCTTAATTATTATTATCTTTATTATTTTAGTGAGGCCACTATGTTCCCATATAATGAATAAAAAATGGTCCATGTTTTGGAAAATTAGCTGTCTTGTTTGGTTTCCTGTCTGGAAATCTTTCATCAGTAGCAGAACTCCAGGAAGTAATGAAATAGTCCTGCACATATTGCAATGTAAAATAAGCACTTTTTATACCGCAAATCAGAATTAACTTTAGAGGTGCTGGTAAATATTCTTTATAGCTTTGGAGAAAGTTAGCATTTGCCACTTCTTCTTTAGCTAAAGCTATAGTATTTTATGACTGATTTAGTTTGCTAATGAGCTTTAGCTTCTTCTTCTTCTTCTTCTTCTTCTTCTTTTTTTTTTTTTTGGTTAGCAAATTAAGTATTACTAAACTTTGATTTTAGCTTTGAAAAAAAAAACCCCAAACTTTAAACAAAGCTAGTTAGCATTTTTACTACTTCCAATCACTGTGCTAATAATTCTGTTTCTGTAGGCTTTAGCAACCATTGCATTCAACATTAGCTTAATTTTTCAGGCCCAGGGATTGCCGCTTGGGTGACAGGCACAAATTCATCTGACAGATATGAGTGGTGTTGACCATCAAATTTAAGTCTTGGCAGGATCAATCATGACTCATAGATGTTGTGGCCAAAACTGTGAAAATAAGACCCAGCAAATATCAGAGACATAACAAGATAAAGAACGTCATCATTAACAACTACTGCTAATCTGTTAGCCAGAGTGAGAATTCATGACAAGCAAAAGCTGTAAGTGTGTTGTAAGAGTGAATATGCAGGTGTTATATTGGTCTTACTACTGCATACATGTTATGTTACATTCAGAACTGTATAAAGCCATCAGAAGAAACAGCTGTGCAGTGTCTGCTTCAGCCATGTGGAAGCATCAGTGCACATGTTAATAAATGTGTATGTGTGTGTGTGAGAGAGAGATAAAGACAGACAGTGGCTGCACAGCCTTGACCTCCACACATCAAATTACCTAAAGCCAATTTCACACCAGCATCCACAGAGCAAAACCTAATGGGATCAGCTGCGTTTCACATCTAACATTTCACTCTCACATAACCCTGGTGTTCATGTGTTTGTTCAGTCCGGTGATGTATTGCCATCATTAGTAAAGTGAAGCGCCTAATCAGAAGTTGTGAATAGCCTGGCATAATAAAGGAGTGCAACCATTGTGGCACCTCTTTATCCCCACTGTTGGCTTTGTTTCTTTCTTTGATTGCATTACAACATTTCCCACTCTATCAATTTTTAAACAATACCAAACAGCTAAACAAGAACTTTGATTCCGATGCACCTTTGTCGCCTCCGTGTTTCAGTTTCTTGTTAAAAGAAGAGGATAAGGAGGATTGTAGATTTTAGATTGCGGTGGTTCCGCTGTCTTTTATGGATGTACCTGTGACAAGAACCTAATCTACTCAGATGCTTCAATGGGGAGTACGAGGGAAATTGAAGTAGTTGAAGTGTGAAAAGACAGCAGAGCAACGACAAGGACGAAATAAATTATATTTGGCAAGACCCAGTTACACACTCTGTTCCACATTAGCCTGCTGTGTTGTCTTAAAAGATAAATCACACTCAAAGATGGTTTGACATAAAGTTCATGTTCGGTAATGTTAATGAATATCTCTGTAGATGCGTCACAAAAATCATAACTCGATTAATTTTTCTGTAGAACTGTTGCTTCGTCTTGCAGGTCAAGCATTTTAAAATAATTACGGGGCAATAAATCCCTCTCAATAAGCAGCAAGTCTAAGAAGTGACATCGTTCAGTTGAATTAAGTTAAGTCATTATAAATATGTAAAAAACTATATACTGTGAGAGAAACTCTTCCTCTCACGGGCTAACACGCAGACACACACACACACGCAGAGCTGTCCTTTAAAGGCCGCTTTCTCTTGGCTCTGGACTGTCCTTGCCTCTAAGAAACCTCCTCAAGCGTGCCACGAGAAGGGAACAGCAATTAATTTGAGTGACATCATTCAGAGTGATGGCTGAGGTGGCAACAAGACAGTGTGTGTGTGTGTGTGTGTGTGTGTGTGTGTGTGTGTGTGTGTGTGTGTGTGTGTGTGTGAGGGAATGTGTGTTTGTGATGCAGTGCTACAACTGCTAGCTCCAGCGCCCAACCCAGAGTCCTTGCAATGTCATGTGCACTCTGCAAACACAGAAAATTTCTGTTTGCTGCCCTTTCTTTCCCTCCTGTGGAACTTGTGATATTCTCAGAGCAATCCTGCCTTTTTGGATTGGCACTTCAGAAAATGGATGTTAGATGTGGTAACTTTAGATGATGCTAATGACTGGCCTTAGGGAAATGATTTACTGAGACAGAGAGAGAGAGAGAAAAGGGACAAGGAGACAGACAGTCTTATGTAAGAATCAAGCAATGGCAACTTAAAAAAAGAGACACAGAGGATGCTGTGTAAATATCACATAACCCACCAGAAAGTGTCATCAGTCTGACTGCCGTCACATATATAATGAAGGATCCTGTAGTCACATACTGTTTGCTTCAAGAAAGATACACCTGGCAATGCGAAGGTGGATTTTTAATGTCATTAATGATTCCTCCGTCACTTCCCCTCCTCAGGGGAGGTGATGGAGAATTAAAATGCTATTAAACAGTTTGCCATAATCTGTATCACTCTCCATTAAATATGTATTATTCAAAACTGTCAGAGCTCTTATAATTGCACTAGAGCCTAATGCATTTTTAATACCTCGCACAACACCAGGATAAGCATAATTGAGAGTGAATGTGTTGGTGGCTGCAGCCAAAGTGCATCAACACAGTTATATGCTGAAAGTCATGAATACACTTTGCATGTTAAAAACCGCTTTTTAACTTTTTTTTGTCTGCGTCTGGTCTCGCTGGTGAAATCAACAGATGTTCTATGATGATTTTCGATTAGTTTGAGGTGAAAGAGCATCAGCACAATCACAACACACACCCAGCCACTCAGATTCTCTTTGTGTCGGGGTCGATGGAGGCTCTCTTTGCAAATGGCACAGTAGATTCAAAAAGCTTGTCTGATTTTGGCAAAAGGCTGCTCTTCAAAAATAGATACATAAGCTTAAGCCAAAGGTTGCCCTGCAAATCTTTTGACCTTTAGTGCCCGTTCTTTGTGGCAAGCCTTTCATTCATCTTTCTGATTTTGCTCTTGCTCACCATTTCTCTTTCTTATCACACTCCTCCGCTCTCTTCCTCCACCCTCGCACTGTTTACTGTTTGTGCTGCAAACCCGCTGGCATTGCTGCGTTACCATTCGTCACTCTAACTGGCTCCAGTGGAAAGGACATGCCCTCTGACCCCACCACTGGGAAAGGACCAAGGGAACGAAGAGAAAGGAACGCTCACAGAGAGCACTTCAGAGAGATGAGAGCAAAAATATTTATGCGAGGGAGGGGTGCACAATAAAAGACTGGTTTAATCTTAGCAAACAACCTTTTCGATTGCTTACCAAGAGTTTGGTCTACTAGCTTGGTTAAACATAGTACAGTGCACAATACTGTACAAAAGCCTCAAGCCACCTGTGTATTCTTTATATTTTTATAATTATATTTTGCAATTTATAAAAAAAACCTTGCAAACATAAATCGAACAGTATATAAGGCCAAAAAAGGCTTTTTACAATTCCAACAATATTTGATATGACCATGTTTAATTCTTCAGCACAGCCTTTACTCTCTTCGGGAAGCTTTCTCCTAATCTCTTTTTAAGTAAAATTCAGGAATAGTTCTCTAGCCTTCTTGAAAGACATTCAAACCTCTTCTTTTGATATCTGCTGCCTTTTGTTCTGTTCTCTGTCAAGATATTGTTGTAATATGACTTCACCTCATGCTACACTACATGAGCCTTTTCTCCCTTTCTTAAGAATGGCTTCTTGACAGACTCCTTTCCACTGAGACCATTTCTGCTGAGGCTTCAATGAACAGTAGATGGATCCGCTGAAGGGCCAGTTGCATACCTCTGGTCCTGTGTCGGGTCTTTGGTGGAGTTTTTCCTATTTCTTAAGCCCTTTCCACACCAAACATGTAGACACAACACTGGTTCATGCCTTGAGTTATGTGCATTTTTATGCGTGAGTGGTTATCATGTCAGTATTAATTGGATCAACCAAAAAAAAAAAATCCTAAGGTACAAAGACTGGTCTGAAAATGAGAGAAATTTTACAATTATCCAAGGCAAAGAAATGTGTTGCATCACGAATGGCAGAAAATTTTAAACAGACCACAGTGGAGGACAGAGTGAGTTAAATCTGGCAGATGGCAAATAAAGGTTGTGTTTATGTGGCTCAGGACCATTTTCATGCTGTTTGCACCATAGGATGTTACACTAGGACACTGCGTGACTTTCTTACCCTGGTGGATGAATTCACAAACACAAAAAAAGCCTAAAAACTTTCAAAAGTAAGTTTGGTTGTTTTTTTGTTTGTTTGTTTGTTTGTTTGTTTTTAGCAAAAAAAAAAAACCAAACAAAATATTGGTGTGCACAAATATGCTGTCAAGTGTCACAAAGAAACTGAACATGAGTACTTAGAAGTCCTGCTGATTTTCTGCTGCTCATGTATGTCTGAGTAGTGATGTGCAGAACAATGTTAAGTATGTAAAAGTGTGGAATTCTCCGTTTCTGTATCCCATCTGAGCTTATTCTAAAACCTAGCCAGAGATTAGTTGATGCGGCTGATGGTGAAGAGGTGTATACTTTAGGTAATCCAGATTCTAGTAAAATGCTTTCTGCAAAATGCCATCACCACGGCTTTGTAGTCGCATCAATCACATATAAATCTGTGATGTCAAAGCAAGTTTTAAAATATTAAACTGTCAAATAACAGAAGAAAATAGTCATACTCATTTCTTTCTCTATTTGGCTTCTTTCTAGCAATCTCTCTTCTGCCCTTAGTAAATAAAAGGAGTACAAACACTCTTACCATTTAATTTTCATGTTTTTAAAAAGTGCATGAGAGCAGCACAACCATGACTCAGCACATGTAGTCATCAGCTCCAAAGCTCTCACATTCAGCACTGCTCACTGTTTAGCTCATTTAGGCTAGACAAACAGCAGCCATCATTAAGCCCATGAAGCAGGGCAACTATCTCCCAGTTCCCTGTAGATTTGGCAGTAATCACTCTGCTGCTCTGTGTCTGGCAGCTCATTCAGCTGATGATGTTTTCTTAAAAAGACACATCTTCTCCCCCACAAGCTAGCTGATTAGCATTAGCATCACCACAATTCACCTCTAGGGCGTCCTACCAGCAAGAACATCAACATTAGCATCATTAATAGCATTTTCTCCACTTAGAGCTGTCTCTGCCAGACAGCACCTCTTCTCTCCCCAACTAAGCTGCAGAGCGTGGCTGGAGTGGACAGCATCCCTGCTGAGAACACTGTTCACCCTCCAAACTCATTTGCACCCAGCTTATTATTCAGTGTATAATTTGATTAGCTTCCACTGCCTTGGCTTGTTACTCATTTAATATGCTTCAGCGATGTTTCCTACTCCACCTCACTGACAGTTTGTGGTACGCTACAAAGGCAATATAAACTGTTTTTTAGCCAACATTAAATCTGGTTTCTATAGTGTATTTGGTCAGGACAATTTAGGTCAGTTTACTTTTTTAGCTCATGTCCCCTGGAGGTCACTCCATGAGACAAAATGACCAACCACTGGTTTTTGAAGTTCCGATCTGGAACCTCAATGTTAGCAGCATGGCTGCTTTTGCGCTGCCTTGCTAACACCAGAAGCGATTGTATTTGGAAGAAAAAGTGGAGTGCTAAATGCTCAGCTAATGATAGCAAGCTTGCTTAACCAGGTGGTCTATGGAGATTAACTAGCTTTTGGAGTCCGCCTCAGGACTGCCTCACCAGGAAATGCCATTTTTGGCACCAGCCCCAGAGGTTGCTGCCTGAGTCAGATATGACGCTGAATAATAACACCATCCACAGTACCTCTGTGTGTGACTGAATAAATGCTTAAGCCTTGATTAGACTTTGACTACATTTATTGGGGTTAGGTTAATTGGTGATTCTAAATTGCCAGCAGGTGTGAATGGTTGTCTGTCTCTCTCTATGTTAGCCCTGTGATCCTTGTAATCTGTCCAGGGTTTACCCGGCCTCTCACCCTATAGTAGCTGGGTTAGGCTCCAGCAAGCTGGATAGACTTTCTGCATCTGTGAGTATGCTAGGGTCCACTTGTGTCCGAACGATGGAAATTTTGTCATTGGATGAGTATGTGAGGGTCTGTATGGATATGGGTGTGCTGCTAATTTTTCTTTGTTTTTGTTGTTTTTTTCTGAACGTGTGGACTCGACTGACCACAGAGAAGTTACATTATAATGCACCAACTACAGTGCATGCCAAGTGGTGAACTTTAAGCACACTTCAAGCGCTTTACTCATCTTAACGTTTTCAGTTAAAAGTAAAAAAACAAAACAAAAAACAACAACCCAAAACTAAATGAAAGCATTAAGCAACCTGATGGGTACAAATGCACAGACAATGCTGTGCAAGTTAGTGCTACATAAGATGTAGCTCAAAATTTTGTTTCTAAAGTCAACCAGATTGCAATCACTTCCGATTTTGCTTGTAAAATGAGCTGTGTTTTTGCTAATAACCACTGAGTCATTTGCTATGTCTACATGACAAAGAAACCACGTGTTTTGCTTTTGCAGAAGGAAAAGTTGTTTCACAGATGGGTAATGTGTTACTCTTGCACATAAGCGAAACCCCCATAAGAGGCGGTGAGTAATGCACTTTCATTTGAAACCAACTAGTTTCTGCTTTCATTCAGTTTCTCTAACCTGGCAACACGAAAAAAGCAGTGACAGCATAGTTTGACATTTTCATCAATTGTACCAGTTTCTTGTGAACTTTTTCATTTCTCTAGACCCATACCATACTTATTTATAGTTTTTAGATTTTCGCTGGCAATCAAAGGGGTTCTCCACTATTTCACACATTTAGTTCAGTTTACTCATTACTAAGGTCACTGTTACAGCAGCTGTAATAGTAATCTTAAGGAGAAGTGGAGGGGCAGTCAGCTTTGATTTTAAAATTTTTGTATTAAACCTTTATTCGTTATTCATCATAATTAAGTATGTAAAGGAAAGAAAGCCTATAATGAAGCTCTATAATGAACTGCACAAAGCAAAGGGAAAAGCTTATTTAAACTGTTTTCAAGACTCAGTGTATTACCTGATAAAATTTGAAGTATGAATGACAATTCTTTAAAGGAATGACTGAAGGAATGGCTGAGCAAAAATTGTTATTATGACAATTATATAAATATGAGGGTTGTATATATATTATATATATTGTCATGCATGTGACACAAAAAAGGAATAGCGAGGTAAGGGGATGAAAAACAACAACCCCAATGAATGTAATGCCAGGCATAAATTTTAAGTTCTGCTCTGTGCATGTGAAAAGGAGATTAACAGAGCGGGAGGATAGTACAGGCGACCACTCAGCAACAGACATCCCACTCGAGCGATGGCACTGTGACAAGCTGAACAAACATCCCCAAGAGAGAGACAGAAAGAACAGGAAGGAGGAGTACGGGGGGAGGGAGATAAGGACAGCGAGATGAAAAGAGGGTTTGAGAATTAAAGAAGAAACTGGGAGCATATTGAGGCAAGGTCTATAATAAGAGAGAAAATTACAGGGCTAAAGAAGTAAAGAGTTAATCTTAGAAAGAAAATAAGTGGCTTTTATTGTACCTGTGTTAACTTAGATGATCCGGATCCATATGCTGGTCAGGGTAAACGAGGAGTCGTTTACGCTTTAGTGCAATACCGCCACCATAAAATGTTATCGTCTTCACTAATACAGTGGTGTATAGACAGAGGGGTGAGATCATATTGAACTTGTGCAAACATTTTCTGCTCCATAACTGGAGCAAATGTGTTCTATTTGATCACAGGGTTCTTTTTTTCAATCATTTAATTGGAGTTTGAAAATGCAGGTTTTACTTGGCAATAAAGATATATATATATATATTTGTATATATATGTTACAATGTTTCTGTAGTAGTATTTTTAAAACACACAATATTTTATGCAGTGACTGAATCAAGACACCAGGATTAATAATGAACTGAGTACAAGATATGACCAAAGAGAAGAGTCAGGAAAACACAGCTCAGATGGGCCAGAAATAGAAGCATGTCAAACATTTATTTTTGCAGTGAGATGGTACGATGGCTGTGCAACTGTGCTTTTTTTTTTTTTTTTTTAATTCCATAGGAGGGAAGCAGACAGCGGACACAATTTTGTCTATTTTAAGAAAGGACTTGTCAAGCGCAGCAGGAGGCTCTTTTACCCTCTGGAAAGTTCAGATGGGACCACACGAGCATAAACAAATGTGCGCACACATATAAAGAGAGCGGCACAGCTGGGGGATTGTGGGAACAACGATTGCAGAGCCTTCTTTTGGTCCTATCAGAGTACCATAAAATGCTTTAACCCTTTCACGTAAATATTTAATGGCACATCACACTCCAGCCCCCTGAAAACTCAGGATATTCTCTCACCTTCATTTACCTTATTACAAGAGAAATTCAGACAGGAGAGGACGGCTAACAGGATGTCGATGGCATCTACCAAAGAGCATGATTTTATTATTACTAAGAAGTGAAATGAAGTTCCATAGGAGAGACTACCTCAGCCATCTGTTCTATGATTCAGCAGCAACATGACAGAGAATAAAGTAGAAAATCCCAAACAATTCACCAGCTCACCAAATGGGGCTGTAACCCATATACCTGCTGTAAGCCACGTCAGGGTTTACTGTGTAAATAAGAATGTAATAAGACTCCTATACGGAAAGAAATCCAACTGCTCCACCATAAAGAGGTCAAAGGTTGGGGTCAGTAATAGAACAGCCACTTTCTTCTATTACAATGTGTTGCTCAAGGACAGCAAGGTGAGTACTTCGAACCTCTTCCCTTTCCTGATCACATCACTGCGCTGCCATTTTTACTCTACTGTAGGTTTCTGGTAAAGCTGCTTCACCCACTGGTTTGCTGCTTATCAGCAGACTGATTTCTTTTAAGGTGTTTGTCACTACAGAATCACTTCAGGTCCTTTATTCATGGCTAACAAGGTGTTTAAATGAACAGAGGTTGAACTGTAACCCTTTATTAAAACAAAGCATCTGTATTCAAATGGTTTGTATGAACAGCGGGGAGAGGAAGTGGAGATGGATGGTTTTTCTGTGGACTGCTTCGGTCGTCTTTAATTGTCCCAGATCGAAGTCTACCCTCCTGTTTAGACCACCTACTGTCCATCAGTAATTCAATATGTGAATCCCCAACCATGCTTGCCACATTATATGAATTACCAGACTGACCAGTGACCTGACTACAGCTAGCATATGTGTACATTTTTAATAATAATTGTAGATAAAAAACAAGCACACACTACTCACAGTCCTTTCGTGATGCTTTACTACTGCCCACATGGTCCAAATTACTCTAAGTTGGATTTTGAAGTCTGCTAAGTTTCCATAAAACCATTACATCAGAGACATGGCTGTGGCAGCCTTATCTCCTTATCTTTACTTCTCCTGCCATCTAAGGCTTGCAGAATGACTCATGAATGACTTTTGAATCTGTATTTATTTTTTTAATGTAAGTCTACAAAACATTTTAGTTAATTATTTTAGGCCACGCACTCAAATTGAATTCTACATTTTTCACTTTTTTCTCTATCCTTTTAAACCTTATACTCTTAACGCCGAAATTACATATTGCGTCTCAGTTGAAAATCTTTACCAAGTACGCTGTGTAATTTGTTGAGAAAAAAATGGTGACAGTGGAAACCAAAATTATCAGCCCTTTAATTGATTGATTGATTGATTGAATCTTTATTTTGAACATGTTGAAAAAGTACAACAACATAGAAATAAAAAGAGACAAACAAACAAAGCAAAACAAAAGGAAAATGAGCAACCACAACTACAAATAACTTTTTTGTTCAAAAAGGAGCAGGAAGAAGCGTAAGCTTATTGAATCCCACCCCCTTTCCACTATCTAGTAATCAATAGACTACAGAAATACCTCATTACAATTACATTATATGTTACATGTATTATTTTTTAATTTATTAATTATATGTATATATATGTATTACCAAAAATCAAAGTCAGATTTGTTCATGTGTTTTAACCATAAGGGCTTATTCTTTGGCGTGCCAATTCTGGCTTATGGGCCAGAATTGGCACGCCAAAGACTCCAACCCAGCCCACTGGAAAATATGAAGGAGGACATAGATTTTGGACATATTTTCATAAGCTTTAAAGCTTTTCCTACTGATAAAGACTCCCCAATTCCTATTCATATTGCACAAAAGTAACTAATTAACAGATTAATATTTAAATGATGATCTACTATAGAAATGTCTATTTTTTACTGTGGGTCCACAGAAACTGAATAAAAACTTTGCTACCAGAACAGTTTCACACATACAGTTTAAGCCCAAAGAGCCACACTAATAGATTCCATTTATTTACTACAGCTGCATTTCTCCATTATGTAAAAAACTGCTGTTGTAATTGCTGAAATACTTTTCTTCTGTGTAGATATCTGATGACTCACAGAAAGAGGAGTCAAAGAGGTCAAGGTGGGCCATATGTGCATCCCTGCTTTAATCAAAAGTCAAAATAGATAAAAAGTTACTACCTAGCTCGCCCTTATCCATAATTACCATTAAATATATGTAAACCAGCCTTTGTGTTTCTGTGTATGTCATGACACCTAGTGCGTTACTACGTTATCACAAAAAGATGGGCAACTAGGCCTCCTTTAGTACAATAGAGCCCGTGGGGAAGATTTATGAGTCACAGGATCTCAGGAGACAGCAAGGAGAGACAGATCTGTGAGGAAACACAGACAATGGTGAAGGCTAAAGATGTCACTGCTCTAAAAAGGCTCAGACACGGGGTATAAACCTCCCACGGGGCAATGTATGGATGTCACTGGGAGATGCTAATTCAGTTGACATTAGTGTGTCCTATCTGCAAGAGTTACTTCAGAGGAAACAAAATAATCTAATCTTAGACGCACAGCATGTCGTAGGCTTACAGTGAAACAAATGAGGAGAAAAACACTTTGTAATCCATGTGCGAATACGATACGAAACTGTAACAAACACGAAAGGTTGTGCTATTCTTTAGTTACAAAGGTCAACAACTGTAGAGCTGATTCCAGCTTTGTTCACCTCAGTGCTTCAAAAGAGAGCTGGGGCTCGAAAGCAGAAGACCTACACGAAACAGTGTCAGGACACAAAACATCAGGCTGCTGCTTTATAAGGGGGGAAAGAGCAACGATAACCTGGGGAAAAAAAAATGCACAGCAGCAGAGAAAAAAAACTCCAAGGTGAAAAAAGGAATATGTTTAAGGTTTCCAAGTTAAATATCTATAAAAAGAATATCCTAGAGGTTTTTTATGTCTCATTTTTAATTACTTTTTAGGTTGTCTTGTTCTATGCCCCAGATCATCACAAAAACAGTCATAACCCATGAGAAGCTTTCTGTCTTATAACCTTAAAGCCAAAGCTTTTAGGTGTTCCTTTATGTTTAAATAGGTCATCCTGTTTGGCCAAACCTGCTTGGGGGCGATATCTCTTGAAAACCAGCTGAAAGAACGAAACAAAAGACACAAAGTGCTAGAGGTGGGATTACTCTCAGGATAGGACAAGGTCTGCCTCTGTGTGTGTTTGTGTGCATGTGTGTTTTAGTTAAGATCAAGTTCCACTGATAAAGAACTTCTGAACTTGTTAGTTTATCTAAGCCACAGTTTGTGCAAGTGAATGGGAGTCTAATTACACAATGACTGCATCATCGTACACCAGGACTGAAAAAGAAAAGGAGGCAGTAAAGCAGAGGATAAAAAAGTGTTCAGAGACGCAGATCAGAACCTAAGAGTGAACGGCAAAGATGGAGGATAGAGCGGGGTTGTTCAGGGAAACACCTGCCTGCAAGCTTTGAAGACAAGATAAAAGCATGCCATGTCTTTCACTGCACTTTGAACAATACAAGTGCCAGTGTGTGGTGACTCTGAGTGCATGCACCCCAACTTTTAAAGAAAACCGATAAAAATACACAAAACAGGATCAAAAATATTCAGGGATTTGACAACACCCGCAAAGTATTCAAGTGAAACAACACAACCAGATATAGGAATGCACTGAAAATACAGAAAGACATCATGTGATCAGTGTCAGTAACTGCATGAGTCACCGACAGTCATGCCTTAACCGTGTCCGTCACTTTTTAGTGTCAGTCTGTGCTACACTGTGCTATCTCTATTTTCTTTTTAAATGCCCCACGTGTTGTCAAATTGGTGAAATGTTTTCTTGGTTTGCTTGTGTTTTCTTCACATGAAGCATACTGAGCTCTTAGGGACACCAAGCTATGCTTTTAACTCCCCTGACCTGCAAGGTTTGTACCAAAATAAAAAATTATCGCCACACTCTCTACCCTCCATCCCACCCCTCTTATGTTTGTCATAGCTCACATTTCTGCTTCCCTCCTGAGAAGTGATCCTTAAATTTGTGTGTTTTTCTCGTGTGCAGTGAAGCAAGCACTGTATACCAGGATTGAGTGCGCAGCTGAATCTTAAAATGTTGATCTTGGATTTCAGTTTGCCATACAGGCAAAGACAGCAGAGGAGACATGCAGGGAGAAATACCAAATTAGGGTTTCTTTTTTTTTTTTAAGGAACGGCTCTGACTGCTTCATTTAGCCTAAACAGATTTTACCACATTTGCAGCCATGTTTAATACAGTACTGTGCCAAAGTCTTTAGCTACCCCTCATTTCTTTATATTTTTCTAGAAAAATGGGAAATAGGTGCAGCAATTTACTGAAACGTGCAAACATAAATTGATATATAATAAGGCAAAAACATGCATACATTATACAATTCTAACAATATTTGGTGTGACCACCTTTATTCTTTAACACATCCTGAAGTCTCTTAGTCACTTCCTTCTAATTTCTTTAGTTAGTCTTTAGGAATAGTTCTCTGGGCTTCTTGAAAGCTCTTCTTTGGATGTCTGCTACCTTTTGTTCCATTCTCTGTCATGAGATTGTTGTAATATACCTTCCTTTTATATTACTTATACTGCTAACTCAGCCTTTTCTCCCTGTTTCCCTCCCTTTAGAATGGCTTCTTGACAGCCACCAAGACCTTTTCTGATGAGCCTTCTGCAAACAATGGATGGATCAACTGAAGGTCTAAATGCATCTCACATGGCACATGGCACACCACACCATGTCATTACTTCTTTATGAAAGATTAAGCCAAAATTCAGAAGCAGCATTGTGAAAAATGAAATACCCACCCTCATGATTTAATAACATGTAGAACCACCTTTGGCAGTATTACCTTGGAGTAAGTGTTTTCTGTGTGACTTTATCAGTCTCTCACATCACCGTGGAGATATTTGGGTCCATTACTCCATAAATCGCTGTTTCAGTTCATTGATGTTTGTGGGCAGGTTTATGCAAAGCTCTCTTAGAGTACTGCCACAAAATTTCAGTCAGGCTGAGGTCTGGACTTTCACTGGGTCATTGCAACACCCTGATTCTTCTCTGGTTCAGCCATTTCAGCCATGCAGTAGAATTCTTCCTGTGCTTGAGCTCATCAAATCAGCTCACGCTTCATCAGCTGTCAGACAGATGGCCTCACATTTGACTCTAGAATACTTTGGTATACAGAGGAGCTCATGGTTGACTCAATAACTGTAAGGTGCGCAGATCCTGTGGCAGCAAGACAAGATCAAAGAATTACTGCTCCACAACCTCTTTCCTCTTTGGCATTGTATAAACAGGCACTCACACTTGCTGATGATCATTTAATCAAGTGCTACTTACCATCTTAATTTCTATGGAAGCTGTATTAACTGTTTCCCAAACCGCTTCTGCGTTTTGGCTTAATTTTATATGCCCTGATATGTAAAAGAATTGAAATTGAAAGACAAATTCAAAGAGGTTCTTTCAGTTTAACTTGTTTTGTCCACTACAGAGGACATAGTGAATATACTGGGTCTCAGGGGGATGTTGACCAATAAATTTTACTTCACAAAAATATTAAGTAATTAAAAGCAATATGCAGACCTTTAGAGGTTATAGCGTTGTTTGTCTACCAGTGCATCATCAGAGTTATTGGTTGTCAGATGTGTCCCTTGTATTCATATTCTCTTATTCATACTAACTCTAAAAAAATCCTCCAAACACACTTACAATGTAAAATATGAAGGATAAAACCGACAGCGGTGGGTTAAAGCAATTGTAAATGTAGGTTCCTTTAAATTTCTAATACAAAAAAAGAGTCTTTCAGTGAAAAGTTCAATGCATATATAAATATGTGAGTATTGTTTTAACATGTGAAGTGTTTGACCCTTTGCTCTCTTGGCTGAGGATATTAGAAAGACTGTATGACCCGAGCCCTCGCTAACTACCCAAGAAACTCAAATTAGCTTTGTAAGAATGTAAATAACCCTCAAGGCACATTTCCATGAAAATAACATCACGCTTTGTCAAATTTGCACATCTATCTTGTGGTGATTTTCATTTACATTTGGTGTTTATAATGATTACTGTTAATGTATCTATTCATTATAAAACATAACCTCTCTGTTTCTTTATCCGATCTCAAATGGGCTGTGATAATTTCTTCTGCCTAAGTTTCACACTGAAAACATTTGAAACTGGAGACTGTGGCCAGTCAACGCTATTAAGGGCCTTCCTATCAGCTTAATGCCGGGTTTAATTTCAAAATGGAGGGGAGCAAATGGACTGTGAAATATGTGCTAATGGTAACAAGACTTCTCCAAGTTTGGTGAAGGAAAGAGGCACAGAGACAGAGAGACCATGTAATGCCCCGTTCTGTTATCACTGAGTCTGCACATATAATTTCACAGAGTTTTGGAGTCAGAACTCTGAGACAAGCACAATTAAACTAGAGACTGCAAAGGGACAGCCTGCTATAATGCTGCGTTAGAAAGTTCACAGAGAGAGTTCATTTAAAGTATACAGTTTAAAAATAAGGCTCACATCAAGCAAATAAATCTCTACCTCTGTGAGATCCAAGAGCAATATGAAAACACATGTTTACAATTAAGACAATGTGAGACGTGCTATTTGCTGAAAGCATTCATTTTTGTTTATATAATTTCTCATCTTTAGGGGGAAATTTGGCTGAATAAATATTCATTAAAGAGTGCAACACCTCTTCCCTTGGACCACCCCGCTGTATATCCACCCATGTATAGAAATTGCTACTTCATTATTCTTAATGCTAGAGAGCAGCTGGCAGCTGTAGTTTTTATGCTGTGCTTTCATTTTTGAAGTGCAAATCCCTGAAGCACATTGGTAAAGTGAATAGTTTGAGTAGTTTGTTTGAATGGTCACACACAAGTTTCTTATTTCAAAGACTTCCTGAAAAATAAATGCAGAAATTCAACATATTGTTAAAAAAAATAAAAAGCATACTTTTCCTTGCATAATAGTTTGAAGCCCAAACAGCAAAAGAGCACAAGACATAACACATTTTAGGGATTTAAAATTACAGCGCTGCTTTTAGGCCCAAATAAAGATGCTAAATGCTCCAAATTCTTGCCAAAAGTTGAAGTTTTTGATGCCTCTCTATAGCAATAAAGCAGCTAGGCTCTATCACTTTCATCCAGAATGGAACTGAACCATTTGTGATCAAAAGCTAAAATCTCTCATGACGCATTGATCTTTTTACAAGATAATTTACACCCAAAACAGCATAAGTGAGAAAAAGAAATAATGATATAATGACGACTTTCTGGGAAATAAAGACAGTATTAGTTAGACGGTAGAGCTCACAATGCATTCAGAGGAGGGGAAGGAAATTAGCGAAGGAAATGTTATTTTTGTATAATTGCAGTTGAAATATGTTATATTTTGCACTGACCTTAACATTTCTGTAGAAGAAAGCATATGAGGTGTGTTAAACGAGATGAGAAGAAAAGAGCCTCTTCCTGCATGTGTGGTAAACAAAAGGAGGCCACTGAATTTCAGAAGCAGATGGGCCACCAAACAAAGAACTAAAACACAATTTGGGTACGAACAGAAGACCACATCAAAAGAAGCAGACAACTGCATGAAAGTAACCGCACCAGGTTACCAATTCTACCTTGTGTTGTATGCAGGCCACAAATAAAGAGAGCAAACAAGGGGGCGCGCTAAGGATCTCAATTTAATATCATATACATAAAATATTAACTAATAAAAATGAAGATATATAACATCAAGTATGTGACTCTAAAACTATTACAAATAAATATGTGTGACTTGAGTATTCGATGATTTAAAGGTGCAGTGAAATATCCCTGCATGTTGAAGGGTAACAAGTGAAAAACACTTTAGTCGTTCAGGAGATAGAAAAAGGGCAGAAAAGACAAACTGAAAATCTGAACAATATGTATTCTGGTATTATGTTTGCAAATGGCAAAGAGGGACCTTCGGGATAGTGTATCCTTCCATAGTCTTTTGCAAATAGCAGAACACTTGTAAATCCTTCTTAAGACAAACAATGAAGCTTAAAGTCCACTTCAGGTCACATGCAAACAAGTTTTGCATAAGGTGCATGGTTTAATGATACACTCTTGTCATCCCTTTTTAGCACAATCTGTCTGTATATTTCTTTTTCATCTCAGGAGAGGTGGAAAAGGCTGTAGCCGACCTGTGAGGCGTACATAGCCAGATGTGCAGCAGGGAGAACAGGGGTGCGGCCGTATGAGTAGCCCAATCCATAGAGCCCTGCCGAACCAGCGTGCAGGGGAAAACCCAAGGATGAGTATCCTGGGTAGAACACAGCTTTGGAGCCTACACCAGCTGCTAGTTTGAGTTTCTCTACTTCAGCCTCCTGAAGCCTCTTGGCTTTGGCCCGTCGATTCTGAAACCAGATCTTCACTTGGGTCTCGGACAGGGACAGTGAGGAGGAGAACTCGGCCCGCTCGGCGATGGACAGGTACTGCTTCTGACGAAATTTCCTCTCCAGGGCCAGAAGCTGCATTGTGGTAAAGGGAGTACGAGGCTTACGGTTGGTTTTGTGCTTCCTCAATGAGCAGACTGCCGGACTAAGCTGCCCTACAGGATATATGGAAAACATGAAACTAAAACAGCTGTCAAAGCTGGACAAACAGACCTTTAATTCTTTCCTTTTCAGTGGTTTAACACCAAATGACTAAACAGGAAAAGTAATGATCAGAAAATTAATGGACAGCAATACTGATGGAAAAGCCACGCTTCTCCTGTATCCTGCTTCTTAGAGTATTTACTACTATCTAAAATTTTACATAATGCAAGATGATTATCTTTAAACCATGTGAAACTGGTGAGTAGAAAAATCATTATGCTAAATTATTAAAAACAAATCAATATATTTCTCTTTTTACTACTCCTTCTTGTTCTGTCAAAAATGTTTGATTTGTCTATTGATTCAGTGTTAATTATGCATAAAAACTGTTTCTTAAAATTAACAACTTGAAGCCAGCTGTGAGACTTTTACTCCAACTTTACACATTTGCATTACAAAAGCTTAAACTGGATGACTTAGAGTACTTGAAGACCCTGATTTTAAAAGACAAACAAACCCTGATTCAAAACTGAACCACGAACTAGTAATAAAATTGGACTGAAAAATGACTTACGTGGGGGAGTAGACATCTTAATGGAGCTGGATATCCAAGAGGGAAATTCCTGTTGTTCCAGTGGCTCTGATTTAATAGATATTAAGTTTTGGGTGCACTCATCTGTCCGCTGCGCCTCATCTTCCTTCAAATCATAATTTCCCTTTTCTTTGCTGGTCACAGCCAGCGGCCTCGTCTCCGACATGAGAGCTTCAACGCTGAAGGGAAGACAGGATGTTTGTGCCATGCGCCCGAGTTTCAGCTGCGTTGATCCTGCATCCTCTTCTGTGGAAAACTCATTTCTTGAGTCCCCAGACGCAGACATTTTTTCTTCTCTTTCTTTTCAGTATTAGAATTTAAGTACAATCCATAAGACACTTTTCTGGTCCCAGAATGAGACCGGTCAGAGAGGAATCTGGAGTAGCTTCTCTTAAGCTGTCACAAAGCTGACAGAGTTAGTGCTGGAAAAAGTCTGGCGTGCATTTGGGACTTTCAGCCAATGATGAGACTTGATCCCAGGGTTTGGGGGAAGACTTGTGATTGGACGTTGTGTTTAGGGCACTCTGCCACACCCCTAACCAGACAGCAGGTCAGCTTCGCATCAGCCTCATTTAGCAGTAATTACCATGGTGGAAGATTGTTTCCTGGCTGTATTTCTTTCACTCTGCAAACTGCATACCCTTAGTTAACATTGAAAAAGCTTGCACATAGTCATGCTTGATGTCTTGAATTAATGCAGAATCATTTTAAATGAGACAGAGGCCGAATACAAAACCTTACTAATATATGTAAATCGATTCCCTGCCTGCTAAGCTCTGTCCCGTACAGCAATTAGGCTGGTAGATTGGCTTGCCGTGTCTTCAAGCATCAGCGTCTGTCTGTAGAGCTGCATTTCCATTTGACAAAAGCTGACGACGCTCCTAATTCAAGCCCCAACGCGCAGACCCTGCCACACCGACTGTTGGAGTAATCACAATGGCAATCAATAACAATCATGGTGCTTTCAAAATTCAGACATCACACAGCAGTTACACACTTAAATGTGAGAGTCAGTTGGGCGATGGATTATGGTTTTGGGCAGGCTTTAAAATGACTGTCATTACATTGTTATTATTAACACCTTGTAATTAGGCCTGTGGAATCCGGTTCTTTTAAGCAGGATTTAACGGTAATGATGGAAAATTGCTACCTTCCTGAGGTGTGTGGCGCCCGCTGCGATTAGTCCCAGTCTCTGCTGTGTGGATGGAGACAGAGGTGTCTCGTGCCTGTTTGAAGCTCATACCTGTAGGGCTCCAGAGTATTAGGAAACATCACGAGAAGTAACGGCATTCCTAAATGCAGCCTCTAGCCACTCAGTGAAGAATACCAGCGCAGTGCATGGGTTTTACAAGTGACACAAAAAGATGTTTACCGCCATACTGAGTGAGATTTGAATGTTCAATCGACCAATCATAAACATACACCTAACTTCATGCAAGATGAATGTGCTTGCTGCATACTCTACCTCTCTCTGTCTGTCTCTCCCTCACAGACACATGTCCGCACATCGCAAAGACCTCCTGTGAAGTGACTGGTGTGTGCTGCTGTGTCCAGTGCTCTGTGATCAGCCCTTACAGAGAATGTGTGCTCTCTGTAATCATCAGGATTACAGTGGCATCAGGGTCTCAGCTCCCCAGCTCCACAACACAGTTACTCTCCATGTGAAGCAAAGTGCTCACACAGCATGAGCTTAGTCTCCTGTAATATGCACGTGCATCTTAACAAAGGAGCCTCTCTGTCATTACAGTGCTTTTCCACCGATTCCCTACCTACAGGTTTATAATGTGCACGGGTGTCAGCTTATATTTGAAATTCAAAAAGAACTGTTATACTTTTGGGAATCAAGAAGGGTATAGGTGAATAATGGTGAGAAACATCATCACATACCATCATATTTTATATTAAAAGCGGGACACATAAAACTGATAAAACTACAATAGTGTTTAAAATTCGAAATGATTAAAAAACATGCATTTGCACGCATGTTTCTAATAAATAATAAGACAGGAGGACAGAGGGCCATGCACTTTAAGGCGGGACAACAGCCCTGTTAGGCTAATATATGTAATTTAAGGAGCATTTTAAAGCCAACTGCTGGCATATCCTATGTGAACACTTCGCAACTTCAATTAAACCATACACAAAAAATCATCTAGAGTATTTTTAGTTAAAATTACAGAAATAGTAATAGCAGCATCAGCTGTAACCCACAGAAGTTTAATGCATTCAACACACAGTGGGAAATTTTTAAAAAAGGTACCACTGTATTGACTTAGAAGCAACGAAATAACTAAACCAGGTTCAAGGACAATGCATGCAAACACATGCAAACACATGTAAACGCATGTAAACACATGTAAAACCCAGATTTTCGTGAAAAGAGCTTATCTTGAGGTCAATCTCAAAATTATATCATTGCCCTCAGTACTTTATTTTTCCAACATACATAATGCTTAAATAAATTAGGACATAACCCAGGTATACCATAAAAAGAATACTTTTATCCTGAGTATCAAAGAGTTGAGAGCTTAACTAGAGGAAAAGAAATATCACAGTCCATTCTTACAAAGAAACATTTGATAGTTAACCTTCATTTGCTTTAGTCGTTTTTTGTTTTGTTTTTTTGTCTAAAAAAGAAAAAAAAGAAAAATTCTTAAAAGACAGATAAATGCCCCATACAACATGTCACCAAAACACATACAGAAATGTAATTCTGTATGTGTTTCTTCAAGTGATGAAGCCCATGTTACTGACGGTGCCACAGACAGTATATAAGAGAGTCTGTTAGGGAAAACCCGTTTTAAAAGCCTCAAACTGAGTGTTTCATTCTCACCATCACCACCAGCAAAATAACTGCTTACACTTTAACAGCAACTGAAGTAACTTAACCATTTGCTCTTTTTTTGTTTGGAATTTACTTGAGCTGCATTCGTTTTGCTGCAAGTTTCGGGTATAGATGCACTCAGACTCAAGATATTTGCCCTTTCCTCTTGTCTTACGAACAACCGCAGCTCTATAGTAATGAGTAATAGCTTTCTGAAGTCACCACAGCAACACCGACACATGTAAGCTGTACCACACGCCAGCATCTCACAGTGACGAAATAAGACAGCTCACCTTTACTTCAGTCAAAATAGAAAAACTGTAAAGCTACATGCTGTACCGCTACCTAGCTTTTTTTTTTTTTAGCAGTAACATA
Organism: Pelmatolapia mariae; assembly: GCF_036321145.2. Lineage (NCBI taxonomy): Eukaryota > Metazoa > Chordata > Actinopteri > Cichliformes > Cichlidae > Pelmatolapia > Pelmatolapia mariae. Next base: position 3,988,917 of record NC_086228.1, on the reverse strand, counting down.
ATTTCCAGGACTTGTAGCATGATGTTTAACGGCTTTATAGTTAAACACACTAACTACAATCCACAGACATTAGTCAAACCAAATCAATATTCCAAATTAGGGTAAGAAAAAAAAAAACTCAGAAAACAACTGTTCGATTTCTGCACCGACATTTGAATGATAGCCTCAACTGCATCACAGACTAGAGCCATACTACCTATATCAAGATGGTAATGTTGGTGGGGGCACAGTCTGGGAATCATTGTACCAACTAAGAACAGCCTTTATGGCCACAGTGTACCCATTTCCTGAAGGCTGTTTCCAACAGGATAATATACCATGTCACAAAGTTTAAATCACACCAAACATGACAGTGAACTCATTGCCACAATAATGATTCCATACATTTTTCTGTAGTTAATTTATAGCCATGGAAAACATCAATAAATAAAATCCCCTGAGTAATTAAAAAAATCCCCATCTCACCACAAGTTACAGCTTCCCTGTATGCTAATGTGTATGTGACACTCTAAGTCTTACAGGAAGTCAGCCTTTAACCCACATGTGCTGCTAAATCAAACCACAACAAGCATTCAGTAAAAGTATCTCACAAATTTCACCACAAATTCATGATGCACCATAGTCTTAAAAGGTCACATTTATGATTCTTCTGAACACGGTAACAGATGGGAAACATCAGCCTTTAGTGTGATCACGATCGCAAGTGGCAGAAATATTACGAGAAAGAAATAGTAGAAGCGAGTGTGCCGATGTGTTAAACTTAGCACTGCATATTACAAACAGCAATGAAGTCAACTTTCATGTTTGATTGATTGACTGTTAATTTATTTCAAACATGTAAACAATATACCGGTACATTTAGTAAAGAAAATAAGAGAGAAAAAAGTACTATACAAAAGTCAATACATTTCAATATTGCTACCGTTCTGATTAATTTACATGTTGAAAGGGAGCGGAAAGTACACACTTATTTAATCCCACCCCTTTGCCATGTTCATCATGTACGTAGCAATTCCTACGATACCCACCAACTACAAATATATTTCATAAACCTGATTCAAGTTTGCCATTGTTTTATTGTGGCTGCTTCAACTTGGTATGATTATTGACTCATTTACCTTTTATTTATTTATTTATTTACTTTTTTACTAAACTTTAAGAACAAATGAATAGGTAAGAAAGTAGGTAGGTCAGTAAGTGAGTAAGTAAAGCAAAGTAAGTGAGAGCCACTCCACATTTCACCTGTAGTTTAGTAAAAAAAAACAAAAAAACAAATAAGTACAATAAAGTATATTAATGTTACAATATTTAACGGTTACAAGCTTATGGTGTATTTGATATGGAACAAAATGGTTTATCACTTTAGTGTACAACTGTATGGGCTTTATGGTACCTATGGCATGGCATTGCTAGCAACTCCAGGCAGCACAATTTGTGAGGTCATTTTTATTTATAATTGACCATGATCACACTGTATATTGTCTACAATATATAGATATAATGAACAAAAGCACATCTTTGCTGCAGTATGGGGTAACATTAGGTATCCAGCGATCATGGATTATACTAAGGACTTTTAAGGGAAACGACAGCGATAAGAGTGGACTGCAGCACTGTAATAAAGCTGTAGATGATGATCACTGACTTTCTGTTGCATTACAAAAGGACGTAAATGGCTACCCTGGCTCTGTTTTTTAGGCTGATAGCAAACTAACGCGCAATACTCTAAAGTGATGGTGTGACATTTAAGCATGGTTCTGTCTGATGGCCAAGTTAAGAGCAAGCAGTCAGTACCCCAAATGCCACAAGCACACAGCTGCAATTTACCATCTTGTCAGTGCGGTTGTAACTTCTGCTATCCCAATTAGAAGCTAGCCATTGCATAATTTTTCTACTGTCAGTGCAAATAAAAGCAGGAGAAACCTAGAAGATATGTAGTTAAGTGATCTAATGGTCAGGCGCCCACCAGAGAGTCCCCAGAGCTATTTGGTCCCAAATACCTTCATCTGTTAAATTTTCCACCCATGTACCCCTATATATTTGAGAATCATTGGCCAACAACAAAGAAATCCAGCAGCAAAATATCAATCTAACTAATCTTCAAAAATGTAAAAAGGAAAAAACAACAAAAGAAAAAAACAACAACTTTAACCAACTTTGGTCTTATCTTTCTTGCCACACAGTCAGCGCTCAAATTTGCTGACAGTGTCAGGCGCTTTTTCTCACATTAAGCTATCTCAGTCAGGATGTGGCATAGAAGGTGTTAAAAAGTAATGAATCATCCAACATCATGAAAAAGCAGAAACACCACTGCAATGCCATCAAGGGTAATGAGACTTTACATTTTATAGAAACTAACACAGGTTTATTTTTGATAAGCATGAATTTAAAGGCCAAAGAGTACATATCGCCTGTTCCTGCTAATAGTGCAGCGGATAACTGAAACAATCTACAAGCACCAACATTTGCATATTTGTCCCTCTGTAGCCAATAATTTTAAAAAAGAAAATCACTTTAGCCCCTTGAATTTTCAAAATGTCAAAACTTCCCAATTCAGTCATCATTTCTATCTTAGAAAACAATTGTTTGACTTATAGAAGTGCAGCCACCTGATGAATTTCAGAGTTTGTACTCTTCATTTATATGCTTCTGATCAAAAGTAACCATAATTTATAACTATAAAATCTCTCTGAATGTCTCTGAGTGTCTTAGTTTCAGGTGAAACAAAATGATTGAGATGACGGTGGACCAATGTTTACATGGATTTTCCTTTCCCCCACTTTGGTAGCACTATGATGCATACAGCTAGGTTCAGACATTCACCCAGCGCCAAATTCTTCCATCTATTTCAATGAATTTCATGTATTCAATGCATAAAGGTTGGCTGCTCAGCTTTCTTATGTTGGAATGCTTATTCACATCAGGAGAGGTTATCCCAGACATCAGGTATGAAGTGGGGTAAACCTGGATAGGTTAAAAGCTTCTTCTTGTGAGGTTACTGTTCAACTAATCTAACTACACCATCAGATTTTCATGCAAGTGTCTGCTAATCTTTTAGAACTTGAGTGTTTGCTTTATTCTTCAGTCTACTATTTTAATCTATGGTAAATGCACTTAAATTTACAGAATGCTTTTTTACTCTTACCAAGTACTTTGTACGCTGCAAGCTGATCCACAGATGCATTTTTTGATGGTCATGCACACGTGTAAACAGCTTTTGGGTTCAGTATCTTGCCCAAGACATGCACTGCAGGAGTCAGAGATCAAACGAAAAACTTTCTGAAATCCCTCTAAAGCTGCATCCACACTACAAGTGATTTGCAGCAGTGTGGCGACCTCAGCCTGAAAAAGATTAATGACATTTGTGTCTTAAATCGACCACATTAAAAACCCCAGGGGGTAATCCCAAGATTCACTTTTCTCAACGCTGAGGAGAGAGGCTGCTGTAACTATCAGTGAGAAGCAGAACACCATTGACTGACATATGATCAGTAGTGAATATATCAGAAAATACCCAGTTAAGCAGAGCCTGAAATGTCCACTAGCGACCAATTACCAAAGCAAAGCAGCACGCGACCAGCTTCCTGTGTGGATGCAGTTTAAATCCTATGTCACCATACACAGCAAGCTATTGGGGGGCCACAGGTAAGACAGGGGTAACTATTGAGGAGTGTAACAGGCCCACCAAGTAGAGTATAACTTGTACTACTACAGCCCACTCCCCTGCTAGCAAACTATTATGAAAAAAGGCAAACTTCTGAATAATTTCAGACTTCCAAACTCAACTTCCACATGGTAAAGTATATGAATTGGCTAAAATCATTAAAAATGGCAACTCTAGTTTACATTATCTGAAGAATAAATAAATAAATAAATAAATAACTAAATAAAGCCATGTTGAAAATGCCCACTATCTTGAGTTTTCAGGAGACTAAAGGATAGTCATCATAGTAAATATGCCACTTTGGGCACTTGTATCCACTTGTGAATGATTTCCCTGTAATGTTTTTAGCTGTACTCAACTACATTATTTCCTGAAATAAAAGAAAAGCGCTGGTTTTAAAGTGGACTGACATTCCAACGCCTCTGACCATGTAAACAATGCAGCTAACCAGTGATCAACAGGCTTCTCAGCACCGTCTGGAGGTACAGCTGCCAGTCTGCCAGTCTCCTTGCAGACCGCAGCTCTGATTGTCTGAAGGCCTCTATACCACCACAACGCACATTTATCCTCCATGCTTTAAGAACACCCTCAATATACTGCCTGTTTACTATGTTCAAAACCACGCGTCCTATTTGCTACAGAGCACATCAAATTATGAACAGAGGTTATTCAGATTCAGAGCAGACTTTATCCCCAAGGGGCAATTAAGAGACTGACCTTGCCAACCGTACATACAATACACAAACATCACATTGGGGAGACAGGTCAGGCTAGGTAGCTGGCCAGGGCAGCTGCACGAGCAGCGACCCGGAACCGAACAATGGAAAAATGCACAACATCAGGAAGGACAAGGAGAAAAATGAACTCCCCCCAAACTGAGCATAACTGAGTTATGTGAACAAAGTTAGGCCTCTTTTTTTGTAGACTTGTATTGATATGGTGCCTAAATCGTGTTTTCAAGCTACATTCTTTTAAGCCTGACACGGTTATGATCCTGTCAATTGGGACTTTAATGTACAAAAACTTGTGCAATTTTTGTTGTGGGGTCTTCAGGAAAAAAAAGCATTTACTTTGAAAGGCCTACCTTGTCATCAGACTTGTTTAAAATGACAGGCTGCTGGTCTGAGAGACGCATGTTTGAATGCATGTGTTCTATAGTTTGGCGGCTGAGAGGTGATTGAATGTATACCAGCTTAACCCACCAATGAGCGCTTTGCATTCAGACCTTCACCATTTAATTTCAAGGTAATACAGCAACATAGCTAACAATCTACTGTGTAGAAATTTGTGCCAGACGCAACATCACGTTAAGACATTAAGAGCTGTATTTTTTAGCCCATACTATGCTCGCAGAGACACAACTTTGCTGAACTCTTGCTGAGATTGCTGACACGGCTGCCCTGATATGTGTGGAGGGAAAAAAGGGTGAAACAAGTGACCTCTGAACACAGAGGCAATGAGGCTCATCAATCAAAACATTAAGAAACTGCGGAACAATTTAAATTAAATTGTGCGACTCCATGGTTTAACAGCAATTATATTACACTTAAAATAATCACTGCCACATGCCTCTCAAGTTGATATACTAATATCAATCCTGTCAAAGAGAATCAACTTGAAACGTTTGGTTCTAAGTTCAACATTGAAACCTGTGGGGAACCAGAAGAGGTCAATACAATTAATATGATTCTTATTTTTTCTTATTTACACTAATGAAAAAATGTTACTTTAAACCAGTGAATCAATCAATGAATGCAGTGAATACAATTTAAAATTTTTACTTTTGAGATGTTTTTTTAATTTTTTTTGCTAAAACAATCACAAACTATCTTTTTTCTCAAAATGTAAAATAACGGGCGCTGAATGTGCTCTAAAATTTGAAGCTTTTATCACACATTACAAGCAAATTCTTAGTCTGAGCAAAACAACTCTCTCAAGCAAAACACAAGCCACCTTAGCCCAACAAAATGCTAACAGAAAGCCATTTATTAACGTGGAAATCATTTCCATTATTATTTTAAGCTCACACATTAGAGTTAAAAAGAGTTATTTTTTGGAGTGTTTGACAAAGTCTAGATTCTACTTCACATGAAACTTGTCATATGCATCTTTTTTTTCCTCGAGTTGAATAGATTTATAACAAATTTCACATAGTTGTCACTCCACTGATCTCTCCCGCTTGCCATTTCCTCTCATTAACTCTGGGGTGTACCCCGCCTGTCGTCCTACGACGGCTCGGATAGGGCACCTGCCTATCGCAAGAGTATCAGAGAGACGGACAATCATTTGCATTGACATTCACACTCATGGGTCATTTAGAATCACCAGTTAACCTGACCCCACAAACTGCATGTCTTTGGACTGTGGAAGAAAACCATAGTAACCAGAGAGAACCCACACAAACGCAGGGAGAACCTGGCCTTTGGTGGATTCAAACTCAGAAGCTTCTTGCTGTGAGACAACAGTGCTAACCACCACGAGCTACTGAGCTGTCACTCCATACTTATCATACAAACAGTAGAAAAGCTATAACAAGGCTTAGAGAATTTGTTTTTACAATTTTGTCCTTAAACAGGTTAAACCACAATAAATAGCAATAGCATACATGTGGTGTGTGTATGCTTTTCTGCCTCAGTGATTTTCCTGCAGTTTGAAATCTCGTAAGATCGTGTGATATCACGAAACCAGGCAACTAACCACTCTTGCTAGATGTATCATGTCATTTCAACAAGAATATATTTAACAAGTGTTACGTTGTTGAATTGCATGCACATCATACATGATTTAATTGCATTCACCATGGATATATATTCTGATTTTGTTCAAATTACAAGTTAGACTCTTATAAATTTAATAACCACCCAATTTCCCTTTTTTGAGTGTTCCCAATACAAGCAACTTAAACATTTATAAGGTTTCCTGGTTTGGTTATAAAATTGTTGCTGCTGAATAACTGAAAACCAAAAGACCAACAAAAAATAATATGAGAGGCGGTGGTGCCCTCTGGTGGATAAAGGTAATTCCTGCAACATCCTGGACCAAGGATGAAGTCGGGATCACCAACTTTGATATCTCTTTTAAAGAAAAAAAGTGAGCATGTAAAACTGTGGGGTCAAGCGATCCGGCTGAAAAATTTGGTTGCACCTAAGAAAACACAGGCGCACCAGTGCAACCGTGGAAAAAAGTTAAGCTAGAGCCCTGTTAAAGGCGCTGTCATGTTATGTAGACTCAGTTAACATCTAGTCAATAAAATATATACAATTTGATGCTCTACTTGATGTAACTGAGGGGGGTAAACAATATATGATATTGATGCACCTTATGGTCAAAAAGGTGGAGCACCTAAACATTATATAGACAGATGCTGCTCATTGCAAACCCATGCCATGAAGCTCCAAGTGCATTTTCTGCTGATGCTAATATCAGCAGAGTTTTGACAACTTTCATGCACCTTGGGCCACGGAAAGGATTGACAGATTGATAGTCCGGCTGTGTAAATTGACATGTTCTGCCACTTTGGCTGAGTTACTGTGGTTCCTAAACACTTTTGCTTTGTAATAATACCACTTACAGTTAACAGTGGAATATGTAGGAGGGAAGAAATAGCCCTGCAACAAACTGGCGACCTGTGCAGGGTGTACCCCACATCTCGCCCTATGACAGCTGGGATAGGCTCCAGCACCCCCACGACCCTGATAAGGATAAGAGGAAGAGAATGGATAGATGGATGGATGTTTGTAAAAACAGACTGCATGACTGTATTTGATTTCATACACCTGTGCCAAAGGATTGAAAATACCTAAATTAAAAGCCTGAGGTATGGCACAGCATTTTTGTCTATTATATTATATTAATATAAGGCAGATTCCCGATGGTCTAAAGCAGGGAACTCCTTTTATATTGCGGCCCACTTTGATCTTAAATTGGTCAGACCAGTGAACGAAATTTTACTAAATATTTAACACCTGAGATGTCTTCATATAAGAAAAAGAAGTGCAACTTTAACATAATGTGTCAGTTGTTCTACATGATAAATTTGTAAAATTACAGAAAAAGTTCTGGTAGCTCACTGCCCACCCTCTCCTGTATTTATAAAAAATAAAGTTTTTCTTAATTTACAGATTTTTTTAAACATAGTCGTAGTAATAGCAGTAGTAGTAGTAGTAGTAGTAGTAATAGGTCAAAAATGCACCATAAGATGCATCAGTGACAAACAGGAACTTGATCTGTCATTTAGTTGTTCATCTATTACTTAACTACTTTGCTGCAGTACGAAAGCATGAATGGGCATTGGGGAGGACTTTATCAGTATAAAAAGCTGTAAACTACAATTAAAGGTTTAAAATCTAATCTCTTTGCTGAGCTGATTCTGCCCCCGGGGCCTTATGTTTGACAACCCAGGTCTAAACTAACAATGGGCTGTAAAAGCTGTAAACTGAAACTATAATTACCAGGTATCTGAAAGAAGACTTCTGCGCAATTATTTCACTGACCCATTTAATAAGATAACAGTTTCAGCTAAACACAGTAAACGGTGGTTCTCTCTGAGAAATACATTTCTATGCAAACTGCTTCAAGATCCAGCAACCTGACCTTTAACAACACTTCTAACACACACCCAATGCTTAACAAAGTAAATGTAGCAACTGATGAGAACAAAGATTTAAAGAAACACTTGTGCTGAGTACTAGCAAGTTGCCTACTATGTTTGTGGGCCACTATGATCCTTGCAGACTCATTTGGCCTTAGTGAGAGCATCCAGTTGCTGTCTGATAAGCTGATTCTCCTCCAACATCTTGGAGATGGTCCTAAGGACAAATTGCTTCGCCTATCCAGTGAAGGGGAAAAAAATCAGAGGAAAAGGAAAAGAGAAATGGTGTAATTAGATCTTGCCTTATTCGTGTGTCTAGAGGACACAAAATACATATATAGCTTTTGGTGAGCCATATTTATATTTCTGCATAAATATGACCCAAAACATCAGATTTCTGAATTAATTTCTGTGACAAGCAGAAGTACATGACCCTCAAATACTGACTGTAAATTTGGAAGTACATTAAAGGCTGGTGTTCCCTATCAACAGGACCACAACCGGGTACAAATGATTTTATTTGAATAACAGAGACATTAAGTGATCTTCACAACTCGCATTTGAGGAAAAGAATCATTCATTTTTTTTGCCCTCTCTTCCTTCCCTCACTCCCAACCCATTGCAGCAGAAGGGTGGTTCTGCTGGAGGTTTCCTTCCTGTCAAGAGGGAGTTTTTCCTTGCCACGGTCGCCAAGAGTTTCCTCATAGGGGGTCATTTGATTGTTGAGGTTTTCTCTGTATTATTGTAGTCTTTGCCCTACAATATAAAGCGCTTCAAGGTGACTGTTGTTGTGACTTGGTGCTATATAAATAAAATTTAACTGAACCAAAAAGTTTTTTGAAGCCTGTGGCTAATAATGTTCATAATTCCACAATCTGCAAGAAAAAAGATCCAACAGCAGTGCAGTCAGAAGACTAGTGGACCAATGTTCTGTGAGCCATTTAGAATAAAATGTGACTTCTTGGAGAAGTATTCGACCCGCAAAGAAGAACATGGGGTACTCCAGCATCAGCCTTAACCTATCTGGGAAACATGGTGGTGGTAGTGTGATGGTTTGGGTGATCCATCACACTACCACAGGTATGAAATTATTGAGAAGCTTTTTTGGTTAGTGGTCTTCTTAATGTGATGTTCTCTATAATAAGCCATATTTATTTTTTTCATATTAAGATCTATACGAGTTGGAAGCTGAAGGTTCTTGATATCTGTACATAAGAAATACTGAAGATGGCAGGGGAGCAGTTTTACCCTCATGCTGTGTTTGACAGTGTTTGTTGTAATTAGAAGTAAAATAATATAAAACATAAACTGTATAACACCTTGGTTTGGTCTGTTTTAACAGGGCAGTTATATTAGGGAGTGTAAGAATGTGTCGGACTTTCTAAAAGCAAGCCGAACATGCTGTAATGTTTTCAGTCATATTTTTTGCAACAAGAGAGAAAAATTCAAAGGGTCCACAAATGTTTTACTGTAACTGCATGCCTGTTTAGAAGTCCTGATGCACAGTTTGAGCCTTTATTTAACTTTTGAAAGTTAGAGTTTAAGGAAAGATCAGTCACGCTAAAGTTAAATTACAAAGTAAAACATAAAGAGGTTTTCAATATACAGTGAGCCTGACAGAAGACAATTTTTTGTTTGCCATTAAACCCCAAGCTATTTCAAATTACACCAATTTTAACTATATAAACTTGTTTGGTACACATTGTTACCATTTTTCTGCTGACACTTTGCACACCACCTACCTTTTCTTTCTCGTTTCTTGCTTTGCCAGTGGATCTTTGGGAGAAAAAGAAAACATCTCCATCTGCAACTGCAGCGTCAGCACCTGACCGCAACAATGACAAACAGTATGAATATTAGGCTTTTTTTTTTCTTTTTTTCCTTTTCTACTTCTTCTTACAGCTACTCTCTTTAGAAATCACCACTGCAGATCATCTGCATGCATCTCACCCTATCTCACACATCCTCCTCTGTGAAATTAACCCTCTGCATATCCTTCTTCACTACATCCATGAACCTGGTCTGAGTTCTCTTTTCCTCCTGCCAGGCAGCTCCATATTCAACCTCCTTTGTTCAGTATGTCCACTATCCCTCCTCTGCATATGTCCAAGCCATCTCAGCCTCGCCTCTCTCTTTGTCTCCAAACTGCTCAACCTGAGGTGTCCTTCCTATGTACTCATTTCCACCGTCTACAAACCGTCTCACTACCATCGTGTACACCTTCCCTTTCACTCTTTCTGCTAGCCTTCTGTCACAAATCACTGACACCTATCTCCAATTGCTCTACCCTGCCTGCACTCGCTTCCTCACCTCACTTGTGAACTGTCCCTTACTTTAGATGGTTGATCCCATTTAAACTCATCCACCATCACTTCCACATATGATCATCATGTTTGACTTGGCCATGATTTTACGTCAGATGCCCTTCCTGATGCAACAATCCCCATTTATCCAGGCTAGGGCCTGACACTAAAAGAACACTGGCTTTGTGTTAGACTTTTAGTTTCAGTCTAGGTTTATAGTTTCACCAGCTTGATATTAAGGAGGCCAATGTGAAATGAGCTGGCCCTGGGGGTGGACATGACAGCAAAAAGCTTAATACAGTTATGTAAACAACACTAACACTCAAACACAGTCAAAGACAAACTTCATACAAACCACTTAGTAATGGAAGCAGCTAACAGAAGAATACTAAAAATTACTGAAATTGATCGGTATTTATGAAGTAAACAAAAACATTCTGTAAAAAATACAGTTTTAAGTTTTTTTTAACACTTGTGTTAAGGAACAATGATTAAAGCCAAAAACAACTATAAATATACTGTACATATATTTCTTTTGCCATTCACTCATCCCTCAGTGCTGTCTTTTACATATTTTTAAACTATATTTTGAATAATAGGACATCGCATGAATTAGGACATTTAGAGAGCACAAGACATAAACACAGCCGCTAAAGAAAAGAGGGGTGAATGTGAGTGTGAGCGCTCTTATTTCTGTTCAGTCCGGAGCAGTGTCAGTATTATGCACAGGTCTTGGAGGTCCAGGCCCATGCAGTTAAGTCACTGTGGCCCTTAGCTAAATTGTACTGAAACTTTCAACTGTAAGTTACACTAATTCATACAATTTGGCACTGAAAAATACAAACCACATCACCGACAGGTTTTTGCAGTGCAAACTCAAATTAGGTATTTGGTTTACAGTAGTTAAGTGTTTCTGCAGCAACTGAGTGAAGAGGACACTGAAATGGACGGGCAGGCCGGACTTTGGGAAGATCATTCATCAGCTTGCGCAGCTAGTTTTAAAGCATGGCCCTACTTGAAAACTGCAAAACAAATGTTACACACGGCACACTTACACTCAATTGTCCTAGTGTGTGGTGAGCTCACTGATCTACCTCTGCACCCAAAGAAAATGTCTTTTCTCTATGAGTTTACTATGCATGCATGGTTGTAAATATATGTTTTATATGTAACCTATTTACTTGTATTGGTAAATAGGCTGTAGTAAACATTATTTACACATTGGTACTGTATATCTGTCTATATATACATAAACACACAGACGTACATTACGTGTTTTGTAAGTATCTTTATGACTGCATTATTGTACTTGTACTGTGTATTGTGACAGGAATATTCTTTCTGGCTCCAAATTATTTACCATCATTATTATTCATGAAAGACATTTTTCACAGATTATAGGCCAACAAGTCATTTATACCTTATTTTTATACTAATTTTGGGGGGCATATACCGGAAATCACAAGACCTGTGCTCTTTTTTTAAGCTAGCAACAGCTCACTTAACTGTTCAGCCTTAATAAAGCTACATAATTAGCTTATTAGCTAAAGTTACCCAAAATACTACACTGCCTTTCTCCTCCTTGGTTCATTGCTGCCTTGGTATCATTTACTGCAGGCTCCAACATCGACCTTGCTGGCGTTTTGTTGTCCTTTGTCACTTTTCCGAGCAAACTGTGGCTGGTGAGTCTGGGTATTTTTACTTTCAAGATGGACCGAGGCTTTGCGCGTTTGTCTTTGCGGCGCTTGTTCCCACTCTTCTCCCTCGGGGTCTGAGAAAGGGACTCTGTCTTATCCGATTCAGTTCTTTGACTCGAGCTCTGCTGTGACCCAAACTGGGGGACATACACAGTCTTGACTCGCCGCATCTCTCTTTTTCACACCTTCTCACACTTGACGGATGACACTTTGTGCTTACTCTGCCTTTTTCTGTATTGTTTGTAACGACCAGCAGGTGGCAGTGTTATTCGAAAAATGTGGATGCCGAAAATAGCCAGAACACTATCTCTTGAATTAACCCTTAGATGTATCCGCACAAGAATGATTCTAATGTTTGAAGTATTTTATATTTCTAACTTTTTTTTAACATTTTTAAAATTGGAAAAGGAAAAAAAATACACAACAGCAACAGAACGATGTCAAAATCCGTTTTGTGTGTTTGTGTGAGACAGTATATGCATGTGTGTGTAACTGTCCAGACAATTCCTCTCTCTTTTCTAGCCTTTTCCCTCACTGAATGTAGTTGTGACAACCACCTGTTTCAGGCTGTAATCCCTACACACAAGTACATTGCATTTCCCACACCGACATCTGACTTTACAATCTTCATTACTTGAAATTTTGTTGTCTTTGGCTAGCCCTGTCTGCTTCTTTTACCATGGCCAAGTTGTGGTTTTTGTCACCCCACAGCTTCCCATTGTTTCAGTGATCGAGGTTTGCAGTTGGGAACAACCATCCAGTCGACTTCTCATATGTGGTGTGGCAAGCTCCTTTGAGAGCTCAATGAGAAAGACCCGTCATGGATTTACGATACCATTCTTGAATTTGGGGCGCTAAGCCATGGAAAAGGTGTAGGCATTCAGGGTGTCAGCGTCAAGTTGTACAACAGCACCATGGGTCACCTCTAGGTTTTACACTGGCAGATATATGTGCCTTCTGGTCCATAGTATCTACACCTCCTTTGATCTTATAGAATATGATCAATTGTGGGGTTTTTTCCCCCCTTTCTGGTATTTTTATTCACAATTTAATTTTGATACAATGTGCTCAGGAGTACAACACCCATTCCTTTCCCGTTGACATAGCTGACCATGGTAAGTTTGAATCCTAACTCTGTGCTGTAAACCAGAACTCTGAAGGCTTCATCAGAGGAACGATGTCTGCCTTAGGCACACTGGGGAGAAAGTTAACTGTGGTGATGTTGCATCGTGTGTTTCTGAATCTACTGGACAGATCTACTTTTCCTTCAGATTCTATTGAATTTCTTCACCTGTTTGCCTCCCTGTAAACCATTCCAAATACTGCAAAGAGGATCCTTGCATCACAAACCCAGAAGATCTTCTGGTCATACTTGACGAGCTTGTTTGGCATGTGCAGTAGACATTTGAACCTCCCCCTGTAATGCACAATCACTTCTGATGAATCGCTGTCTGAATGCTGTCTGTAATTTGTAAAATAATCTTAAGGACCACAAAGTGTGTGGTCCACAAAAAAAAAAAAAGAAATAAAAAAAAAAAACAAAAACTATATATATATATATATATATATATATATATATATATATATATATATATATAGCAGCTGGATAGCGTAGTGGTCGCCAGGTCAGGGGGGAGATATCATCACCCCCACCCGAGATTG